>NC_090270.1:189326290-189970381 GCF_040414725.1 Anabrus simplex
TCGACGTTCCTGGTTGGCGGCCTCGTTGGTCTGCGTGTACTTCGTGATGTACAGCAATCCAAATGGGGTCGCGCCGTCGTCGTTCTCAGTCCTTGGCTCCGCCACGCCGGACCACGGATCCCCCTGGTCTTACATAGGTTCTAGGGGGATGCGTATACTTGAAAACTAGCACTGGCGAGAGCAGCGGTGGCCGAAGAGGTCGGCGAGCAGTCTCCCCCGAGGGGAGGACCGACGATAGTCGCTCCATAGGCAGGAGAAAATCCGCCTGAACTCCCCCCCCCCCCCCCCCGCCTGTCGGGGAAGCCTCTCAAGTACTTTATTTCAAGTACAAATACATAGGTGCCGTCGGGCGAAATCAACGTACTAAAAAAACAAACACCACGGCACTTATTGCCCTTGAAAGGGCTTTGGCCTGCCCAGCAACCGCTGCTCAGCCCGAAAGCCTGTAGATTACGAGGGGCCGTGTGGTCAGCACGACGCATCCTCTCGGTCGTTATTCTGGGCTTTCGAGACCGGGGCTGCCATTTCACCGTCAGATAGCTCCTCAATTCTAATCGCGTAGGCTGAGTGGGTCTCGAACCAGCCCTCAGGTCGAGAGAAAAATCCCTGACCTGGCCGGAAAGCAAACCCGAGGCCTCCGGGCGAGAGGCAGACACACTACCCTTACACCACGGGGCGAGCGAAATCAATATAACAAACATTACAACCTTTAACAAACAAATTACAAGTGAGACAAAGATTGTGACAAGAAAATAAGAAGGCCTGAAAGGCCAAACAGAAAGAGCAGATTCCATATCACATATTCTCTGTGACAGAAGCACTGGCGTTGGTCCTGTGATATCAAAGCAGGACGTCAGGACGGATCTAGGTGGCACCACGGGATGCTGTTCCCCCGGGCTCCGCGAGTGTCGCGACCCCTGCCACGGCAAGACGTGCCGTGGCTGACCGCGGGCGCCCGGGTGGGCTGTTGAAATTGAAAGCCATCAGGGAGCGAGAGGATATCATCCCCAGTGGCAGAGTCTAACTGGACGGCATAGTTCTAGCCTCGTGTCAGAGCCACGTACAGGAGCGCGGCCGTGTTTAGAAATACTGGCGTTGGCCCTGGTCCATGAGGGGCCACGTAGTTATCGCCCAGATGATACCCTGGGCCTCGTGCTGGTGTCGGTCCGTCGGGGTGGCTGGCACGAGCTGGCGAAGCGCCTCGGCGAGGCGATGAACTGGAGTTGTCAGCACACACCCACACATCAAATCAAATCAAATCAAAATCTCTTTATTTGCAAATGAGGTGTCTACCTCGGTGGCAAATGGTACACTAAAATACATTATTGTCAAGCACTAAATATTAAATTAACAAGAAGAAAATTTTTCCTATAATACAATATTATACAATTTACGCTAACAATGTTTCCTATTAAACACACAGCTCATCCTTAATAAATTTATATTGTTTACAAAATTCTAATTATAATATCTCCTGTACTACTTACAAATATAGTCAACTGATATACAGTATGTGGAATTGCTTCAAATGATACTATAAAACTGGTATAACATTAATATTTACATTGCATTTATTTATTTACTTTTTTTTTTTTACCGGTTCTGGATCCTAAGTAGCATAACGACCTGCTGCGTCTTAACCAGAGCCCCTTTTGCCACCACTTTTCAGAGTTCCTGAAGGGCCTTCACAGCTACCGTAGCGGTCCCAGGGCCCTCGAAGTCCCCACTGTACTTCACCCCTACAGGCAGTCCCCTACTTTGGCTGTCCAAACTCCTTAGACCAGGGGATGGAATTAATTTATTCACACACATTTTTTTTTATTTACAATAACCTGCACCTGTCGAATGCCCTCTAACACTTCATTTATTTTCTCTGTTGCTGTTTATTCTCTTCTTGAATATCTGTACAGATTTTGGAAAAGGATCAAACACTACCCCTGGTAAACTGTTCCACTCCTTCACACCCTTCCCAATGAATGAAAATTTACCCCAATCGCTTCTGCTAAAATTCCTTCTAATTTTATATTTGTGGTCAGTCCTGCCGATATAATTATTTTCCAACTGAAGCCTCTCACGGATATCTCCCCATGCTTCTTCTCCTGTATAGGCTCTATATAATCCTGTAAGTCTAGTTTTCTCCCTTCTCTTACTTAAAGTTTCCCACCCAAGTTCCTTTAGCATTTCTGATACACTACTCTTTCTCCTGAAATCCCCTGTTACAAATCTTGCTGCTTTCCTCTGCACACTATCTATTTCTTTTATTAGGTATTCTTGGTGAGGATCCCAAACACTGTTTGCATATTCCAATAATGGACGAACCATACTCAAGTAACTTTTTTCTTTTAATTCTTTGTTGCATCCTTTAAGTAGCCTCATTATGACATGTAATGATCTGTATGCTTTCCCAACAATGTCATCAATATGACCCTTCCAGTGCAAATTACTTTCAAATCTCACACCTAAGTATTTGCACTTGCCATCTTTTGGGATAACTACCTCATCCAAAGTATATTCAAATTCAGTTTTAAAGCTCCTGTTTGTAAAAGTTGTAACAGTTGATTTGCCTCCATTAACCTTCATATTATTTTCTTCAACCCATTGTTGGATACTTTCAAGGTCCCTTTGTAATTCTGAACAATCCTCAATGTTGTTTATTTCTCTATAAACAATTATGTCATCTGCATACAATCTTATTTTTGATGTTATATTGTTCCCTAAATCATTTGCGTATATTAAGAAAAGTAACGGACCGATTATACTACCCTGTGCAATTCCCTTCCAAACTTTCTCTTCCTGCGATACATTATTTCCTACTTTGACTTTCTGAACCCTTGAATTTAGAAATGCTTTTATCCAACGTGTAACCCTTACGTCCAATCCTATTCCCTCCAATTTCTTTAATAATATTCCATGTTCCACTCTATCAAAGGCTTTGGAAAGATCTATGGCTATGCAATCTAACTGACCTCCTGAATCCAACTGATCTGATATGTCCTGCTGAAATCCCACCAGTTGTGCCTCACAAGAAAATTTCTTTCTAAATCCATACTGGCTCCTCATGAACCAATTTTTATCATCACATATCCCTCTGATGTACTTCGATATTAAACTCTCCAGAATTTTACAAACTATACTGGTCAGGCTGATTGCTCTGTAGTTCTCTGGTTTCCTTTTATCACCCTTTCCTTTATAAATTGGTATTATTATAGATTCCTTCCATTCCTTTGGTATTACACTATTATTTATGACATAGTCAAAGAGAAATTTTAAATAAGGCACTATGTACCACCCCATTGTCTTTAATACCTCCCCAGTAATTTGATCACTTCCTGCAGCTTTTCCTTGCTGAAGCAGTTGGATTTCTCTGAAAATATCTTCGTTTGTGAATGAGAAGCTTCTTGTTTCCCTCTGTCTCTCTCCCTCTCTATCTTCTGTTTCGGTTTCCAACTCTTGACAATCATCTACTGAATCTCTAAATTCCCTACTAAATAGGTTTGCTTTCTCAGTATCTGTTAAATAGTGTTCACCTCCTTCTCCCACCATTGTAGGAATTTGGACTCCTTTTCCTTTTTGATTCCTGATATATGAATACAGCTTTTTCCATTTCCCTTTGTGGTCATTACCCTCTTGAAGTATGCCATTCATATAATTCTCTTTTGCTTCCTTTTTCACTCTATTCAGTTCCCTCATTAGCTGTTTTCTAGTTTCTCTATTCTCCCTACCCTCTTTGATTTTCCTGTTTACTATTCTACATTTTCTTTTTAATTTTCTTATTTCCCTTGTATAATAAACAGGGTCTGAGGTCATTTTACCCTTCTTAACAGGTACAAATCTCTTCTCTCCTTCCCAAATAATTCCTTTAAATTTAGCCCAAAGTGTATCCACGTTACCCCCTTCACTTATCCAACAACTGAATTGTGATTTAAGGTAAGTCCCAAATTCATCAACTTTAGTATTTCTGTACAATTTCTTGTCTTGTGTAACCCTCTTATTAAGCCTTTTTGGTACGAGTCCTACATCCATTATTACAGCCTTATGGTCTCCTATTCCTTCAATTACCTCAGTTTTATCAACAATTTCCCATGGTTTAACCAAGAATACATCTAGTAAGTTATTGAGACGAGTCGGTTCTTGTACTACTTGTGTAAATCCTCCCTCCCAAATTAACTTATTTGCCAGTTTCTGTTCATGGGCTTCACTTGCAGCTCCTTTCCATTCAACTTCAGGCAAATTTAGATCTCCCCCAATTATTACCATATCATTATTATTGTTTTTATGAGTATAATCTATTATTTTTTCGAAGATTTCCATGTCTCTTTCCTCTCTTCCAGGCCTGTATGTTCCTATAATTCCCACCTCCTTCATATTATCACAAACTAATTTTATCCCTAATATTTCATCCCTTTCATCGGTAAACCATTCATGTGAACAGTAATTTTCCTTCACCAGAATAAACACCCCCCCTCCCTTTTTATCTCCTCGGTCTCTACGATAGACTGTGTACCCTTCTGGAAATACTTCTCTATTACCTACCCCTTCTTTCAACCACGATTCCACTCCTATCACCACATCAGTCTCATAAGATTCCATCAATGTACCGAATTTTAATTGTTTATTTACTACACTTTGACAGTTTACCAAGAGCAATCTCAGACCCCCTTCCTCCCTAAAACTTGACTGTTGCAATTGGGTAACTTGAAATTCCTTACTATCCTGAGTTTCTTTTTCTAGTTGACTGAGCCAGCTTGAAGTACAGCTGGCTCTTTCTACTAGTTTTCCTGGTCAGTATTATAACTCAAGGGAGTTGCCTGTTTTACAGTACATATCTTAAGATTAATAAAATCTAGAACAATATTTGCTATCTTTCGTTTACCTGAATTGTTTAGATGGAGGCCATGTTTTGTATAACAGTATCTCTCAAAACTGCTGCATTCAATAACCTGAGTATTCCGAAAATGTTTACAAATTTTAACAATATCTGTATTGACCTTGTCCACTTCAATGTTCACACACGAGTCTCTACTCAAATCATGCCTGTGGGGCACGTTCACTACAAAAACGTTAGTGTGGGTCAGCTTCCCTAGTGTATGTTTAAGTTGTGATCTTACATTCTTGGCGTCGTCGCGAGCTACGTCGTTCGTCCCACCGATGATAAGCACTGCATCGCCGCTCCCGAAGTTCCTAGTTGCTGCTTCTACGTTTTCCACAACACTGCTGATAGAAGCTCCTGGATATATTTCTCCGGTTGCTGCTATATTCTCGTCGTTAATAACTCCCGCAATTCCCCTTCCTTGGCTATCACCAAACACAGCTACCTTCGCTGATTTAGGCCTAACTGGGTCTTGAATCTGAATTCTAGGCCTAAATTTTAAACTCGGCACGGCAACGGATCGCGATGATTTGGTTTCACGCGCGCGATCACTTTCTTCCATGATTAGATTATTTAGGGCAGAAAACCTATTTCTAATGTTTATTTCCGGAAATTCAGTTGTAGATTTCTTCTTAGCCGGCCATCCACGAACTACTTGACACCACGTGCTCGAGTTTGTTACTTGTACCGGTATATCACTCGAAGAATGGTCAGTCCCAAATTCTAGCGATCGCAGTCTTTCTTTTAATTCTTGATTTTCAACTTTAAGAGTCTCATTGTCCTTTTTTAGAATGTTTATAATTTCTAATGCACTTTTATATTCCTCATCGACTGTTTTCGGTGCTTCGTCAACGCCGTCCCCAACAACAACATTCCGAACACACTGCTCACAAATCCAGTCAACATTTTCATTAGTTTTTACGTCTCTAGGGCAATTTCCGCACTTATAATGCCACCATCGATCACATGAATCACACAACATTCCATTTTTCACTAATTTTCGACATTTTCCGCACTTTTCGTCACATTTTACGGTTAATTTACTCGGAGAATAAAACACTACGTCGTCATTACCGGGCGCCATTTTGATCAGGGGATACACACACTCTCTCCGCTACCGAAGACACACACGCACATACGCACACACACCCTCACGTACATACACCGACAGGTCCGTGGATACTTACTTACTTACTTACTTACCTCATATAATAGGCCGTGGACGGGCTGGAACAGACTAAAACAGCCTGGAGCTGAACTCGAGCCTAATTAGAGTAAGGGGAGGAAAGGGAATGGAAAGAACCCATCCCAGCAAAAGAAAGAACGGGATCAAAAATATGGGGGTTTATTGATAAACATAAGGCAAAATAAGATAGATGAAAAGAAAATGAATAGGGGCAAATATTACTCACTGAGGTTTACGTCAGGTGTCTATCTCATACATCCAATTGATACCAAGAGTCTCATCAAACACAAATCAAACATGGCCACGTTCGCCTCTTACAATGCCAAACATTTCCCAACGTACGGCTGGATTGCCCCACCTTATTTCGAATGCGTGACATATGACGCGTCGCTCCCCACAGTGAAATAATAAAACGCTCATACTCAAAAGGAACTTCACACACGTCAAAAACATTCGATACATCCAGATCACGACTCAGTTATCTCCGCGTGTAAGAACGAGCATCACCAGAGTCGCGATTCATCACAACAATCCCCCATCTCGAATACTCAGCATCTCAAAGAACAAAGGAAAGATAAAATATGGTTGCCATAGTTACGAGGCGAGTCAACAAATCTAACAATGAAAGAAGGCACAGTCAGAGGAACACAACAAACGTTACTAAATAATTAGGCCAGCAAATAGCCCAAAGAATGAAAATAAAGAAAATGTAAATAAAAATAAAAATAACACTGTGAGAAACGGAGAATACTATTAATCAGGCAGACAGACAGCACAACCACACATACACACGCACCATAGAGACCCAAGAGAAGTGTACGTAAATCAGAATAATCAGTATGTCCAGACACATAACGAATATACAGTAATCCGCATAGCAAAACATATGCTTCCATGGACTCATGAGCCCACACAATATGCGTAAGAATGATAAAGGATCGCCGCATCGAGGCAAGTCATATCCCAACTTAAATCACCGCAACATCATAACCAGCACGCCCACAACGTATCCATATCGCCTCGCCATGGACGAACATGAATACCAGTCATAGCGTCAAAACACAGCATCACACATCCAGAGCTCGGCCATGAAAGAAATCGACGAATGATAAAAATTAGTAGGTCTCAAGCATCATATCACATGCACGCAAAACAATCACACAACAGACCAATATCATCCTCCATCCTCACAGGTTTATATGACACGAAAAATAGAGCACACAAAAATCAATGGAAACCTACGGTAAAATGAAACGTGAAATTAGCAGAAAAATATATAACTAAGATGGCCACGCAATCATAGCAAGCCAAGAAATGAAAGTTACCTGAATAATCGGGCGGAATGCAGTGCCACTGCCTTCGTGATGTCCAGGCCGTACTGTAGGGAGCGCGGGAAAGCAATCAGCTGATCGTTAGGGGGGAAGTTAAGCACGTGTGTTAGTTGGGTTACATGTGAATTCTTTGCTGTTTTATTGAAACTTTTAACGTTGGCCGCATGTTTACTCAGATATATATCAGACTGAGTCGTAATCGACCGCATTATTAAGTGAAAAGTCCTCAGTTAGTGAAGAAAACTTAGTGTGAGCGTGTATTCTTGTGAGGTTCTAGGTTAAGAATATCGCTCTGCCGTGTTTTAATTATGTAGTTTATTTGTATAATGTTATATCCCTAGTGTAAAATGAATTGAGTTAAAGCATTCAGCGGTTTATTTTCAACGACGATGTGTATAAAGTTGAATTAAGGTTATCAGTGAGAGAAATCACCATGCTAAGAGTTGCTGTGTGCCTGGCTGCAAAACAAATTGTAAACGAGGAGAGTACACTCCAGTATTAGTGTTTCCTTCTGATGAAGAAAGAGTCAGGATATGGAAGAAGGCTATTACTGGGGAGAAATGAATCGTTAATCACCACACAGTTGTGGGTATCAACCAATTTTCTGAAGACTAAATGCTGAAGGAAATAAGAGTGTATCGTCCAGATGGTGAGTTAAAATTTCTTATTATGTCAAAAACATGGGTAACATTAGATACATTTTTATGTAGTAAGACTCGGATTCTTTGAATTCGGTGTACCAGTATATGAAAATTCAAGACCAATTTATGCATTGTACCATTTCAGGTAGAAATGTATTGTGAAATAACACTGTTGGGATTTTCTTATCAAATTTCATAGCATATGCAATGAAACAGGATTATTCCATGAAAATTTAATATGAAAATAATTGTATAGGCATTGTTTGCTGTTCAAAAATCTACATTTTTAACCCTCGACTGGCGTTGTGGAAACTTTGGTACGTAAATGGCGTTGTGGGGTCGAAAATGATACCATAGAATGGATGACCTCAAACTCCCTTTATTTAAGTTTCAAAAATAAATACATGTCAATTATATTTCTTTATACCTTCGTATTACCTACAATGATAAAGTAATATCTTTACTGATTATAGATTGTAAAATAATGCGCAATTGTTTTACCGTCACTGATTTTTTAAAAATCGCACTCCCATAAATTAAACTTACATGTAAACAAATTTTAAAATGTTAATTGTTCCAAAGCTAATTCAAATGTACATTTAAATATTATAGTACACAAAACTCATAAAACTTTTGAATTTCACAGTCATTTACGTAATTTTCACAACCACTTAATGGTTGGAAGTTTGACAATAATGTTCTGACTTCGACGTCTCACTTGCCTGTTGGGGTCGGTAGCTGACCACTTCTATTTGTTCCTACCAGAGAGAAATGACGGCTGGTTATGGACGTCTAGGTTGTCCGTGAAACTTCCCCCTTCGTTATTTCTCACCTTTTTCTTGTTCCGAATCCGTGTTGTGCTCGGAATTGTAATCTGGAAAATTTTCATCTGAGAGATCGCTGTTGTCACTTCCTTCGGCATCTTCCTCTAAAACACTGCGATCCTAGGATCACACACTGACATGCCAGGGCGAGATGTGGAAGCCATAGCAAGGCTTGCACGAAGAAAAAGTACCAAACACGCACTTCGAACGAAATATGAACACTTACAAAAGTTTAAGTCACGACAAACTTCGTAACACAAACGCCGTTGTGGGGTCGTAAACGGCACCACACAATAGTTAAATGAAGTTCATGACAAAACCAATATTTACTAAACGCTACAACTCCAGGTAGCAGTTGACCTTGTAGTAAGTAGCAGCTACAGTGAACGGCGATAGCCAGAACGTAATACGGAGGGAGCGCCGGGGTTGTACAAATTCACTGGTATCTTTAAAGGCCCCACAACGCCAGTCGAGGTTTAAACATTAACTGAATTTCATGACAGTGACAGTAAATATTTTGTTATTGTTGGAGGTTAGCTTACTTGTAATCTTTCTTGTAGGTACTGAATCGGTGGTACAGAAATAATTTACATATTGTAATGGTAATCTGTTGCTTGTTTCCTATCAGTTTGTAGGTGTGAATGTTCCAGCTGACTAGAAAATGGATAGAAACCGCAAAAATATGTCTCAAAGTGTTAGCCTGTACTCACGGAAACGGACGGATATACGCGAGAAATAGAACGTTACGGGGAAGGATATGCATTGTATATCAGAACTAACAAATAATTATGAATAGTTTTAGGTTTTATAAGGTGTTAACAGATTTTTAAGTAATATAAACGAGTGTGTTATTCAAGTGGAGCGGATGCGTATCGCCTCCAGGTCCCACCCAAAGCGTGACGTCATCAGAGTTACAGTACGGCCTGGACATCACGAGGGCAGTGGCAGTGCCTTTAGGTAGTCACAAAATAGCGACTCAAAGGATGAGTCGGGCAATTGAGTGGATGAATCCACGGCAGGAAGAGTAAACGACAAAAGTAAAATATTTCACATCTCAAGATGCTCATTATTTTATAGACCGCCATGTTGGCTTCACCGTCTAACGATCTTATTCCAAAGAAAGTGAGCACAAGACTGCTTGGGAGTCACTTCGGCTGATGGCCGGAAGCGCTCTCTGTCAAGGAGAAAACAAGTCATACGTCAAGTCCAGGGAATAGATCGACAAAAATGTCAATAGCGGTCAAAGAATGTGGTATGTTCTAAGAAGTGCGTCACCAAGGCAAACTTGGTGCGGCACAGTTGTCTGGTATCGGAAGAGCCTTTGCGTACATCGCGGGGGCGAGAGCACGCCAGTTGATCGGAACTCCCTCCTCCGCGTCGTCGTCTTGGGTGTGATGGCTCTGGCGGTCGCCCTGATCAGACGGCATTTGCCGAAGTAAGCGTTGCTCGATGCGTTGAATTGTTGCGGCTGCTGGGGTTGCTGGTTCTGATCTGCCATCTCTTGCTGGTAAGATAATGTGACGCCGGGGTGCCGGCTGGAGCAGAGGACACCGATGCTGGGCCTGTCGGTTTGCTTTTCCCCTTCGTAGTCGTAGACTTCTGTTCTTTGTAGTAGAGGTTGTCAGGTTCGCTTGATGAGACATTTCACATAGAAGAAGAAATTAGCGACAGGATGGCGATACCGACTTGAATTATGACGTGGACACTGGCAGCGAAGCAGACTTCTCGGGCCCTTGGCTTCGCTCGCGCCCACCTCCGGAGCCTCCACCGGTCCTCATCGATCCATGCCAGCCTCCGGATCCAGCTCGTCGTCATCGCCCAAGGCGCTACGTCTCCGTTGCTGTTGGTCTTCCTTATCCTGTGCCCTACCTCGACACCACCCTGGGGCGCCTGATGTAGAGAGGAGCCTACCTCCCGCGTCCGCGGGATGCTCCAGCCGTCTTCCGCCCGGCCGCCGTCACCGCTCATGGACCAGGTGATCGACGATCTTCTCCAGCACCGGATCATCGAGAAGGGTGAGTCTTCGTCCGCCTTTCCCCTGTTCCTCGTTCCCAAGGAGTCGGGGGATGAGCGGGTCATATATGACCTTAGCGCCTGGACCCCCTTCTTCGATCACCCATCATTCTCTCTTCGCGGCCCAGCGCAGGCGTTAGCTTCTATCCCCTATCACCAATTGGCCTGCAAAAGCTAGACTTGCATTCCGGATTTTTCCAGATCCCCATAGACCCGCATACTCGACACCCCTAAGGTATTCTCTACCGGGGGCGTCGGTCTCACTGGACTCGCCTGCCGATGGGGCATAGCCTGGTCCCATCCATCATGCAACGCTGGGCCATAGCTGTGCAGGAACTTCTGTCCCAAGATTTCGGCGTCCAGATGAATCCCTATCTGGACGACTGACTCATCCATTCCCCAGATCTCGACGATGACATGATGCGCCACATCGATACCTTCTTTACCGACATTCTTGGTATCGTAATCAATTACGCCAAGTCCGCCCTGCACCCGACACCCTTCCTGACCTACCTGGGTGTGACGATTGACATCGCCGCCCAGGAAATCACAATGCATCATGTCATCCAGCAGCGTGCCCTCTCCCTCGTGCACACGCTACCCACCCTCATTCCCTATCAGCTCCAATAGGTGGCAGGGTACTTCTCATGGCTAGGCTGGGTCATGGGATGGCCCTGTTTCCTGGCCAAGCATATCTTAGCAGACGAATTCTTTTGGGTTCGTCGATTGCTCACCCCCGACTTCGTCACCACTCCTCGTACCATGCTGCCCGGCATCCAGGAGGTTGCAGTGTACAATGACGCCACTCCCAGGTCTATTGCAGTGGTGTTTCCAGCAGTCAACCAGGCCTGGGTACAGGCCTTCGAGGAGCCAACACGCATCAACGTCGCTGAAACGGCCGCCATCATTGTCGGGACCCACCATTTTCTTACAGAGGCCTCGAATACGTCGGGGTCAGAAAAGAACAAGAGTTGGCCTAGGGTGGTCGGGTAGGATAGACGAAAGTGAGGAGCCTGGCATAAGTAAGTGGAAGCATTGCCAGGAATGAGCTAAGGGTCCCGTGGTCGCCAACCTACGCTCCAAAGTTCAGATCCCCTGGAGCCCCTTTTAGTCGCCTCTTACGACAGGCGGTGGATTCCGTGAGTATTATTCTTCCACCCCACCCACAGGGGGAAGAATGAAAGTGATCTGACACTTCGAAAAATGAAGGTATCGACCAAAATGAGGAGCCTGGTACAAGTAAGTCGCGAATTCTGGCCGATTGGTTCAATGAACACTGCACAGGCACGAGGATGTTTGTCTAGACCCGAACGTCACCCGACATCAGTCCTATTGAGCACCTCTGAAATGCTATCCAGGGGTATCTGCGCACTGTGGACCTTAGTCCAACTAGTCTCTTGCGTTATGGAAAGTTGTGCGGGGTCATGGATCAGTATGGCTCACTAAAGCCTTCTGTATCTTGCGTAATCTATGTCATGTCACGTCACTGCCATTATCAGGGCGAAAGTGGGCGCGGCGCTGCACGCTACTAGCCAGATGCCTCTAATTCAATTGCTCATTAGTGTAGGCCTTACATCTGACTAATTATTTTGAAATCACTCATTTCTTGAAGGGAAATATCTTGTCTTAATTATAGCGGGCGTGTAAATGTGTTAACTGGGCAAGATATCAGTTGGAAAACTTCAAAATAGTTTAATTTACTTCAGTTTAACATTTTTCTAGTTTTTGTTGCAGAATTCTCCTATGCAATAAAAGCTAAAATAGACATTTCTACAGCATGTTTATATATCATACAGGCACAGAAAAGGAAGTAATTTTTATATAAAGGGTATATATTTCAAAATTTGATCTAATTTGCTTTATAAATATTTTTAAAGAGATCACATCTTGGCGACGAATAAAATATTCTTAAAAATGCTTTTATGTTTATTAAGAAAGATGCCAGCTGAAAGTGATAGGAATTTCAAATTGATATCTTGATCCAGTCTTGAGTAAAGTGTACTTGAAAGTGGGAAATTATCATGGGGTTGGACAGGGCTGGCTTACTTCCTTTCATAAATAGCCGTTTTCGAGGTAATTACTAAGCTTACTACAAAGAAGAGATAAAACAAAAATTGTCAGGATACTTTCTCTTTCAAAATTAAAATATACAAATCACACTCCACTTCTGGGGAAATGTTTCAACGTATGCATAGCTTTATAATCAAAGTTTTGTCGTGCCAATGCCCAACTTACGGAGTAAGAGCTGGAGAGAAAGTCATTACTCATTCCTCCATCTACTACTACCAATAAATTGTTAAATTTAAATAATTTATTTTAAGACAACGGTACTTGACAACGGACGCAACTCTTGTTTTTCTGTTTTTTTACTTAAATTTTTAATCAGACACTAGTGTTATGAAGGACATATTTCCTGTGATTTATCCTTGTTTCGTTTGAGACGCTTCCCTCCATGTCCCGATCCGGTGGCTGAAATCGTGCCCTCCTCTTGTTCTTTGTGTAACTTCTTCAAAAAGAGCTCCATGTTCAGTTCATAGAGGTCAGCATATTCTCTGAAATGAAAAAGGAAAATATTATATTTTCCAGACGAAACTGTAATTATTGAATTTAAAATTATGAGTATTTTCATAGAAGTCTACATCTTTCACACTTTTTCGTTATTGTTTTAATACACTTATGAGCAATTGAATTAAATATACCTGGATAGTAGCGTCAAATACAGTAGAGAAAATACGCGACACTTCCGGATTTAGCCTTGTTAAAATGGGAGACAAGTCGCAAGTGGCGCTCCTAGTGTCTTGACCTGAAAATTCGCGCTAAATTCAAATATCAGTGGAAATGTATATACGGAAATGGATAAATAAATTACGTCTAGAAAGAAAGTGTTACTAATATATATTAACTTCCAAGTTGCTAAATCAATTATGGATAAATGAATGAAGAATTATTTAACAAGTTATTATTTAAAGACTGAAATTAGACATATAATCAAGATGTGAAATGGACTGCTGTGAAAGGGCTTGATCTTTCATTTATGCATTACTTTTTTAGCTTTAGAATTCCTGCCTGAACGTTCACGGCTAGATTTTTCTTTTTTCTCATTAAAAAGCTTTGTATCATATTAAAACACTTGTCAACAAAAATATCGGCACATTCCTTACACACATGATTCTATGAATTTACATTTAAGAGCTGGACAACTTTCCTTTTCATTTGAAGCCTGCTAACAGAAAGAAAAACTATAAATTTAGTCTCAAAAACATTCAAACTTTCCCTATAAGCAATACTTGCCATAATGCCATTACATTAGGGTAAAGCAAATTTGCATCATCATATTGTTTCAACAAAATATGCACATTTCTTAAATCACCCATACTTTCTTCAGTGCATGACAACGCATTACGGCATTCCAAATGGGGTAACTTGGAACACAACCAGCCACACACATATGCATATGTATTTTCCTGAATTAAATCAAACCCACACATCACACCCACAACAACACATCGGTATTGAAGGTTAACTGCTGCACTATACAATAAAATATGCGTATTATATTTTAAGCCAGTTAAAATAAGGGTCAAGCAGGTCAGAGGATTATTGAAGTACTATAATAATCTCTTTGTCACCGGAAGAATATATATGCAAACACAATATTACTTACATTTTCTTGTCACGAGGGAAACGGAATAAAGACCGCGCATTCTTCTGTACTTCATAGTTACTGCAGCCAAACACAGCACATACCTTTCCCCTCATGTTGAGAGGAGATATCAGGGAATGGCACACAGTACTATTTCATTATGTCAACTCACTGGAAACGCATAAACAACACCAAATACTTCACACACAAATACACGTGCCCTTATGACAGAATCAGTAGTTCTCAGGTCAATCCGCTAGAGAGAGCTCTAATAGCTGTCCCTTGATATCTCGCCGAGTGTCGCGTATTGTCTCTACTCTATTTGGTAGCGTGTAGCACCCACTTTCGCCCGGACGATGGAGGCGATGCAGCGTGACATAGACTCCACAACACACCGGAAGCTTGGCTAGACGTGCTGGTCCATGACCACTCGACAGCCCTCCATATTGCACGAAGATTGGTCGGAAGAGAGACTCCTCTCGACAGCATCCCTGCTGTGTTCAATTGGATTGAGACCGGATGACCCTGGGAGCTAGACAAGCGTCCTCCTGTCCGTGGAGTTTTCATCGAACGAACTGTCGGCAATTCGGGAGTGATGGGCCGGTGCACAGTTCTCCTTCACGGTACTGGAAACGAACAAATGGGTGGACATGATCTGGCAGCAGGTTCGCCGGTGAGAATGTTGGCTGGTGTACCAAGGGCTTCATTTAATTCCACGCGAACAGTCCATATACAAATATACCATCACCATAGGTCTGATCTCTACTCTGTTGACAAGAGGATTCCTTTGCCTCATGTACCTTGCAACGCATTCGTACCCTGCCATTGGCGTGCACCAGTTGGTACCTCGATTCATCTGTCCAGGCAGACCTTTTACCATGCTTGAAATGTAGAATGGCATTGTTCCTTTGCCTATGTCAATGTTTGTGCCTTTGGACGTGCGGTGAGCAGATGTCCATTGTTAAACGGCGGCTTCTGTACCTCATTGCGAGGAGATGGTTGTGGATGGTATGGTTGCTGACATTTCGTTGTTGTCCAGCACTGAATTTGCAAACGATCTGATAGATTGCGCCCCGTGTATCTGCTCTTACCAACCGAGCTAGTCGACGGAGACCCCTGTCATCAACATATTGCACATCGTAACAGTTGACCCTGGCGGCGGTGGTTTTGCGTGAATCCACATACTCAGGGTACACTCTCGATACATGTGACGTGGAAAACCCTGTGTCTGGACGACTTCGGAGACTGAATGGCCCATCTTTATCGAACCTAAAATCTGGCTAAGGATAATGCGCTGAAATTCCATATCTTACCCATCCTGTGCTCAGTTGTTGCGTACGGGATCAGGTACGAAGTCTAACGTCATCGTAGTAACGTTCCACGCCGTACTAATACATTCTCTAAACAGACCAAGGCGTCATTTCGCCAAAACGGCAGCTATCTCTAATTCAATTGCTCATCCGTGTATTCTTGTTTGATAAAACCGTTTTATAAAGTAGCATGTTTGAAATGGTATGCATGTGTGTAATCGAGCGTAGAATTAGGAAGGAAGAGTCGTCATCTATGCAAACATAACATCCTTACATATCAAGGTATGATTGAATCAGAGGGTGTTGATAGATCAGTGGTTTTGATTATTGCTGTACGGGAAAGTGCAGCTAGGCAATCATCCTCTATCGTGTTGTATGTTGCGTCCTCAGCCCGAAGGCTGGTTTGAACCTCAACAGCTCAGCCATCAGCCGTTAGATGGTCCATGCACGTCACTCAAGAAGCGTACTAGGGAAATGAGGAGTGATATAGTTTTCCATTGCTTTCCTCACTGAGCCAGAAGTTGCTATTACACCTCAGTCTGCCAAGCCCACTGAAATGCCCGTATCAACCAACCCCATGAGGAACATTTTCACATCATTCATAACAGGGACTGGCTGCATAAGGAATAGAATTACTAGCATCAGTCATATCTCGGTCATTTTCATGTTGTCGAAGCCAACGATGAGACTGAGACAGGTCAATGAAAGTAACAAAATTGTTCTAGCCTCCACCAGAAGACATAGTGCGCTGTAAACACTAGGCCTTGCCAGCAAAGGCATCATCTCTATTAAAACCCGTTAGTGTATAGTGTCCAAAAAATCGGACGTCATAAAAATAAAATGTGTGATTTATGGTTTCTGAAACACAAGGAAGTGTCGCGAGCTTAACCATGAAACCATGTAAAAGGGAGCTGTCATACGAAAATAAAGGGTCATACATAAGATTGGGCCAGTACCTCTGTTTCCGAAATCTCTGATAGATAGCTGGCGAGTGACAGCTCTGTCGCCGGCTTGCATCATGGAAACCAATACTTAGTACACCCAGGTGTACATGACAGGTGGTACCCTATGTGCGAGAAGTTCTACAGTACCCATCAACCGGCATCTCATTTTTATTTTTCATTTCGTTCTTCCTTTTCTTTTGTTGTTTTCCTTCTGTCTTTATGAAAGCCATATCATTCCAATACATTGGAAATTCAGTTTAAACTTACTTATGGTATCACTTCCAGATGAAACCAAAACCAACAAAATAAACCCGTTTGTATCGTTATACCATTTCGCACTTTGCTGTAAGGTACACAAAAATTTAGATACAGTACCTTTGGTTTTAAGATTTCTGGCATTTGTTTCTTAACACTCTTTAAAGTTCATTTCTTGGTGACAGAAATTTAAGACCTTATGTGGAGTATTTATTTATTTCTTTATTTATTTATTTATTTATTTATTTATTTATTTATTTATTTATTTAATTTATTTATTTATTGTATTTCAGCAATGTTCTCTTTATTACACCCTGGTCAAATTCATCAATCACTGTAGGCTCAACCTTTAATCTTTTTGGAATAGAAATTGGTTTACTTTTTCCCTCACCTTCGCTACCTTCTTTTCAAATTTCGCATATTGTCACTTTACTTAGATCCAATCTTTTGACGTTCAGTTGCATGGACGAAGCCTTAATTTCGAGTTCCGATTTAAAGTGCGTAACTAATATAATCCATTTCTTTACAATTGGCAGAACTAAGATTGCATCTACAACATACAACGAATACAGTCAGAATATACGCGAACAAGAGTGTAATATGTCGCTCAGATCGGTCATCTGGAACGGATGTTAGCCTTGTAAGTAGTAATGAGTGCGAGTGGTACCTGGAACAAGACTGACTACAGTATTTAATGGTTCTTATTTTGGTCTTTTGGCTTTTTGGTTCTTATTGAGTAAAAAAACGTCAATTTAATATTCGAAGGGAAGTTCGAAACCACTGCTGACTGAATTGTATTTACCACTCCTAAATTGATGTGGGTTTCCTCAGTAAGCACATAAACCAAAATAAGAACCATTAAATTTATTCACGGTGGAGAAACTTGAAATGAACGCACGGTACTTTGGTTAATTTGCTCAAGTATGAAAAGCAGTTTATCGCAAATGCAACAGTCGGCACTGCTAACGTTATCGGGCGGGAGAGCACAGGAGGCTACATAATTTAGAGTTCAAGGTCTACGCTTTTCGACACAATCATGAAAATGATTCTTCAAACAATATTTTTAAAATGTATTAATAAGAAATGCTTGGGAAAGGAAAATAACGGCAAATTCCAGCTGAATACCTCACGGTCTGGTTTAATAATAATAATAATAATAATAATAATAATAATAATAATAATAATAATAATAATAATAATAATAATAATAATAATAATAATAATAATTTTATTTGCTTTACGTCCTACTAACTACGCTTTTACGGTTTTCGGAAACGCCGAGGTGCCGGAATTTTGTCCCGCAGGAGTTCTTTTACGGGCCAGTAAATCTGCCGACACGAGGCTGACGTATTCGAGCACTTTCAAATACCACCGGACTGAGCCAGGATCGAACCTGCCAAGTTGGGGTCAGAGGGCCAGCGGCCCAACCGTCTGAGCTACTCAGCCCGGCCGGTCTGGTTTAAATGAGGTGCTCAGCAAAATGTGGAACAAGTCACATGCACAAAAATGTTGGGAATGAAGCTGTACCGGGCGGTACACTTCTACTACGCAAGTTCAAATCTTGCGCCAATTGAAACTTCTCTACAGGAGAAGCTCTGAACTTTAAAAACTGAACTAACTCTACTGGTTATCAGAAGATGTCACTGTGTGTTTTTGATTTGCTTTTGTTTTTCATTGATCAAGAAGTGTGGACATTCTCTAACAGATGTCTCGACCAAAAACTATGATAATGCGCTCTGGTGTGAAGGAATGAACCTTCTTGGAGAAATTTTGTATTCATAAGTTTTCTCTTTACTAAATTTTGTTCCGTGGTTTGTGGGTTGGCAATATTAACCCTTTCGTTCCGCCTGTTTTGAATTTAACCAATCAGTAATTTCTGTAATTAATTTTCCTCCAATCATAGCTTTCTTCTTCAAATTTCCATGTGTAATTCAGTGTCTACCAATAAAAATTGAAGGGGTGTGCCTACTCATTCTTGAAAGGTCTTGAATTTTCCACGAGGGTATAAAAACTGCTGATTTTATTGTCTCCGGGCCACTCGTATAACATCTTACTCAGTGTGTGAATATGCAGCAGGGGGCGGGAAGCGCCTCGTTCTTCAGACAGCAGTTCTTCAACAAGGTAATTGCCTTTTAACATCTTTATTTCTTGCTAGCTCAGCAGTCTAACTCTCGGGGAGCGTTCGAAACCTTTAATATGTAACCCATCTCTTTAAAATGTAAATTCCGCTTCAGTCTATGTAAAAACTACAAATCTCTTTTACTGTACAGCAGAGATAGAGAGTGCTTTACCCTCTCGAGCTCCCCTTCATTTTAAAATCGAGGTGACTACGTTTTCATAACCTTTTCTTCTCTTCCTTAATGTATTGAACCCGACAGGGGCATGATCCAAGGACCTTTGGTTGATATTGATCTTCGTAATTACGCACGCAATGCTATTTAAGGAAAACAATGCTGAAATTAATTAATATTCATATCATTAATACAGGTAATACCGAAACCAATTAATATTCATACCATTAAGATAAATTGAGTATTTTAAAGTTATTTTACGAGATTTCTTTGTTTGCGACCTATTGCGCCATATTGTCCTTTGTGTAGCGGGGGCCCGCAGCGGAACGCAAGCCCATCTGGACCCGGGAGGGGTTATGAATGGGGATTCCCCATGACATCACTCGAGAGAAGACATCCCTTCCTCAAGACTCAGAGAATGAGGGGAAACCAACTTTTTCGAAACGAAATATAGGAGCCATCTTGAATTCGGACTAGCCAACTTAATTATCTACGATTTAGAAATTAATGAAACTCGAATTCTGGTGTCGTCTCCCGATTTAAAAGTGATAAATGTCACTGGGACATTTATTTAGAGTGTCTAATGTCCCCTTTCTTGATAAATTTCAGAAGAAGAAAGAATATTGTGTTGTTTCTGCGTGGAAAAGTACCGGGGCCATCTGTTTATTCTCATGACACGTCCTTGACGGAGGGAGTTCACCCCACGTGGTAGGGAAAGCCGGACAGGTTTTAATTAATTAAAGGAGATCCACCGAAGGATAATTGAATGGATATGTCTCAATCACATCAACTAAATATTGGTCATCTGATTAGCCGTACTATTACACCTCAAGTGTGCCGTGGATAGGCAACACGCAAATTAATGGAAGGGGTATCGCTCCCTTGTAAAAACCACTGCAGTAAGGGACGAGCGTAACTCGGGACTCGCGGCTTATCGACGGCGAAGCTATGCTTGGTTAAGCCCTCATTAGTTCTTTGTTCAAGTGAAGTTAACTCCCATTTCAAGTGAAATAATAGAATTCGCATAAACAGTGTATAGATTTGGTCTCCGTGACACCAGTGTTAACTTTTTATAAAACCGTGATGTGTAAAATAATATTATTATCATTACTATAGCACGATAGTATTACGTAGCGGCAGACTGAATAGTGGCTGAGAGATAGACGGGATTCGGTACTGAACCGCGGACTACGTAGTCGTATCCGAGATCGTGACCGGACGTTCACCCTGAACGCTGTTAACCAGAGTGTGGAATTAAACAGTGACGTGTCTGTGCACAGGATTTACTGCCAGCGGCTCCACCAGCAAGGAACCATGGACTCTCAACTTAAAGGTGGTATGGAAATGCAAGTAATTACCGCGGTGCCCATGGACCAAGAGTAAGCCCAGGACGGACCTCCTGAATTGACGAAGGTGTCGTCATGTGATAGAGATGAGTATTAATTTTAATATCTGGCATGTCTAGTGGGGATGGGAAATGTTTATCGTAAGCTGACGCTATAAAAGGTTAAAGATGTAGTCCAGTTGAAATAAAGCGCCGAAATGGGCGCGTAGTTGTTAATTCTTAGTTTAGGAAGCCGACGACAGGTCTGAGTCATTGATTGTAAATAATTTAGGGAATATAATACTTCAGTTTTGAATGTGGTAGAGATTTATTCAATTATTTTATCTTGGGAGATTTTGTTTGATTATTTGCGTCAGAAGACCGGTAGTAATGAGTTTAGGGAATTGCAGTTAGAGTATTTATTAATTAGAGTAATTATTCTAATTTGATAAGTGCATGGCAAGTAAAAATGGTAAGTACTATATGGTGAGAAGGCATGGAACTGCAAATCGCCGGCAGAACTGACAACCAAAGCCCCCCCCCCTGAAATACTTAGATAGGGAGCGTTATGATTTAAATTGATTATGTGATTAAATTTACCAGGATGTGATTATAATGCGAGTGTCAAATATCAATCCGTGTGAATATTAATTAATTAATTAATTAATTAATTAATTAATTAATGTATTGCCGTGTGACGATAAAGTAACCAGGTGCTAGCCATCGATTGTAATTGTAATTGCTAAATAGATTCCGCACGATGACCAGGTATGATCAAAGCAGCGGGTAAGTCATGTAGAATTGCAGTAATAATAATAATAATAATAATAATAATAATAATAATAATAATAATCCCGCAAATATTAGCATTGTAATACCGGAGTCGCGTTGTGAAAGTGACGTGATACTGTTGGGAAAACATGTGTTGAATTCAAGGTGATTTGCGCGAGTTATGAGACCTCAGTTTATTGTAGACGTACTTCCGAGTGAAGCGGTCTTGTGTCCTTATGAAAGGAAATGTTACGCCTGTTAATGGTGGGGCTGTTGACCGCCTGTGGAAACGGGAGGAGATCGTCTGACCCTGCCACCAGTCGTGTTTTTGTGTGTGTCCCAGCTTTGTGAAAAAAAGGGACTTTTAAAGTAAAGAGAAAGAGGCCTGTCTGGACGGCTAAATATGTGATTTATTCAACACGCCAGAGTAGTGTATTTATTAACAAGTGGCCCGGCCGAGAAAGCTAATGTTTGCTAGTGAATAATTGTTAGTTGTTTGAGTATAATATAGATAGGGATTACAGGACCCTGTCTTCATCGCAAGGGGTTGTCAGTTCGATGCTCAACGTAGGCATTGGAAGCCTACAACGTCAGACGGAAGATTCAAGTGCCTCGCGTATTTTGCTGCATATGATGTATGATTTTTATGTGTTCTTTGTGTCATGTTTGATTGTAAATAAGGTCAGCGGTGGTTCTGTCCATCAGCCTGGCAATGTCTATACTAGCGAGGGTCGGTTCGAACCCAGGTGTTGTTTCATATGAGTGCATTTTTCTTTTTCGTCATTTCATTGGGAAATCTAGGTCTTCATTTGAGTAGGGATTGCTCAGACATGTTCTTGGTGCATGTTAGTTTTATGTGTTAGTGATATAATATAGCCTCAGTGTTACGGTAAAATTTTCCATTCGCTTCATGTCACGATACATCGCTTCGCAATAAACGTACTCATTTCTATCAAGCATAATGGACAGACCTCCACTTGATAATTCACAACAATTATGAATATTAATGTAGTTCATCAGTGTATCTTAATGCGCCATTTCCCATCATCATTAAGGTTGAATAAACCGGTTTGTGAGTTAAATTTTTAATTCGAATGTGTTCTCATTTTAGTTAAGTATGACCCGCTTCTCCTCCCCTGTACGCCTTTAAGATTACTTTAGTTCAGCGCATATTTATTTATAATTTTTCTTGACCCATGTGCGACCCTGTAGATTCAATGCCGGTGCCTTTTAGGGTAGGGGCGGGTGCAGTATTAAAGTTTTTTCATACGAGTCACCTCCCTAGCTTGGGATTAGCCCCTGTGTATCGGCCTAGAGCCACTTAGGTTTTAAAATGTAGATTTAGGAGTGCAAATTCACGCCTCCATCCTTTTGTTTTGGGCCATTTATATTAACCTAGTTTTTGCACACTAAGGCCCAGTAGATTGGGTACGAGATACCCCTGTTTCTTTTTTATACCTTGCTGGCAGATTGTGTAAAAGCCTGTTATTGCCTTTATAGGCTTGAAAGATCGAGAGCGGCTCAGCTCTTTATGGTGTTGTGGTAAAGGTGCCTCTGGGAGGCTGGAGGTTAAATGTTGGGAGCAAGTGCTCCATGCAATTAGGGGTTTTCTGCCCTTTGGTAATTTGTGGTTGTGAGCTGTGAGCTCAGAAATTATACTTGGGGCTCGAAGCCCAAATCTTGTAACGAACTGTAATTTGTAATTTCTTAATTTGTTGATCTGCTATACTGCTATACCTGTTATACTCTGTTATTTGTTGATTTTGAAAAGAAAATATAACCTTTGTGAAAGTTTTAAATTAACTTTAATTTTGTAGTTGAGACCTATTCCAGCCCGCACCTTCTTTCACCTCCGTCTACCACGGATATATCCGTAACAGAAGCTATTAAATGAGTACAAAGAGGAATTAAAATCTAGATTCATCTAAATGTAAAAGTAAACTCGTGTCCTCATCCCGAGGTGGTGCAGCCCTTTTCAGGCACACCCCCATTGAAGGTGAGCTGCATGTACCATTTCAATCACATACCAGCCCACCTGCCATTCTTAAATTTCTGGCAGTACCGGGAATCGAACCCGGGCCCTCGAGGACGGCAGCTAATCACACTAACCGTTACGCTACCGAGGAAAACTCGTGTCCTCATCCCGAGGTGGTGCAGCTCTTTTCAGGCACACCCCCATTGGAGGGGGGCTGCATGTACCATTTTAACCACTTACCAGCACTCCTTCCATTCTTAAATTTCTGTCAGTACCGGGAATCGAACCCGGGTCCCCGAGGACGGCAGCTAATAACACTAACCGTTACGCTACAGAGGCGGACAAAACAAATGTATTACATTTATTTGTGTACACTTTGGACTTTCCCTTCAACACTCCGCTTGATAATTTTAATTTAATAAATTACATCATCTAAGTGCAATCTTGTCAGTAAGAAAATTAGTGATACAACTGAAAAAGTGAAGAAGACCTCCAAATGCTACAAATCAAACCCTAAGACACCTTTGACAGAGATTTCTACCGAAGAATGATGGTCAACTTCGCACAATTACTCAATGCCTGTGTGCAATAAGATTCGTTGTTAAAACCACCTAGTTCCTTATCGCATGGTCTCATACTTTGAGATCTTCAATTCGGACTTTTCCCGTACTTCTTGCTCGCCGAAGTCCTAGTGCTAGCGCCCTTCCCGTTGTGGCGCTTCTATTCTTATTGTGGTGGGAATAGCGGCGCTAAGAAGCTCGACCCCGTCCCCCGCAATAATTGAAAATGGGCCCCTCCTTTCCTGATAAAGAAAGTTACAAGTTCATTTCGTAATACAAGGTTGTATATTATTACAATGAACAGCAACGTCGATAATAATAATAATAATAATAATAATAATAATAATAATAATAATAATAATAATAATAATAATAATAATAATA
This sequence comes from Anabrus simplex, assembly GCF_040414725.1. Taxonomy (NCBI): domain Eukaryota; kingdom Metazoa; phylum Arthropoda; class Insecta; order Orthoptera; family Tettigoniidae; genus Anabrus; species Anabrus simplex. The sequence goes on from NC_090270.1 coordinate 189,350,613, forward strand.
ATAATAATTGTACCGGGCGGTACACCTCCACACCGCTAATTTAAAATGTGCGCCTGTTGAAACTCCTCTGCTGGAGGAAGTCTGAACTTTATGGACAGTATTAATTTTCAAGTTTCTCAGAAGATGTCTCTACCTGGAAATTTTGGAGTTTTTGAACTGTGTCATTTTCGACGTATTTTTGTTTTGCTTGTAGTAAGAAGTGTGAACTTTCTCTTCTAGAGGACACTACTGAAGATCAACAATAGTGCACCCTAGTGCGGAGTGAAAGAACTATTTTTTTTGGAGAAGTTCTTATTTCAAAAGTTTGTTTCTTGTTAAATTTCTTTCTGTTATTGTTTAAGTTGGCTGTATACCCCTCTTTTTCCCCATGTTTTAGATTTATCCAATCCCGAATTTCTTTTAGTAATTTCCGACCAATCCGATGTATCTTCCCCCAACTTGGATATGTTTCTGTACCCTAGCCAATAAAGTGATTGTGGGCGGGTGTTCTCTTCCCTAAAACGCCTAGAACCTTCCGCGAGAGTATTTAAACTGCTGATTTTTGGGTCTCCGGGCCACTTCTGTTCCATCTTTCAGTGTGTAAAGTACATAGCAGGGGGCGGGAAGCGCCTCTTTCTTCTCCAGCTGTTCAACACCAGGTAATGGCCTCTTAATAACTTCTTTTCTTGCTAGGTTGGCAGTTTAACTCTCGGAGCGGGTTCGAAGCGTTTCCACCATGTAACCTTTTCCTAAAATGTAACCAATCTTTTCATCTATTCTCTTTTAAAGCTGCATATTGGGATAGAGAGTGCTAACCCTCTCGAGCTCCCACTCACATTGTTTTGAGGTGAACTTATTTTCTCAACCTATTCTTCGTTAACGTAAAACAAATTGCTCTTTTCTAAAGTCACCTCTGTAGTATGGGATTAGCCCTTGCATTAGTGGCCTAGAGCCAGATTAGGTTTTAAAAACAAGTGTATTAGGAGTGCAGATCGCCTCCTCTCAAATTGTTATTTTAGAGGTCATGTAATTGCCCCTTTTCATTTAATAGACCTCAGTAGGTTGGGTATTTTACCCCTGTGTCTATGTCCAGTGAGGACAACTCGAAGGTGGAGTTTGGTGTGGCCTTTGAGAGGCTTAAAGTTGAGAGCGTGTGGCTCTTTTGAAAATTGAGTGTTGTATGCCTCGTGGAGGCTTTTCAGTGTAATTTGGAGCAAGGACTCCTAGGCATGAATGGGGTTTTCTGCCCCTCTGTTGAAACTTGTGTTTGGAGTAAAACTGAGCTGATTGCCCAAGCATTGTGAAGTCAGGGCGCGAAGCCCAAATCCTGTAAATATTGTAACTACCCTTTGGACTTGCTACTTTGTACCTGCCATGCTTGTTATTTCTTTGTTTTTGAAAAGAAAATATAACCTTGTTAAATTTTACATTAACTTTGATTCCGTAGTTTGAGACCCGTTCACGCCCGCACCTTCTTTCACCTCTACCTACCGCTAAAACACGGTAACAATAATAATAATAATAATAATAAGTTACAAAATTTGATTTTCAAATCCGAAGAAATTAAAATAATACACTTACATGGTACACACACACACACACACACACACACACACACACACACACACACACACACACACACACACACACAAGAAATGCATGTTCCAATTATAGTAACCAAAACACGCTGACCGTCACAATATTAAGAAATAATCTCGATGCTAGGACCAAATAATTTACTACTACTTACAACTCAACCGTATATTATAAGCCTACTTAACTACACTGGTTGCCGCGATTTATAAACAGGCTCAAAACTTCAGTATTAAGAGTTTAGATAAGGAGGATGTATTTGTTATCGCATCTTCGCTGCCTACTGGGTTCTCATAACTAGCTAATTACTTCAAAAGCCTTGTCGATTGTTGTGAGTAGCAGCAAAAGATGGTTATTATTGGAACAAGTTGGGAAACCCACATTCTTTCAGAAATAAATATCATACTCCTCATTGCTGGGTTCCGTGGTTCAAATCCCGTTCACTCCATGTGAGACTTGTGCTGGGCAAAGCAGAGGCGTGACAGGGTTTTCTCGGGTTCTCTAGTTCTCCTTGTCATCATTCATTCCAGCAACATTCTCCAATCTCATTTAATTTCAGATGTCAGTCATTAATCATTGTCCCAGAGGGGTGCGACAGGCCTCAGCAGCCGGCACAATTCCTATCCTCGCCGCTAGATGGGGGCTTCATTCCATCCCTGGCCCGGTTGAATGACTGGAAACAGGCTGTGGATTTTAATTTTTTTCGTTCCTATTGACGAAAGATGCTCTGCACTACGACAGCCTAAGTTTGGAATAACCCTCAGTAATACATATTACTCTCTTGTTTGCTGTAGCTTTATCAATATGAAAACTAGCTCTTCAGCTACTGAAGTAAGAAAGAATGATGGGCTCCAAACAAGCCATGACCCCCGGGGTCTGCGAGGTCCTCATCGCCGCCAATGTGTAGTGGTATTCAAAGATGGATGTTCTGAATGAAGCTAGTTATTGATAAATCCATGATGTGTTGGTGGAATCAGAGACAGAGGCAGACGTTTCATAAGGTTTTCCATTTTACTTCCTTAATTCGGACTGGATCCCATATAACGGAGTGAGAGATATTGCGATAAAAACTTACAATACATATATCACATCCGCACAATGTATTATTTTATTACAACGTATTATTATTATTATTATTATTATTATTATTATTATTATTATTATTATTATTATTATTATTATTATTATTATTATTATTATTATTATTATAGACCGTTATACCTTTCAGCGTTCAGCCTGCAAGCCTCTGTGAATTTACTAAACGTCGCCACAATCCTCTATTTGCAACTAGAGCTGTGGCCTCATTTAGTTCTATACCTCTTATCTTTAAATGGTTAGTAACTGAGTGTAACCATCGTCGTCTTGGTCTCCCTCTAATCCTGTTACCTTCCATAACGGAGTCCATTATTCTCCTAGGTAACTTATCCTCCTCCATTCGCCTCGCATGACCCCACCACCGAAGCCGGTTTATGCGTACAGCTTCATCCATCGAGTTCATTCCTAAATTAGCCTTTATCTCCTCATTCCGAGTACCCTCCTGCCATTGTTCCCACCTGTTTGTACCAGCAATCATTTTTGCTACTTTCATGTCTGTTACTTCTAACTTATGAATAAGATATCCTGAGTCCACCCAGCTTTCGCTCCCGTAAAGCAAAGTTGGTCTGAAAACAGACCGATGTAAAGATAGTTTCGTCTGGGAGCTGACTTCCTTCTTACCGAATACTGTTGATCGCAACTGCGAGCTCACTGCATTAGCTTTACAGCACCTTGATTCAATTGCACGTACTACCCAGAAGGAGTGGTGCTACATTGCTGCAATTGAACATGCAGGACGAGTGTTCGGTTGTGATTCGATGATTACACTTTCAGGTCCCTCTGAACGCAAGTTTGGGCAACAATCAATACAGGATATGCCTACCACGAGCTGCAATACATTGATGAATTCGTCGAGGCATGGAGTCAATAAGGCCCTGGATCGCTTCCTGAGGAATTGTGGCCCATGCTTGCTGCATTGCACGGGTCAGTTATTCCAGAGTTGTGGGTGGCTGAGGACGGTTGGCCAGTTGTCGACCCATCATGTCCCACACATGCTCAATAGGACTGAGGTCAGGGGATCTGGCGGGCCATTCTAAAGTTGTGATGTCGTGGAGAGCTTCTCTGGAGATGCGTGCAGTGTGAACCCGGGCATTGTCCTGCTGAAACATCCCATTAGCAATGTTCGTCATCATAGGGACAACCACCTATCCTATCAACGTACTATCGAGCAGTCATAGTGTCCTCAACAAGCACTAATTGTGATTTCACATTAAAGCCAATAGCTCCCCAGACCATAATGCTTCGTGCTGGCCCTGTGTGCCTCTCGACTATAGGATCTGGGCGGCCACTCTCTCGGGTACGTCAGCGCACGTGATTCCGCCGATCACTGCGGGCAAGACAGAAGCGCGATTCATCACTAAAGACGACCCTATGCCATTCGTCGACCCACGTCGATCTTTCTCGACACCAGGCCAACCTTACACGTCGCTGTTGTGGGGTCAATGGAACACCTTCCACAGGGACACGGGCTCGTAAGCCAGCTGCACGCATGCGATCACCAACTGTTTGTTGTGTAACGTGGGATGCCACAGCTGCTCGAATTTGCGCTGCTGTTGCATGGGGTTAATCCGGGCCATCCGAATGATGCGGCGATCCTCTCTCACTGTTGTCTGTCGCGCTGGACCTGTGCCAGGTCTACGAGTGTGGGTACCTTCATTTGACCACTGCTGCCATACACGTTGTACCGTAGATGCCTGTCGGCCAGCACGTGCAGCGACAGTCCTTAGCGATAATCCAGCCTCACACAGCCCGATTATCCGAGCCCTCTCAAACGGCGACAGTTGTTGATAGCGTGCTCTTCTCTGTCGTCGAGGCATGTTTGACGGGGAACGCTTCACTGCACAGACTGCAAGTCAACTACGCTACACCAGAGTCCGTATACCGGAGTTGATTCCTCCGCGACCAATCACGTGGGTCTGAAACTTTGATCTTTACATACCTACATGGCATCGTTCCATATCTTGAAAATCAACACAAAAGACTAATGCATTCATGGTGTTGCAATTTCCATTTTCTTAAGTGTATATTGCCATCCTGGGAGAACACACATCCAAAATACTTGAAATTATCTACCTATTTCAGCTTTGTATCACCAATCTGGCATTCAATTCTGTTGAATTTCTCACCTACAGGCAGCAATTTAGTCTTCGAAAGGTTAATTTTCACACCATACTCTTTGCAACTATTTTCAAGTTCCAACATCATTTTCCTATATTTCCACTTAACTGAATCCCTCCCTGCCACTTTATACCTTTCAGCAGATGATCCATGTAAACTACGAACAACAAAGGTGGAAGATTACAGCGTTGTCTAATCCCTGTAAGTACCCTGAACCAAGAACTTATTCTACCAGCAATTCTCACTGCAGCCCAATTATCAACATAAATGCCTTTGGTTGATTTTAACAATCTACCCTTGACCCCATAGTCCCCCAGGATGGTGAGCATCTTTTACCTCGGTACCTTCTCATATGCCTTCTGTAGATCTACGAAACATAAAACCAACTGTATATACCTCTCGTAGCATTTTTCAATTACCTGGCGGATACTGAAAATCTGATCCTGACAGCCCTTCTGTGGTCTGAAACCACACTGGTTTTCATCCAACTTTCTCTCAACAACTGATCGCACCCTCTCTTCCAAGATGCCAGTGAATACTTTGCGTGGTATAGTAATCGATGAGATACCTCGATAGTTGTTGCAATCCTGCCCGTTCCCTTGCTTATAGACAAGTGCAATTAAAGCTTTTGTCCAATATGAAGGCACCTTTCCAAAACTCCATGCTAGTATTATTATTCTATGAAACCATTTCATCCCTGCCTTCCCACTATACTTCATTTCATGTCTAATTTTATTTATTCCTGCTGCTTTATGAGAATGGAGCGTATTTACCATCCTTTCCACTTCTTCAAACGTAATTTCACCAACATCATTTTCCTCCTCCCCATGAGCTACATTGTTCGCAACACCAGCATGAAGATTTCCTTTTACGTTGAGAAGATTTTCAAAATATTCCCTCCACCTCTCCAGTGATTTCCTGGGATCTATTATGAATTCACCTGAATTACGCAAAACATAGTTCATTTCCTTTTTCCCTCCCTTGCTAAGATTATTAATGTCCTGTGAGGTTTCCCTGCTGCTTGATCTAGCCTTTCCAGGTTATTACCAAAATCTTCTCAAGACTTCTTTTTTGGATTCAACAACTATTTGTTTCGCTCTGTTTCTTTTATCTATGCACAATTCCCTGTCTGTATCAGTCCTTGTTTGGAGCCATTTCTGACAAGCCTTCTGCTGCTCTCACTTCATCATGCCACCAAGATGTTCGCATTTTCCCATCTTAACACACAGTTGTTCCTAGGCATTCCCTTGCTCTTGCTACTACAACATCCCAGAATGCCACCCATTCTCTTTCTGTATCGTGAACCTGCTTACTGTCCACTGCTCTGAACTTCTCACTAATTATAATAATGTACTTCTGTCTAATTTCCTCGTCCTGGAAACTTTCTACCCGTATTCGTTTGCAGACAGATTCCACTTTCTCTATTTGAGGCCTAGAGGTAGTTCACTACAGATCAGATAGTGGTCTGTTTCATCGAAAAATCCCTGAAGAACCCGTACATTCCTAACAGATTTCCTGAATTTGAAGTCGGTTAAGATATAGTCTATTATGGATCTGGTACCCCTAGCCTCCCATGTGTAGCGGTGAATAGCCTTATGTTTGAAGAATGTATCCGTAACTGCTAAACCCATACTAGCACAGAAGTCCAGCATACACTTCCCTTTTCTATTAGCTTCCAAATCTTCCCCACATTTACTAATCAATCTTTCGTATCCTTGAGTTAATTTTTCAACTCACGCATTGAACTCGCCCGTTAGCACTATCCTATCGTTGCTGTTAACTCTGACTACGATGCCACTCAATGCTTCATATGGCCGGATTTGGGACAGCAGTGGGGAAATGATGGAAGCCTCTTCAATTATTGTTTTAAAAATCCATTTATTGTTTTAAAAATTATTTATATTTTGTAAGATATTGTATTGGACCTGTGAAGAAGAAAATTATTTATGATTTGAACTTTAAGGAAGAATAACCATTTTGAAAATATGTTTGTTGAACAAAATTATTATCTATCTATCTATCTATATATATATATATAATAAGAGTTTTGTCTGTACATTGCTCAGAATTTGAAAATAATGGTATTTCTGTATCGGTCATGTCCACAGTAACAAGAAAATGCATTTTTTTTACTTTTCCGTAATTTCTGTCTGTCTGTCTGTCTGTCTGTCTGTCTGTCTGTCTGTCTGTCTGTCTGTCTGTCTGTCTGTCTGTCTGTCTGTCTGTCTGTCTGTCTGTACACGCATCACGAGAAAACGGCTGAAGAGAATTTAATGAAAATCGGAATGTAAAGTCGGGTGATGAACCGCTACAATCTAGGCTATAAATTATTTTAATCACGCTGAGTGAAATGGTAGTTTAGGGGAGGGCCTGAAATTTAGTTCTCAAATAGTTATGTTATTAGTGGTCGTGTCTTAATGAAAATCGGTATTTAAAGTATGGGTAATAAGTCGATATAATCTCGGCCATAAATAATTGTATTCACGCTGAGTGAAATGGCAGTTTAGGGGAATGCCCAAAATTTAATTTTCAAATATTTATATTATTAGTGGTCGTATCTTAATGGAAATCGGTAGACAAAGATGGGAAATATGTAGCTGCAATATAGGCTATACATAATTGTATTCACGCTGAGAAAAATGGTAGTTGAGGGGAAGGCCTAAAATTTAATTCTCAAATATTTATTATATTAGTGGTCGTACACTCACGAAAATTGGTATGCAAAGTCGGGGAATAAGTCGCTACAATCTAGGATATCAATAATTTTATTCACATTAAGTGAAATGGTAGTTTAGGGGAAGGCCTGAGAGGTAATCTATATATGAAATAAGAGTATTGTCTATACATTGCTCAGAATTTGAAAAGAATGGTATTTCTGTATCGGTCATGTCCACAGTAACAAGGAAATGCATTTTTTTACTTTTTCGTAATGTCTGTCTGTCTGTCTGTCTGTCTGTCTGTCTGTCTGTCTGTATGTATGTATGTATGTATGTATACGCATCACGAGAAAACGGCTGAAGATAATTTAATAAAAATCGGTATGCAAAGTCGAGTGATGAATCACTCCAACCTAGGCTATAAATTATTTTATTCACGCTGAGTGAAATGGTAGTTTAGGGTCGTACCGATAAATACTACATAACTAACATAACTTTAGTTATGTCGTATGTTAGTAGTAGTTAAGTAAGAAATTAAATTTCCGATCACTTATGTCTTATACATTCTTACCGTACCGCATATAATCACAGAGATATTCATGAATTTGGATGTTTGTTACTAAGTCCATATCAGCGCCGAGTCACGAGAAAATGGGTACTGGTAAACAGAATTTAGTCAAAATAGGTATGGAAAGTCCGAGAATGAGGAACTACAGTCTACGATATAAATAATTTTGTAAGACGCCCTAATATCACAGAGTCGGAAGAAAAGTAATGTGAAGGCCTGCAATATAGAAAGCTCATGAACTTTATCAACAATAACATTACATTGACCATTGTTTGTTGTGATGTGCTTTTTGTCTTCTGTTTCCACTCATCCCCGATAGATAGGATTATTGCAGCGTACCGAGTTTTTTAAATTTGCTATACGTCGCATCGACACAGGTAGGTCATATGGCGACGATGGGATAGGAAATGAATAGGGGTGTGAAGGAAGCGCCCTAGGCTTTAATTAAAGTACAGTCTGGTGTGAAAATGGGAAACCACGGAATACCATCTTCGGGGATGCCGGCAGTGGGGTTCGAATCCACTATCTCCCGGATGCAAGCTCACAGCTGCGCGCCTCTAACCACACGGCCAACTCTCCTGATCGTACCGAGTGTAACAGCCAGCCTGTATATTGGCGGGAAGTAGCTGGAGAGTTAGATAACTTTCTTATTTAACATGCCATTCCTCTGGTTCATACATTTTCTGACATTACTGGTAAGTAACACACCGGTTCATCATAGCATTCGAGCTATTTAATCCCTACTCTGAGGCACTGATTGAAATTAGTAGTGTGAATATTTAACGGAATAATGACAGAGGAGTGTTCACGGCAGTCTGCGACCTGGTTATTCCAGCTCTGAAACTTTGGACTGTTAGATCGGCACCGTAGTACTTTTCGTTGAAAGTGAGAAAGTGTGCTGTTTTTCATTTGATCGAGTATTTTATATGATAACATTGCTTTCAATCGCTACATTCCTACTGACGTTTTGTGATGACCTATGTTGCATTCAGTTAGGAAAACCCCAAAATAAGTCTTTCTGAGAATCCCGTAGCAAAGCACGGGTACATCAGCTAGTTATTAATATGTGAAATCTTTTTGTATCAGGTATCTGCGTGTCTTAATATTTTACTTGTGAAACAGACTATACAGACACCTGCCGTTTTTAGTGGCAAAATTAGTGTTGCGTAAAAGAAACATCTCGAACATTGAGCAGCGGAAATGAAGAGACCTTTAATTGGCGAATGTGAAAGTAGAGGATAAAATGCTGTAGCCTGATTGGTCACCCTGAGCTTGCATCATTTTCTGCTTCTCGATCTTTTCCGCTCCTTCGTGGGAGCGAAGCTTGCCTCCAGGTCTTTTGCTTCTGACAATACTTGTGAGCGATCGCGCTCCTGCATCAGTCCTGTCATGGGTTAACTGTCTCGAGGTAAGCACAATTTCTTCCTTTTTTCGGCCATTAACTTAATTTAAATGTAATTTTTCCTTGGTGCGCAAGAGTTTACCCTCGGAATTCACATTCATAACTAATATTGTTATAATAACTTAGCTTTTAGCTAAGCTCATATCATTTTAATTTTTGGAGGCAATTCCCTTTTCCTTTTGTTAAAGAAGACTTTGTAATTAACATGTAATAACTTTTCTTCGGGTCTGCCTCCGGTAGTTCAGTTTCGCACACACGCACCTAAATCCGATGTTCTTTACTGGAAGTGTTTTAGGTGAAGATACTAGGTTTCGGTGCCTCTGTGTTAAGTGTTTATTTATTCCTTTTTTTGCTACTGGCTTTACGTCGCACCGACACAGATAGGTCTTATGGCGACGATGGGATAGGAAAGGCCTAGGAGTTGGAAGAAAGCGGCCGTGGCCTTAATTAAGGTACAGCCCTAGCATTTACCTGGTGTGAAAATGGGAAACCACGGAAAACCATCTTCAGGGCTGCCGACAGTGGGATTCGAACCCACTATCTCCCGGTCTTTCTTTTTTCTTAAGTTGGTAAAATTGGATTAGCCCTCATTATAAACCATGTAAAATTCCTTTCATATTGTGCGTATATCTGAAGGCGCAATTAACATTTATCTTATAAATGAATTTTGTCCTGTTCTACCTGTAATTTTTAGTGTCATTTGAAAGTTACTTTGTACGTAGTGCGTATTTTCAGGCGCAGTCAAAACTCACATTAATTTTGTAAATGAGTTTGTTTATTTCCGTTATTGTTGCTTTTTATATTTTTGGTTCGTTCCTTTTAATCTTGGGTATGGTTAGTTTATTCAATTAAAAGTTTGAGGGTGATTAACGCCTACCATTTATTTTCCACAACGGATATGTTCCATCTACCTCGTAGGGTTTCTATGCCGTTTCACACCTCCTTTGACAGTTGTCATGTTTCCCAACCTATTGCTTTTGTTTTATGCTACTCCGCTTTTGGTTGAACCCTGGATTCGTTTTCTGTCGTCGCACTGTGTTTTTAAATTCATAACATGTATTATTATTATTATTATTATTATTATTATTATTATTATTATTATTATTATTATTATTATTATTATTATCTTCATTATTTTATTTACGTAACCGTCCAGTAAGAAGGTTATACTTCATAAAACTTGTCAATTTCATCCTCATCTGCACCCTTACATGGTGAACACACTGAGACCATTCTCGTTCTAATTCCTCCAACTGCCAAATATACCCACATCATTCGCTCGTTTACTTGCCTTATAGAAACTATGTTGCGTGGAATAGCATTCCTTATGAACAGCCCTATCCCAGACTCTGCCCTTCCCTTTCTAACACCCGTCAAGTACACTTTATAATCTCCTTTCTCTTCCTCGTTATCTCCTCTTACCCGAATCTCACTTACTCCCAGTACATCCGGATGCATCCTCTTCGCTGGCTCAGCCAGTTCTACTTTCTTTCTTTCTTCCTTAAGCCCCTATTATTCGCTGGGGCCATCGAAGACCACGTTAAGTCTTGTTAAATTTGGCAGTGAGATTTCCTTTCTTTTGAACCCATTCTTCCGTCGTTCTTTGTGAGTGGATCTGCTTGCGTTCTTCTATCCAAGGGACACCGTGTCTTCTTTTCGCTTGTTCGTCTCAGGTTAGTCCGTTCGTCACTACCTTTTTACGGACGAGATCGTTGTCAAAGGTGTCTTCGGGTTTGATTTGAAGCATTTGGAGGTCGTCATCGTTTTTGAATAAACTCAAATATATTTTTGGTCAACCTGTCATTTTAGTTGACCGTAAAAAACGTGCCCGTCTTTTGCTAATTGTGTCTGTAATTTTATCTATTTTGCTAAATACTTCATTATTTATCGTTTTTGGCGGATGCCATGCTTGTAATTGGATCCTATGATTTCGCTAATGGATTCATATTTTTCTCTCGTTCTTCGAGGTGTCCTTTATTAACATTTAGGGATAGGAGTTCTGCTGAGTACATAACTACTGGCTTCAGAACCGTTTCATAGTGACGTATTTTAGTGTTTCGGAAAAGGCATTTTTTGTTGTAGATCGCGCGCAACGTCTGGTAGACTATTCCAAGTTTTCGTATTCGTTCCTTAATTGTTTCCTCGACCAGTCCATTTTTCATGATGGTCTTGCCCAGGTACCGGTACTTAATTTCTTCTACTCGGCTGATGCACCCGTAATTCGTCCGGAGTTTTGGTGGTGCGTCTTTGATGTTAGTCAATATTTCGGTTTTTTAAAACGACATCTGATGGACAGTTTATTCGGCGATTTCCTTTAACAGTTCGACTTGAATCCTAGCTCTTTCTACGTTGTTTGACAGAATGGCGGTACCATTAGCAAAAGTTAGACAGTCTACCATGATCCACTTGGATTTGGTTCCCATTCTCAGTGGGCTATAGTCGGTTTCCATGAATCTCGTTCGCCAGGTCCTGATGGTCTTCTCAAGAACGCTGGTGAAAAACATCAGACAGAGCCCAGCGGCAAGTCTGACCCCTGTTCTGACCTCAAAGGAATCCGAGAGATATCCTTGGAACTTTATCTTGGATTTTGCCAGCTGTTTTAGGTCATTCCCGAATTCATTAAGGATGTTTAGTAAGACTTGGCGGTCTACCGAGTCGTACGCTTTCTTGAAGTCCACAAAGACTAACACGTACTATACGAATAATAATAATAATAATAATAATAATAATAATAATAATAATAATAATAATAATAATAATAATAATAATAATAATATGGATCCTGCTAATTTATTTTGTACAGTAGTTGGAAAATACTGAGCTATTTACTGGGAAACTTTATACTGTATGAGTCACGTATGCGTCAACAACGCGGTCAGAAGGTTGACAACAAGCTACGGACCCAAAAGTTATAGTTTAATGCATACCTGCAGAACGGATACTTTGGAGACAAATCTTTCTCTCCTGTTTGGACAACCACTGCCCTGGCGGGGTACGCCATGACGAATTGGAGTGGGAAGGTGTGACGAGAGCCAGCCCATTGTTGGAGGAGCAAGCCGACTGTGAAAGTGACAGGATGTACATGCCTATCCCTTGCTCTCTCTTCTCGCCAAGAACGAATTTTTCAGGAGCGATTGTCAGTGTACTCTTAAGTAGGCTATTCCAGGAGCATTTGTCAAATAATTATAAGTATTATTATATTTCATAGCTTTATTCCAGGACGATCTACACCGGTGACGTAAGAAGATTATTGCAGATGCATTACGAGAACATCAGGGACGGGTGTGATGTCCCGGGAGCTTCTTGTTCTTCGAGGGCCACGTAGACTCGGCGTATCAAGTGCTGTTGGTATAGTACAGACAAGAGTTCAGCGTGGACGCAGAGGACACAATCATCAATATCATGCGTCGTCCCCAGCTCGGCAAGGAGATGATACCATTTCATCTCATCGAGTGCTCCTTGCTGGGAGATCTGATTATTCGAGTTCGTGACCGGAAGTGCCCCAACCCCATCGAGGCCGAGATTTCCAGACTGTTTCAGGTGGTTCGCCTACTCAGCGGCGAATAACCAGGGTGATCACCTCCACCCCCGCCACACAGACAATTAGGAGAAAGAATCGGCTGCGGTATAAGATGCTTGGTACTAACTCGTGTCCTTCAACTACAGTGGAGACTGCGGACTCAAGCATCAATGTCGAAGGGACGTACCCTGGCGTCACGATGGAGTGACTCAGGCCCTGAGGTTCTATTTTGATAAGTGGACGCAGACGTCCCGGGCCGCAAACCAGGAACGTCCATCACCAGCACGTACCACCCGGGGGCAATCCAAGATAGCCCCTCGGATAGCGGACGGCAGCGGGGAGGTGGAGGCGGACGCTCCCTGGCGTTCCGAGGCAGCTACCCAAGCTTTACGGCCTGCTGGGCGCCACCACCACGACGCCGACGCCAGAATGTGCCCGTCAGGACCGGGACCACAGAAAGGCGTTGACACTGGCAGCCTTCACCATCCAGAAAGAAGAATAAGAAGAAGACAATGCCACAGTGGTACTGCCCGTGCCGGCACGGCCCCTAGACAGTAAGGTGGTAAACTACCAAGACGAGAACTCATCGCCAGTCGATCAGAGACCGGTTCCAGCCAAGAAGACGCTGTTCCCGCAAGAAAAAGAAGAGAGCCAGCCAACCAAGAGAGGACAACCTGCGATACCCTGCAACTAAGTCCGTGGAACGAGGAGCCAACTAGGACAGGACTTCAGCCGAGAGCATTTGTAGCAAAAATCAGGTGAGACTGAAACGTCCCTCTCAACAGCTATTGCAGTGTTTCCGCTGTATGAGGTGGGGCCACCGTCAAGCTACGTCTGGACACCCGGTACGATGCAACCGCTGTAATGGCGACCACCATCACATAGTTTGCTCGGCACGTACGGAGGCGCAGGTGTGCATCAACTGTGCGGAAGGCCACAACGCTTCCCATCTCAGTCGCCGCATTTAGCACGCCATGGCGCTGACAGAGAGGGAGTAGGCCTAGAGCCATATGCCCACCTCTGCCTCGACGGGCGTGACCACATTTTCTGGGATTGGAGACTATGCACCAGGGACTCCAAGGAGGCAGGGACGTAACTTCAGGACCTGCAGCGCCTGCAATTGTATTTTATGTTCTTTGTTATATACAATAAGGAAAGTAGTTGTTTACTTACTATATATATATATATATCAACACTTTTTTAAGCAGATCTTGGTGTGGAAATGCCATAATTCTACATCTTTAAAAAACCTTTAGTTATTTTCCATTGTATCCTACGCCTGGAATTCCAGATATGGAAACAGACAGCGAATGTTGTAACGAGGCTACAACGTAACATAATTATTGTTCTTTTTATACACTTACAAATATTATATACATAATGCGAGTGGCAAAATTGTTGGTTGCACAGATACGTAGAAGATGGGACATATTTACAAAACAAGAGAGCCGTGGGAGTTTAAAACCAGTGTTACCAGAGGCGTGAAGTTGAAATGAGTATTTAAGCCGGATTGGGTGGTTGAAAGATGGAGGTTTAATGTTTGATTTGCTGCGGCTTGTAGGTGACTGAGGACTAGGGATCTGTTGTAGGGGTGAATATTGAGCAGTGAGATAGGAAACGGATGGAATCTTCAACTGTGGGAGGTGAGAAAAAGGGAACGGTTGGGCGATGTGGGCGGGTCAATGGTTCTAATAGGGACTAAAAGTTCTGGTCGATTTTGGAGAGGTGGAAAGTGGCTTCTGCAACGGCGTGAGAATACTGAGTGATCGCCTCCACAGGTGTAACACTGCGGTGGTTGGTGTGTGTTGGGACATCTGGGCGTAGTGTGCTGTTGATTGCAGTGTCCACATACCAGACTTGGAGCAGTGCAGTGAGTGGTGGTATGATTGTTGTAGGCGAGGCATCTCTCGCATCTAATGGATTTGGAAGGTGGTGCACGAGATGGTTCAACTTTATGGAGGTGTCGGGGAATGGAGACTACGCTGGCCAGTACTCGGTCTATGTTTTTTGGTGATGGTAGAAGAATCCGTACCATGTATGTTGGACTCGTTGCGTTCTTCATCCGGAATGCCCGTTTTTCAGGGATGCCTGTGTTGAGCTCGGAGAGTATGGTATCTTCAGCAATAGAGGGGTCGACCCCTCGTATGACGCAACTGAGCAATCTGTAGCATGGAGGGGTAGGTGGATATTTTATAGATGGTGGTGGGAGGGGTTGAAGTGGGGTGCTGGATCCTAGACGTCGAGAACCCATGGCAGTGGTGAGAAGATTGGCAACAGCGTTTCCGTTGACCTGTTTTATGACTCCATTTGTAGTTCTTCTGATGTCCGCTATATCTTCTCGGTGCATGTTGTATCTGAGCAGGGTCGAGTAAATGGTATGGGAAGAGTGGAAGTGAGGGGAGGGATTGGAAAGTAAGAATGAATGTGTTCCTGCTGGAGGGGGTTGGAGGAAACGGGAGCGACTGATAGGGCGTCTAGTACTGGATACTTCAGAAAATGCAAGTTTGGGAGGAGTGTAGGTAGTGGGGGCGGTGGTGGCAGTAGGAAGAATATTCTGAACTGAGGTGTCCATGGATAGCGGTGGGTCAGTTGTTGCTGTTGCAGGTGCCGATGATGTTGAGCTCGTTCCTCTGCTACTGTAGAATGTGGCGTCAATCTCGTAAACTGAAATTGGAATCTGGAGGTGTCCACTGTGGACTTGGTGGCGCTGGGATGAATGTGGCTTGGTAATTGGGTGCAGCGTAACTGCACATTACCGCCGAGTGGTAGACAACATCGGCTGATTGGCTGAGTTCGGTGATGGTGGTAGTTGTGGTGGTACTAATTGTTGCCGTTGTGGTGGCCAGACAGTGAGGCGAATATGGGAATATGGTAATTATGCCTGTCCAGTAGACTGGAGAGAGTTCAGGGCAGATTATTCCACCTGTGTTGCCGTAGTTGCTGGCGATGTGCTCGTCCTGAGGTGAAATCTCCCGAATTTTCTTGTGTCCACCTGTTCAGTTCACCTTTTCAATAGGGAATGCCCTACGTGCCTGACTTGCGGTATTGAAAACGATGCGTTCATGACAGAGGTCACCGCCGGTTAGTTAGGAACATAAGAGTGGATATTGGGGTGATAGCACAGCAGATCACTCCCCAATTCAGTGCTGGACAACAACAACAACAACAACAAAGTGTAAGCAGCCATACCATCCAGAACCATCTCATCACCATAGGGTATGGAAGCAAGCGTCGCACGAGTATACCTCTGGTCTACATCCGTCACAAGGCACAACGATTGACATGAGTAAATGAACGCTCAAAGCATGAAAAAGAAAGTCTTCTGGACTGATGATTCGAGGTACCAGTTGGTCATGCTGATGGTCGGATTCGAATGAGCCGTCAACCACATGAGACAATATTGATCCCTACTGTCAGCAGGGTACAGTTCAGGCCGCTGCTCCGCTGTTGGTAATTGTGATGGTGGTATCCTCGTTTGGGGACTGTTCACATGGATGGAAATGAGACATCTGACAACGTCCCTCACCGGAGAACGTTACAGCAACCTGCTGGAAGATTATGTTCACCCCTTTGTTCCCCACCAGCACCCTACAGGCGACCTGTACTTACAGTAAGACAATGCTCTAGCTCATCGCTCCCGAAATGTAGCTGAGTGGTTCGATGAGTTCTTTACGAGAATGAAGATGCTTGCCTGGCTGTCGAGAGGGGTGTGTGTACCCTGGACCACGGATTATGGTGCGAGAGGGGAGGCAATGCAGCGATCACGGATCTGTATGGCTACGCAACGCTTATGGTGTCTTATGGTGTCAATATCACGCCGCATCGCCGCCGTCGTCAAGGCGAAAGGGGGTCTTACAGGTTACTAGCCAGGTTTGCTAATGAGTGTATTCTTCGTATCGTCCATATTGCCATACACATATAGGCCTACCAGTTATATGTACGTGTAAAGGTTGTGTTAGAAGTTCACACTTACAGCCCCTACGGTAGCACCAACTAGATATACACATGTACCATATGTTTCCTCAAATCTTTCATGTGTAGAGAACATATACCTCACATAAATAATTTTTGTAACTTGACTTTTATGTAATGCCAAGGCCTGGCATTATCGTAGCAGGCAAAACGTTTCCGCGCGCCTTGACTAAGACCTGTTTGTGGATAGTGCCAATCGGCCGCGCTGCCAACCGCTTTTGTCATGTTTACTTCAATTACAGGGGTGTAACACATTAATGTGCATAAGAATCGATTGCATGCAGTTTCTACATATTAATATATTCCTTCATGCAATTTAACGGTTGTGGTACTAACGTTACACTTCGTCCTGGATATCACTTTCCCCCAATTGTATCATGAGCTGGCTTTTATCATTTGTTGACTGCTTTTAAAATGTTCAAGATTGTTTGTGACTACTTCTTTAATGTCCTTACATATTTGTTGCTTCCAGAATGTCCTTCACCTACTTCGTCTTGCACACTACAATTTCTAGACACCCCCCCCCCCCCACTTCATTCACCTTTCGGCACTATCATTTATCAGCAAGAATGTCATCGTCACAATTTGTCACACTGTTATTTATAGGATTCTATTCACATCTTAATAATTCGCAGTGAACCGTAACGCACTTAGAACACCGGAGTTGACTGCAGAACTTTCTAATAAGCAACCTCTCTGCTAACGATTTGATATAAGAAAGTGATGATGCAGAGACTAGTCAAAAGGTACGCTGTTTAACGATAATCTCATTCAGGCATTTAATTTCGCTGATATCGCTTTTCTGTTTTCCGTATGTTGCAACGGCGACTACACATGAGGAACACATGCAACTTTCTATTATGCCTTTAGAATTGGAACATTCACGGAATGCGCTACGGAGATATACTGAAATTTGGAGAGATGGGAGAGATAAGTGGACTGAAGATACTACATATTTAGGAGTACCCCTTAAAGATAAAACCCATTTTGATCAAGAAAAGATTATAATATCACTTAGGGAAGACTGGGAGAACCTGACATCAACACCAATGCTACGTCAGATCAGAAACTAAATATCATTAACCAGTGCATATAGCCAATTGCCACCGGCTTCTTGTCCGGCTCCATGGCTAAATGGTTAGCGTGCTGGCCTTTGGTCACAGGGGTCCCGGGTTCGATTCCCGGCAGGGTCGGGAATTTTAACCATCATTGGTTAATTTCACTGGCACTGGGGCTGGGTGTATGTGTCGTCTTCATCATCATTTCATCCTCATCACGACGCGCAGGCCACCTACGGGTGTCAAATCGAAAGACCTGCACCTGGCGAGCCGAACATGTCCTCGGACACTCCCGACACTAAAAGCCATACGCCATTTCATTTTTTTTTTTTACCGGCTTCTTTACTGGACATAGACAAGATTATTCGAAGTTCTGTTAAAGAGATGCTTGTCTTACCAGTTGACACTCGCAAGACTGTTATATTAAGGGATAAACGGTGGAAGGCTAAATTTAATTCGAGCTACATGGAAGCCATCCTTTAGCACTGTAATGTCTCTGTTGCGTTAATGACAGCTGACAATATACACGTCTACGCAGTTAGGATATTGGAAAATGAGTTAAAAATTGCATGTGATCGCCTCAATTGTATTTCACCACCAGAAATGACGAAGTCGCCAGTGATCAAATCCCGGAAGGACTGCATAACCGCGAGTTTGAAACTTGGAAATCTATGTCTGGAAAAGGTAAGGTGGTAGCAATGTACAGCGGGCTGCTCGAGGCTAACAAGTGGGTTATCGTCTTTGAAGTGGGTGACGTGTTTAAATATCAATGCTAATGTTTCTGCATTTTTTCCTAATGGTTTAACTTCACACTAACACACTAAAGTTTTCGGCGACGCAAGTACGGGAAAGATCTGGGATGGGGGAGGTAGCTGCTGTGGCCTTAATTTAGGTACAGCCCCAGCATTTGTTCCCCCTGTGGGTGGGGGCGGTAGAATAATACCCACGGGATCTCCTGCCTGTCGTAAGAGGCGACTAAAAGGGATCTCAGAGGCACTGAACTTGGGAGCATGTGTTGGCGACCACGGGCCCCTAGCTGAGTCCTGGCATTGCTTCCACTTACTTGTGCAAGGCACTTCACTTTCATCTACCCTATCTGACCGCCCCCCCCCTCCCCCTGTAACTCCTGTTCTGACACCGACGCTATTAGAGCATTCGGTGATTAGGGAGTCTTTCATTTTCACGCCCTTCGTGACTCTCGTCTTTCTTTGGCCGATATCTTCATATTTCGAAGTGTCGGATCCCTTACATTTTTTCTCTCTGATTAGTGGTATACAGAGGATGGTTACTTCATCCGAAAACAATAATCACCACCAACAACCCAGCATTTGCCTCATGGTAAAACGGGAAACTACGGAAAACCACTTTCAGGGTTGCCGACGGTGGGATTTGAACCCACCATCTCTCGAATGCAAACTCACAGTTACACGACCCTAACCACATGGCCAACTTGCTCGGTCAATGTAGTATGCAAGAGAGCAGGGCTATATTTTCAACTAATTGATTTTTACTTAATAATTTATAACTTTCTTTAATGATCTAAATTATATCCAGAAGAAGAAGAAGAATGCTCATTAGTTGCGTCAAACATGAATGCTGTGAACAAAATGAGTAGATTACGGATGTTAATGTGTTGAAATGAAATGGCGTATAGCTTTTAGTGCCGGGAGTGTCGGAGGACATGTTCGGCTCGCCAGGTGCAGGTCTTTCGATATGACGCCCGCAGGTGGCCTGCGCGTCATGATGAGGATGAAATGATGATGAAGACGACACATACACCCAGACCCCGTGCCAGAGAAATTAACCAATGGTGGTTAAAATTCCCGACCCTGCCAGGAATAGAACCCGGGACCCCTGTGACCAAAGGCCAGCACGCTAACCATTTAGCCATGGATTTAATGTGTTACTTATATTTTAATCAGTTATGGCTGCATAAGGAGTGATCTGAATTACTCTGCAACTGAGGAGTTAAATGGTTCAAGGAACTAGATCATCATCATCATCATCATCATCATCATCATCATCATCATCATCATCACCACCACCACCAGTTCATTGCTCTAGCAAGGCGAGTCCAATTAAGGGAACTTTGTAATATGACTATTTATGATACTATTAAAATCTTTAGCTCACGTTAGAAGTCTATTTGTAATTTTAATTAAAACTCATTAAATTAGCATACATTGATGTTTAAACAATTCTCGATCAAACTCCACTCAAAGATCACTTACTTGTTGGGCACCCATGTAATCATGTTACATAAACAAATATTTATCTTACTTTCTGTCACAAGAGCTCTTCTTCCCAGGCTGCTGATCATAAGCTTATCATAAGATTCAAATTTGCACAATAATTATTACCCCACCTTAGTTCCTGCTGAAATTACTTGAATGAGGCTGGGATATCATGCCAAGATTTGATTCCACACGATCAAAACACAGAGGTATGTACATTTCGCTGGATCTCTACGAATGCCAACATGTTTCGTTGACACTGAGGTACACTAACATAATGATTAAATATTATTAATTACATTTATTAATTATTAATTTGTTTGGCTGCTTCCTAATTAATCATCAGGTTTTCATCACACACTGCCACAGTTGCTGGTTCGTTGATCCAGGCTCACACCTACAGTGGACTGTCCTTTCCGTTCTCCGTGGTTACGAAATATTTTACAAATTTTACAAACTGTGTCGCATTATTTACAAAACATTGACGTCAGAGTGTCGAATTACTAATATTCAACATTGTCACACTACACCGAATGAAATGAAATGGCGTATGGCTTTTAGGTGCCGGGAAGTGTCCGAGGACTTCGGCTCGCCAGGTGAATGTCTTTTGATTTGACGCCGTAGGCGACCTCCGCGTCGTGATGAAGACGACGTACACCCAGTTCCCATGCCAGGGGAATTAACCAATTATGGTTAAAATTTCTGACCCTGCCAGGAATCGAACCCGGGACCCCTGTGGCCAAAGGCCAGCACGCTAACCATTTAGCCATGGAGCCGGACAGTACACCGAATTATATCCATAAAACAATCTTGTGACTTCATGTAATACTACCTTTTATAATGAAATCACACATGAAGTATAATTACGTCGAATCGCGTAAACTTAATTAGAAATAATATACAGTCAACGTAGAATTATATCAGAGACTGAACTTCATAAAATAATCATAGTAACATTGTATACAGAACGTACTCTGACGTAGTAGAGTGTATCTAATAACACACATATAATCAGAATAGAATGGCGTCGAACACATATATTCAACTAACACAACAATTCCAACATTACTCAGAGTGAGAGAACGTCCATCTGCCCAAGCCCCGGCCCTTTTATCGCGGGCTTTTAGGAAAGTCACCCGAACGCCAAATAGAGCCATAATCTTGTTCTCATCAACGGAGGTTCATTTAACATTACAAAAATTGTCTCTGCTCTCATTGGTCACCAATGAAGCTAAAGTCCACTATGGATCCTATTATTCAAATGTTAAAAAAGATTGACACTTTCCTTATATGTGTGTGGCACGGCTGTTTGTCCGTTCTAGGTTGGGTGTCACCAAAGTACGGGAGAGGTACGCAGTAACAAAACAGAGCTGTGACGTCACGCAGGACCCACGCGTTGAAGCTGCCCTGAATGAGGTAGGGGTAGTTCTATTAAGAATCGCTGTGCACGCAGAAGCTAGGAGATAGTAACATATCTGTGGTATATAAGAAACCGTGTGTGTTTATTTTATGTGAAAAGAAGCAAAAAGCAGTTATCACTTTTCAGTATGGTTTGTTGTGCCATTGTAGGCTGCACAAATCATAGCAGGCACGCGAAGGAATGAAACATACACTTTCATATATTCCCTAAAGCCACCGACCTAAATAAATGGTGGCAGTAAGAAGTAATCAAGACAATTGATAGCTATCTTTCTCAGCTTTGAGGGTTCGGAAGATTTTATGACCATCTTCCTCCGACAGCTGTGACACAAAGGGTGAAATCATTGCTTCTCAGCCTCAATGTTTCCGAGGCGATAAGAAATTCCAACTTTTCTCCAGAAGATTATCAAACCTTACGTCCAAATATGTTATATGCTACTGATGAAGTCTATCAAAACTCGGATCGTCTGCCAGTCTCAGGCCAACGTTGAGTCCACAGCATCCTATTCTTTACCGGAGGATGAGAAAGGGTTCGTTCAAGTCCTTGAAGAGCTAGTGGAACAGCTCGAGAACGGTCGAGAAACCAAGGATCGTGATGAGTTGCTTGAAGACTTCACTGGCTATATAGCTTTTAGGGTAAAGAAGAACCTCGACATGCAAAGGGATTACGGAGAGAAAACAGGTCAACCTACAAGGGGTGGATATAAGATTTCAAAGACGTCTAGAGACAGTTTGATGCAGCCTACAGAGAGATGGTACACCGCGGTAGTGCAGATGGAAAATGAGTTCATACTTTACCGCGGAAAAGAACTGAAAGAGGGTTCTAACATCGTAACAAACCTTATGGATATTCTGAAGAAGAAATTCCCCGAAATTTATGAGTTTGCAAGTTGCTTCCTGAGAAGCCGTTCTTTTATTCGAATGAATGCTTTAAACAAAAGTAAGACATTCAAGAGGCCGATAAAGAAAGAAGAAAAGCAAAGAAATTCCACGGATGCTATACATGAGTGTGTTTGATAATACTTTTTAAAAATATCAGCATTATTCTTTGTGTATAACACCCCTATTCATTTTTATATGTTGTATATGAAACCAGTGCTAAGAATGTTAATATACAGGCTCATTAATTTATATAGCCTATCTAATGTTAACGTGGAATTTGTCAGTTCCTGGCACTATACTGTAAGTAGAACATTTACTGTTTGTGTTGTGGAGAGTATATATAGTGTCCTAATATTGTTTGTAACAATGGACATACTTCTTGCAGCTTTGATGTTCGAGTCTGTAACAATTAGAGCCCCTTGTTATAGTTATCATACTGTAGGTGTTGAGAACATGAACATATGGAATGGTCATTCAACTGCGATCACAGTCTTAGCATTGTTACAACCTTTCATACAGATCGAAATACTTCAGAAATGCTGCTTGATTCACACCGTATTTGATCTCCTATTATTACTCTAATGTAATAGTGGAGTGGAATGCATTTTCTGAGGTGATGTTAAAATATCAATGTTCTCTTAACTCATATTTGTGGCTAAAACAGAATAGCTCACAGTTGTGTATGGCCTCATTCAGAAGACAAGGCGCTGAGGGTTCTCGATGACGGCCAAGCGTGGTGGGGAGATCTGTGCGTGATCCCAATCTCTTACTCTAACTACCTCGGGGTGTCATACTTTCCGATAATCCTAGGTTTTGAAGCCTCCGTGGCTCAGGCGGCAGCGCGTCGGCCTCTCATCGCTGGATTCCGTGGTTCAAATCCCGGTCACTCCATGTGAGATTTGTGCTGGGCAAAGCGGAGGCGGGACAGGTTTTTCTCCGGGTACTCCGGTTTTCCCTGACATCTTTCATTCCAGCAACACTCTCCGCTATCATTTCATTTCATCGGTCAATCATTAATCATTGCCCCAGAGGAGTGAGACAGGCTTCGGCAGCCGGGACAATTCTTATCCTCGCCGCAAGATCGGGGCTTCATTCATTCCATCCCTGACCCGGTCGAATGACTGGAAACAGGATTAGGTTTCCATTTTCAATTCTAGGTTTTAACCGTTTATCTTATTTACCTGTAGTTTTATCTCTGATAGTTATTCTTACATTCTAGGTTTTACAAAGACATCACATAACGTCTTTTACTTTCATAATATAATTTATATTATAATAATTGATACATCGTATCAGTTATTACTAATTACTTAGTTTGTATAATCTTGGTTTACACATATTAATTATTACAGCAAATACATATCATGGGTTCGGGGTTTGATTTCCTGTACGGTTACAATGTTATAACTTAACTAGTTCAACGAATTGAAAGAGTTCAGATGAACTAATCTGAACTCAGCGTTTGGGAACCCATTTTTCCAAACACGTCTGTAATGTATTAGTATTCACCATCCTTCCAGTCTACTCACCTCTCCCGTCTCTCCAGCTTCAGTATGTGTCTCCGTAGCGAGGCACTTTCCAGACGTTGGCGCTCCACCTGCATGTTCAAATCCTGAAAGCATAAAGGAAAATATTTCTGTAGATGTTTAGAAGAATGAAGCGGAGAAAACGAAACACTGTAAAATATTTACGTAGATAAGTTTTAGGACTGCGGTACGTAGAATTAGTGTGGCAACTAACATATATCATTAGTGACCGAGCGAGTTGGCCATGCGGTTAGGGGCGCGCGGATGTGAGCTTGCATTCGGGAAATAGTGGGCTCGAACCCCACTGTCGGCAGTTCTGAAGACGGTTTTCCGTGGTTTTCCATTTTCACACCAGGAAAATGCTGGAGCTGTACCTTAATTAAGGCCACGGCCGCTTCCTTCCCAATCCTAAACCTATCCTATCGCCGCCGTAAGACCTATCTGTGTCGGTGTGACGTAAAGCCCCTTTAAAAGCTACCACCATGTGTGTATACTAGGACAGTAAAAAGCATAGGCTATCTATGTTTATAAGCCTATAGCGGAGGAACTTGGTTAATTTTTATTTTTATCATATTCGTTTGATTACGAAGGCTGTTAACGCCGATTTTGCCTCGTCAGTCCGATTTCACTACAACCACTCCTTCCAATTACCACAGCCCGTCGCGACTGTCAGCATTCATCCATCTCTCTCACCTATTCTCTTCTCCTTGTTGGTGGGGGCGGTGGAATAACATCCACGGTATCCCCTGCCTGTCGTAAGAGGCGACTAAAAAGTGCCCCAGGGGCTCTTAACTTGGGAGCGTGGGTTGGCGACCACAGAGTCCTGGCATTGCTTCCACTTACTTGTGTCAGAATCCTCATTTTCATATATCTTATCCGACCTCCCTTGGTCATTTCTTGTTTTTACGACCCCGACGGTATTAGGTCTCCGATGCCTAGGGAGTCTTAATCTTTACGCTCTTGTTGGTCCTTGTCTTTCTTTGGCCGATAGCTTCATTTTTCGAAGTGTCGAACCCCTTCCATTTTTTCTTCCGATTCGTGTTATTGGAGGATGGTTGCCCAGTCGTACTTACTCTTGAAACAATAATCACCACCACCACCACTCACGAATTCTCGTAGAATATTGCTTCAAAATTGACACGCAAGTAGTCTACATCCGTCAAATCACAATACCTGCATACAATAGCTGAAGCCATACACATGATACAAAACCGAATATAGCAGTGGTGTATAGGTCTGATCACGTTGTAGGGAAATGTCAATAGCTCGTACAGTACTACACTTTCGTCGAAAGCTGTGGCTTGTCACACGAAATCATAGCGTATTTGGAAGTAAGTTCGAATTGTAGTGAGTTATTGGTCATTGTTCACGTAGTACTATACTGACACTGATAGTCTGTTTCTTGTACTCCACGAGATCAGTGAGTGTTCGAGTGTAGATAAGCTCACACTGTCGTGAGCTGCTCTCATAATATATTCATTACTATACTTACACTGGCAGTCCACGTCTATCGTACGAGTTCAGAGAGAGCATATGTACCGTAGGTTAATAGTTCATACGGTTCTATACTCTATACTCATGTTCTCGCACGAGTTCTGTGATCACTCGAGCGTAGGTATGTTAATTGTTCATATACTACTTACTATACCTACACTGAGAACCGTGTCTTGTTTTCGTGTGAGACCAGGCGTAGCTCGGGTGCGGGCAAGTTTATAGTTCTATATTTGCACTGAAAGTCTATGTTTTGGTCTCGCATGAGTTCAGGGACTACTCGTTCGGGTGTGCGTAAGCTCATACAATCTGTGTGTAGTTCTCACACGAGATCGGGGAGTGTTCGGGTGAGGATAAGTTAACACTCCATGGAGTACTACTATACTTACACTAATAGTCTCTATCTTATTCCTGTACGAGATCAGAGACTATTCGAATGTAGGTAAGTTAATAGCTCATAGTTCATACAGTAGGTTACCATACTTACACTAATAATCTCTACCTTATTCCTACACGAGATCAGAGACTACTCGAGTGTAAGTAAGTCAATTGTTCATACAGTTCTATACTTACACTAATAGTCTCTATCTTATCCCTGCACGAGATCAGAGACTACTCGAGTGTAGGTAAGTTAATAGTTCATACAATACTATACTTACACTAATAGTCTCTATCTTATTCCCGCACGAGATCAGAGTATATTCGAGTGTAGGTAAGTTAATAGTTCATACATTACTATACTTACACTGAGAATCTGTGTTTTGTCTCGCACGAAGTCAGAGAGTGTTCAATGTGGGTACGTTAACAATTCATACGATACTATACTTGCATTGAGAGTCAGTGTCTTGCTCTCGAACGAGATCAGAGAAGATTCGGGTGTATGTAAATTTATAATTCTTACAATACTATACTTATATTGACAGTCTGTGTCTTGTTCTCGTACGAGATCAGAGAGTGCTCGGGTGTAAGAGAGTTTACAATTTCAGTGATATTTTGATTTACGTCCCACTAACTAATATTGCAGTTTTCGGCGACGCCGAGATGCCGGAATTTAGTCCCTCGTGAGTTCTTTCACATGCCAGTAAATCTAGCGATACGAGGCTAACGTATTTGAGCACCTTCACAGTCTAGCCTAAGCAAGCAGTGAAAGCGGACGTGCTGAGTGGAGAGTGCTGTGTGGCGAGTGCCGAGAAATGATTGCAGTGGAGCAATATCGAGCCGCAATTGGAACATGGCAAAGGAGTTTGAAGAGGAAAACATCAAAAGTAATGGAGTGCAAGGATGATCTGGGAAGTATGAGTGAGGTGGTTTTAGTGGCAGCTGTGATGACAGTGTTACTAATGATTGGGAGCGTGGAATTGAATTCCGGCCCGAATTCAAGCGGAAACATCAGCTGGGACGACATTGAAGCCATTAAGGAGGTGGTAAAAGATGCGTGCCAATTGAACCAGATTATGGAAATGATCCAGCATCAACCAAAAGAGTTTGAAAACATGAAGAGGTGGATACAGGAAAAAAATGGGTGAATCAATGTCCATGATGGGAGGTAATAAGGAAGATATTGCGCTATTGAGGAAGAAGGTAACAAATTTGAAAGAGGAGGTGGTTAAATTGAAGAAAGAGGAAGCAATCAGTCGTCAGGAACGTTCGAGGAAATGCATATTTATTTATTGTGTCCAGGAGGGCGTGAAAGAAAATAAAGTGGACATAGTATACAAAGTGGTGGAGGTAATAAAGAACAACATGAAGATTAACTTTAATGAAGTTGGCATTTATGATGTAGAAAGGGTAGGCAAAGTGAGAGGGGATAAGTCAATTAAGGTCAGGTTATTATCTACCTTGATGGTCGATATCGTTGTGAGAAACGCTGGGAATTTGCAAAAAAGGAAGTATGGGTGAAAAGAGACCTGGGTAGTGGAGGTAGCAAGAGCTCCAAAATTTTACGGAGACATCTAATGAAAGCCAGGCACCAAGGACTGAGGGCACATATCAGGGGCCAACAGCTGGTTTTGTCCAATGGTAGATGGTAGAGACAGTGGCTAAGCTTCAAGAAATTGATTAGACGGTCAAGCAGGAAGAGTGCATGGTGACAAGGCAAGGTGACAGGCAGGCTGCAGTGTGAACGGAGGGACGTGACGAGGCAAGAAGCGAGGGTAGGGCAGAGGTCAGTGTCCAGTGTAGCGCAGGAACGGAAACGAGGATTTAGCAGGGGTTGGTGGAGGGAGAAACTCAAGAATTTGCAAGTCCAGTCATCAGTGTGCACGTGCATGGTAAAGGTGAAGGTACGCGGGAAGAAATACAAGGAAGAGAGGTCTTGAGCAAAGGGAGAAGTATGAGTTTAAAGGACATGTGGTGAAAGAAAACTAAAGGTTTTGAGGATAAGATGGGCGAAAAGCGTCTCAAAATGTCCAAAAAAGATGGAAGAGAAGTGGAATGAAAGAGGGCCATAACAACGAGAAGTAAACAAGTAATGTGGCAGAGGGGAGTAAGAATAAGGGAAGAAATGGAGATGAAGGGGAGGCTAGGCTATAACTAGACTGGAAGATAGGATTTGTAAATATTGAAGGCTTGTTAAGCAAGATGTGTAATGAAGAAGTAATAAAATTAGTAGAAATCTTTGGTATTGTGGTGCTCCTAGAGACGTGGTTAGAAATAGGGAAGGTGTTAACAGAGAGGGGGTTTGTGGTCAAGTACAAGTACCACACAAAGGGGAGGTCGCCGGAGGTATTGTTGGTTTAATAAAGGAAGAGATTAGCATGTTAATCGAAGATATTGAGAATGAGATCGAAGAGATGGTCTGGGCCATGTTTAATATGGGGAGCGAGAAAGGGAGAGAAAATAAGGTATGCATGGCTTTCCTATACTGTCATCCCAAGAGCTCCACATACGAAAATGGGAATTATTTTGAGGATTCATTACTGGAAACAAGTGTAATAGTGGGAAATATGAAGAAGATGGGTGATTGGCGATTGGAACGCTAGGATAGGTGATCTTTGTCCAGCATTCAGCAAGGAGGATGAGACGATGATGAGGAGAGGAAGATGTAACGAAGTTAAGAACGAAATAGTTACGGATTAAAACTCTTAGAATTATGTGCAGCAGGCAAATTTTGTATTTTGAATGGCTGGTGGGAAGGGGATAGGAAAGGGAAGTTGACGTATATTACATCGCAGGGTGGAAGTATTATAGATTTAGTGATTAGTTCGGAAGACATGCTAGGGAGAATTAAGAGGATTGAAATAGGGGACTGGGTTGAATCCCACCATGCCCCGGTTTGGTTGACGATGGAAAGAAGTGAGAGAGAGGGAAACGAAGGAGGGAAAAAGAGGAGTGTTGAGAAGAGTAGAAGATATATTAAATATAAATAGTCAGAAAATGTAAAACAGGATTTTGATGCCCTCATAGATAATACACTGCAATTAATTAAGTGTGGATGGGAGGCAGCCTCGAGAGTAGACAATGTGGACAGAGCGCTGGAATTAATTGAATATCCAATTAAGAGGCTAGCCCAGATAGATAGAGGTAAGAGGAGTAACACGGGAAGGGAAGAAGGGTGGCACAACAAGGAGTGTAAGGAAATGAGGTAAAAAGTCATGAAGTCTCTATAAAAGACTATAGAAAAATGGTGGGAGTGCAGAAAGAGAAGATTTTTGCAAATTAAGAAAAGAACACCAGCTTAAAATTGCTGAGAGGAATAAGTTATGGATGAGAGAACAAGTAGAGTCAATAAATAGGGAGTGCAAGATGAAGCAACCTGATAGGGTATGGGACATTAATAGAATTAATAAGGAGCGGGGAAGAGGGTTGATAAGCCGAGTATTGACTACGATCAATGGGTGGACTACTTCCGAGAATTATTAGGAGGGAAGGATAGATGAAAAGATACAGGGGGAAGTTATATGGAGAGATGTGAATATACAGCTATATGAGCTTATTAAAGAAATATCGAAAGAAGAAGTATTAGGGGTGATAGGGAAACTCAAGTTTAGGTCGGTGGGTGGTATCAATAATTTGTTTTGGAAAGAAATAGGTAAATATAGTCAGATGATAGAGGGCATAGTAAAGCTATTCAATAATATTTTCGAGGGTGGCAGGTTTCCAAAAGAGTGGCAAACGGGGATTATATGCCCAATATACAAAAAGAAGGGCGAGAGGAACCTCCGAATAACTATAGAGGTATAACCTTACTGGATTCCTTGAGCAAGATTTATACAGATGTACTGGCGAACAGACTGAGGGACTGGGCGGAAGAACAGTCGATACTGTCAATTTTTCAGGGTAGATTCAGAAAAGGTAGAAGAACTACAGATAATATAATGAGAGTCAAGATGATTCTGGAGAAACATTTGGGCAAGGAAGGAGGTAAAGTATATCTAGCTGCTAATGATTTTGAAAAAGCGTTCGATACGGTGAGTAGAAGCGCGTTAGTAGAAAAATTAGGAATGGTGGGGGTTCAGGAAAGATTATCCGAGCGATGGAGTCTATGTATGATAAAGTTTATTGCTGTGTTAAATTAGAAGAAAATTTAGTAAGCAGTCTGATTGAATATAAGCTGGGATTAATACAGGGTTGTAAGCTATCGCCGATTTTATTTCTATTATTTATAAATGACATTTTGTATGGTCATGGAGAGAATAATTGGGCATCACTGGTTGTAAACGATGTAGAGATCCCATGATTGATTCTTGCTGATGATGTAATATTTAATGACCTTAATAGGGTGGTGTTTACAGAGAAGTTTAAAGGCGGTATCCGAGTATGATAGGATGTGGTCACTGAAAATTAACTGTTATAAATCGAAGGTGATGGTAGTCCGAAAAAATAGGGCGAGAAAGAAGGAGAGGAAATGGGTCCAGGGGGAGGTGATCGAAGAGACAGATATGTTGGAATACCTAGGAGTGCTTTTAAACAAAAGAGGGGATGGGAGGATCAAATTAAAAGGGTGAAATAGAAGGGGGTGGCGGCTCTCTCACTGGTAAAGGTTTTGGAGACTAGGTAACCGGGTATAAAGTATTCAAAGGATGGTGTTAAAGTCATTACTGCTGAACAGAGTAATGTATGGAGCTGAACTATGGGGTCCAGAGGAAGGAAGAGCCATGCAAAATCAGATTATTTGTAAATTCAGTAAGACCTTGATGCGACTCCCGCAGTGTGCTGCAAATGCGGCGGCGATATTAATTTGTGGGGAGTATATAGAAGTTGAATGTATGATGAGGGTACTTAACTATTGGGTGCGATTAAAGAGAGGGTAGAGGGTATAATTTTACAATCGGCCTACAAGCAACAGCTGAAAAATATGTATGCTGGGAGCTGGCTGTCGAAGATAAAAATGTATGTGGAAAGGTAGGGCATGGGATACATATGACATGTGGTTTGGAATAAAACGGGGGGAAGCAGTCGGAGTACGATTTTAAGGAGGGTTAAAGATTTACAGATGCAACGACAGATGGAGGAATGCAGGAAGAGAGCATTCCTAAGCATATTTAACAAGGTAAGCCAAGTAACAAGGATTAATAGTGGTAATGTGGATAGAGCAGTGAGAGGAAGTCTACTTTGGTGGATGTTGGGCTTACGAAAAACAAGGAGTGGATCAGAAATAAAGATAATTCATTGTGTATATTGTGCGGAGAAGTGAATGAGAATATGCACTTGTTTTTTTTTGTTTTTTTTTTTTTGCTAGGGGCTTTACGTCGCACCGACACAGATAGGTCTTATGGCGACGATGGGATAGGAAAGGCCTAGGAGTTGGAAGGAAGCGGCCGTGGCCTTAATTAAGGTACAGCCCCAGCATTTGCCTGGTGTGAAAATGGGAAACCACGGAAAACCATCTTCAAGGCTGCCGATAGTGGGATTCGAACCTACTATCTCCCGGATGCAAGCTCACAGCCGCGCGCCTCTACGCGCACGGCCAACTCGCCCGGTTATGCACTTGTTAGGCCCATGAAAAGATATAGGATAAGTGAGAGTAAACCTTTTTGAGTGTAAGGCAGCAAGAGCTACTAAAACAGAGTTACGAATATAAAATTATTGGGTGGGTGATTAAAGAATGGAATAGGGTAGGGAATCTGAATTGGTATTTATGTGCTGTAAAAAATGATGTGTTAAAAATTAAAAGAAGTGGCTGTGTAAATTATTTTAGACTAGGAAATCTGAATTGTTATTGGTGTAAGAAATTACAAGAAGTGGCTAAAAGAAGTGGTTGTGTAAGTGGGCTAATGAGACAATTGGACATGAAATTAAAGGAGTAAGACAGTGTGTGTAATATCTTACGTTGTCAATACTGAGTACCTAAGTAGTGAGTTGAAAGTAAAGAGAATCAGCAAGTCTTGTACAGTGAGGTAGGTCGCGATAATGAGCAAGCAGCCTTGTCGAGAAACAATGAAACATGACTCAGGACAAGAGCTGCTGGACTCTTGCACGTGGAACGGAATGTAAATAGATCAAGACTCTCTGATTCAACCAGTATCAGAGAGGTAGGTTTTTATTCTTTGTTCATTCTTTGTTTTAAATTTCACCTGTTGAAAAATTAGGTGGTTGTGCGTTTGTTGTGTATTGAACATCCTTTCTCTGAATAGGAGAATGGTCTTTGGTATTTGGTTTGATTGTGTTTATTGTTTTAGTTTTTTGTAGCTTGTAATTTCCCCTAGTTTTGCTTGGGTTTGTAAATTGTGCTATTTTTATCCGTTGTGATCGATTAGGTTTGAATACTTTAAGATCTGGAGGAAAATTAATATACTATATTATACTATACTATCTGAGCACCTTCACATACCACCGGACTGAGTCAGGATCGAACCTGCCAAGTGGGGGTCAGAAGCCCAGAGCCTCAACCTTCTGAGCCACTCAGCCCGGCACAGTTTATAGTTTGTACAATACGATACTTATATTGAAAGACTGTGTATTTTTCTAGCACGAGATCAGAGACTGTAGGCGAGTTCATTGTCGATACAATACCATACTCACACTGAGAGTATGTGTCTTCTCGCACGAGGTCAGTGAGTGCTTAGGTGCAGGTGAATTCACAGAGGCTATGCCTTGTTCTCGCACGAGCTCAGATAATGTTTGGGTATAGATAAGTTCATGCAGTGCTATACTTCATCGAGAGTCTGTGTCTTATTCTACCACGAGATCAGTATATGTCTAGCGTAGGGAAGTTTATGGAGTCTTTGTCTTTTTCTCGCACGAGATCATCGAGTGCTCGAGTGTTTGTATATTTCTCGAGTCGCACGAGATCAGTGAGTGCTCGAGGGTATGTAACTTAATACATTGCATGTCTTGTTCTTGCATGAGATCAGGGAGTGCTCGAGTGCAGGTAAGTCCCTAGTCTGTGTCTCGGATGTAGGTAAGTTCATTGAGTCTGTGTCTAGTTCTCGCATGACATCAGTGAATGCTTAAGCGTAGGTAATTTAGAGTACTGTCACTGAAAGTTTGTTTCTTGTTCTCGCATGAGATCAGAGCGTACTCGAATATAGGTAACTTTCCATTGTGGTGGGAATTTGCCCATAATTCATACAGTGCAGCAGTGCAGTACTTACGCTGAGAGCCTGTGTCTTGTTCTCTAGTTCGTTCTGACGAGTCTCGGAGAGTGCTCGCAGGTTGGTCAGCTCATTGTTAAGGCGAGTGAGCTGCACCCGTTGCAATCGCTCCCTCTCGGCCAGCTTACACCACATGGCCTCCCGCTGGTTTATCACCATCTTCAGTGCTTGCATATCTTTTTCCAGTCGGAATAGCTCGCTCCTAAACAGTAAGTACGTGTTACATTAGTAATTACTTATATTACTCGCAGTAAACATGAATTGCCCAGAACAAGTATTATGTTTTCACTATATTCATTCTGTACTTCTACAGTACGTTGTGCGACTCGTAGGTACTTAACTCAGACCACCTCATCTTCCAATGAATGTCTATGCTTGAAGCACAAGGCAGGTACTGCCTCAAGAACAAAAAATCACTTTAAAAAAATTGAATTAACAAGGCTGAGATTTATTATTATTAATGAATAATTCCGCCTCCGTAGAGCGTAACGGTTAGCGCTATTAGCTGCCGTCCTCGGGAGCCTGGGTTCGGTTCCCGGTACTGTCAGAAATTTGTGGGCTCAAATCCCACTTCTGACAAGAGTTTGCCGGCCCCGCGGTGTAGGGGTAGCGTGCCTGCCTCTTACCCGGAGGCTCCGGGTTCGATTCCCGACCAGGTCAGGGATTTTTACCTGTATCTGAGGGCTGGTTCGAGGCCAACTCAGCCTACGTGATTACAATTGAGGAGCTATCTGACGGTGAGATGGAGACCCCGGTCTAGAAAGCCAAGAATAACGGCCGAGAGGATCCGTCGTCTTGACCACACGGCATCTCGTAATCTGCAGGCCTTCGGGCTGAGCAGCGGTCGCTTAGTCCTTCGGGGCTGTTGTGCCATGGGGGATTAATAATTATAATAGGTTCGTTAAAATGGTAAAGGTATGATCAAACTCGGGAGCTTATTCACGGAGAGCTTCGATGCTATTACAGGGCTGAGGCGAGGAGATAGTTTATCTCCGACAATTTTTAACATCATGCCAGAGAAGATTATCAGAGAATCGTTACGAGAGAGTTTTAATTGAATCCAGGTCGGAGGGGAGGACATTACATACCTAACCTATACCGATGATGTAGTCCTGCTATCCAGATACACTATGGAGCCATGGAGAATTCAACTAGCAAGATCGGGTACTTCAAAGTCTGAGTACTGTCTACTGCGTCGAAGAGAAGCTAATGAAGGGATGCAGGGACGAAAGATTAATGTCATCGGTTCCACCATAAACTTGACTTTATCGATGCTTTATATTCTACTCCTTCTGTAGAGTCCGCGATTTCAAAACTTGGGAGCAGATTTTATGTGAAACAGAGATAAAGGCGACAATCCAAGCAGGAGATTATTGTTACTACAGCCTCTTTCAACTTCTCAAGTCGCACAATGTGTTGAAATAGCTCATGCTACACAAGACATTAATCCTGTGGGTTGTGTTGTATGGATGTGAGATCTCAAGGGTCCGAAAACGGAACTAAAACATTTTCTTAGTTTGTAAAGGAAAAGTTCGCGAAATATGTTTAGGGAGATAATGGACGCAGCGACTGCGGAGTAGCGGATACGCTATAATTGTGAGCTAGATGAAATGTAGGCCTATAAGAAAAGATGGAGTCGGGCTAGGTGAAGACGTGAGAGAGATGGACATTTGATGGGTGGTGGTATGGTTGAGGTAGCGGTGGTGGTGGAGATCATTGCTTTAAGAGGAAGTACAACTGGGCAACCATCTTCTATTACCACTCATCACAACGTAAGTGGAATAGGTCTGAGTCTTCGAAGAATGAAGGTATCGCTAAAAGGAAAGGAAAACGAAGAACGTGAAAGCGAAATATTTCTTAGGCCTCGCAAATCTAATACCATCGGGGTGGGAGAGAACAAGAAATGATCAAGAGAGGCCGGGCAGAAAAGATGAAAGTGATGAGTTTGGTACATGTAAGCAGAGAAATGGTGTCCCGACGTAAACAATCAACACTGCCCCACTCCAGTACCGAAAAGGAGGCGAGAGAGTGAACGGGTAGTGCTGGAGGCACAGTGTGTGTATTGCTATACATAGACCACTGTGCCCATTTCAATCACAGTCTTGTAGCGGTCTGTCTACCTGCAGCAATGCGTTAAGCGTGGAGATGGGGGTATACCATCTTTGTTTATACCGGGACACCATTTCTATGCTCGCGTGTACAAGTAAGTGAAAGCAATGTCAGACACAGCTAGGGCCACCGTGGTTACCAACTCACACTCTGAAACTGAGAGCACCTGGTCCCCCCTTCAGTCGCCGCTTACGGCAGGCAGTGAATACCTTAGATGTATTCAACCCCTCCACCACCAGGGTTTTGGCAGGAGAGAGCAAGGGTCAGGACACAGTAGACAAGATGTTTTGTAGACACGGTCCACTGGACCTGCTCGTGGTATGATGATGATGACTGTCTTAAGGGGCGAAAGATATATGTCATCGGTTCTACCATAAATTTGACTTTATCGACGCCTTATATTCGTATTCTACTCGATAATGTCTGTACAGAAGTAGATCTATTAAACAAAACATGGTTCCAAGCTAACGAATTATAACACTGAAAGAAATGTCAGGGTGCCGTAGCACAGCGAAATCTTGTTAAGGAGTCCTTTCTTGACATGATTACGTCTGAATAAGCTTCAGTTGAAATTCATCATTACCTATACCCTCGTAGGTACGTGAATTCAAAAAAAAAAAAATGCCTCTTACACTGCACCCGGACAAATAGTGCACGGCTAAATGATGATGATGATGATGATGATGATGACTCATCGGTGAGCAAAGAATACAGCTAGGGTAATATAAAAAATCAACAAGATACTGTTACTTCACTTCAAATTATGAAGATACTTACTTTGTAAGTCGCACTCCTGGGCCGCTGGCCTTCTTCTCCCGTTTTACATCCTCACAGCGAGGACAGTCGACCCACGCTTGTGTACATTTATTCCTCACTTTTATAAGATTGGTGCACGATGTTTTCTTGTCTGCTGTGTCTTTTCGTAACTTTTCCTCCTGAAATAAATACCGTATATACAAACTCATGAGTCAATATTCATAAGCACTGTTGTAAATGCCATCTGTATACCGAATGTAAAGAGAGACATGTCACAGGATTGCGAGCGACTGGAAAAAAGACCTCGACAATATTGTGAGATTGACAGCAAACAATGGTGTGATGGTAAACGGGATGAGAATTCATATTGTAAATTTCACCAAGAGGAATAGTTCTCTCATTTTTAATTACTGTGTTGATGGGGTGAAAGTAGGCTACATCATGGTACTGGTGGTGGTGATTAATGTTTCAAGAGGAAGAAGCAAACATCTGCTATTAACACTAATCAGAGAGAGAAATTGAAGGGATCCGACATTTCGAAAAAATAACGATATCGGTCAAAGGAAGACAAGGGCCACGAAGGATGAGAAAATGAAAGACTCTCCAGGATTCGAAAACATAATACCGTCGGGGTCGGAAAGGAGCAAGAGTTGACAAATGAGACCCGATAGAATAGGTGAAAGTGAGGAGGCTGGCGCAAATCAGTGGAAGCAACGCCAGGTCTCAGCTAAGGGCCCAGTGATCGCCAACCCGCCTCTTACGGTAGGCAGAGGATACCGTGGGTGTTATTCTACCGCCACCACCCACAGGGTGAGGTTTTACCGGCTGTGGCGTTGTCTAAATACACTAATTCTACTGAGCGAGTTGACCGTGTGGTTAGGGGCGCGCAGCTGTGAGTTTGTATTTGGGAGATAGTGGGTTCGAACTCTACTGTCAGCAGCCCTGAATATATTTTTCCGTAGTTTCCAATTTCCACACCAGGCAAATGCTCGGCCACTTCCTTCCCACTCCTAGCCCTTTCCTATCCCATCGTCGCCATAAAACGGTGCGACGTAAATCAACTTGTCACTCTAATGCTGAACAATAGACACAACTATTTGTTACTGTTGTTGTTGTTGTTGTTGAGAGTCCAAGGGCGAAAACTATGTCCTTTTACTCACCTGTTTTCTAGAACACCCGATGAGTCGGAAAATCTCTATTGTACTGCAATGACGGGGGGAACAGACAGTCTGTCATGGAGGCGGTATATTCTCCATGTCAGAGAATGTTCTCCATGTTAGTGATACTTGTTTTTAATTTGGAAAACGCTGAAATGAAATTGATTTCCTGTTAAAACAGGTCATAAGTTAGCCAACGGCCGCGATGTTTAAACCTGGTATTTGGCTTCTTCTTCCTTATAACTCGTTTTAAGAGTAAGATGCCCGCGTCGGTGGACGGGCTAAGGAGGATTCTAGATTTGGTCATCTTCACTATTTTATTTAAAGATCTAATAAGCGGTATACGAAGTTCTCGTCGTATCCTTTTTATTATATTTCAGTATCAGGACTCTTATTTTGGAAATCTTGTAATTTTGAAAGGGGAGATTTGGGAATGAAGCATCAGGCCATACAACCGTTCAGCAGGATGGACCTGATACATGCTAGGTAAACGTTCCTTTTAATATTTGTAGAGAGAAACATGTAACCCAGCAGAGGTCTCAAGCAAGCCCTCCGTACCAACGTTCGATGGCGCGATCGGCAGCGAGAGTGAGCCATTGCCTAGCCAATAACGCACTCAGGCGACGTCGGCGGATCCAGTGTAGGCTTCGACCTTCACGAGGCCACGATTGGTCCGTGGTCCGACAGCTCTGTATTCCGTCCGACCAACCGAGCAGAGGACGGGTCCCTACACCTCTGTATTCGGGAGACGGAGAGAGTCTGTTCCCCACCGTCGCCCGTTCTGAGAATGGTTTTACGTGGTTTTCTATTCTCCTACGCCAAGGCGAATGCCGGGACAGTTCCTAGTATAGGCCACGATCGTCAACGCCCTGACCTTCTCCGAACATCTCCTTCACCGAAATACGAGTTAATCTCCCTGGCTTGGGAGACGGCGTTACCGTTTAGCAGGCCCGCCTTCCCCTTCAGAGACGGAATTAAAACTTGTGTAGATAGATACCCAGGCCTCCGTTGTGGCATCGTGTAAACACACTCATTTCTTTTTCTGATATTTATAAAAGTGGCCAGTGGTTGTGGCATTTGTTGCCGTTAAAGATGATACCCTGTTAACCGGCTCTAGTAACTGACTGAGTACCGCATAGCCTATGACATGCCTGAAAACTTAATTACTACATATCAAAACAAAACAAAACCCATGGCAGTACAGCCTTGAAGGGCCTTGGCCTACCAAGCGACCGCTGCTCAGCCCGAAGGCCTGCAGATTACGAGGTGTCCGTATGGTCAGCACGACGAATCCTCTCGGCCGTTATTCTTGGCTTTCTAGACCGGGGCTGCCATATCACCGTCAGTTAGCTCCTCAGTTCTAATCACGTACGCTGAGTGGACCTCAAACCAGCCCTCAGGTCCAGGTAAAACTCCCTGACCTGGCCGGGAATCGAACCCGGGGCCTCCGAGTAAGAGGCAGGCACGCTACCCCTACACTACGGGGCCGGTATTACAACATATCAAGCAGACTAAATGGTATTAGAAGGCTGCTGTAACAAAAATATTTAATCGAAGACTGTAATTCTCAACATGCACTCGAGATTCAGATGAAGAGACATGTTTTAAGATTACCTGTCACAAATTACGTGGGTAATCCTAGCAACACAGGCTCTTTCACTATATCGATAAGCCTGCTATATTGTAATATTAACTTGTTTCAGCGATCTTAGCTCACGAGCGATAGAATACTACCTAGGCATAACATACCTGGGTTGTGTTCCACCTAGCGGCACGTTTACTTACTCTAACAGCTTTGCACATAGCTTTGTATTCCTCCTTCATTTTACTGAACTTCTCCGTGTTCTTCTGCATCGCTTTGTACCGAAGACGAAGGTTGCTACATTTCTCTTTTTCTTGATTTAGCCTGAAACACACGGGGACACTTAATATAAATAATTAGGAAATAATCGCATTTATAATGGAAGTGTAATTCTGACACGTGTCAGTGTTGAAGCAAACTTACTTACACTATCCATTACATTCTATCAGTTTATTTTCAATCAAGGTTCGAATCCCGGTCGATCCTGGGTTGAGATTTTCATCTCAAAAAATCAGTAGCGTCAGAAATGGCATCCAGCCTTAAAGCCCCGGCCAGAAACTAAAAAGTTCCTGGGTGGCTCCAGCAACCCTGGAAACTGGGATAAGCTGAAGAATTAACCGGGCGAGTTGGCCGTGCAGTTAGGGGCGCGCAGCTGTGAGCTTGCATCCGGGAGATAGTGGGTTCGAGCCCCACTGTCGGCAGCCCTGAAGATGGTTTTCCGTGGTTTCCCAATTTCACACCAGGAAAATGCTGGTGCTTTACATTAATTAAGGACACGGCCATTTCCTTCCCGTTCCTAGCTTCTTTCCTGTCCTATCGTCGCCATAAGACCTATCTGTGTCGGTGCGACGTAAAGCCGAAAAACTCTGAAGAATTGGTTTAGTCAGCCTATTCTCAGCCACTCAATATAAGCCAGATGGTTGTCAGACATTTGACATATCGTATCTTACTAATAGCCAATTATTCACATGCCGTACTACTGGACAGTTTTATAGACTTTCTTTCATACCTTCAGATTCAGGTATAATATAATTTTGCATGTGCCTTTTTTCGTATACACTTTGGTTGATAGCAATTTTCATTCACTACAATTTGCAGAGTATGGAGCTAGCACCCGTGCCTGACGTCTAGTCCAGAAACACTGCTGGGTATCATGGAATACTCTGACACCATGCATATTAGAAGAAGCACAACTTGAAGAAAAAGAGAGCTGCAGCTCCACGCTACTTTACAGAATTATTTATGGATCAGCATTTGGCTGCAGTTAATAATGTATAACCGAAGCCTGACATAACTGATTTCAGGTAATGTATCACCCACCTTAACTCACTCTCCTTATGGATCTTTAAAGGCAAGAGGATTTACAAATGATCACAGAAGCTGATGCCAAAAGAAGGATACGACGCAAACAGCTGGTAAATATGAGGCTACAGAGGGTAACACAAAGATCAAATTTACAGGGATGAAGGTCGCGTATTAGATTTCGTAAGAACTTATGGACATAGTTTAAATTTATAAATGTAAATACAGCCTATGAAATGAAGAATTATGCAAAATGCGACTTGTATAAAATTGAAAGTAGGCAATGAACATTGTCGAAAGTAGTAAAATAATGTAAAGTTCAATCCAGCTTCCTTTTCCCCTTCAATTTTTCTTAATAATTGTGGTAATCTAATTCTTGGTGTATTAGGAATTTGAAATATCACTTGTATCAAGCAATCGTCTGCCATTAAACCCATGTGCCAAGAAACAGTGTGGGCCAAACAAGTGCGGTAAGTCAAATGTGAAATATCATATATAGTTATATGTGTATCGTCGTGTTTGAAGCCTGATATGTGGCTAAGTTGCTGAAGATACTGAAAAGTGGCTTCGATTTACGGCCTCCTCTAAATGTTGAGCTCCTTCGAGGACATCCTAGCTTGTAGATGTGGTAATGGTAAAGGCGATTCCTTGTTAAGGGACAAAACAGTGTGGCAGGTGTTGACTTCATCTAAGCCGGGCACTGCTTACACTAACCTCCTGAGAATCTCTTCCTACAATCTTTCCTGTTCGAGGTCTCTAGGTTATCTCTTATCTTTTCCGACTCCAACGGAGTTAGAAATGCCTTAAGATGCCTTTCAGTTTCACTCGTTGATTGTCACGTTCCTTCTTTCCACCCAATTTGTTCATTTCCGTGAGGTCAGAAGACGACTTGTTTTTTTTTTTTCATATTCGACCTTTTTAAATCTCACCACCTGTGTTTGGGGGAAAGAATATCTCTACGGTGCCAAATGCCTGTCTTAAGAGATGACAAATAGAGCAAATCCAAAAAGCTCCAAATTTTGGGAGTGAAGTATCGAAACCATGGCTCCTAGCTGAGTCTGCAATTTCCTCAACTTATAACTATTTTTTGTTACAACTTGGTGAATTCCTCTTCAAAACGATATTCCCCTTGGAGACAATGGTGCAGCAGTTCTTTAAGGCTGCCGGCGAGTTGTACCCTCCAAAGGTAAGTTTCATATCAAATATTCTTGTTCTGTACAGTATTCCACATTGTTTCATTTACAGCTTTTTACCTTTTTTTTAAATTCCCTGGTTGGTCTCTGAATCTGTGAGTGTGAGTGGGGCAAGCAAAAGGGGTCTGGGGGCGTAAGCGCCCAGGTTATGGCCGCGATGTCCGGCTCCATGGCTAAATGGTTAGCGTGCTGGCCTTTGGCCACAGGGGTCCCGGGTTCGATTCCCGGCAGGGTCGGGAATTTTAACATTAATTGGTTAATTTCGCCGGCACGGGGGCTGGGTGTATGTGTCGTCTTCATCATCATTTCATCCTCATCATGACGCGCAGGTCGCCTACGGGAGTCAAATTAAAAGACCTGCATCTGGCGAGCCGAACTTGTCCTCGGACACTTCCGGCACTAAATGCCATACGCCATTTCATTTCATTTCATGGCCGCGATATATTAGCGAGCTGAAGATGGTTATAGCAGCGCATTCTAGCTCCCATCGTGGCAAAAGACTGAATTAATTAACATAGCTCTTCTCTGAAAGCTACTCCACGTAATATTTCCAGCATTTAAACATTATCATGTTATTAATAATAATAATGTTATTTGTTTTACGTCCCACTAACTACTTTTCTAAGGTCTTCGGAGACGCCGAGGTGCCGGAATTTAGTCCCGCAGGAGTTCTTTTACGTGCCAGTAAATCTACCGACACGGGGCTGTCGTATTTGAGCACCTTCAAAGAACCTGCCAAGTTGGGGTTAGAAGGCCAGCGCCTTAACCGTCTGAGCCACTCAGCCCGGCTATCATGTTATTAAAGGGTGCTCATCAGATAGTGAAGTTCTACCGAAATCGAAACATTCTTTGAAAAAATGTGTGATTGCTTCACTGTCGACCGTGTATGTGATTTGGACTAAATAATGTTTAGGCCTATTCGAGTTTTATAAAATGTTTGTAGGTAATACTTAAAGCAATGCATTGAGGACTATGTTGAATGTATCCTAAAACTAGAGTTCTGTAAAGCTAGTTTGTTCCATACTACCTGTACCATGTGTACAAATGACAAATATTCACACATACGAGGTTTACAATATAGTATACAGTCGACTGGAGCCCTGAAAATGAAGCAGACGTGTGTGTGGGAGTGCTGAGTGCTAGTTTGGTAAGCGAAATGGGTATAGGCATAGAACTCTACCGAGCGGTCATCGGCCGATGGAACAACCGCATAAAGTACCAGGTAGTATGTGGACTAAAATGTGACGTAAGTTACTTTGAAATGGTGTTGGCAGCGATAGTGATTGCGGTAC
Organism: Anabrus simplex; assembly: GCF_040414725.1. Taxonomy (NCBI): domain Eukaryota; kingdom Metazoa; phylum Arthropoda; class Insecta; order Orthoptera; family Tettigoniidae; genus Anabrus; species Anabrus simplex. Next base: position 189,393,053 of record NC_090270.1, read on the forward strand.
TATTAGTAATTGGAGGAGTGGAAAGCAATCCTGGACCACTGAGTTGGGATGATATTGAAAAGATTAAGGAGGTGATAAAAGAGGTCAGCCAAACAGATACAACGAGGGAGCTGATCATGGAGCAGAATAAGGACATTCAGGATCTGAAAGATAGCCTGAGAGGTGGCATGGTAGGTATACAAGAATCCATAGATAAATACCAGGAGGAAGTGGAAATTGCAAAGGAAATCGCTTGGTGTGTTGGAGCAGCGCATACGGGAGCTGGAGATGCAGGTCCGGGGGTCAACGCTTGCCCAACGTAGCAGATACCTGTTCATATATGGGATTAAAGAGAATAGGGGAGGAATTACTATCTTCTGTATTGGAAGTGCTCACGGCAGGAGTGAAAGTAAATTGCACGGAATCCGGTGTGGATGAGATTAGGCCGTTTAAGGCGTAATTGATATCCGGGATGAAAGCCTATAAAATTCTCCGGAATGCCAAGGGGCGGAAATTTAGATCCAGAGAGACCTGGGAGTTGAAGAAAGAAATGAGTCCTTCGATTCCACTTGGGGAGAGCAAGAAGAGAGGGCCTCACAGCGATCATAAGAAAAAGAAACAAGACAGAACTTGAAAGAAATATGGACTAAGAAGGGGGATCTCGTAGATGGAAAAAGAAATAAACGGGAGGAAAGATGCTTGGGGTAATTTATAGCTCTCCTCGTGGAAGTATAGTCGAAATTGATAAAATAATAAACATACGAAGTAAAACAGGAAGTGTTACTGATAACAGAAAAGAGAAATAACTAGTATTGAAATTAGGCTTTGTTAAAGTAGAAGGCTTATTAAGTAAACTGGGAAATGATGGAGTGTTTGAGGTTGTGGACAATTTTGAAATATCTGCCTTTTCAGAAACATGGGTGCCCAAAGGGAAGATCTTACCGTGAAAGGGGTATGTTACGAGAAGTGTAATTAAAAGAAAGAAAAAGGCACGAGGGAGAACTCCTGGAGGGATATCACTTCTAATGAAGGAGGAGATTATTAATCAGATAGAAGAATTACCTAACAATACGGAAGATGTAGTTTGGATAAAGTTCAAATTAGAACGTAATAGACAGAAAGATATATGTATATGCTTCCTATACAACCATATACGAACATGAGTTATTTTGAGGATTTAATACAGGATATCAACTTAATGAGAGGTAACTTGGAAGAAGTAGGAATTACAGTATTATGTTGATAGATTCGAATGCACAAATTGGGGAGCCAATTCCAGCATATAGTAAAGAAGGAATAGAGCCAATGAGAGGTAGCAGAAATGATCGGGATAAAGAACGGAATGTATATTGTGATGAACTCTTAGAACAGTGGGCTGCAGAAAATCTATACCTTCAAATTGGATGGTGGTGGGGGATGAAACGGGAAAGCTAACATATATCACAACGCATGGAGGTAGTGTAATTGATTTGGTTGTGTGTACAGGAGATATTTCAGAAATGGTAAACAAAATAGAGATAAAAGAATGGGCCGAATCACATCATGTCCCGGTATCTATTACCTTAAGGCTGTATGGAAAGGAGCGGGAGGAAGGCAATACTGTAAGAAGACAAGAGGATAAAAGAATCATGAATAAATATAAGTGGTGCGGGAGTACCCCAAAAATAATAGAGTCATATTTAAGAGTTATTGAGTAATAATGTGGACCTAGCGATAGTACTTTTTTTTTTTTTTTTGCTAGTTGCTTTACGTCGCACCGACTCAGATAGGTCTTATGGCGACGATGGGACAGGGAAGGGCTAGGAAGTGGAAGGAAGCGGCCGTGGCCTTAATTAAGGTACAGCCCCAGCATTTGCCTGGTGTGAAAATGGGAAACCACGGAAAACCATCTTCAGGGCTGCCGACAGTGGGGTTCGAACCTACTATCTCCCGAATACTGGATACTGGCCGCACTTAAGCGACTGCAGCTATCGAGCTCGGTGCGATAGTACTAGTACTCTTTAAAACCATAGCCCACGTTAAAAGAAAGCATAATGATAAGGGAAAAGGAAGGTGTAGTGAAATGTGTATAAATATAAGTTGGAAGTGATTAGAACCCTAAAGGCATCCAGGACAGAGGGTGAAAGAGGGCGATCCCGAGGTTCGTGCCCAATATTGTAGACTAAGAAAGGAATACAAAGTGTTATTAGTAGAACAAAAGAGGATATGGCAACAGGAGCAGAGGAAATTAATAAACACAGATTGTAAAAGTAGCCATAGTGATAAGGTATGGAACAGAATTAATAAATAAGTAGAGGTTATAGAGGTTATGTTAATGCCAAAATTGCTTATGAAGTTTGGGTTGATTATTTTCACAAATTATTAGGAGGTCATGATACTTGAATAATAATAAATAACAATGTTATTTGCTTGACGTCCCACTAACTACTCTTTTACGGTTTTCGGAGACTCCGAGGTGCCGGAATTTAGTCCCGCAGGAGTTCTTTTACGTGCCAGTAAATCTACCGACACGAGGCTGACGTATTTGAGCACCTTCAAATACCACCGGACTGAGCCAGGATCGAACCTGCCAAGTTGGGGTCAGAAGGCCAGCGCCTCAACCGTCTGAGCCACTCAGCCCGGCGATACTTGGATAAACAATAGAACGTGTATGGATGTCTCGGTGGGTCTGGAGATACCTATCCCCTGCTTAGATGAAGAAATATTAGAATATGATGGTTTAGAAATAGTAAGAAAGGCCAAATGTACGTAAGATAGCGGGGGGGGGGTCTAAGTGGTATAACAAATGAGTTTTGGAAAGAAGCAGTCAAAAGTCGACAAATTATTGAATAAGATGTTTGATTCTTTGGAATTTCCTAAGTCATGGCAGATACAGCGAGGGACATACGTATTAATACAGATGGATTTATATGAAAATAAAATATTTTATCAGAATTAATTATACAAGTGAACGTAATTAAGTAATGAACACTTGTTTATTAACATCTCGACTTAAATATATACATAAAAAATCAACACAAAATGACTCCTTACTAAATAAAAAATACAACTGATCGGAATATCATTTTTACGTAGGACGTAAGTATTCATACAAGAACAAACATAAGTTGTTTCTATAACTAACACCTCCACCAAATCGATTCCTAATATGTGGCATGTATACCTTTGTTATGGATGACTTGCGAAGCCGTTTTGGCATGGAGTATACCAATTTCCTTGTTATTTCGAAACAAATTGTGTTCCATTCCTGTAGCAACAGTTCCTTTAACCTATGTTTGCTGGTAATGTCATGGTTTCTTAATCTTGTCCCCAGCTCGTTCCACAAATGCTCGATTGGATTGATTTCTGGGGTCTGAGCTGGAGTTTTCAGGGTGTGTGGTATGTGATAGAGCAGGTACAGATGGACAATCTACGCAGTATGTTTGGGTTCATTATCTTGCTGGAAATATAAATTGTTCCCAATGCCAAGTATGTCGGCACACTTCAGCAAATTTTCCTTCAGTATATTCAGGTAACCGAATCTGTCCATAATTACAGAGCACTCCTTCACCCGAAGCTGCCATGGAGCCCCGTACCATTGCTCCATTTCCGCCATGCTCCACAGTAGCCTGGATATTTTTGATGTCCAGCTCAGTATTAGGCTGGCTTTACCCAGACCAACATTCGTCTATCATTGTGAAATATATTAAATTTACTTTCGTCACTAATAAAACTCGGTGCGACGTAAGCAAAAAATTAAAAGAAAACTAGGTCTCAAAATCCATTATCGTTTTCTACATACTCATTGGTAAACGGCAATCTGGCTACTTGATTTTTCTTACTAATGTAGGTTTTCTTCCTGGGGACACTAGCTTTATACTCGCGCGATGAAGAATTTTTGTGATGGTTCTACTTATGACTTGTTTACCATAATATCCTTTCTACATGGGCTTTTATTTACGTCGCACTTATCTTCGGATTCTTCATGACTGTTTTCACTACCTTTCTCGAGTCGTCAAGTTGTATGATCGGCCTGATCTTTCGCTGTTTACAAGGGTTCTGTTTGTTTTAAATCGCCGTATGGCATTTTGGACTGTAGCACGGCTTGTATATAATACATTTGCGATTTCAGAATATGATTTACTTTCAGTATGAAGCCGTATCATACCGTTGCTCCACTGTCTGTACAGTTGAAGTACTAACGAGGTGTATGAATACTTATATCACTGAGTTAATCCATACTAATTACGTATTTCGTTATTATTTACAAACTTTTTCCGTTTATGCACATTGTGCCGTTTACGATGTTTTGTGATGAAGCATCTCCGTTTATGTTTTAGTGATCTGAACTGTGTACATGCGGCAATTAGCAATTTGAGTTATACGTCCCCCACTGTAGGTATACTACGTCCAATTTACAAAAAGCGTGGGGAGAGAAGTAATCCAAGGAACTACAGAGGCATAACACTACTTTAGCCTACTCCTTAAATAAATTATATACAGGAATTTTGCCAAATAGGCTGATGAAATGGGTGGAAGAATTTTCCATCCTCTCGATATATCAGAGTAGTTTCAGGAAAGGTAGAACAGTTGATAACATTATGATTGTAAAAATAATAGATAAATATACCAAACGAAAAGCAGGTAAACTATAGGTATACAGTATATAATGGCTATAAATTTTCAAAAGGCCTTTGACACAGTCAGCATGGGCGCATTTGTCGCGAAATTACGCCTATTAGGGGTGTCTACAAAGATGATACAAGCATTGAGCTGATCTATGCAGCGGTGCAATGTAGTATTAGGGTAGATGATGGGGTAGTATGTGGTCAAGTGGAATCTAAATTTGGTTTGAAACTAGGGTGTAAGCTACCTCCTATTTTATTTTTGTTATTTATCAATGATATATTAATTGGACATGGAGGAGATAAGGGAACGTGTCCAGTTTTAATAAATCATGAAATACTAGGCCTAAATTTTGCGAACGATGTCCTGCTGACGACGTTAACGGCCGGAGGCATGCTAAAGAGTATCAATGCTCTGGCAGAGTTTTCAAAAAATGGTCATTAAAAATTAACATCTTCAAGATGAAAGGTCCGATTTGTGAAAAGGGTTGTAAACGAGCGAAGGATGAACAATGGATGATAGACGTCAAGTGGAGGTCAGGAATAGATTAGAGTACTTGGGAATATATATATAGCAAATAACGGAAAATGGGTCCACCACATAAAACAAGCAAAGGTCTTGCAGCATTATTAGTAATTCGAATTCTTGAAAATTAATTCCCAAATATAAATTTTAAGATTAAGAATACTGTCCTGCAAGCTGTAGTGCAAAATCGAATGTTATGTGGAGCTGAACTATGGGGAGTAGAGAAAGAGTGTGAGATGCTGAATTAGGTAGGTAATAAGCAAGTTTTTCAAGTTATAATGAGGTTACCAAATTGTACAGCAAACTGCGGAGTAAGATGAATATGTGAATAAAGTATTCAAGTAGATGTTCTTAAGAGAATTTTGAAATAGTTGTTAAGACTGAAGATTGCATATCAACACCATACAGAAAATATTCCGAGAGAGTACTGGCTGAGTTAAAAGTATACTAGACAGGTTGGGATTCGGAAATTATTGGGAGAAGGACCTCGAGAGGTTGAAGGCATCGACAAATAAACTAATTATTAAACGATTTAGGGATATTCAAAGACAGTGGTTGGTATCCGAATGTAGGAGCAAGACGACCCTCTCAGAATTGAATTGGATAAGGCAGGATATGAGCACAAATATCGTGAATGTAAACAGAAGAGAAACACGAAGTTCGATCTGGTGGATGATGGGGATTTATAAGAATAAGGGATGGATTAGGGGGAAGGATACAATAAGGTGCCTTCTCTGTAGTGAACATAGAGAAGAATTTCACATGCTGAAATTCTGTAAAGAAACCCTAGTGGTCAGAAGGATATTTTTGAATAGCCGTGAACAAGTGAGGATGAAAGTGGTTATAGAATTATTAGGATGGTAAGAAAAAAATGGCATAAGCCTAGTAATCTCAGTAAGCTATTAATTATAATTAGAAATTTATACAGAAGAAAGTTGCAAGATCCTGTAATGCGGGTAGAGCAGACTACGGATAGATAGATGTTTGAGTTATGACACGGTTAGTTAAGAATCTGTCAATAGTGGTAATTAGTATAGTGAGTATTAGTATCATTGTATAGTCGTTGTTTGTTAGTACTCCATATTGTAATTAATTGTTAAATCGCATGTAATAAGTCAGGGTCCAATAGATGGATTGTTTCTTCCTCAGCTGCTGGTATTCCATAGCTGTAGGATGAGAACATTCAATCATTCATTACCTCATCCATTCACTCATTCATTCATACATTCAAGAATAAGGGCTCTCTCCGCAGTTATTGATTATCCGTTACTGAGAGTGAATAGTTTCCTTTGCTTTTCTTGCATGCATGAATTCTACCAATTCATTTTCATTCACTCTGAATGGGATAGTCTTTCCGTAGCTGCTGATGCTTCATAGCTATAGGCCGAGTGCATTTAATTCATCCATTCATGCATTCATAAATTCATCCATGCATTCATTCACTGACTCATTCAATTAGGAATGCTCTCTCCTCAGTTTGTGGTTATCCGCGACTGGGAGAGAAGTGCTTATTCATTCATGCATGCAAGAATATAATTCAGTCACGCAATTTTATTATTTTATGTATATAAATATTCTCAACAGTCAATATATTATAACATCCCCCTGTGGGTGGGGACGGTAGTACAACATCCACGGTATCCCCTGCCTGTCTTAAGAGACGAATAAAAGGAGCCTCAGGGACTGGGAGTGTGGGTTGGTAACTACGGGGTCCTTGGGTGAGTTCTAGCATTGCTTCTACTTGTGCTCTGCTCTTCACTTTAATATTTCTATCCCCGATCTCTCTTGGTCACCTCTTGTTCTCTTCCGACCCAGACGGTATTAGTATTACGTTTACGAGGCCCAGGCAGTCTTTCATTTTCACACCGTTTATGCTACTTACCTTTCCTTTTCCGATTCCTTCATTTTCCGAAGGATTGGACCCCCTTCCTTTTTCCTTTCTGATTACTATTATTGGAAGGTGGTTGCCCAGTTGTACATCTTCTTAAAACAGTAATAACAACAACCACCTTAACACATAATACCGAGTTTCACCATTCCTTTGAGAAATCCTCATGTAATCAAATTTGAAGTGCTCTGTACAGTAATAACAACAACCACCTTAACACATAATACCGAGTTTCACCATTCCTTTGAGAAATCCTCATGTAAATCAAATTTGAAGTGCTCTGTACAACCAGCGAAAATAAATATATTGTATATCTACTTACGAAACAATGGGGCTGCATATTGTTTACATGAAAATCACTTTTCGATATTTTAAAAAATGAACTTAATCTATACCGTCCAGAAAGTAGCTCAGGAAGTACTGTACATCTCCTATGGCCATGCTGGCATAACGATGAACGAGATATTAGACCATCTAGCGAAAGACGCCATAACATGTGAACTCCGCCTTTACAAACAGTTAACATATTCTAATTTCCTGCCCACAATCAAACAACAGGCCTACAGGGAATGGGCTGAGTACTGGAAAACGCCACAGCTTACAAGATTAAAGCACTATGCTAAAATTCATCCCACTATACCAACGCAAATCTGGTTCAAGATATTTAAACAAACTCGCAGGCACCTTTGATCTTTAAAAAGAATGCGTCTGGGTCATGGATGCTATCCGAGTCATCTACACAGGATCAAGGTCTTAGACACCCCTCACTGCCCAGAAGACCCCGGAGATTTAGCCGACTTGAACCACATCATACTGTCATGTAACAAGTACTCCCAACAACATAATCAGCTGTACTCTTCTTTAGTGAAGTTAAATACCCCACTGCCAACTTCATTACCATCCCGTTAAACCTGCCGCTTCCTTCCCATTCCTAAGCCTTTCCTATCCCATCGTCATCATAAGACCTATCTGTGTCGGTGCGACGTAAAGCAAAAATAAAAGAGTTCAAAATGCCCTCCGTTAGCATTGATGCATGCATCAACCTACCGTCTCATTGAATCCCGGATTACCTGATGTATCCCAGGAGTATTGCGTATGGTTTCGCAGCCTTCCACAATACGGACACAAACACCCTCTGCATCTTGTACCAGGGTTTGATACACAAGAGCTTTCAAATGGCCCCACAGATAAAAGTTTAGTGGGGTAGGTATGGAGAGCGTGGAGACCAGGTAAGTGATCGATCTATCAATCTGTCACGGACTCTCGTTATTTAGAAACCGACGGACATTGGCACTGAAATGAGCAGGAGAATAATCGTGCATGCAGTACATGTTTCGTGGCACTTGTAGCAGCGTCTTCTTGCAGAATAGGTAGAGTATTCTCTAAGAAAGTCCGGCTCCATGGCTAAATGGTTAGTGTGCTGGCCTTTTCAGGGTCGGGAATTTTAACCATAATTGATTAATTTCGCTGGCACGGGAGCTGGGTGTATGTGTCATTTTCATCATCATTTCAGCCTCATCACGGCGCGCAGGTCGCCTACGGGAGTCAATTCAAAAGACCTGCACCTGGCGAGCCGAACTTGTCCTCGGACACTCCTGGCACTAAAAGCCATACGCCATTTCATTTTCTCTAAGAAAGCATGGTAAGTTTGTCCGTTGAGCCTGGGTGGAAGAACATGAGGCCATAACGAACAGTAACAATGCTGGCCCAATTATTGATAGAAAATAATTTTTGATGGCGTGTTTCAACAGTTGCGTGATGATTCTTGTCATCCCACACGTGCTGATTGTGAACATTTATAAATGGATCACGTTGGAACGATGCCTGATCCGTGAACAGCACAGCTGCACTAAAACCAGGGTTGACACATTGTGGAATAACCCATTCACAGAAGTGTACCCGCGCAGGAAAATCAGCTATTGATGGATACCAGAGGTTCTCATGTAACATTCGCCAAACAGTCATGTGGTCAACGTTGCCTGTTGCAGCTAATTGTCTAACGCTGACAGTACGGTCGTCGTCAACTGCATGGAGAATTATCTCCTCCAGTTGCAGTATCCGCGTCCTGCTAGGCCTTCTCAAGTCGCGAGTCCCATACTCCTCCCTAAGACGTCAGTTACTTCAGAGGTCCTCCTGTTGGGGCTCCTTATTCTGAAAATCTTACCCGATACAGAAGACACAGCCTAACCGTATGCTAATTCATACACTGACTGACAGAGCAAATGCAACACCAAGAAGGAGTGGTCAGAACTTTATGCCAATTGCAGGGTAGACTGACGTCACTGAGGTATGCTCATGATGTGAAATGCGCCGCTGTGCTGCGCACGTAGCGAACGATAAATGGGACACGGCGTTGGCGAATGGCCCACTTCGTACCGTGATTTCCCAGCCGACAGTCATTGTAGAACGTGTTGTCGTGTGCCACAGGACACGTGTATAGCTAAGAATGCCAGGCTGCCATCAACGGAGGCATTTCCAGCAGACAGACGGCTTTACGAGGGGTATGGTGATCGGGCTGTGAAGGGCAGGTTGGTCGCTTCGTCAAATCGCAGCCGATACCCATAGGGATGTGTCCACGGTGCAGCGCCTGTGGCGAAGATGGTTGGCGCAGGGACATGTGGCACGTGCGAGGGTTCCAGGCGCAGCCCGAGGGACGTCAGCACGCGAGGATCGGCGCATCCGCCGCCAAGCGGTCGCAGCCCCGCACGCCACGTCAACCGCCATTCTTCAGCATGTGCAAGACACCCTGGCTGTTCCAATATCGACCAGAACAATTTCCCGTCGATTGGTTGAAGGAGGCCTGCACTCCCGGCGTCCGCTCAGAAGACTACCATTGACTCCACAGCATAGACGTGCACGCCTGGCATGGTGCCGGGCTAGAGCGACTTGGATGAGGGAATGGCGGAACGTCGTGTTCTCCGATGAGTCACGCTTCTGTTCTGTCAGTGATAGTCACCGCAGACGAGTGTGGCGTCGGCGTGGAGAAAGGTCAAATCCGGCAGTAACTGGGGAGCGCCCTACCGCTAGACAACGCGGCATCATGGTTTGGGGCGCTATTGCGTATGATTCCACGTCACCTCTAGTGCGTATTCAAGGCACGTTAAATGCCCACCGCTACGTGCAGCATGTGCTGCGGCCGGTGGCACTCCCATACCTTCAGGGGCTGCCCAATGCTCTGTTTCAGCAGGCTAATGCCCGCCCACACACTGCTCGCATCTCCCAACAGGCTCTACGAGGTGTACAGATGCTTCCGTGACCAGCGTACTCTCCGGATCTCTCACCAATCGAACACGTGTGGGATCTCATTGGACGCCGTTTGCAAACTCTGCCCCAGCCTCGTACGGACGACCAACTGTGGCAAATGGTTGACAGAGAATGGAGAACCATCCCTCAGGACACCATCCGCACTCTTATTGACTCTGTACCTCGACGTGTTTCTGCGTGCATCGCCGCTCGCGGTGGTCCTACATCCTACTGAGTCGATGCCGTGTGCATTGTGTAACCTGCATATCGGTTTGAAATAAACATCAATTATTCGTCCGTGCCGTCTCTGTTTTTCCCCAACTTTCATCCCTTTCGAACCATTCCTTCTTGGTGTTGCATTTGCTCTGTCAGTCAGTGTACATTCAAAAACGGCATCTGTCAACTCCTCATTTTTGTACCCTTCCATTGCCCTGTATCGGAAACCAATTCCGTGATAAACACTAGTTAACAGTTCCATGTTCGCCAAGTCCGTAATGCACACTGAACAGTTGACGCTACGTGTAGTAAGGAAGTACATCGCATGTCAACATTACCTGCGTTAAACTGGACCTCAAAACACTGGTAGTGAACCTGCAGACGTAACCAAGAGACAATATGCAATACTCCATAGATACATCAGCGCACCCGACATTCAGTGCGACGGCGGGTTGATGTAGGGAGAATAGGGCGGGCATTTTGAACTTTTCTTGTTTCATGTGGTATGCTCTATTCCTATGTGCTTCCCATAGTTAATGCACTATGTAGAGTTGTAGAAAATGAGTTCTAGCACGGAAATAAAGCGTCTCCGGAAATATGCCCATATCAAATATTTTCTTCTACGTGTGAGGAGTGTGTCGTGAAAATTTGGTGGTACCTTACTGTTACGTTCTGTTTTCAAGGTTATTCACCTAAAAGTTTACACCGAAATAAATGTTAATCCAAAAAGTTACCGGTACTGGATAAACCATTCTCGCAAATGAAGTACGAAGATAAATTGCAGATAGTTAAACATGGTAAGCCTACCTCACATCATTCTCGGAATCAACCTCCTCGTTCTCTCAATTCTTCTGGCTTGGGGACTGGATGTTTATGACGCCTTCGCATTCATTTCAGCCTCATTAGGTCACCACCAAGCATTTCCAGAGGCCACGTATTATTATTATTATTATTATTATTATTATTATTATTATTATTATTATTATTATTATTATTATTATTATTATTATTGTCAAATTAAAATTATACAGCATTACCAGCGGTCGTACCTGTCATTCCCTTGTTTATTAGTTTCCTCATCATGTATAATTCCCAACCTCATTCTAACTTAATTAACTTATATAGAAAACAGAGTGCTGGTATTTCACTCCTGGCTACATTATTGTAGGAAGACACTACAGGCTGCTGTTATACGATTAATATAATTCTCTTTTTTTATAGACAGATCTGGTAAAATGAAATGCAGTATTTCAGCTTTAGTGTTTTTTGTTGTTTGGCATCGAATCCATGATAGCGGGTCAGACACCACGACTGGCCTACCGAGGAGCCTAATAAACCAATAATAATTTCGAGTGGCTGTTTCTAGCCTGGTGCAGCCCTTGTAAGGCAGACCCTCCGACGAGGGTGGGTGGCATCTGCCGTGTATGGAACTGCGTGCTTTTCTAGTGAAGAATAATGTTGTGTGTGGTGTGTGAATTGCAGGAATGTTGAGGACAGTATAAACACCCAGTACTCGAGCCAGCGCAAAGAACCGTTTGAGGTTAAAATTTCCGACCCAGCTGGGAATCGAACCCAAGGCCCTCTGAACCGAAGGCAACTACGCTGACCATTCAGCCAAGGAGCCGGACAAACCCGCGTCCTCGTGTCAAGCACACCCCCTTTGGAGGTAGCTGTATGCACCATAATTTTAACCACACACACAGCGCTGTCCGTTACGCTACGGAGGTGGACAATAAACCAGTGAACGACGGGTAAGACCACTGGTAATGCTGTACAATTCTAAATTTTAATTTAATAATAATAGTAGTGCATGGCCTCTGGAAATGCTTTGTACCGAGCTCGATAGCTGCAGTCGCTTAAGTGCGACCAGAATCCAGTAATCGGGAGATAGTGGGTTCGAACCCCACTGTCGGCAGCCGTGAAGATGGTTTTCCGTGGTTTCCCATTTTCACACCAGGCAAATGCTGGGGCTGTACCTTAATTAAGGCCACGGCCGCTTCCTTCCCATCCCTACGCCTTTCCTATCCCATCGTCGCCATAAGATCTATCTGTGTCGGAGCGACGTAAAGCAAAAAAAAAAAAAAGAAAGAAAAAGAAATGCTTTGTACTGACCTAATGAGGATGAAATGAATGGCGAAGATGTCATAAACACCCAGTCCCCAGAGGGGTAATTAAGAGTACAAGGAGGTTGATTGAGGGGCTGGCTGGCCGAGGCAGTAAAGGAGTGCTCGGTTCGCCCGGAAGGACGCAAAATTTAAGAAGCGAGATTTCCACTTCCGGAGGTGCACATGGCCCTCAGGTTCACTCAGCCTACACCAAAAATGAGTACCAGGTTAATTCCTGGGGGCAAAGGCGGCCGGGCGTAGAGCTAACCACTCTACCCCATCAAGTATCGAGGTTACGGATAGTGGAAGCCTTTACCTTCCATCCCTCCAAGGGCCTTCATGGCCTGTACGGAGATAGCTTTCATTGCTGATTTTGGAGGTTGATTGCGAGAACTGAACTGGCGACATCGTACAGAAAGGCAAGTATTCAAACCATTTAGCCACAAAACCGGACTTCAATTTGCTAAGGACTTTAATTTGCTAAACTCTAGGCTACCATTTCCACTGATCAGGTGTTGAATATTGTGAAACACCCTTCACAACATAGCAGGCTACTCGGGTGGTTATTAGCTGCAGCTCAAAACGACGCTAATTAAGGCTTGACCTTCACTAAACGAGCTATCAAAAAGAGGGGTAACCTAAGTCTAGTGGTAGCTCACGTTTTGATCCCGGCACACGCCACTGATAAGCACATGGTCGATGAGAGAGAGCCGACTTTTTCTTCTTCTCTTGTTTCTCATTCTTTGCTTGATCAATTATTTCGCGATATTTTATCATCAGTAAATAGGCCGAACTTTCATCTCGCTTTTTCGGTTACTTAATTCGAAATATTCTTCTAATTTCGCGGGAACAGAGGCTGCGTTGTTCTGACAATATTCGAGCACAAAAATGGATAATCTCTCCTTATCTGAATGAGGTCCAGTTTTAGTATAGATGTTTAATATCATCCACACCCGTTCGATAATGGCAAACACATACAACTAATCATATTACCCGCAACATGTACCTACTATACCCCCAAATAAATAAGTAAATAAATAAATAAATAAATAAATAAATAAATAAATAAATAAATAAAATTGAATCGACATTTGATGACATTTATTTTCGGCAGTACTTCTCTCCTATGATAACTAGCAAAATCTCTGTACAAGCTCTGAAGGTCCTTGAAGGGGTGGAAGGTGACTACTCGGCGTTAATAAGGGAAGTCTTCCAGGTGTTACACTCGCATTTCGTTCATATAAACTGTATATTCAGTCGTCAGTCCTAAGGCTGGTTGGATCCTCAACAGCTCCGCCATCAGTTGTCATAGACTGTCTAGGCATCACTGAAGAGGCGTACTAGGGAAATGATGAGTGGGGGTACTTTCCCGTTGCTTTCTTCACCGAGCCAGAATTTGCTATTACATATCAGTCTGCCAAGCCCACTGAAATGTATGCATCAACCGATTCTATGAGTAACATTTTCACACCATTCATAGCAGGGACTGGCTGCATAAGGAATGGCATTACTAGCATCACTCATACCTCAGTCACTTTCATACTGTCAACGCCAAGGATAAGACTGAGACAGGTCAACGTCAAGTGTATGACTGTAATTCATCCCTTTCAACCTTACCTCAGCCACAAGCTACTGCACAGTGCATGTCCACGCGTATTTTCATAACTTTGAAATTAAATAAATCTGCGCATATACGGTTTCCACTTTTGGAGTGTACACTCAATCGCACAAAATTTGGCTGCTAGTTAACATCGAAGAATCCACCACATTAGAGACCCACCAGTCAGAGAAAACGTGTACAGTACTAGCAATGAAACGGAAGCATGGTATCTGGCTTGTAAGATATCACTGATTTCTAGATCGACGCATAGTATATAAACAACAAGTAGCGCAGTAATTTGTTCCTGGAGCGTAATGGAGCAGCTGTCTTTCCGATAAACCCTTTTATAGCGTACCTCAGCGCTAAGTGGATGTTATGCAACCTGTTCCCACAGTGAGATGGAGTAACTTAGTTGATAGAGGAGCTGTATAAGGGCGAAAGTGTAGACCAATATATAGGATGAAGCGAAATTCGCGCACTCGGGCGTCGCAGCACGACTCCTCACATGCCAGCAATAAAACAGTCTCTCACAAAAGTTCGTCCTGCGAGTATATCCAGGAGAAATGGACGTTGATGTGTGGTAATCTGGCAACACTCTAACCACATGTAGGGTAACTATCTCTGACAGCACACGTTAGTCGTGCTGTACAGTTGGTGCAGTGGATAGAGTTTTGGGTTAGCATGCAGGAGGTCGAGGGATCGATCCTGGGTTGAGCCGTATGTTTTTATTTCGTAAATGTAGTCCAGATGGTATGGTATCTGGCATCTTAATCGTCAACAGCGATTGCAGCGGGTCCTATAGAAAGCATTTGCACTTACATACTACGATCCTAGAAATGGACGAACATTCGTTTTCATTGGTCAGCTTTGAAAGACACCATTTCCACGTCGTGGGCGTGAATTTATTCGCACCACTTCATCTACTAGATGCGTTACAACGTGTTCAGCAATACTAAATTTTGTAAATGTAAGATGCATGTGACCTGAGAAATGGTGTCTTACTGTATTACAGTATGTAATGTCCGATGGAAATTAGCAAAATAATAAAATGCCCGTCCGCCTCTGTGGTGTAGTGGTTAGTGTGATTAGCTGCCACCCCCGGAGGCCCGGGTTCGATTCCCGGCTCTGCCACGAAATTTGAAAAGTGGTACGAGGGCTGGAACGGGGTCCACTCAGCCTCGGGAGGTCAACTGAGTAGAGGTGGGTTCGATTCCCACCTCAGCCATCCTGGAAGTGGTTTTCCGTGGTTTCCCACTTCTCCTCCAGGCGAATGCCGGGATGGTACCTAACTTAAGGCCACGGCCGCTTCCTTCCCTTTTCCTTGCCTATCCCTTCCAATCTTCCCATCCCTCCACAAGGCCCCTGTTCAGCATAGCAGGTGAGGCCGCCTGGGCGAGGTACTGGTCATTCTCCCCAGTTGTATCCCCCGACCAAGAGTCTGAAGCTCCAGGACACTGCCCTCGAGGCGGTAGAGGTGGGATCCCTCGCTGAGTCCGAGGGAAAAACCGAACCTGGAGGGTAAACAGATGATGATGATGATGATGATATAATCGCAGGACGAATTTTTGTGGGAGATTTTTTTTTTTTTTTTTTTTTTTGTTGCTGGCAGTGAGGAGTCGCGCTGCGACGCCCGAGTGAGCGAATTTCGCTTCACCCTGTATTGCAGTGGTTCGAATCCACCCAGCGCTCGCTATGAAATCAATCTTATAGACTGGCTTCCTTGCGGATCTCAACCCTATCGGAAACGTGTGGGCTGAGGTAAAGCCCGTCACGAGGCAGAATTGGCCTGATCCCATCCCAAAGTTTTATTTGTTTTTTTTTTTTTTTTTTACAGTTTGCTTTACGTCACGCCGACGCAGATAGGTCTTATGGCGACGATGGGATATGAAAGGGCTAAGTGCGGGAAGGAAGCGGCCGTGGCCTTATTAAGGTACAGCTCCAGCATTTGCCTGGTGTGAAAATGGGAAACCACGGAAAACCAACTTCAGGGCTGCCGACAGTCGGGTGTGAGCTAACCTCACGGCCACTTACTTGATCTCAAGATGACCTTTCGGGCCAACCCCTTGACATTTAAGAGGAAGTTACTGAGAGCGAGGAGTATATTGCTAGTCTCATGGATTCTGTTCCTCGCAGACTTAAAGCAGTCATCGAAACAGAAGGCCTTTATACGTGTTAGTAGTCGAGCTCGAGGAGTGGTTCGGATTCCACGTGAAAATATATGTTCCGGCCACTGTAAGCATATCGTCAGTAGGCGTTAACTCACTATGGTGCGATATTATTATTCCATTAGGTTTTCAGTTAGCCAACTCCTCTACGGTATCGTGCGACGGCTAGTAATGCCAAGCATAATAATAACAACAATGAACACACAAAAGGGTTGAGACTTCTATTCGAACTTCACTGTCAACTACGGTATCTGACACTGTCTAACAGTTGTATGGGTTGAGTTACCAATTCACTGGCCATCCCACAGATAAATCGTGATACTTATATTGAAGTACAGCAGTCCTCGTTATCTCTCTATTGCCTTCAGTCGAAGGTATCAAAGCCGACGCCACTTACCTTTTTCTTAATGTAGCATTGAACTTGTGCATTAAACTTTTTCTACTTGTTTAACGTCGCACTAACACATCGAAGGTTTTCGGCGATGGAAGTATGGGAAAGGAATATGACTGGGAAGGTAGCGGCCATGACCTTAATTAAGTTACTACCCCAGTATTTGCCTGGTGTGAACATGGGAAAAAAAAGGATAACCATCTTCAGGATTGCCGACGGCGGGATTCGACCCACTATCTCCGAAATGCAGGCTCACAGCTGCGCGACCCTAACCGCATGGCTAACTCGCTCGGTAAACAATAAAATAATGTGTCTTATTAAATGCAAGTAATAAACATATATAATATGCCTTGCCTCTACGCTTATCTTACCAGAGCTATTAATGGACCAAATACTATCGTACGTACTGCTACACAGAGAAATGAAACGAAAAGAAATTGCGATAACTGTTCTCTGTTAATATTGTTAGTGTATTCTAAAAAACGACTGCGCTTACTAGTTGTTCTAGCTAGTTAACCACTGCAGTTTAATTCCCATCCTCCATCTACAGCACGTCTATCAACTAAGCTACTCCATCTCACTGTCGTAACAGATCGCATAACCTCCACTTAGCGATGAGGTGTGTTATTAACAGACATATCGGAAAGACAACCGCTCTGTTATCTTCTAGAAACAATTTCCTGCGATATTTGTTGTCTATGTGGTATGCGCCGATCTAGGAATCGGATCTCAGTGATGTCTATAAGCTATATACTATGTATGCTTCCGTTTCATGATCAGTCTTGTGCAGTTTTGATTGGTGGGTCTCTAATGTGGTGGATTCTTCTATTTTCGCTAGCGGTCAAATATCGTGCGGTTGACTGTACCCTAGCTCAGCAACCCGCATCTCTTTTTAAGGGAAACGAAGTGCAGCATTTCCCTTGTAAGCGGGACTGAGTGGTTATCTCTATTTCCGGCCGCCTTTGTCGCCAGAAGTTAACCTGGTAGGCCTACTCATTTCTGATTATAGAAGCTGAGTGAACCCTAGGACCACGTGATTGTCCAGAAATGGAAATATATTTTCTGTATTCTTTTTACTTCCTGGCAGAGTATCGAACCCACGTCCTTCCGGATGAACAGATCACAGCTTTATGGACTCGAAGAGGCAGTCCCTCTTGTGATAACTAGTAGAAGCAAAATTCTCTTTAAGGATGGCAATTCAAAGACTTTTTTTAAAAATCTATACACGCTAGTTCACTAAAGAAGTGTATGTTGTTACGGACCACCGAACGATTGGCTATGTGGTACTGGTCGTGTAGCCGTGAGTTTAAATTCAAGGGATAGTGGGTTCGTTGTTCGTGGATAGCGGTAACAGTCCATGAGTGAAGTTATGCTGTGAGCCCTGAAAATTATTGTGCTGGTAGTTATTATAATCCCGCATCAGTGGTGTATCGGTTAGTGTTATTATCTGCCACCCCCGTGAGCCCGGGTTCAATTCCCGGATCTGTCTCGAAATTTCAAACTTGGTACGAGGACTGGAACGGGGTCCATTCAGCTTCGGGAAATCAATGCAAATGCCGAGATGGTACCTAATTTAAGGCCTATCCCTTCCAATCTTCCCATCCCCCACAAGGCCCCTGTTCAGCATAGCAGGTGAGGCCGTCTGGGCGAGGTACTGGTTCTCTTACCAGTTGTATTCCCGATATGAAGTCGCACGCTCTAGGGCGCTATCCTTGAGACGGTAAAGGTGGGTCTGAGGAAAAATGTTGCGGTATTCTTGTCCGGATCCATGGCTGAATTATTAGAGTGCTGGTCTTTGGTTCAAGGAGTGCCAGGTTAGACTCCCTGCCGGGTCAGGGGTTTTAAATGGTTAATTCCTCTGGCTCGGAGACTGGGAGTGTGTGCTGTGTAGGTACGGCCTCATCGTCACGCCTATAGGCGTCAGTTCGAAAGACCTGCATCAGGCCTCTCCGGAGGTCATACACAATTAAACAATTAGGCTAATAGTATTATTTTCAGAGATATCACCGGATCTCCCTATCATTGACTTGCTTAGCTATCTTTGAGACACTGGGTGGTTCAAAACATATCACTGATACCTACTTCCTATTATAGATTAGTTTTTAGTATACCCGAAACAATGTTCCTATTGGCATACTATTATTTAACTTAAAATAGTGCATAGAAATGTAACTATTTCCTTTCAGATGAGATTATGACTATCAGAAACGTTTAAATAATAAGAGTTTTGAAGCTAACAATATAAGAGTAGCTTCTTATAATCGTACTTCCAACTGAAGTGTTTTAACTTTATTACAAAAAGAAAAAAGATGATTATGATGATGACAGGATTGCCATACGTCCGAGTTTATGCGCACATGTCCGTATTTTCGACGTTTAATATAGCGTCCGCGTAATTTTTTACGATTTCCGCTAATGCCCGCATTTTTTTGTTTTGGGAAAGTAATATATTTTAATTTTTCTTTTCATCTCGTATCGTCAACAAGTTACATATTTTCATATTTATTTAATTACACCGTTTGTTATTCGCTTGCATTCGATCTGTTATGCTAGTAAATCCAGAAATATCGATTTACATTGCTTACGATCGATGTATCGATCTTTTTACCTAACTGGGAGATAGCTACGATAGTTCTCCTCTCTACTGGTTTTTCACTTAACTGTGAATGTTTGTGCGATACACTCGTAGACTCGACAGAACTAGTGTATTCATCTAGGTGCATCTTCATAAAATTACGTATACCTCATCCAGTAAATCATTTTACTAGGTAATTGGAAACAACAGTTTCTTGATTTTCAAATTATACGGCACAGAAACATTGTTTTATTTTATAAATTAAGATTTGTTACAGCTGAGATTGTTCTCCTTAATAGTCTACAGGCTCAGTGAACAAAGGTGAGAAATAGACTGACAGTTGATTCTGTAAAATAGATTGCAATGGTAACATTTAATTTTAGACATGTGAACTGCAAAAGAACTATTTTAAATGTTTGTGTCAACAAATGGAACTGTTAAAAAAAGATTCAGTCCAGTCAGAAATAAAAAAATGGCGTATGGCTTTTAGTGCCGGGAGTGCCCAAGGACAAGTTCGGCTCGCCAGATGCAGGTCTTTTGATTTGACGCCTGTAGGCGACCCGCGCGTCGTGATGAGGATGAAATGGTGATGAAGACAACACATGCACCCAGCCCCAGTGCCAGCGGAATTAACCAATTATGGTTAAAATTCTCGACCCTGCCGGGAATCGAACCCGGGGCCCCTGTGGCCAAAGGCCAGCACGCTACCATTTAGCCATGGAGCCGGACCCAGTCAGAAATACCCATAGGACATGGGCTCTAAAATGTAGCTATGTGCAGTCTGTGTAATATTTTCTTTTCTTTGTTTCTTATGTAAATATAGCTATTTGACAACATAAAACTGGACTAATCATGTTTAATTCGGGATTCGGGAGTCCCAAGAGCGTGTTGATCCATCCCGTTGAGGATGTCCTCACTTTGGATTTTCAGAATATAACCCCAGATTGGAACACGTAAACGAAAAAAACTGAACGCTAAATAACATGAAGGAACCGTTCACAATGGATCACGTAAGCATAAAAGTCAAGGTTTAGATGAAGGTTAACATAAAAATTTGCTAGGTCAAATCTTACGCGCGTAAGTTTACGTGGAACACACACACACAAACAGCCAATCAGAACACACTGCTGTTTAGATGTTCGTTGATGCACAATGGCATCCGTGGTTGAAGGCTGCTTACAATTTAGCAGACTCATCTCTGCTTGCATGAGCTGCTAAACAGACCAGAAAAAGATACATACAGTCTTGGGCATCTATTTCGCATGAGTTAAATTGCGAAGGAGAGTTTTAAAATATATGTGGTTTATGTTTTTGTAGCCTATTTCCCCATCTGGCCACAAGCAGTCGTTTCAAATCACCTGTCAGCTAAATAAACTTACACTTGTTTTCTCTTCTCATTGGTTAATGCTTACATCTCAATAATTTTGTTTTATATTATTATGTTAATGTTTAATTTTCGTTATAAATATGGCGTGATGATTACCGTGGCAGAGGCTACTATGTTTAGGCCCCCTATAACTTAGGAAAGTTGGCCCTATGTGATGACAGGGATTTTCCACTCTTGTGTTTATGAAAGGACCGCCTCTGTGGTGTAGTGGTTAATGTGATTATTTGCCACCCCCGAAAGCTCGGGTTCGATTCCTCGCTATGCCATGAAATTTGAAAAGTGGTAGAGGGCTGGAACGGGGTTCACTCAGAGTCGGAAGGTCAACTAGGTAAAGGTGGGTTCGATTCCCATCTCAGCCTCCCAGGAAGTGGTTTTCCGTGGTTCCCCCTTCTCCTGCAGGCAAATGCCGGGATGGTACCTAACTTAGGCCACAGCCACTTCCTACCCACTTCCTTGTCTATCCCTTCCAATCTTCCCATCCCCCCGCAAGGTCCCTGTTCAGCATAGCAGGTGAGGACACCTGGACGAGGTACTGGTCATCCTCCCCAGTTGTATCAACGACCCAGAGTCTCACGGTCCATGACACTGCCGTTGAGGTGGTAGAGGTGGGATTCATGGCTGAATACAAGGAAAAAACCGACTCTCGAGGGTAAACAGATTAAGAAGAAGAAGAATTACAGTTGACAGCTTGCATGCTTGATTGTTGTTTAACGGGGCTTAACATCTAGGTCATCGGCCCATTACAAAAATGAGTTCGAATTCATAGAGCTGTTTTATATTCAACTTTTCTCCCTAAATAGAATTAGAATCACCGCGGTTTCTCAGCGTATTTTCACGTATTTCCGAGCTTGCACCATACCTGCTACCAAGAAAAAAAAAACAGGTAACTTAAACCTTTTTTCACCTTCTCGCGATAAGACATTTCGCTTATTACCTTTTTCGCTTTAGATGCAATGTATATCTCAGAGAAATGGTCTATGGGTAAATAACACTCCCATAAATACAGCCGTGCTCATTTAATATATCTAGATGATCACAATCGAAATTAGTTGTTACATTTCTAACCTGAGCACACAAGACCGCTTGAACCTGTCGCTGCACGATAATGCGAGCCATTAACAACAGTTGTATATGTCAATTGTACCGGAGCAGGTTAACGTCAAGCAAATTCTTGTAAATTTTCGGCGATGATGACATAATTAAAGGTTAACACTGTGAAAACCATGGAAATCTATTTTGAGGGCTCCGACAGCCGGGTCCAATCTACTGTCTCCCGAATGCAAGTATGGAGCTACACGGCCTGTACATTGGGGATGAGGACGAGATCCGGATAACTCGAGTATCCGAGTACCCTTTATGGCGGTTTCCTGAAGTGAAATATCCAAAAACCCGTTACATATAGTGTCAGTCGTTCCCGTGTATTCCCGGCGATGTGTTTAATTCTTTTTTCCTCTTGTGACATTTCTTCTCTACTCCACCATCTTCCTCTCGTTAAACGTATCTCCCTGGTCCTATAGAATGTTAAGTTACTTGATTTTTTTTTTTTTTTTTGTGTGTACATTGAAACACAGCTTTCCTAAGAACCTAAATTGAGGGCCCCTCCCTCCCATTTTGTTATATAATAATATATGTTTCTTTCCAGTCTGAGTTTCAAAATAGTCAAGTCAAATTTTGAACAGATTCGTTTTCCTTTCTTCTTTTAATTGGCTTTACGTCGTACCGACACAGATAACTCTTATGGTGACGATGGGATAGGAAAGGGCTGGGAGTTGGAAGGAAGCGGCCGTGGCTTTATTTAAGGTACAGCCCCAGCCTTTGCCAGGTGTGAAAATTGGATACCACGAAAAGCCATCTTCAGGGCCCCGACACTGGGGTTCGAACCTATCTCCCGAATGCAAGCTCACAGCTGCGCGCCCCTAACCGCACGGCCAACTCGCTCGTTAAAAAGATTCGTCAACTGGTTGGAATATTTAATTACTGGCCCATTATACTTAATATTTTGTCAAGAAATAGAACTGATGTTCGGTTACCAGGTTTAAGTGTAGGTCTAAATTTAGTAGTTTTAAATGAAATAAATTATCACGAAAAATAACAATATAAAAAAATCTATTATATCAACCCATTTACGTACGCCCGCATGAGGAAATCCCTCTTTCAAGCTGGTGGATATGCAGGAAAAAATGAAATGGCGTATGACTTTTAGTGCCGGGAGTGTCTGAGGACAAGTTCGGCTTGTCAAGTGCAGATCTTTTGAATTGACTCCCGCAGGTGACCTGCGCGGCGTGATGAGGATGAATGATGATGAAGACGACACATACACCCAGCCCCCGTGCCACCGGAATTAACCAGTTATGGTTAAAATTCCCGACGCTGCCGGGAATCGAACCCGGGACTCCTGTGATGAAAGGCCAGCATGCTATCCATTTAGCCATGGAACTGGACGGATATGCAGGAGAAAAATATAAACAAACTAATTTTACTTCGGTTATTAACATGCCATTTATATCACTTTTTTAGAATTTGCTTTACGTCGCACCGACACTGATAGGTCTTCTGGCGACGATTGGATAGGAAAGATTTAGGAGTGTGAAGGAAGTGGCCGTGACCTTAATTAAGGTACAGCCCCAGCATTTGCCTGGTGTGCAAATGGGAAACCATCTTCAGCACTGCCGACAGTGGGGTTGTTCGAACCCACTATCTCCCGGATGCAAGCTCTCACAGGTGGGCGCCGCTAACCGCACGGCCAACTCACCCGGTATTTTATATCACAGACTTCATAAGATTAATTTAACTCTGTTGCCGTTTAGAGTTATTGTGTAAAATTTCTAAAGAATTATTCTTTATTCATCCTCCTCATTATCTTACGATAGTTCCCTCTGTGCATCAGTGATGGAGTGTCGGCTGCAGGATTGCAAGATAACGTGTTCAAACCCAGCAGAGGTAGTCGGATTTTTGAAGGACGGAACAAAGTCTATTCGACACTCCATGTGATACTACGTTGGCATGTAAAAGAGCTTTTCTGATACACTTGGTGTTTACCCGACAAAATTCACTTAAAATCAGTCATAGACACCCAAGAGAGATTCGTTTACTCTGCCATTTAGTCGGCCTAGATTAAAACGGAAATTGACAAGCAGACAGCCAAATGGCGTTAAATTAAAATGCCTGCACACGCTAGCTGAAGCCAGAAAATTATTAGTCATTATACGATTCTTCTCCTACCACTTTTTTCTATGGAGTCACGGGTGCTAACTGTGTCGCACATGTGAATTTGGTCCTGTTTTACGGGCGGATGTCCTTCGTGATGGCTGTCCTATGAGGATTCACTTTTGCGAGATTCTGTGGTGGTTAGTAGTGTGGTGTGGTAATAATTTCGTGTGGCTATTTCTAGCCGAGAGCCCTTCTAAGGCAGACCCTCCGATTAGGGTGGGCGGCATCTGCCATGTATAGGTAACTGCGTGTTATTGTGGTGGAGGATAGTGTTATGTGTGGTGTGAGAGTTGCAGGGATGTTGGGGACTGCACAAACACCCAGTCCCCGAGCCAAGGGAATTAACCATTTAAGGTTAAAATCTCCGACCCGGCCGGGAATCAAACCCGTGACTCTCTGGCCCAAAGGCCAGCACGCTAACCGTTTAGCTATGGAGCCGGACAGTGTGGTGTGGTGTGTGAGCTATATATGAAGACAAGAGTACTGGGACAAACACAAACACGCTGACCCCGAGCCAGCGATTAAAATCCCCGACCCGGCCAGGAATCTCACCCGTGACCCTTTGAACCGAAGGCCTCTACTCTGACCATTCAGCCATTCAGTCGCACTATTATTCATCACAACATTACAGACTGCAAAACTGTAACGAAAGAGTACCTCGGTAATATAATATCCGGATAGAACAGGTACCCGCTTCTTATTACCCAGATACTCGAGTATTCAGGCATTACCCGAGCTCACCCGAGTACCCAGGTATCACTAGCCGTACTGTCCATATGGTACGACTGTAAACGGTAGATTCGGCAATTGTAATAGTACATGTGGTAGGATAGGTTGAAAGCAACTAGATATTTCTACCAATAGCAGGCCAAACTTGAATCAGTAAGATATACTAGGTTATTTTGACAAGTTGGTTGCCTAATTGTACTTCCTTTTAAAACAAAAATCATCACCACCACTTCTCCTACGCACACGAAAAATTTCTATTATCGAAGACCCCTCATTTACTGTGCCAGAGATATTTTGTATTTGTTTTAACGATCCAAAAAGGTTAAATCTTCTAAAAATAGTCTGCCTAACTGATAAGTGTAAGAGCTATGCAATTTTCCCAGTAGGAAACACATTAACATGGAAACTTTACACGTTCATTTCCTTCTTCCTCGGACAAAAAATACTATTTGCTGCTTTTTAATCTTTATGTAAAAGTTGGTAGCTCTGAGAGTTCAGCTCACCACCGCCTAACAGTATAAATAAGAAAATGTTTAAAGAAAACAATAGGGCAAAATTGGAACGATGTACTACCAAAAATACGTTTCCACTACGAATAATTAACGTTGTCATAACCATTGTAATTGTTTATAGGAAATTAATTTTGTTATAGGCTTTACATCAGTTCATCAGTAACACAGCTTACCTGTCCTGCAGTTCTTCATTTTCTGTTAGCAAGTGTTTCTGGCGGGTCTCCATTACTTTCCTGGCATCTTCCGATTTCTGAATACAGTTCGCTAACTGCTCGAGAAGACTACGCTGCTCGCGTACACGTCGCTGAAGATATATTGGATCATCACCGTGATTATGATCCTCGTCACCTTCTTTCAAAGTCACGTGTAATTTATCGAAGATTTTAAGAGCATCATCCCCTAAGATAGACATGGTTGTTACACTGGCGAATTTTACGCCGAGGATTTACATTAATTTGTTAATTTGGACTGCCTTAATATATTGGATGAACTTGGAAATTTAGACTACCTTAGAAGAAAAGACTGTCGTCAACTGTTCATTGTTATTGACATTAGTTTTAATTGCCAACATCTACAAAATTTCAGCACCCACAACTTGCCTGTTGATTACAGTGTTGTTGGAGGATTCTCATAAGTTATAATACTGCAGATGACTTGGTTGGGTCAAATTATAGTCAGCAGCGTTTCTTTTGTGTCAATAAATGCTTCATTTCTCCTCTTATCTGTAAGGTATCTAGAGTGTAAATCACAGAAGGTGTAAATATCGATGTAAACCAAGGTTCCTATAATATGCAAGTTGTCTAAAAGTCATTTGTTTACATTCCGCTTTACCTCTATTCTGATGTCACGGAAGTCATTGAGATCTCCTTGATCACGGCACCGGAGATTGAAGTAATGATGTTTGTTGTTTAAAGGGGCCTAACATCTAAGGTCATCGGCCCCAAAGAGATTGAAGTTCAACTTTACCAAGGTTGCTTCATCCGTAACCGGCTAATGAGAGCATTGTCATATTGTGACGTAGACGGAAAACGGCGTGCATCTAAATACATCGCTGCGAATAATAAAGATACATACATACATACATACATACATACATACATACATACATACATACATACATACATACATACATACATACATACATACATACATACATACATACATACATACATACATACATACATACATACATACATACATACATAATACATACATACATACATACATACATACATACATACATACATACATGACGCCCTTCAAATATTCACAGATGGAAGCAAGATGGACATCGGAGTTGGTTCAGGAGTAGGTATATTTCTGGAAAATAAACTTATACCATGACGAATATAAGAACCAAGTGTGATGACTCAACTGTTATAGCGTGGTAGTTTGTGGACCCGCCACTGGGAGCACTGCAAACGTCGGTGTCCAACACGTGCTTCAGTAGACCGGCAAACCATGTGTTTGAAAGTGCGGGGAGATGTTATTGTGTGAGATATTTCAAGTCAACAAGTTGAATTTCCTTTGCTTTCAGTTCCTAAACTCAGTTCATTGTGTGTTGAGCACTTAAAGCACGCGTGTTATATGGCCTGATTAAATTAATAGTTCAACATGCCATACTGTTTTGTGCCGGGCTGTAAGTCAGGCTATGGTAGAGTAGTTAATGGTATACAATTCTTTTCACCACCGAAGGATAGAAATAAATTTGAAAAATGGGCCAGAGCTATTCCACGAAAGGATACTGTGTTAACGCGTAATAGTTTCAGGCTATGGTAGAGTAGTTAATGGTATACAATTCTTTTCACCACCGAAGGATAGAAATAAATTTGAAAAATGGGCCAGAGCTATTCCACGAAAGGATACTGTGTTAACGCGTAATAGTAGAATTTGTCAAGTTCATTTCTCTGACGTTTTGATAGTAAAATCAGATAACTTTATAGTGAATGGTGAAAACGTGGTTATGCCTCGTGAGAGATGGAAATTACGTCCAGGAGCAGTGCCTCACATTTTCCCTAATTTGCCGAAATACCTTTCAAGTGAGATTAAGTCCCGTGAAACTCCCAACTGGAAAAAGAATCTATACACCACTAGGAGAAGAAGAAAGAAGATTGAAGACAGGAGTTTAGTAGCAAATGAAGAATTAAAAGGTCAGTCTAATGTTGACCAAAATTTGGGTTATTCTAGTGTGCTTTCTGATGCCGAAAAGACAATATTATCGCTCAACAGGCGCCTAAAAAATGCTAATCGAAATTTAATTCGAGCTAGATCCAGTCTAAACTTAGAAAAATCGAGAATTAATGTATTGGAGAAGCAGGTTAGAAATACACATTTCGAATCTCTACGATTGAGAAGTGTGTAATGTACCATTTGGCTGGGTACGTTGTTAATCACTTATAAAGTGTTCGCCCTGTGCCCATTCTCTACGTGACAATAATCAAAGTACATTCTCAGTTCTCTCCGAAATAACAGACCACGGTTCAAGCAATAATGAAGTGTTTTTAACACGCCCTTCGAAAAGTATATGTGACATTCTTTTCCAGGCCAGTGAAAAACTGAACTCAAAATCGATGTGGAGCGAAATACTGTTTGATTGTATCGATTCTATAGACAAAATTTCAGTTGATCCTTCAGGTGCTGGCTGTTGTCTTCAACATATTATGGATATAATCCCCAGACTTGTTTATCATTGTCTGAAGAGCCGATTTTTCTTCAGAGCGAAAGAAATCCGGGGAGATTTACAATCTCGAATATCCGCCAAATCTTCACGCACGCTTCCGAAAGTCCAGTAACCGACAAACTGAGATGGTAAGTAGAGTATTACCTTTAAATGGTTCATGGGTGTTTTTTTAATATGCTGGGAGTTGTGTTATTTATGTATATATACACTCGAGTAACTTGTGCTTTTCGCAACATGTGATGGAAGTCGTAGCTCTTATTTCCGTGTATGATATTTTTCTATTGTTCTCTGCCGTGGTATTTTAATTGTAATCTGTCATTTAAAAAAATAAAAGACAGTGTATATACTTATCAGTTACGGAGTAATACGTGTCCTGTGTCACCATTCCTAAGACCAGCTGATAGGTATTGTGGAGCTACCAAACTCTAGCGCTGCCTGGCGGGGCGCGCCTGAACTCGATGAGTCATCACACTTGGTTCTTATATTCGTCATGCTTATACGGCAGTTAAAATTTAAACTGGATAAAAGATGTTCGAATAATCAAGCAGAACAGTTGGCAATTCTGAAAGTACTTGAATCAATTGAAACATTGGTATTAAAGGAAAATATCTCGCGGAAAGCCAAGATATTCACTGACAATAAAATAACAATAGCTTAATTAAACTGTAATAATTACAACTACCTTATTCAGCAAATCAATATGAAATCGAAGATTCTTGAGAGGAACAAGTGGAAAATCGAGTTCACCTGGATTAAGGCTCATGCTGGGAACTGAGGTAGTGAACTCGCGGATCATCTGGCCAAGGAAGCAGCGCACGACAGGGAAATTAGTGAGGTGAGTGTTATAGCAAAGTTCCTAAAAGTGATTTAAGAGATGATAGCTTAAGAAAATGGCAAAGTGAATGAGATCAAACGACGAAGGGTTCAGTAACGAAATATTATTTTTTCCCAGTGTAATAGACAGACTTTCCCAACATACTTATTCAATGTCAAATTTCACCTCAATGGTAACAGGTCAAGGATAATTTAGAACTTATTTTCATCATTTTCAATTTTAGATAGTCCCACATGTCTGTGCAATGCCAGTGGTCTAACTGTTGACCATTTATTATTCCATAGTGAATTACTTGAGAGAAGAAAGAAGCGTTTTAATTAAAGACCTTTTAGGTACTGAGTCATGGCCAATGAGGAAAATTAGGTTAGTCAAAAATGATTGTAAACAGTTATTACGTTTCACGAACTCAATTGTATTTGAACAACTGTAAAAAAAGATATAGTTTTGTTTACTTTTTTGTTTACGTATATACTTCATTACAGCCATCGAATTAAGTCTGTACCTCACATGTAATTAGAACATTAAGTTCCATTTGTGATATGATTACTCTGAGCATGTAGTATTACTGTCATGTAATAAGGTATGCTGTGAATAAACGGTAAAAAAAACCCAC
This sequence comes from Anabrus simplex, assembly GCF_040414725.1. NCBI lineage: Eukaryota > Metazoa > Arthropoda > Insecta > Orthoptera > Tettigoniidae > Anabrus > Anabrus simplex. The sequence continues at coordinate 189,422,311 of NC_090270.1, forward strand.
ACATACATACATATTTTTCAGAAGACCACAAACCGTGAATGACCACAAGGATCCTGAATTTTTAGAATTTTATAGACGATGATAACCGAACATATTAAAATTATTGTACAGAAAGGAAATACTAAATAATTTATCATTTAGTAGTACCGTAGTATAAGTGATGATTTAAAACTGTCACCGAATAAATACATACACACATACATACATACATACATAACATAACATAACATCTTCATTATAGACTGTTATGCCTTTCGGCGTTCATTGTGGAAGCCTCTGTGAATTTGCTACACGCCTCCACAATCGTCTATTTGTAGCATCGTTTAGTTCCACACCGCTTATCTGTAAAACTAGAAAGGCTGAGAATCTTACATTCCAAGAAGAGCGGTAAAGGGTCATTTTGACCCATCATAGGACATGCTTGGAAATGTTCAAATTAGAACTCAATAAGAGATCTATTTTCTTCTACTGTGTTTTCACACATTTATTTTACACACAATGACCTGACGTTAGTGTATGGACCTTTTATAATTGCAAATGGACACGTGAATAATCATAAACAACTGCATCGCGTTTCTGTTTCTCTAAGGAGTTTTCACAAAATTAACCAATTGAACACCTTCTGTTAGTCAGTCGTCCATATTGCAACAATTATACATTATCAGAAATATTTTAATAATAAGTTAAATATTTGGTATTTGGATGACGGTACATTGCTGATGAATCTGACTTCGTCCTTTCATCTCTGGATAACATTTTCACACAAGTTTCAAACACTGGACTACATTTTAACCCACTTTAGGCCAAGGGTAGAAATAATTACAAAATACATGTTTGTTACTATCCATTCACTGAAGGGTAAAAGTAAAAAGGTATTTCAAAAATAATTGAATGTTGTATTTACAGCATGGGTCGTTTTCGACCCCAACATTCAATTTCATGTTTACTGACATAACTACGCATTAAATATCACTTCTAAAGCATTGAGATATACCTTTTTTTAATAATTTGTCGCTATTCAAAAATAATAATTCAAGTGATATGTCAGAATTTTATTTTAACTGGAATTAATTTCAAAACTCTGTACTCCAGTAACCTCAAAACAGGTTTTGTACAGCACTTCCCAAAGCCTACATGCTTGAAAATATTTATATCCATTCCGGAATGATCCTATTCAATTATTGAGTGATTATTAATGTGGAAAAATGGCATTATGTGAGAGAAATAAAATCCAAGCACTATGGGTCGTATATGAGCCACTGGCCTAAAATGGGTTTAACTTTTCTAAATGCTAAGTGGGTTTTCTTAGCGCTCATCGGGAATAAGCTGAGTTACTATACGAGAAGTTTAATGGTTCTGCCCATGGAATTAGTCTTTTAACAGCATCCAATAATTGTTTACTTGGTGCAGTGCTATTCCCTGAAGCTCTATGCGGTCTGAGAAGACGTCGAAACTGAAGTTTATTTCACTCCTTTCCATAGTTTCGGCCATTCAGCCTTCTTTTCATCCCATGCTTTGTTTTCCATCCCGCGATTATGTACTTCCTGCGTTGTTCTCCATCTTGGCGTAAGACCCTGCTATTGAAGGAATTATATTATATCTCAAAAACTGGCCTCGAAACCATTCTCAGTTGCTCCCTGAGTGACAATGCCTGGTTACAGGCTTCTCTTCCCATTGGTTCTGGTGGCCTCGGCATTCCTCGTGCTGTGGATTTGGCGATTCCATCATTTTTTGCGTCTTTCCACGGTTCTCTTTATCTCGTCGATGCTCTCCTTCCACCTGGTGGATGCTTGGACCCTGAGCTGCCATCCAAAGAGAGCTTACTCCCTGTGTTAGGAAAAGTCTTAGAGAAACTTATAATTAATAGAGTGATGTTTAACTTCGCGATAAAGAACAGTTTACATGAAAATCAATTTGGGTTTATGCCATCAAAACCTACAGAAGATGCAGTACATAATGTGACACAATGGATGAAGTCTATCTGCGGTTGCAAAGAATTCGGATTACTAGTATCATTAGATATATCCGGTGCGTTCAACTTTGCATAGTGGCCTAAAGTGTTGCATCAGCTGAAAGTGAAGGGTTGTCCAAAACACATTTATAGACTAAGGCAAAATTACTTCACAAAAGGAAAAGTGCACCTGACCATTTGTGGCACAACTGTGACAAGAAACGTAGATCGTGGATGCCCACAAGGCTATGCTTGTAGCCCGGGTCTCTGGAGCATGTTCTATGATGACATTCTTCAACAGAAGCTTCCCGATAATTGTACGCTAATTACTTATCCATATGATGCAATACTACTAGTTAGGGGTAGAACAACAAATACATTAACAACTGCAGCAAATGAAGCACTCGACATACTTCTAAGGTGGGGGCAGAACAACAAATTGAAATTCACTGCATCTAAGACTGTTGCTATGCTAGTCACCAAGAAAAGGAAATTTGAGACAGCGGTTGGTTAAACTAGATGGCCAAGAATGAGATATTGTAGACAGCATGACATATCTAGGAATAATTTTAGACAGCAAACTTTTATTTATATCACACTTTCAACGTTTGGAAACCAAAGCAACAAAATTGTATAGGAGGCTGACAATGGTAGCACGACCCACCTGGGGACTAAGCTCGGAAATTTTGAAGATTATATATCGTGGAGCTGTGAACCAATGGTGCTTTATTGTGTCACCACTTTCGAACATGTTCTGCATAAAAAATGGGCGCAACAGAAACTGTCTCAAATTCAAAGGGGTTTCGTATTACGCATCACGCGCACTTACCGTACAATATCGACTAACGCTGTCCTCATTATTTCTTGTATAGAACCTCTGCATCTCACAAGACTCAGCATGTCAAATTCTGTCAACTTTAAGAGGAACAGAGTACATGCCCGGAATTTGGAAGGAGTGGAACTTGAACTGCATGTACATCATACTGCCGCCGGACATCCAGAAGATTATATGAGATCTGTATTTTACCACCCATGTACAAGAGATCACAGCCATTCGATATACACAGATGGTTCTCGCATTTCCAGCAGCGGAACACTTGTGGGCTGTCTCTTCGTGATATATGAGGGTGAAGACGAAGTTCATTCTGAGAAAATAAAACTAAAGGAATATGTTCTGTGTTTCAAGGCGAGCTGCTTGCAATATTGAAAGCAGTCGAGTGGTATATAAACAAAAATACGTGTGCGATTATACTCTGTGACTCACAAGCGGCGCTCAGCTCCATAAAAGATAAATTTAATTTACACAGTTTGATATATTCTCTCTCACATGTATTGCCAAAGTACAATAACCAAATATGTTTCGGTTGGGTACGAGGTCATTCCGCTATAAAAGGGAACGAAAGAGCTGACCAATTGGCCAAAGAAGCTAATTCAAACTTGTCAGAGATACTGAATGCCCAATTTCTTTTGTCAAAAGAACCATAAAGGATAAAATGCTCTCTCGTTGGAATGAGCTGTGGTTAGCAAGCAAAAATGGCTTAGTAACCAAAGACTTGTTTTTTCTAAATGTATGTAGTAGGCTGGGATGTAAATATATAGTGTGCAACTTTTATTTAACTCAAGTGCTTTCAGGTCATGGTAAATTCAATGCTTACTTCAAGCGATTCAAAATTCCAACACAAAACGGCTCACAATGCTTCTTCACTGAGGACATTCAAACTGTAGAACACATTCTGTTCAACTGTCCTTTTGAGAGAGCACATTTTGCATTTGTTAACTTGCAGTTGCTATTTCTAAAAACCACTAAATATCATATTTTATTTTTAAAAAAACCGCTGCTCTTTCAATTTTCAGAATTTATTATGTATTTAAACACATATAATTTGATATTGTCTGTTTATTAGCTGTTTAACACAATTATCTATTTTATATATCAGTGGCGTGCGGTGAACGTATTCGTTACCCCAGCTGCAAAAATGTTTTTTTAAGCAATCGTAGCCCACTACACTCTCTAAAGTCAACATTACCATTTTATGATACCACCTGATAACTAAGTGGAAATAACAAGCCAACAGACCAAACAATAAATAAATAAATAAATAAATAAATAAATAAATAAATAAATAAATAAATAAAAGTAAAATTTATGGGTGAAATATCTCGTCCTTTCAAAATAAATACAGATGTCAGGCAGGGCGATAGTTTATCTCCACTCCTTTTCAATTGTGTCATGGAAAAATTGTAAGAATTTGGAATGAAAAATTGAAAGAATCCAAAATATTGCCACTCATGCTGGGGAAAAATAACAAAGGTGTTGCAATAAATTGCCTAGCATTTGCAGATGACTTTGCCATACTTTCAGAAAGCCTTACAGATGCAGCAACATAACAACAGCCAACATGACAGGCTTGAGAATCTCTGCCGAGAAAACAACATTTTTGACAAATATAAAAAGTTCCCCGAAGTTTTTAGTAACGGATATTGGTCAAATAGAAAAGGTAAAGAAATTCAAATATTTGGGTGAGACAATTCAAGAAAATGGTTTAGAAAAATCTGCTATATAGGAGTGAATACAAAAGATGGAAAGAGCTTACGGTATAACTTACAAAAAAAGTGCTTATCAAGAAAACTTAAAATAAAGCACAACAACACAGTAGTGAAATCAGAATGCCTGTATGCCAGCGAATGTCTAGCACTGAACTACAAGCTTGATAAATTAGAAATATTAGAAAGAAGAATTATAAGGAAAATATTAGGTCCTCTAAGAATTACAGCGTTTTGGAAAGTAAGAAGTAACAATGAAATTTACTAGAACATAGAAAACATATCAGAAACAATAAGAAAATGGATATTGATATTTCTTGGGCACATTTATAGAATGGATGCCAATAGACTAACTAAACGAATCTTCAAGTACCTTTGGGAAAAGAAATCAACCACCACCTGGATTCAAGAAGTCAAGAAAGGCCTGGAAAGGAACAACATACGAGAAGAAGAATTATTGGAAAGATAGATTTTTAGGAAGAAAATGGAAGGATTCCAAGGGAGAAAGGAAAAGAAAACAGGCACAAAGTGGACTGAAGACAGGAGAAAACAGCACAGTGAAACAATGAAAGAATACTGGAAGAAATGGAAAGAACAACTAAGGAGGAAGAATTGAAATTGTAACGTGGTCCTTAGAAGACCGGGACGCAAGAATAAATAAATAAATAAATAAATAAATAAATAAATAAATAAATAAATAAATAAATAAATAAATAAATAAATTGTAAGTATTAAAGAACTTTTGAAGTTATAACTCATATGAATGATTTTTGGAGGTGAACTCAACTGCGTATTTGCCCAGTAGCTGGTGCTCTGCAGTCGGGAAGGGGGATTCAAATCCAGTCGAGATTTGTAATGTGAAAGAGTTTGGTGCACCTGGAAGAATTCCTCCGAGATGATATTTTTCCTGTTTTTACTTGTTTTGTTAGCTGCCTCTGTGGATCCGTGGTAGAGTGTCGGCCTCCGAATCCCAAGATAGCGGGATCAAACCCGGCAGAGGTAGTCGGATTTTTGAAGGGGGGAAAAAGTCCATTCGACACTCCATGTCGTACGATGTCGGCATGTAAAAGATCTCTGGTGATACATTTGGTATTTACCCGACAAAATTCATTAAATCTCAGCCATAGACGCCCAAGAGAGATCCGGTTTACTCTGTCTGCCATCTGGTGGGCCTAGAGTTAAACGGAACGTCGCAATTGACGAGCAGACAGCCAGATGGCGTCAAATTGAAATGTCTGCACACGGTAGCTGAGGCCATAAGATTATGATTATTATTATTATTATTATTATTATTATTATTATTATTATTATTTTACTTGTTTTGTTAAGCCTGGTAAATCTGGAATCGGCCTACCTTCTTTTATAAGGCTGCATTTTTCGTGGAAAGGTCTACCTGAGAAAGGCCTTTCAAGAATATTTTCCACTACACACTCGCACATATTTCCAAATTGATATTCACGGCAGTGACGACACCATCATAACTTAATCTACAGTGTCACGTTGCATAACACACGTTATATTCACGAATAATGGCACAGAACTCACGAAAACTTCACCGGTAATCCAAGAGGAACACTACAAAAATTAACTATATACCACCATTACAGACAACCAAATACAACATTCGCTTAGCTCTGCGTTCATGCTGGGCAACCTAAATATTTTTCTACGATTATCGGAAAACATACTGTACACGTGACATCAATGAATTGCTCTAAAAAACTTTATACTTGCCGAAATAAAAAAATAAAATATTTTTTATTACAATTGATTTTATAAACCGGCTATTTTTATTAGCAAGACGATGTGTAAGTGACTATACTGTTAACTTGTTGATACTTTCATTGTAGCCTCTAGTGTGTGGTGCTGAACACTTCGAGTGTCAAGTATTAAAACTAACAGGCCCTACCTAAGCTAGCTGGCTTGTCACCGTAAATTGCTGTCGGGGGAGGTGAGACAGCCACGCCCTCCACCCAGGACAAGGAAGCTTCAAGTGCATGCGTCATCCAAGCGACTTAAACTTCGCGCCGGCAAGGAAATCCAGCTCGTTGAAGCTGAACTGCAGTAGTGCGAGTGGATTGTCGAGATAGCTGTACTTGGCTTAGATATTAGCAGTTTTTTTACTTTATAAAAAGCGTTCTAAGGAATAATCTATATATATATAATAACTTGTCCTGACTAACTGACTGATTCATCATCGCCGAGCCAAAACCACTGGTTATGAAGGAATGAAATTTTGGGTATGCATTCATATTACAATGTAGATGCTCGCTAAGGGAGGATTTTTGGATATTCCGTTGCTAAGGAAGTTAAAAGGGGGGGGGGTGAATTGTTTAAATATGTGTATCTATATCTCGAAAACTGAACAATTTAAAGGCATGAAAACTGCTATTTGGAATCTCCTTTAAAAATAAAGAAACACGTATTTTTTGCTTTCGAAAATGCCATTAAAGGGGATGAAAAAAGGGGGGAAAGGAGTTGAACACCTTTTATGAGGAGACTTATATCTCAAAAATTGAAGGTGTTACAGACATGAAAACGGGTATTTTGAATCTCATTTCAAAATGAAGAAATACGTATTTTTGTGTTTTTGGATAATCCGATGAATAGGGGGGTGAACATCAGTGACAAATGGGGTGAATTTTTATAAGGATTATGTCTGCAAATTACCTCAGACACGTATCATATTACAGATTTGAAAATTGGTATTTGGAATTTCCTGTAAAAGTAAAGAAACATAAATATTGTTTTCGGAAAATCCACTTAATGGGAACTGAAAAAGGGGGTGAATTTTTTAAAATTAGCATATCTACAGTATATCTCAAAAACGTGACATGTTGCAGACGCGAAAATTGGTATTTGGTATCTCCTTTAAAAATAAACACGTATTCTCTGGTTTTCGGGGAAAACCCTTAACGGGGGGTGTGAAAGAATTGAAAAAAAATAGTTGATATGTATGAATATATATACCAAAAATCTAAAGATGTTACAAACGTGAAAACTGGTATTTGGAATCTTCTTTAAAAATAAAGAAACACGCATTTGGTGGTTGAATCAACTTGGTAGGAGGGGGGAGGGGTAGCATGAAAATGGAGATGAATTCCTTTTACGAGGATACATACATCTCAAAAACTGAAGATATTGCAGTTGTGATAATTGGTATTTGGAAGCTCTTTTAAAGAAACGGGTACTGTTTGTTTTTGGAAAATTCACTTGACTGGGGAGTGTGAAAGGAAGTAAAAAAAAAATGAATTCTTTTTCTGGAGAAACTTATATCTCAAAACTGAAGGTTACAGAAGACGTGGAAATTGGAATTTGGAATCTTCTTTAAAAATAAAGAAACACGCATTTTTTGGGTGGGTGAAGCCAACTTAACTGGCGGGGGTGCAGTGAAAAAGGACTTTAATTTTTTTTCATGACGAAACTTATATCTCAAAAACTGAAGATGTTACCGACATGAAAATTTGTATTTGGAATTTCCTTTCAAGGTAAAGAAACACGTAATCTATTTTGTCTTTGGAAAATCCATTTAAGGGGGCTGAATTAATTGAAAAGTTAGGTGAATACTTGTGTATGAGGATACTTATATATCAAATTAAAGATGTTACAGACGTGTGAAAATTAGTATTTGGAATCTCTTTTAAAAATAAAGAAACACGCATTTTGTAGGGGGGGGGGGGGATCAACTTGGGGGCGGGGGCGGTGGAAGGGAGTTTAATTCCCTTTTATGAGGATACATATATCTCAAAACTGTAGATGTTACAGTCGTGATAATTGGCATTTGGAAGCTCCTTTATAAATAAACAAGTTTTTTTGGTTTTCGGAAAATTCACTTAAGGGGGCAGTGTGAAAGGAAGTGAAAAAAATGTTATTTCTTTTTGTGGGTTACTGTAGTCACGTCCTAGTTCGTGAACCATGGGCAACGGCTGAGTGGCCTAGTAAGTGGTCCTGAGAGTCGGGATACCAATTGCTATGGAATGGGAGTGGGCATCTCGGACATATTCTGAGTCGTGGCCCCCCTTGTGCTCAGGCGGCTAGGACTATACAATTCACCGGTGGTCCATAACCCGTTAGAGGAGAGATCCTCACTTGGACTATGTGCAAGTAGGGCAGCATCCTGCTTCATGAATTTACCGAGCTCAGAACACTTTAAGCAAGCCTCGGACCTATGGGAGTAATGGAGTCCCACTCCCATTTGACAGGCGAGGGACTCCTTGGAAACAAATTGGCGAACGAAATGGAATTCGATGGGGAGCTATCAATATTAATGGGGCTTATGGAAGAAAGAAGGTAGAACTGGCTGAGTCAGCAAAGAGAATGCATCTGGATGTGTTAGGAGTAAGTGATATTCGGGTAAGGGGAGATAAGGAGGAAGAGATAAGAGATTATAAAGTGTACTTGACGGGTGTTAGAAAGGGAAGGGCAGAGTCTGGGGTAGGGCTCTTTATCAGGAATACCATTGCACGCAACACAGTTTCTGTTAGGCACGTAAATGAGCTAATGATGTGGGTAGATTTGTCAGTGGGAGGAATTAGGACAAGAATTGTGTCTGTGTATTCACCATGTGAGGATGCAGATGAGTATGAAGTTGACAAGTTGCATGAAGCATTGAGTGACATTGTGGTCAGGGTCAACAGCAAGGATAGAATAGTGCCAATGGGCGATTTCAATGCCAGAGTTGGGAATAGAACTGAAGGATACGAAAGGATGATTGGTAAATGTGGGGAAGACATGGAAGCTAATGGGAATGGGAAGCGTTTGCTGGACTTCTGTGCTAGTATGGATTTAGCTGTTACGAATACATTCTTCAAGCATAAGGCTATTCACCGCTACACATGGGAGGCTAAGGGTACCAGATCCATAATAGACTATATCTTAACAGACTTTGAATTCAGGAAATCTTTTAGGAATGTACGAGTTTTTCGGGGATTTTTCGATGATACAGACCACTATCTGATCTGTAGTGAACTAAGTATATCTAGGCCTAGGGTAGAGAAAGTGAAATCTGTCTGCAAACGAATAAGGGTAGAAAATCTCCAAGACGAGGAAATTAGACAGAAGTACATGGATATGATTAGTGAGAAGTTTCGAACAGCAGACAGTAAGCAGGTTCAGGATATAGAAAGTGAATGGGTGGCATACAGGGATGCTGTAGTAGAAACAGCAAGGGAATGCCTAGGAACAACTGTGTGTAAAGATGGGAAAAGGCGAACATCTTGGTGGAATGATGAAGTGAGAGCAGCCTGTAAACGTAAAAAGAAGGCTTATCAGAAATGGCTCCAAACAAGGGCCGAGGCAGACAGGGATTTGTACGTAGATGAAAGAAACAGAGCGAAACAAATAGTTGTTGAATCCAAAAAGAAGTCATGAGAAGATTTTGGTAATAACCTGGAAAGGCTAGATCAAGCAGCAGGGAAACCTTTCTGGACAGTAATAAAGAATATTAGGAAGGGAGGGAAAAAGGAAATGAACAGTGTTTTGAGTAATTCAGGTGAACTCGTAATAGATCCCAGGGAATCACTGGAGAGGTGGAGGGAATATTTTGAACATCTTCTCAATGTAAAAGGAAATCATCATGGTGGTGTTGCAAACAGCCAAGCTCATGGGGAGGAGGAAAATGATGTTGGTGAAATTATGCTTGAGGAAGTGGAAAGGATAGTAAATAAACTCCATTGTCATAAGGCAGCAGGAATAGATGAAATTAGACCTGAAATGGTGAAGTATAGTGGGAAGGCAGGGATGAAATGGCTTCATAGAGTAGTAAAATTAGAGTGGAGTGTTGGTAAGGTACCTTCAGATTGGACAAAAGCAGTAATTGCACCTATCTATAAGCAAGGGAACAGGAAGGATCGCAATAACTATCGAGGTATCTCATTGATTAGTATACCAGGCAAAGTATTCACTGGCATATTGGAAGGGAGAGTGCGATCAGTCGTTGAGAGGAAGTTGGATGAAAACCAGTGTGGTTTCAGACCACAGAGAGGCTGTCAGGATCAGATTTTCAGTATGCGCCAGGTAATTGAAAAATGCTACGAGAGGAATAGGCAGTTGTGTTTATGTTTCGTAGATCTAGAGAAAGCATATGACAGGGTACCGAGGGAAAAGATGTTCGCTATACTGGGGGACTATGGAATTAAAGGTAGATTATTAAAATCAATCAAAGGCATTTATGTTGACAATTGGGCTTCAGTGAGAATTGATGGTAGAATTTCTTGGTTCAGGGTACTTACAGGAGTTAGACAAGGCTGTAATCTTTCACCTTTGCTGTTTGTAGTTTACATGGATCATATGCTGAAAGGTATAAAATGGCAGGGAGGGATTCAGTTAGGTGGAAATGTAGTAAATAGTTTGGTTTATGCTGACGACTTGGTCTTAATGGCAGACTGTGCCGAAAGCCTGCAGTCTAATATCTTGGAACTTGAAGATAGGTGCAATGAATATGGTATGAAAATTAGCCTCTCGAAGACTAAACTGATGTCAGTAGGTAAGAAATTCAACAGAATTGAATGTCAGATTGGTGATACAAAGCTAGAACAGGTCGATAATTTCAAGTATTTAGGTTGTGTTTTTTCCCCAGGATGGTAATATAGTAAGCGAGATTGAATCAAGGTGTAGTAAAGCTAATGCAGTGAGCTCGCAGTTGCGATCAGCAGTATTCTGTAAGAAGGAAGTCAGCTCCCAGACGAAACTATCTTTACAGCGGTCTGTTTTCAGACCAACTTTGCTTTACGGGAGCGAAAGCTGGGTGGACTCAGGATATCTTATTCATAAGTTAGAAGTAACAGACATGAAAGTAGCAAGAATGATTGTTGGTACAAACAGGTGGGAACAATGGCAGGAGGGCACTCGGAATGAGGAGATAAAGGCTAATTTAGGAATGAACTCGATGGATGAAGCTGTACGCATAAACCGGCTTCGGTGGTGGGGTCATGGGAGGCGAATGGAAGAGGATAGGTTACCTAGGAGAATAATAGACTCTGTTATGGAGGGTAAGAGAAGTAGAGGGGGCCAAGACGACGATGGTTAGACTCTGTTTCTAACGATTTAAAGATAAGAGGTATAGAACTAAATGAGGCCACAACACTAGTTGTAAATCGAGGATTGTGGCGACGTTTAGTAAATTCTCAGAGGCTTGCAGACTGAACGCTGAAAGGCATAACAGTCTATAATGATAATGTATGTATGTATGTATGGAGAAACTTATATCTCAAAACTTAAGGTTACACACGTGAATATTTCTATTTGGAATCACCTTAAAAAGAAGAAAGAAACACTCATTTTTGGAGGGGGAATCAACTTAACGAGCTGTGGTGTAAAAGGAGTTGAATTTTTTTTTATACTTATATCTCAAAAACTGAGGATGTTAGAGGCATGAACACATTTGCATTTGGATTCTTATTTCAAAGTAAAGAAACACGTGTTCTTTCGTCTTCGAAAAATCCACTTAGGGGGAGTGAATGAATTGAAAAATTAGTTGAATTCTTTGTGTGAGGATACTTGTATCTGAAAAACTAAAAATGTTAAAGACGAGAAAATTAGTATTTGGAATATCTTTTAAAAATAAAGAAACACGCACTTTTGGGGAGGGGTAATCAACTTAACGGATAGAAAGGGGGGTAAAAAAGGAGTTGAATTACTTTTATGAGTATACATTTATCTCAAAAACTGAAGGTGTTACAGACGTGCAGGAATGAAAACTGGTATTTGGAATCTCCTTTAAAAATAAAGAAACATGTACTTATTTTTTGACTTGAGAGAAGACTTTTTCTCACATGTACAGTTCTATGTCGCATGGTCGGCTTAGCCCCAAAAGGTAATACTACAAACACGGTTTACAAAGAATTTCTGGGGTAAATGAAACTCAATTTTTGGGCGAGTTTTTATACTTTAGGAATTTTCAGATGATGTCTTAGTACAGTGCCGAGGAACGATTACTATGATAAAATTACGAAATCCACGCGAGCGAAGCCGCGAGTAATTGCTTGTAAGAAATTATAAATACAAAGTTATTTACCCAAACAGCGCTGGGGTAGATGGGGTTCAGCGCACGGCACTGGTATAGGCTATATTATGATCTGGTATTTTAAATATTAGTATTAAGGATTGTACATAGGCCCTATCATACTTTTATCTTTCCATTTCTGTTCATGTCTATTTTACTGTTTATGTATTGAATTTTATCAGAGAAACTGTATATTTTGTATAAACTACAACCCTAACATATCTTATGATAAAATAGGGTTCACAGCACTTTGGAGATTAATAATAATAATAATAATAATAATAATAATAATAACAACAATAATAATTGTACCGGGCGGTACACCTACACACCGCGAATTCAAATATTGCGCCAGTTGAAACTTCTCTACAGGAGAAAGCCTGAACTTTAACAAACTGTATTAACTCAACGGTTTCTCGGAAGATGTCACTACTGTAAAATTGGTAATTTTGAAGTGTTCTGAACTGTGTCTATTTTGATTTGTGTTTGTTTGCTCCGTATCAAGAAGTTTGAACATTCTCTAACAGATGTCACTACCCAAAACTATGGTAACACACTCTGGTGCAATGGAATGAACTCTCTTGAAGAAATATTGTATTCCTAAGTTTTATTTTTACTAAATTTTGTTCTGTGGTTTGTGGGTTGGCAATATAAAACCTTTCTTTCCGCCCGTTTTGAATGTAACCAATCATGAATTTACGTAATTAATTTTCCACCAATAAGGTGTTTCTTCCTCGTCTTGTGTATTAGTTTTTGCTGTTGGCCAATAAAAGTTGGTGGGCGGGTTGTTATCATTCATGAAAGGTCTCGAATGTTCCACGAGGGTATATAAACGGCTGATTTTCTTGTCTCGGTGCCACTTCAGTAACATCTCTCTTAGTGTGTGAATATGTAGCAGGGGGCGGGAAGCGCCTCTTTCTTGAAGCAGCAGTTCATCTACAAGGTAATGGCCTGTTAACATCTTCATTTCTTGCTAGCTCAGCAGTTTAACTCTCGGGGAGGGTTCGAAGCCTTTAATATGTAACCTTTTCCTTTAAAATGTAAATTTCCTTCTGTGTATGTAAAAACTTCTAATCTCTTTTACTATAAAGCGGGGATAGAGTGTGCTTCACCCTCTCGAACTCCCCTTCATTGTGAATTTGAGGTGACTATGTTTTCGTAACCGTTTTTCTCTTCCTTCTTAAAGTCTTAAATTTATTTTGCCGACTAGTCACCTCCATAGATTGGGATTAGCCCCTGTATTATCGGCCTAGCGCCACATAGGTTTTTAGACAAAACGTTGTGTAGGAGTGCAAGTTATCGCCTCCATTCAATTTTGTATTATGGGCCAGTAACTTAACCTGATGTTTTGTTTTCCTCATGTAAAGGCCCTGTAGGGTGGGTATCAAATACCCCTGTTTCCTGGTGTGCCTTGACGGCAGTCTGAAGTGAAAGTTGTTGTGGCCTTTGAGAGGCTTGTCAAATTGAGAGCGGGTCTGCTCTTTTCCTTAACATTGTAATTAGGAGCAAGTGCTCCTTGTACTTAGGGGTTTTCTGCCCTTTAGCAATTGTGATCGTGAGCTGGGAGCTCAGAAAGTAAACTTGGGGCTCGAAGCCCAAATTTAGTGAGCTGTAATTTGTTAATTGTTGATTTGCTACTTGGTACCTGTTATACTCTGTTATTTGTTGATTTTGAAAAGAAAATATAACCTTTGTTAAAGTTTTAAATTAACTTTAATTTTGTAGTTGAGACCTATTCCAGCCCGCACCTTTTTTCACCTCTAACTACCACGTATATCTCCGTAATAATAATAATAATAATAATAATAATAATAATAATAATAATAATAATAATAAAACTTAGCTTAGTTCTCCCTGATATTAGCAAAAGTGGTATTCAAGATGCTTGGGATGCTCTTCTTACCAGTCATCTCCAGTCGCTTCTGCAGCAGTCAACTAGTAGTCTTCAAGATAAAGCCCGATTCAACGATGCTTCTTTTCTGGAACTGGTGCATGGTCCCTAACATTACCTTCGCCTTCTCTTAGTCTTCATCTTTCCAATGAGAGTTTCCGTATCGCTGTGGCTTTACGTTTGGGAGCAGCCATCTGTGAGCCTCACCGAATTTCAACTTGTCGAGTTAACATTGATCAACACGGCCTTCATGGCCTTTCCTGTGTGAAAAGTAAAGGCAGACGTGTGTCACTCCAGTATCAATGATCTCATCTTGCGGGCTCTGATTTCAACAGAAGTCCCATTTATACGAAAGCCTAGTGGCTGCTGCTGTTCAGACGGTAAAAGGCCAGACGGAATGACACTTGTGCCATGGAAAAGGCGAAGATCTCTCCTTTGCCGACACTTCCGCCCAACACGATTTTCCCCTTTCATCAATAAGTGCTGGAGGTGCAGTTGCGAGTAGGGAAAATGTAAGAGAAGAAAATACAGTGTTGTTGGACAAATTCTTCTTTGCACCAGTGATACCTGGGCAATGATGCCATCAATTTTATCAAAGAGGTTGGCCAACGGATTGCTCGTATTTCCGGCAATACCCATTAACTAATTTCCTTATTCAGTGCATCAGTGTAGCTTTACAGTGTGGGAATGTCACATCTATTCTTGGGACACTACCACCTGGTAAAGAGCTGTATGAAGTTTTCCTCTTTTAAGACGTAACTTTTATATTATATATATAAACATAATTGTATTTCTAACTATTCAAAACCTCACGTAGTTCTTTGGCTAATGTGCCATCCACTCTTTCTACTCCCATATTATGTTTTACTTCCTTTACTATCAAAACGATCTCAATAGCCAATCTGTATATCATTTCATACTTTCCCTCTTTCACCATTTTCTCTATTTCCTCACATTTCTCCTTCAGCTGTCTTTTCCTTTTTCCTCTCTTTTTAATTCATTGTTCACTTTCCTATACCTACTGTTGTCCTCCTTCATTTCGCACATTTTCCCACTTTCTCCGTTCTCCCATCTTTCTCAACATTTTTTCTGTTACCAAGTCTTTCTTGATACTTTTGGATTCTCTAGTTCCTAGAATTTCTTGACAGCTTCCATAAATCCTTCCCTCATTTTTATCCATTTTCCATTTAGGCCTACACAATTTTCAATTCTGTCTCACTCCCATGTTTCCATAAACCTGTCTTCCAACTACCCCCTGGGGGTGTGGGTGGTAGAATTCACCCAGTGTATCCCCTGTTTGTCATAAGAGGCAACTAAAAGAAGCCCCAGGGGCTCTTAACTTGTGAACGTGGGTTGGTGATCATGGGGCCCTTAGGTGAGTCCTGGCATTGTCCAGGCTTTCACCTATCCTACCCGATCTCCTATGGTCAACTCTTGTTCTTCTCTGGGCCCTACGCTATTAGGTTTCCGAGGCCTATGGAGTCTTTCATTTTCCCGCCCTTAGTGGCTCTTGTCTTTCTTTGGTCAATACCTTAATTTGTACCTCCTCTTAAAACAATAACCACCTCCACCGTCTTCTAACTCCGAAGCCTTCCCTACCTCCTTGTTTCCAAATTTAATCTTTCTTTTGTTTAACCTCTCCATGCTTTTTTTGTATTTCTCCTACTAGGAGGTTGTGGTTTGAATTTATGTCTCTTCCTGGATAAGTTTTGGCGTTCTTCAGATAATTCCTAAACCTCTTTTTTGTATCAGAATACAGTCAATTCAAACTAGATACCCATGTACAACATTTCCTTTTGTGATTTAGAAATAAGGTGTTACCCACCACTGGTGAATTTTCTTTACAAATGTTAATTAGCATTTCTTACCCCCATCAAAAGTTTCCGAGAGTATCTTCTCTTACTTCACGCACCACTGCATTCCAGTCTCATAATAATAACGCATGCATCAAATATGAAGACAAAGTTGGAATTCAAGAGTACAAATCGGGGCAAATATTCGTTTATAGGAAGGAGAGTTAGGGATTGGAATAACTTACCAAGGGAGATGTTCAATAAATCTCCAATTTCTTTGCAATCATTTAAGGAAAGGCTATGAAAACAACAGATAGGGGATCTGCCACCTGGGCGACTGCCCTAAATGCAGATCAGTAGTGATTGATTGAACTTTGATTTTAAAAAGGAGTTCATGAGAACGTACGGTATTTCTCTGGAGAAGTCTTTGGATTGTTGACGATTGTTTGCTGCATTCCGACGAGAATGAAGAGTAGGCCTATAGGGTAGTTGAGAAAAAAAAGATAATAATCACCTGATTAGGCCTACTGTATTCTGATTATTTGTGATTCCAAATCTCCGGCATACTTCGTACTTTACAACTTCAATTGTACATCGAGTAAAAATTAATTATTAAGTTCCTATATCCCGATAATTGAATGTCAAGTCCCCGGCGTAGTTTCGACAGAAGTTTTTGAGAAATTATTGTAGACATCCTCTTATTTTTCAGCATTAAAGTTTTAATCTCCGTCCACGGGGCTAAGTGGCTCAGACAGTTGGCCTCCTGACCCCAACTTGGCAGGTTCAATCCTGGCTCAGTCCGGTGGTATTTGAAGGTGCTCAAAATACGTCAGCATTGTGTCGGTAGATTTACTGGCACGTAAAAGAACTCTGCGGGGCTAAATTCAGACACCTCAGCGTTCCCGAGATCCGAAAACGTAGTTTGTGGGACGTAAAGCTAATACAATTATCCCGCGTAGTAGGAAAGATAATAGTACCGTAATTTACCGACTCTAATAATCACATAACCACATTTCAGGTGAGAATTTTGGTGTCGATATTACCGTACCTACTAGATACGGTAGTATCTTGCCTGCTATATTTATGTGTCATCGTGTACGATAACCCTTTCGGTATTTGAACGTATAATCGGTGGCGGCGATGATGACACCTCAGACCGCGGGGGGGGGGGGGGCATGACTGTTTCTGAATTCAGTAGCTGGAGAGTGATTTTACATATTGATAAAGCTACAGCACACAGCACAGTATTATTTGTATCACAGAGGGTTATTACAAACTTAGGCTGTCGTAGTACAGAGCTTCTTTCGTCGATAGGAGTACGGTAGTTATTTCTGAAAGAATATGGCTTTCCCAACCTGTTCCAATAATAACCATCTCTTGCTGCCACTCACAACAATCAACAAGGCCTTTGAAGTAATTAGCCAGTTCTAAGAACCCAGTAGTCAGCGAAGATGCGATACAAAGACATCCTCCAATCAGCCCTACAACCAAAGGTACTCCTTCCACCCCGTCAGCATCCACGCGTACCAACCATCGTTTATTTTACGTGGGCCCTCCCCATCACATTACCACAGGCTTCAGGAGTACCTCTGGCTCAACCTCAAAGACATTACCGACCTACGGTCGTGCAAGTATACTTGCGCCCTGCAATACGTACCCATGACCAGTAGGCAGTAATGTTCGGTGTGTGTGTCTGTGTGTTTATACCGTGAAATGTATTACCGTATTTTAATTGCTTCGGATTTGAAGACTAACTTATGTAACTTCTTTTTATTATCATCGTCGTTGTTGTTGTTCATTGTAATAATATACAACCTTGTACTACGAAATAAACTTGTAACTTTCCTTATCAGGAAACGAGGTGCCCATTTTTAATTATTGCGGGGGGGGGGGGGGAAGGAACTTCTTCACGCCGCTACTGCGTATAACTAACCTTTCAGTTTTCATTTCTATTAGAGCATAGTAGGGTAAAATAATAATAACATGTCTACGCATTTAACCTTGTTGGTACCTATTAGAAATGAGCGAATTTCAAATTTTAATCGTGATTTTCATTTCTGTTTGTGCTTAGTAATAACCTACTGTAATTAGGATACGTCTGAACGCAGTTTAAAATATTGTAGTGTAGTTATTCTATTAGAAATTAGCGTGATTATTTTATTATTGTGAAATATTTGTGTACTTGGAGAAACATATTTCTACGAACTCACCGGTACCTCTTACTAGAATTCTTTTGTAATTAGGATAGGGTTATCTGCAGTTTAGAATTGTGTAATTCGTGTGTATTCTTGTGGATATTCAGGAATTTACGACAGTTTTCATTCTGTTAGGGCTTTGTAAGATAATAATATAATACGACTATACTCCGTACGGCTCTACTTCTAAATTGACGTTTTAGCAGATTTTGGCTCTGTCTGGTGGTTATGCGCTGAAGCATAGACATCCAACCAATCCCAAGCTGCCATTCATATCGATTTATATCGGCAGAGCACGATCTCGAAACTTAGTTGCCAACTCTAATATTTACATTCGCCACGTGGTTAACCTATCTCGCTCAACGTGTATGCTATTCGGTATGGTTCGCGATCTTTTGCATTTTCCTTCAGTAATTAGTGTGTTCTTCATATTGTTGGAGGGTTCTAGCGACTGAGATCAGTGGAGTGCTCCCTTTGTAGGCCATAACCTCCTTTCTGTGCCAGCCATTAGCCGTTAGTGATGTGTTATTTCCTCATTCTCTTTTATTGTTAATAATATATTCTCTTTCAGTGCCAGATATTGTTAGAAAGTGTAGTTCTTGTGAATTTGTTTTCAATCCATATTCATTCGTTTTTCTGAGTACTGTATTGCAATTTAAAAGGGCTGTTTATCGCGGTTGTATTGCATCAGCTGTTCCCGCGGCAGTAGCGCGCTGGCAACAGAGGGATGGCGATGCTCATTTGTTTTGCGAAACTTCAATTTAGAAGTAAGACCGTGCGGAGTATAAGTAGTATTGTAACGTAGTTAGTAGCCTATATTAATTACGGTACCTTATTTTCATGTGATCTTTGTGTACTATCCTAGATTAAATTTCTTTCATTTGATTTTTTTTCACAGAAGATACTTTATCTTTGCTTTTTTTCATTGTTCCGTAAAGAATGACTAAGAAATGCAGGTGTAGGAACTGTGGGTGTGCCCAGGCGTTAAGGAGTATGAAGGAGGAGTTGGAGAGTTTGAGTAGAGATGATCGATAAATCACAGCCTCCTACTTTGTCACCGATATTTTTCTGTCACCGATATATCAGATACGCTGTCGCGGAAGTATCTGTGACAAAATATCGGTCCAGTTGTATACTAGGATCACGTTCACAGGGTTATGTTATCTGCTGTAGGTCAAGGTCTATCCGAGGTCTATTTCCGGTTTTCACTTACTAGTTACCTACAGCGTGATACATTTTATCATAGTGTACTTATGAGCACAGGAGAGAGAATACCTATCTAGCAACTCTGTACCGTATGTCAGCAGCTAGCTCATGTTTCATACGTGGCGCGAACTGAACAGCTCAGTCGTCAGCTGGCAATTGAATCACGTTTGAATAGATTTTTTTTTTCGAGAAGTACTTGTCCGATTTTCAAAATAATCACGGTGCTGAATTTTTAATGTTTGTAGATTTAAGGGTATGTGTACAAAATAGTGTGGTACCTTTAAAAAAAAAGCGAAGTTAGTACGGTACCATGATTACAGGAAATATTAACTAACGCCATGAAAGAGTACTGTAAGCCCGATTATTAGCCCTTTGGTACCATTACTGAAAGTGAAAACAAAATGTCAATATCTTTAACAGTTCACGTGTTATTTGAGACGGACACCTTTGCTGAATAATCCTGTATATGGGAGGAATCTTTGTATTAAGCTCCTAAATTTATTATTTTTAGTCATTTTTAAAACTACATTTAGTGCTGTAAATAATTGGTATCCCGGAGACACGACACGGGTAATCACATTCCATTTGTTAATTTATTGCGCATCATGTTAACGTTTTCCCTATGCATTATAAAAACTTCAAATTATAAATGCGAATATTATTTTTCCCACTGCTAATGTCCCGAATCTTCCAAAAAATACTACACGATATTATCATATTAACTCAAAGTATTTCCATACTGGCCTCCCGCGACCAAAGAGTGACCGTGACTATAATCATATGCGTGTGCTTCCTGTTACTGAATTACTGATACAAGTCACAGATATTTTTGTGTCACCAGATACACCGGTCACGGATATTCTGAAATATAATTTAATTATTAATGGGAGAAGAGCGCACAATATGCAAAAAATAATACATAAAATCACTCAGAGCAGATCTTTGGTAATGACACTAGTCTTTCTGTACAAAGAATAGCAGGTTATCTATCACATTGTCTTTTGCATAGGATACATATGCAATCTATACATGGGTGATGGTACACTTTCGTTGCGCAGATCTTGTGAAGAAAACTGTGGATCGCAAATCGTGTTACGGTATGTCGAAGCTCGTAGCCTGGACCTTTCCATTCTGCGGATGTCATTGCTGCCGTGGAGTAGAAATCTAAAGGGATTTCTTTCTTCTTTTGCTGGAGCTCTAGGAGCAGTTTGGAATAATGTTCCGTTGATGGCAGTTGTAAAGTTGGTCTCAGATCATCTCTGAAGAAAGATTCCCGAACTAGTTCACAAGTGAGTCGTGATGGAGTGTATTTTGACAAGCATAGTACTTTTTTTTAAAAAGTAGATGGCTTTAACTTTCTCCAGATCTTTTCAGTTAATGATTACCCCAAATAAGACTGAGACCATACGTTATGATAGGGCCAACCTTCGCTTTGAAAAGTTTCAATGCCGTCTCTGCTGACAAGTCACGTAATTTGCTGATATCTTGCATGGCCCTGATAGCACTGACTACCTACCTTATTTTTGATGTGAAGGGTGAAAGTTTTCCCTTGCGTCTGTAATGTTATGCCTAGATATTTCAAGAAGCTAATATTGCTAAGTGGTTCATCATTCAGGTACAGTACATCTTCCTTGGCTATTTTTCCTCCTCTTCTGAAGGTCATCGTGACTGTTTTCAAGGTATTTATTTGTAGGTCGTTTCTATTGGCCCAATCAGTCAGTCGATTCAAGCTGTTTTGTAATTCATCTCTGGAACTTGGGAACATAGCTGCATCGTCTGCATAAATCAGCATCTTCACTCTCCCAGACTCTACCACTTGAGTAATGTCTGCTGTCGGTATGTTGAAGAGTAGGGGCTTAATTGGTCACCCTGTAAGATTCCATCCAGTTGCTTGGATTTGTTTACGCTGTCGTCTATTTCCACTTGATTATTGCTTAGCATGTCGCTGACAAGGTGTACAATGTAGTGATCTTTGCCAATCATTGATATTAGTTTTTCTATCAACATCGTTCTGCTGATTCTGTCGAAAGCTTTTGTAAAGTCAACGAAGACAACATACAGAAGTTTGTTTTTGGGTACCCGCAAGGTGTCCTGAAGGTTCTCCAACAATAACTGTATTGCTTGCAGGGTTGCTCTCTCTTTTGAAAATTCAAATTGCTCGTCTGGGATGTGGACTTCGACTATCTTTGTCAGTCTTTCTGTCAGTATTTTGGTGAAAATCTTGAAAAGTGTGTTGTCTAATGAAATCCCTCTGTATGAGTTAGAATCACTAGGGTCACCTTTTCTCTTATAGAGCATTTTGATAGTAGATTTCCTCCATGAATCGGGTATCCTTCCTTGCAGAAAGCATTCGCTCATCAGGGTTGTCAATGTTTCCAAAAGAATAGGGGCTGCTGATTTTAAATGTTCATTAAATATTGAATCAGGTCCGCATGCTTTCTTGACTTTACTATTGCGAATTGCCACGGATACTACTTCTGTTGAGATAAGTTCTAAGTCTCCCACAGGGAGAACATGCGTGGGTCTGGTATCTTTCTCCTGCAATACACGACTCAGATGAGCAGTCCACGTCTCCATGGGAATATCCTTGGGAAACCTTGCCTGTCGATGCTTCAGCGCTTGAAAGATATCTTTCTCTGCCTCCGCTATGGGTGTTAACTCACTCCTTTTCTGGAAATCCACTTTTACCTTCTTGACGACGGTTTTGTATTCTCTTCTTTTCCTTGCGTAAATTCCCAACGCCTCTTCTGTTGGACAATTCTGTACGTTACGGAAGGCTTCTGGTTTCGTTTTTCTAAATGATTTCGTATTGAGTTGGATGGCTCGTCTTACCAAGGTCTCTAAATCTTTTAGTGCCGTACCGTACTTATATCACCGACTCTTATGTCGTCTGTTATATGCCCGACTCTTGAGATACTGATTTTGGTAGGGTCCAAATTCCTTGTCAATCTCGCCTTAGTATGTGCATTCCTAAGTGTGAGTGAGATAATTAGGATTCTCTCACAGGACAGGAAGGAAGGTAGGTGTTATGTTGTACTGCTTACGCTACACGCGTATCTACAGGTTCTAAAAGAGTGAATAAGTATCACTTCATTAATACATAGGAAGCCATGAAGCCATGTCGTCTTTTTTTCTTTCTAACCTGTTAACCAAGGAGTATACAAAAAAAGAAAAAGAATATCGTGTATCGATAACCTCACATCCTCCCACCTTGATTTGGTGGCAGACAAATCAAAAGTAAGAAGAAAAATACATTAAATACAGCTCAATTACAGGAAAAAGGAAGAATCTTGACAAATATTTTGGACAATAATCTGAGTATTCACAAACTCAATTTTGCAGGTACTTTGATCCGCCTGCCACTCCTTGATACTTACAGTACCGGTACTCTAGTTATGGGTCGAACCAACACCTCCTAGATAATAAGGCCTCACAACAGCGCTGTGACGTCACGCTACGGAGGCGATCGCAATCCAAAGAAACGCAAATCATGGTCACACACAAACATGATTTTAATACCTTTAGCTTGTGGAATAACTTATTTACCAACATATAAAATTTAAATTTTAAGGGACATTGAATTATATTGCCGTTATTACCGTATCTTAGAGACTCTGTCATTAAAGATAAACAACACACTGTTTTAAATCACGGCAACATTTACAATGTTAACTTATCCAGGCTGACTTGCTAACACACAGAACTGAAATTCACAAACATACTGTATTTCAATTGAAATGGGCACTGAATAGACAGTAAATTATTTTAAAATAAAAAGAGAACGCATAAAATTAGTTTAGGCCTAACATGTAGACTGTACTACAAAAATATGATACACTAACTTCACATTTATTTACAAACTTCCATTTTGCGAAAATTTAGAAAGACACTGAGTTAATAACATTAAGGAAGAGGAGCATAACATTCACCTGGTCTGTAGGTAGGCCTAGGTCCAAATTATAACATATTGGCATTAAAGTTAATAAGATATACATCATAATATATGAAGCATGCTAGTAATGCAAAACGACTTCGATACTTTTGCCTATTACATGAGTACTGTACACACCTATTTTGAGAAAATTACAGACTTTCTTGAATTTGTACAATGTTTTATGGATTCATTAGTTTTGTTCCTGCAGTAGTTATTTATTAGAATAGTTGTTCACTTCCAAATAATGTTGTAATACAAATATTCTGAAGTGTGCTCCCTACATTCATTCCTGTTGTCTATACATTCATCAGCTGAGAGAACAATTTGCAGAGTCACATCACTTACATACTTCTTATGGTTATTTAAGCTAAGAAATTTTCTCTCACTTTCTGGCCTCAACATCTTTTTTATGATGACATATGTGTATGTAACTAAGTGTACAGCTGTTTCTGCAGGATATTTCAAATTACCCCTATTGAGGCTGTCAATAACATTATGATGACTATTTCTAACACTAACATCTTTCAAAACTAAGAAATCTGCACAGTAATTACAATTTAATTTCTTGAGAAGAGAATGACAACAATAACCTGCTATGTATGTTAAAATACCGTACTTGCCAACACCAGATGTGCTGTCAAGATCTGAGTCTGTTACATTGAGCTCGCCTGTAAATGTTTGAAATGAGGAAACTGCACAATAATCATGATCTAACAGTATATCTTCATCAACAATATCATTTACAACAATTTTTCTACCATTAGAAATGGGCAGTTCAATTGAATTCAAGATACTTATTTTTTCTCAATTTCAAACACCTGTCTAACAGAAACATGGTAATGGCCACCTGCAAGTTGCCTGTATTCACCAAATCGTGCCTCTAATGCATCTGTCTGAAACTTTCCAGGAAGAAAATATGACCATTTCAGTTCTTCAGAACAAAACTCTGTTAGCTGTATAAGGCAGCGAGTTGTTTGAGTAAGAGCCCTATGCGTTTGACTAGACAATTTGCCACATTTCAGACCTAGATTATCCCAGTGATCTAACCACTGAACAAACTTCATTAAAAAACCCTTCCATTCATCACCAGGTTTGTTGGTGAGAGGCTGTTGAAATTTATCATTAAGTCTTACACCTTTGAAAGGGGTCTTTACATTAACAATATGCCACCAGGTAGTGATTACTTTTACAAATTCAGCTGTGCCTTCATATGATGTTAAGTCGTGCTTTTCTCCTACAACGAGTAAAGCATTTACTATATGGTCATTAAACAACTGACACACGTATTTCACATTTTGTCTTTCAAAACTTGAAGGCCATAGTGCTTTGACAGTCAAACCACACCCATGCTTTACAAGGTCATTCCCTTCAGCCTCAAACAAGTCCCTTATAGCTTTGAAAGATGCAACTTTAACTTTAGAAAAATTATCAAAGTCAGGATACACAAATTCCAAACCATTAATTTTCTGGTTGAGCCAATTATTACTGATGCATTTAAATAAATGCACAGTGTCAATGGGATAAAAAAGAGACTTGTTAGGATTTCCAGGATTGCAATACTCAGTTTTAAGTTCAGGTGGATTTGAAAATTTTGACATTGCTTTGGTGTTGAGAGCATTATTAGCAGTCACAACAGCCAGAACATTAAATCCCATAGATTCCAAACCAACAATAACCTTTGACATGAAACTGTGTAAATCATCACCTGTTAACTTGGACACAGGGAGAATATGAACTACTTCCTTCTTTGATGATAAAATGCTCTGGATCTTAAATACATGTGCTGATGTAGCAACATTGGTAGTGTTAGCACATGAGCCTACAATGTTCCCTCCTTTGAAGTCCATGTATGGTTTAATGTGAATTTCATCTACCATCTATGTTACAAATTTGTCATTCTGTTGAAAACCTTGAACTTTCTGTTTTATATATTCCAGAAAATATGTAGGGTTCTGTTCTAATATTGGGCTACCATTCAGACTGGAACATACTCTTTTCAAAGTATTAACATCTGGCAAAATTAAATTACTTCTATGTCTCATAAATTTGTAAGCATGGGGAGAAATCAGTTGGAAGATTGAACAAATAACAAGAAAATCATTATCATACTCCCTTTTGTGTTTAGGAACTAAGGAAAGTTTTAACTGTGATTTTATTAAATTAAACGTGGGGTCATCTTCCTCAGTGATCATTTCACCCACTAGGCCTAGAATTAACTTATTCGTTCTATCTTTCTGCACACTGTTACACTAATTCCCTGTATTGTAGCTATGGAATTTTGTAACTAAAGAATGTACGTCAATTGTGTTGGTAATTTTGTCTACATTAGAAAATTTACACTGCAATAAAACCCCTTTAGAATACACTTTTGAGGTCATGTCCTCTTCAATTATTATTATATATGCTATGCAATGTGGTTGCTTTAATGTATCCATGTACAGCAAAATTACTTGCATTGCCTTCACAACAGTACACCTACATATGTAGGCATGTAGTTTAATGAGTATAATAAATCTAATTCGGGTAATAATAATAATGTATCCCTTGATTGTAAGCTAACATAACCTCATATCTTACGAGAGTAAACATACCTACATATCACCAGTTGCTGCGTGTAGTTTAATACCTAACAGGCCTATGTGCATTATGATTATGTGAGAACGTAAAAGTAACAGTTACTCACCACCGAGTAATTAGTAACTTTGTAATCCTGTCTTGGAATTGCACATAACCATCTCAGCTGCATAACCTCATCTTTCGGGAACTTAAACACATGGACTTTGATATCATTATCGTAATTTCCCTTGCATTTGGGCACACAACACTTTAGCACCATTGTACACAACGATTCGTAACTGGTACAATTAAAATAATTAAAACACTTCTACATAATTGCACCGACACGTGGCCACACTCATTGCTTTCTTAACACTGAGAAGGTTCAAGCTTGCCTCCGCATAGCGACGTCACGGTAAACATGCGGAACAGTTGTGAGGCCTTATTATCTAGGAGCTGTTGGTCGAACTAGCTGTTTCGAGGGAGCTAGCTCATTCGTTCCCGCTCCCAGCTGAGAGTCGTTAAAAAGAGTCGACTCTTGGGAGCGGGAAGATTGCAGCGAACCGAGGAAGTCAAGGCCGCTCTCCGCTTCCCGGTTCGTTCGTTCGTTCGTTCGTTCGTCCGTTCGTTCATCCGGTTTAGGGCAAACGGCTCTTGACTTTCGGTCTCTTTATGACTTCCGGGAACGAACGAGATATTGCAACCTATGGCAACACAATATCCGATTAATTTGGCACGCTACTCTTGGAATGAAACAAATGAACAACTAATATATACACTGCTGGCAACATTGACAATTCAATGATAAAGCTTTATATAGAGTAACGAAGAAACTTATCACAAATATACAGTATTAATAGATGGCATCTAATATTTTTTAAAAATGTTTATTAATCTTGGAATATGTGGTATTATTGTGCGCTTTTTTGTACTTCGAACAGAAATTTTCCGCAAACAAGAACAAATGTAACGAGTGGCTCAAAGTGATTTCTCGCTGTAACTTCGTCCTAAACAAGAGTTTTAATTTATGCGTTAATTCGTGTTTTTTAATTGTGTAGTGATTTGCTTTTCTTTAACTGTGTTCGGAAATATTCGAATATATAGGCCTATTGCTGTGTGCCTTTTTGTACTTCAAACCGAAAAAGGATCAAAGGTACACTATCATTTCACGAATTCTCTGTAGAACAGGACAAAACTACGGAGTGGCTCAAAGCAGTTAGCACTTTGATCTTAGTTTTCCGTTTCTATTTCGGGTATTTTCTTTCTTTCTTTCTTTCTTTCTTTCTTTCTTTCTTTCTTTCTTTATCTGTTTACCCACTATCTCCCAGATGCAAGCTCACAGCCGCGCGCCCCTAACCGCACGGCCGACTCGCCCGGTATTTAAATTTCTAGTGCAAGGTATGAATGAAATTTAATCTGAAACTAACTATATATATTGAAATTAAAATTTAAACATTTGAGTCAAAATATTTGTTATCCATACACCGAATATAGACAAAAGTAAGGCTTGTTTTGTCCAGCCCCCTTACTGACAGCAGCACTTGAAAAATTTTGTAACTAATTGAACAATGACTCATTAACCTCAAGATTAACATCAGAAGACAAGTATTGTGGTAAGTTCTGCCATGTATCTAAATTAATACTATGATAATAGAAGTGAATACTATTATTCCTCATAGTTGAGGAACGTCAGTTGGACTACTCCAGCTCTCCGCAGTTTCATTTCAAGACGTTATTTTCGCAAATATCAACGAAAGTAACCTTTAGGATTATCATTGTAACAATATTAACCTACGCAATGTTCTCCATACCTCTAAACTGCGATAAATCGGCAATCAAAGTCAACGTATTTTCCATAGAGGCGTATGATTGTATTTCTACCTCAAAAACTTAGGTCGCCAGCGCCACGTGTCGAGCTATGAAACTAATCCGATTACAGTGCGTGGACCCGATTGGGAGACCTAAAATTCACCGCCATCTAGCACCAGGTGTGACGTCACGCAAAACCGAACATAGCCGACTCCGCTCCGACCCGAAACAGTTCACTGTAGCACCTGACAGGAGCCAGCGGCTGCGCGCGCACTGGGACTCGCATTAGTGTACAAGTAATCATTTAAGAAAATACTGAAATATACACTTTCACTGTATTACGCATGATGACATGAGATCATCCCCAGTAGTCATTATCAAAAGTAACTTTAAGTATATTTTAAAATTCGAAGTTCTTTTTCTTTTCAGAAATATAAATACAAAGTACAGAATAAATTTTATATTAAATATCACTTTGTCAGAAACGTAATGTTGAACTTCAGGGGGATAGGAATATATCAAAAATAATTTTATTTAGAACTGTTCTGTTAGTTTTGTGCCTTCAGTCAGAATCCTTGGAAAACTCTCTGTAAATAAAGAATATTTATTCACTGTTACAAAAAGAATATGTTCATGACAGCAAACAATATGTGTAATTCAGTGTAACTTTATTATTGATGTAAAACGAACATTCGTTTAGATACCAGTATTCAATAAAAAATAAAATTGTACAATAAAATACACACTTATTATTCGTGAAGAGCTAGTTATCTCCCTAGAAATAATGTCGTTAATCTCCGTTTCAACCCAAACCTCATAATTATCTCTTTTTTTGTTTATATCTCCATAACAGTGAGAAGGTGGTGGTGATTATTAAAAACCAAACCCCAAGCCCCATGGCACTACAGCCCTTGAAGGGCCTTGCCCTACCAAGGGACCGCTGCTCAGCCCTAAGGCCTGCAGATTACGAGGTGTCGTGTGGTCAGCACGACGAATCCTCTCGAACGGTATTCTTGGCTTTCTAGACCGGGGCCGACATCTCACCGTCAATTCTAATCACGTAGGCTGAGTGGACCTCGAACCAGTCCCCAGGTCCAGGTAAAAATCCCTGACCTGGCCGGGAATCGAGCCCGGGGCCTCCGGGTAAGAGGCAGGGACGCTACCCCTACACCACGGGACCGGGGTGGTGATTATTGCTTTAAGAAAAAATACAACTGGGCAACCATCAACGCTTAACAAACTGAACACAGAAAGAAGTCCGACACTTCAACAAATGAAGGAATCGGCCAAAGAAAGACAAGGGTCACAAAGGGCGTGAAAATGAAAGACTCCGTAGCATTCGCAGATGTAATACCGCCGGGGTCGTAAATGAACAAAAGTTGATCAAGAGAGGTTGGACAGGACTAATGGAAGTGTTGAGTCTGGCACAACTAAGTGGAAGCAATAACAGGACTCAGCTAAGAGCCTCGTGGTTGCCAATCCACGCTCCCAAGCTGAAAGCCCCAGGGACCCCTTTTAGCCGCCTCTTACGACAAGCAGGGGATACCGTGGATATTATATTCTACAGACCCTGCAACATCAGAGGGTACAGGGCGAGTTGGCCGTGGGGTAACGGACGCGCAGCTGTGAGCTCGCATCCGGGAGATAGTGGGTTCGAACCCCACTGTCGGCAGCCCTGAAGATTGTTTTCCATGGTTTCCCATTTTCATATCAGGCAAATGCTGGGGCTGTACGTTAATTAAGGCCACGGCCACTTCCTTCCCATTCCTAGGCCTTTCCTATCCCATCGGCGCCATAAGACTTATCTGTGTCGGTGCGACGTAAAGCAAGTTGCAAAAAAAAAACCTCAAAGGGCTCCATGAAAACGTTATATATTACCAACAATAAGCCTATACAGTACTTCAGTGTAAATTTAATAATAAAGATTTCTATATTGGATATATAATTCTGAATTTTTGAAAATAATGTGCATAGCTACAACACATGCAAATGTTTGTTTAACACATTATTCTACGCTGCTATTAGCTCCGTAGCTTAATGGTCAGCGTCAAGACCTGCATTTCAGAACGTCATAGGTTCTATTTCCGGCCGGATAACTTTTTAACTGCGTCTAGTTAATTTAATTCGGGGACTGAGTGGATTGTTTTGATAGTGGTTTAACCACGCATTAACGCATTTTTAGGGCTGCCGACGGTGGGATTCAAACCCACCATCTGCCGCATGCAAGCTAACAGCTGCGCGACCCTAACCACATGGCCAATAAACTCGGTACTTGTAATATTGAATTCATCCCTCCACATATATTTGGCGTTAGGAAGGGCATCCGGTCGTAAAGCAGGCTCCAGTCCACATGTGCTGCACAGTTGGCACCCGACTTCACAAGGATGTGGGAAAAACAGAAGAAGAATAGGAAAATTCCATGGCACTATTGCTTTTCTATTGCATCTGTTATAGCTATGAACATTTTTTTAAACTCAGAAATGTTTGTTTGTTTGTTTGTTTGTTTGTTTAAAGGGGCTTAAGAGCTGTAATCGGAAAATTCAGAACTAGTATCCAATCTAGAAATCTTTAATATTAAAGTTTCACTGAAGTACTGTATAGGCTTATTGTTGGTAATATATAACGCTTTTCATGGAGCCTTCTGAGTTTGCGGGGTCTGTAGAATATAATATCCACGATATCCCCTGTTTTTAGTAAGAGGCGGCTAAAAGGGGTCCCTGGGGCTTTCAGCTTGGGAGCGTGGGTTGGCGACCACGAGGCCCTTAGCTGAGTCCTGTCATTGTTTCCACTTAGTTGTGCCAGACTCCACACTTTCATCAGTCCTGTCCAACCTCTCTTGATCAACTCTTGTTCATTTCCGACCCCGGCGGTATTACATCTGCGAATGCTACGGAGTCTCATTTTCACGCCCTATGTGACCCTTGTCTTTGTACAATTTTATTATTTACTGAGAACTGATATCTAACCAAATATTCGTTTCACTTTAGCAATAAAATTACACTGAATTTTAAACATATCGAGAAGCCTCCGTGGCTCAGGCGGCAGCACGCCAGCCTCTCACCGCTGGGTTCCGTGGTTCAAATCCCGGTCACTCCATGTGAGATTTGTGCTGGACAAAGCGGAGGCGGGACTGTTTTTTCTCCGAGCACTCCGGTTTTCCCTGTCATCTTTCATTCCAGCAACACTCTCCAAACTCATTTCATTTCATTAATCATTTATTAATCATTGCACCAGAGGAGTGCGAAAGGCCTCGGCAGCCGGCACAATTCCCATCCTCGCCGCAAGAAGGGGGCTTCATTCATTCCATTGCTGACCCGGTCAAATCTCTGGAAACGGGTTTAAACATATCGTTTGCTGTCATAAAATGAATAAATATTCTTTATTTACAGAGAGTTTTCCAAGGATTCTGGCTGAAGACACAAAACTATCAGAACAGTACTGAATAAAATTATTTGATGATATATTTCTATCGCGCTGAAGTTCAGCATTATGTTTCTGACAGTGATATTTACAGTGGTATCAAATTTATTGTGTAGGCGTACTTTGTATTTATATTTCTGAAGAAAAAACTTTGAATTTTAAAATATACTTCCAGTTATTTTCAACAATTTTCAATAATTATTAAATGATCTCATTTCATCATTAATAAAATGCGTTTCTTAAATTATGACAATGCGAGTCCCATTGCGCGCGCAACCGCTGGCCTCTATCAGGTGCTGGAGTAAGATACTGTTCCGGGTCGGTGCGGAGTCGGCTATGTTCGGCTTTGCGTGACGTCACACGTGGTGCTAGATGGCGGTGAATCTTAGGCCTCCCGGACCCGGTTATCAACGCTGGTAAGGAGCTAGCTAGAACGACGCGTCAAGTCAGCCGTGATTCCTGTTCACGTAGTTTCAATTTCACTCAACAGATGTCATCAGAATATTGTTTCGAGTGGAGATGCAGGAAGTTTCTCGCACCACTCTCCGCGTTGAAACAACCGATTCTTTCATTCAATAATGCAGCGTAGGAAACAACTGATTAAATGGGATCTTAAACGAAAATAATGGAAAATACTTTTGTTTTGCTAGTGGCGTTACGTCGCACCGACACAGATAGGTCTTTTGGTGACGATGGGATAGTAGAGGCCTAGAAGTTGGAAGGAAACGGCCGTGGCTTTAAGCTACAGCAAATACAGTAGACAATACACGACACTTACGGATTTCGCCTTGCTAAAATGGGAGACAATTCGACGGTGGCGCTCCTAGTGACTTGACCTGAACAAATCGCGCTAAATTCAAATATCAATGGAAATGTATATACGGAAATGGATAAATAAATTACGTCTAGAAAGAAAGTGGTATTGAGATATTAACTTCGAAGTTGCTAAAGCAATTCTGGATAAATGAATGAAGAATTATTTTAAAGGTTATTATTCAAAGACTGAAATTAGACATATAAACATGGTGTGAAATGGACTGCTATGAAATGGCTTGATCTTTCATTTATGCATTACTTTTTTACCTTTAGCATATCTGCCTGAAATCTTACGGTTGGATTTGTCTTTCTTCCTCATTTAAAAACAATGTATCATCATATTAAGACATTTGTCAATAAAAATATCGGCACATTCCTTACACATATGATGCAATGAATTAACATTTAATAGCTGGACAATTTTCCTCTTAACATGAAGCCTACTATCAGAAAGAAAATCTATAAAATCCCGGCTTTAATCTGAGAAGAGGGATAAAAGAAAGAAAAGTTTGAAAATGTTGTCGATAGTGATGCTTTGAGGAATATTTACGTACAATTAGAGTAAAAATGTAACATACCCTTGGCTGTACAGACGAGGATTTTTAAAGTCGCTGGCCTGGAAATGATCTGAACAGATCTTATAATTCTTATACAAGCGTAACGTCCCTTCTTTCTTGTACACTTCATCCAAATCGCTTCTGTGACATTTCAAAACCCACAGATCACACCTACAACAACACATCGGTATTGAAGGTTAACTGCTGCACTATACAATAAAATATGCGTATTATATTTTAAGGCCGTTAAAACATGGGTCGAGCAGGTCAGAAGATTATGAAGTACTATAAAAATATCTGTCACTGGAAGAATATATATGCAAACACAATATTACTTACATGTTCTTGTCACGAGGGAACCTGAAGAACGAGCGCGCATTTTTCTCTACTTCGTAATTACTGCAGCCAAACACAGCACATACCTTTCCCCTCATGTTGACAGGAGATATCAAGGAATGGCACATGCTACTATTTAATTATGTCAACTCACTGAAAACGCATAATTAACACCAAAAACTTCACACAAAAATACACGTGCTCTTATGACATAATCAGTACCGTTCAGGTCTATCCGCTAGAGTGTGCTCCAATAGCTGTCCCTCGATATCTCGCTCAGTGTCGTGTATTGTCTCTACTGTATTTGGCTACAGCCCCAGCATGTGCCTGGTGTGAAAATGGGAAACCCCGGAAAACCATCTTCAGGGCTGCCGACAGTGGGATTCGAATCAACTATCTCCCGATTGCAAGCTCACAGCCGCGTGCCTCTACCCGCACGGCCAACTCGTCCGGTGGAAAATAATATCAGAACAAATGTACATATAACCATGTATAGCAAGCATCTCTTACTACGTACCGGTACTGTATTTTTCCTTTTTTCGCGCACAGTATGTCACACACTCTTCTCATTTTTTTAAAAAGAACGATTACACCGCAGGAGACGTATATGTTCGATATATTGGCACTCCTTACACGATTACACTACTTCTACCATTTTTCCCCACACTTATGCGGACGCGTTTGTGAACTGTTTCACACATGCGGATTTGGCCCTGTTTTACGGCTGGATGCCCTTTCTGACGCTAACCCTATGTGAAGTGATGTAATCACTATTACGTGTTTCTGTGGTGATTGGCAGTGTGGTGTGTTGTCTGAATATGAAGAGGAGAGTGTTGGGACAAAAGTTCCCGAGCCAGAATAATTAATCAAAAGAGATTAAAATCCCCAACTCTGCCAGGAATCGAATCCGGGACCGTCTGCACCGAATGCCTCAACACTGACCATCCAGTTAAGTAGTCTTGACTCCTTACACGACTACATGTTAATAAATAATTATTTGAAATTATACTGCAGTATACACTTCGGCTCGAGTTATTTAGCCTCTATTTTATAACCAAAACTAGCATTATTTTATATATTCCTTAATTGCATTTAAAACTACAGTGTATCATTTTATCCACTGTACCATAAAACCAAATGATGTTGGCAATATGTTGATTCATAACTATGACCACATTTAAGAAATAGGTGAGAACTTGTCAAGAGAATTTCTTAATTATTTGAGACAGAGTAAAATTACGCTGTTTCTACTTGCCGGGTAGTATATTCAGTATTCTGGGGCCGATGACCTTCGATGTTAGGCCCCTTTAAACAACAAGCATCATCATCATTATCATCAGTATTCTGGAAAGTGACTTGTTCGTGCTTAGTTTAAGATAGTTAACCCGA
The DNA here is from genome assembly GCF_040414725.1 of Anabrus simplex. NCBI lineage: Eukaryota > Metazoa > Arthropoda > Insecta > Orthoptera > Tettigoniidae > Anabrus > Anabrus simplex. The sequence goes on from NC_090270.1 coordinate 189,456,710, forward strand.
ACTTTGTGTCTTATTTCCTCTTAACCTACTGGATCTACAGTAAATCCTTCATAGATTATGAGTGTGCTCACTCATACCACAGTCTACTCATATTTGAACAACCAGCTCTTAATGAGAGAGCTAGCTTTCTCCTACGAGTCGTTCAAAAGAGTTTGTTCATGAGCGACCCATCACTAACTCGATCCTCTCGAGGAAGGAACAGATGATTCAGCAACCTTATCAGGCACCCTCACCTCTTCCACCCATTAAGCAGAGACTTTTTTAGGATAAACCCTTTGGATCGGTCTAAATAAGGTAGATTTTGCAGTCTGCAATCGTACTAAGTGGGAAAAATTATCCTTACCAGGCAAAATCTGAATAACCCATCCCAATGGCCAATCTATCCGTTTTGCATTGTCACTTGCTATTAGGATTATGTCCGATAATTTTATTTCACTTTTGCTACCTTTTACTTGTGACCTCTGGATTAATAGACTTCAATAGTCTGACCTCATTCTGTTGTTGAGATCTGTCCTTATTTTCTACCAAAAACTGCAACCTCTTATTGAGAGAATTTCTCTCAATGAAATCACAATCAGACACTCAAGTTTCAGAGACATCATGCAAGATTAATGCTGGTGATAAGGGAAGTAATTCTCCATCAGTCTCAGAAATATAGGTTAGTGGTCTCAAATTTATAAGCGATTCTGAGTTGCAAAGACAGTGCTCGTTCCTTCGTAGGAAAGCAAAGCTTCACCCAGAACCTTTCGTAGAATCTGTTTCTTAACTCTAACTAACCTTTCCCAAAATCCACCCTACCATGGAGCTGCAGGGGGAATAAACTTCCATTCAAAATTGCTAATGCTACTGTACTGCACAGTACCATCCAGAATAACTGATTTGAGTTCATTTGAAGCTCCAGTAAAATTTCTCCCATTATCTGAGTAAATCATTGCTGGTCGCCCACAGCGAACAATGAATCATCTAAGGCCCTGCAGAGAGTTTTACAAAGACAGCGAAGTTAACAATTCAACATGTACTGCCCTATGAACAGCACAAGTAAACAAAGCAGTCCAGGCTTTGGCTAAGTCAATACCAACCACTTTGAACACAGTTGATTATTTAATTCAGTCTTTAGGAAGAGGTGCTGCTGGGGCATTTAAATGATGTTCTACTTGCCTTAAAACAAATTACACATTTTGACAGTAATTTTTGGACAGTTTTCCTGGCTTTCAAAATCCAATATTGTTTCCTCAAAATATTAAGCAGGGTCTGGATGCCCACATGTGAATTATTTTTGTGTTCATTCATAAGAAGTTTACACACCACAGAATGGGTGGACGGCAAAATGACTGGTGCACAAAAACTCATTTTGCCTGTTGACTAGTTTTATCTTCAACCAAAGAATGCCATCTTCATCCTTGTATACCTTTAGGCTCCTCTGAAATGAAAGTTTCCTCTTGTACAAGACTGATTACTAATTTTTCAGCCAAGCAGATCTCGTCACATGATAATTCCTCACTTCTTCTGTCTGACTGACTGTGTCCTGGGAATTATGGATGAATCTCTTCATCCATGCAATCATTTGAATCATTTTGTCTTAGCTTGAGAAATATCTGCAGTACTAACTAAGGCCATGGTATTTATACTGTTCATTATGCTTTCCCTTAGGACCGTTGCACCAGTAACAGGTAAAAGACTCCTTCACAGGACAACTCGTCAAGTGTGATGATTCATTCACCTCTAGAGAGATTGGCTGTTCATCCACTAGAACCTTTCCAGGGGGCCACTATTGTTCAGGTTTTTTAAGCCAGTCTGGTCCCTCCCAACATTTCAGTGCCAATAGTTTATCTGCCTGGCATCCTCTTGAAGCGAGATCCTCAGGGTTTTGGTGGCCAGGCACGTGCTTTCATGGTTCAGATTGAGTCAGACTGTGGATTTCTTTTACCCAATCATTTACAACCACAGTCCAGTTGTCTTTCTTCTGGACCCAAGACAAAACGGTAGTAGAGCCTGTCCAGAAATGCAAGTCAGTATCTTTCATATCAAGTGCATTCAGCACAGACTTGCACAACCTAGCTCCTACCAGTGCAGCAATCAACTCCAGTCGGGGAATGGTGACTGTCTTAATAGGAGATATTCTTACTTTAGCCGCTGGAGACTTATCTTAACCAAACCATTAACCTCCAATCTTATTAACACAGTTGCAGCAAAAGTTAGTCCACTGGCATCACAGAAGGTATGAACACTTACAGAGTTGTTGGTAACATAGTGGAACCACTGTGGGACCTACAACTCTTTAAGAAAGAAAAGAGCCTTGGTACCATGTCAAAAAATTCCATCCTAGTATCTGTACCAACTGCCTCATCCCAAGATATCCCACTCTTCTGAAGTTTTTGTAGTAATAGTCTTGGAATTAACAATACAGGGGTGGCTATCCCTATAGGGTCAAATATCTTCCGGGCTACTGAAAGAACTGTTCTTTTTGTCACCTCACCTAGCACAAAATTGCCCTGTCATGGTCGCCATAATGTTACGTTACATTGCTTACACTACCAGCGTACCTACAGGTTCTAAGAGAGCGAATAAATATCACTTCAGGAACAGATTAAAATTTATTAAAACAAATTTTCAATTCATAGGAAGCAATGTCTTCTTTTTCCTTTCTCACCTGTTAACCAGGAGTATACAGGAAAAGAAAAAGAGAAACAAAGAATATCGTGTAGGCCTATCGATAACCTCACAGTAGGTCTCCCTCAAACAATGTACGGGATGCAGTAGATGTACAAGAGGGATGGGAAGTAAAAGTGTAATTGTAGAAGATGTGGTGTAATGTTTTAACCCTTTCAGTTCCAATGTTGCTGTGAATTAACTACAGATGTAAGCTTCCATAATCAGTCAACAGATGGCAGGAAAGTCTAATATAATTTCTCTTAGATAAAAAAAAGTTGACAGTGATGCACTCCATGGTCATGCAGGATTATATCTTGGAGTTTACTTTCTGCATTTTATTAGTGAGGGTGTGCTGCAATATGAGTGTACCGGTATTTATTTTGTTTTGTGTAATAAGCTCTCAAAATACCATGTGTACCATACCACATATACTTAAATTTAGAAATATTTTATTATGAATAGGTTTGATGTTAATCTAAAGCAACATTGGGACTCAAGGGGTAAACTGTGTTTCAATATCCTAACCTCAAAACAATAATGAGCAAGATGAAGCGTTCTGGTAGGGCACTGAAAGAGAAATGTAGAGGAGATTTGTGCTAGACAAAGCAGGGGTGGGACAGGTTTTGCTCTGGGTACTCCAGTTTTCCCTGTCATCTTTCATTCCAGCAACACTCTCCATTATCATTTCATAGCATTTATCACTCATTAATAAATCACCTTGGGAGTGGCGACCCCATTGTAGTAACAGCCTATATATGATTCATTCATTACATTCCTGACCCGGTCAATGACTGGAAAACAGGTTGTAGGTTTTCATTTTCATTCTCAAGAAGCCTGTTGATGGGACAATATCTGACTTTGAAGACAATGATTCAAGTGATGAATTAGACAAGACATTTTTATGCAGCTATTATGAAATACAAGAAGTAGAGGTGAGTGATAAAGCATAATACAGTTTTGAATATTGCCCACAAAATATGAATTTAAAATGCATTTCCTCATGAATAACCATACTAATATAGCATTATAGTACTAGTCCCATTTGTAACTATATAGGTCTATATATAAATAGTGTATTATGAAAGTCATACTTTGATTTAATAATTTGTTCAGTAGGTCACAGATGCAAATCCAGATTATGAAGAACAATCTGCTGGAGGAAGTTTAGACGAAACATAAATGAACATGTCCCAGAAAAGAAAGAACATCCCAAGTATCATTTTTGGAAAATGGAATTTACACCCCCTAATGTTACATTTCAATTAGAAGTTTTTGCCACCACCGCAGGTTGACAGCAGCCCCTATGAGTATTTCCAAATATTCTTTACTTCGGAGGCATTTGACTTATTAGATGAACAGTCTAATTTGTATGTTCACCAAAAGGATGGAAAAATTCTGGGCACAGACAGCGAGGAAATTGAGCAACTCACAGAAATCTTTCTCATAATGGGAGTCGTAAAAATGCCGAGTACAAAACACTATTGGTCAACACACACCAGATATTCTCCCATTGCAGATGTTATGAGTAGAAATAGATTTAACACATTAAAGAAATATTTTCATTTTGCTAATAATATTGAACAGAAACCACCTGGTGACCCTGAATATGACAAACTCTTTAAACCATAGGATATAAAGTCAGGCCATTGTTAGATATCATACGCTCAAGAACGGGAGAATTACAACCAGAAGAGCGCAATTCTGTAGACAAACAAATCATTCCTTTAAAATAAAGGAGCTCTTTCAAACAATATGTCAGGAATAAGCCCCATAGATGGGGTTACAAGTGCTTTATGCATACAGGTGAATCTGGTATCATGTACGATTTTGAATTTTATACCAGGAAGGGTACTCGTAAAGATGTGGGTCTAGGTTTTTCTGGCAGCATTGTAATGGCTCTTGCAAGTGAAGTTTCTGATCACAAAAATTTCAGAGTTTACTTTGACAATTGGTTTTCCTCCCTGCAGCTAGCCATTGCTCTGAAAGAAATGTGGTTTTTTTTTGGTGTTGGTACCATCCAGAATGACAGAATGGGGAAATGTCCACTTATGACTGAAAATGACCTAAAGAGGAAAAGAAGAGGCAGCTATGACTACAGAGTGGAAGAAGAACACAAAAATTGCTCTCATTCGTTGGTTCGATAGGAAGGCAATCAAACATTATTTCTACATATATCTGTGTAGATCCAGAAGATAAATGCCAACAATTGAGCCAATCAGAAAAGAAAACTGTGGAAATAGTGTGTCCCCAAGTGGTGAAAGAATATAATCAGTTCATGGGGGGAGTATATCTAGCAGATATGCTGCTTGAACTATACAGAATAGACATTAGATCGGTCAAGTGGTGTATGAGAATTGTGTTTTGGTGTATTAGTGTTGCAGTAGTCAATGGTTGGCTACTGTACCATAAACATAAAAGGCAGCAAGGAGAAAAATAGATGTATTTCCTGGTACAATTTCAGTTAGAAATATCTCAAGCACTGACTAGGGCAGGGAAAGTTCTGAATCAAAAGTGTGGCCGATCAAGTGACAGTCGAATTCCAGAATCCAGTCGAAAAATGTTTGCTCCAAGACCAGACGATGATGTAAGGTATGGTGCATATGGACACTGAACTCAGTATGAAACAAAGAAAGGCTGATGTAAATTTTGTTCTAGTGAAATCACCCAACTGACCTGCTCTAAATACAGAGTTAATTTTTGCTTGACAGGAGCTAAGAACTGCTTCTTCCAATTTCATAACAATTAATCGGAGAAACATTTTTTTGAGGCATAAATATTTTTCTATTCACCTTTGTAGAATTATATTATGAGACAATGTTAGATATAGCTTATTTTGTTTGCTAGATAATATTTTGTGTACAGAAGAACACCATGTAAATTGCTCTGTTAAATATGTATGTCACATTTGAATGTTACCACAGGCTCCCAATGTTAACCTAGAGCAACATGCTGGACTTTATAAATTTATTTGGGAAATTTTTAAAATTGTTAATAAACATGATCACTGTGTTATGAAACAACTACTGTATTCTAAACAAGAAAAAAATTTCTCCCAAAAATAATTTGGGGCTGAAAGAGTTAAGGGAAAGGAGATTGCAGGTTAAGGGCTCTATTCAAGAGGAGAATTCAGGATAGGTATCTGTGAGAAAATTGTAAGAGTCACTGCAGGTAGAACAACAAAGGGAAGATGAGGAACAGGCATCTTGTTGAGGAGTGTGCAAGTAGGAGGAAAGGGAAATGTAAAGTGTAGGAAAAGAATGGTGGATCAGAGTCATGGGAGGGATAAGTAGGAGGAATGCCTTCTGCAGCCGTCAAGAAAGATGGGGGAGACCAGGAGGGGAGGGGATCAAATGTGATGGGTAGGGTTGAGACTCTGGTCATAGGCAAATCCATTGTCAGACATGTGGGAAAAGAGTGTGGAGGAAAGGGAACCAGGGTAGAGTGTTATCCAGGAATTTAAGGCAGATGTTGGAAAAAGTAGAAGAGAAGGAGGAGGGAGAGGAGAAGATGGTAGTGCTTCACGTTGGTACCAACAATGTAAGGCAAGCAGGTATAAGCACCAACATAGTTGGGAATGTGGGGGGATCTGGTAAATGCAGCACGGGTGAAGTTTAAGGAAGCGGAGATTGTGATCAGTGGAATACTCTGTAAGAGGGATGCTGACTGGAAAGTGATTGGGGATTTAAATGAGACTATGGAGTGGGTAAATGGGAAACTAGGAGTGAGATTTCTAGATCCTAATGGGTGGGTAGGAGATAGGGATCTGCACTTAGATGGCCTTCACTTAAACCGTAGTAGTACATATAAGTCATTGCATGCTGTCCACAAGGCAGTCGAGTCTGATCTCGTCGATCCTGTCCCACTCTTTGGCAGCAGCCTGCTGGCCAGGTGAGAGGTAAATTCGTTCATCACCGCACTGCCCATATCAGCATAGCCCAGGCATGTTCAATGGGATTCATCTTTGGAGATATCACAGGCCAGTCCATCCATTGGATGTGGGCCTCCCTGAAGAAGAGTTTCACAAGATTGGAGTGGTGTGGGCACGCTTTGTTATCTTGCAGAACGAATCTGCCACCAAAATGTTTTCTACGGTTGAACAATGGGCTCCTAGGATTCTGTTCCAGTATCGTGTACCAGACATATTGCCCTCTATGATGAATAGCGACCAAGATCCATACATAATGCCGCTCCAAAACATGCTAGATCCGCCTCCCTGATGGACATGTTTGATGGTGTACGGGACTCATCTGGCATTACCTCACCCTCTCCAAACCCTCCTTCAATGATAATCCAGCATCAGACACATTTGGCACTCATCCGTGAAGAGGATCCGCCGCCATTCTTCCAGAGTTCAGTCCAAGTGTTCTCTTGTCCATCTGTACTTGGCGCCACGGTGTTGGGATGTACGTGCAGGTGCTTAACAATGAACTCCCGAGTGTAGGTGGTCCCTATGGAGACTATTTCTGATTGTCTGCGTAAGACAGCCCTACCAGTTGCCTACCATAAGGCATTATGCAGTTCTGTTGTGGTGTGTGCCAGATTCCTGCGAGTGCCAAATCACACGTAATGGTCATCAGCTCCTGTTGTTGACAACGGGCAACCACTGCAAGGACAATCTTCAACATTTTGTGTTACACGATAGCAGCTGTAGGTCCTGACAACATTGCTATACTGTACATCTACCAGGTTGGCATTTGCCCTCACAGACAGGCTTTACTGATGAAATGTCACTATGTGTGTATGATCAAAAGCAGTAATTACTTGTCGAGGTATGTTTCTATATGGCACAGGACACAAATGTGCTTGTCATATGTCCACACATGAGAAAGAATTGGAATATGTCAGTGGTGCTTGTTTCTATGCACACTAGTAGACCAGCATATGTATTCGATTGACACTTCCATTTGCTAAAGAAACTGAACTTATTCCAGAGTTTCTGAACACTAACTCATTTGTTTCTGTTATGAGTTGCAAGCTGACTCCTGCCAGTTTCAAGAATAAAGTCCCTGATGAACACAGGCATTAATTTGTAGAGTGACTGATGGCTTCCTGTGAGAAATGTAATTCGTTTTTCCTTTATGTTAAGTTCTAGCTTGTTTGACTTATGATACATTTATCTCAAATTCTCTATGCCATTATTGTTTGTGCAGACTGTGTTTCTAGATGATTCCAGAGTATGATAAACATGCTTGAGCATTATTCTTATGTATCATGTCACTTTAAATTTCATACACGGGAAGCAGGGATATCCCAGGGAAAACAGATGTAGGTTACTAGTGGGAACCCTGTTAATGAACAACCTAAGTGTGTATGCGAGGATATTTGGAAGGCAGAAGTAATTCAGTCATCAGTATGTAAAGAAGGCTGGATACAAGGAAAATGTCCAGATAGAAGAGGTGGCTAATTATAATGAAGTATTGAAATTTAACTACGATAAAGACATTTAAAGTAAGATACAAAAGTCGGAAACTAGAAAAGGAGATGGAATTGATAAGATTTGCAAGTTGTACTAAAGACAATGGGTTGGGACGTAGTACCATATCTCAAGTAGGTTACTTATTTGATTACTGTTTGCATGAAGGAGCCATACAAAATGAAGAGTTGCTATAGTAGCCCCTGTGTATTAAGGGAAGGGTGATAGATGTAAAGCCAAAAATTACAGGCCAGTTAGTTTGAGGTGTTGCATGCAAGCTCTGTGAAAGCATGCTTTCTGATTATATTAGACAATTTTGTAAAATGAATAACTGGTTCGACAGAAGGCAGTTCGGGTTTAGGAAAGTTTATTCCTCAGCTCAACTTGTAGGATTTTAGCAAGATATAGTCAATATCTTTGATTCAGGTCAAATGGAATGTATCATGATTGACCTATTTAAGGCATTTGATAGGGTAGATCACAGGAGATTACTGGCAAAAATGAAGGCTATTGGAATAGACAAAAGAGTGAATGGGCAGTGGCGTATCCTGGAATCTCTACTGAGGCATGCAACTAATAACCATGCAGTTAACACAATGTATTAAGTAAATTTCAATTCTACTCGCCCTAATTACATGTAAGTGAATTCGAGCCGAATAGTTTTACTCTACGTTTCTGGATTGAACGTGCGTACACAATACTTGTTTTCTGTTTTTAAATTTACGAGAGAAGTTAGAGGTTTCCCGGCTTTAACTATTTGAATCTTTTCATCAAACGAACGGCCAGTAAGTGGCTTTTCAAACTGATTTACAATTAAATCCGTTTTAGACTTATCCATCGTTAATACCACATGTGCGCAAAATATAATAAAACACCGGAAACGACGAATAGCACAGGAACAGCACACACAGAATGAACTCACTAATCAGCAAAACACACAATGAATTAACTCACTAGTTAGCCACAACTCAGGCACTGGAGAGGTAAGTCCCCCAGTTGCGCTGGTCAGTTTCGTCACGTTGAGTTCTCGCTGGCGGGTAATCTGTGGGTCCCGTTCGCTGTAAACTTATACATGCCGACTTTCTCCAAGTTGCTAACAGATGACAGAGGGTAGCACGGGTATGGGGTAACAAATTCTGACCAACTTTCAATTGCAGCGACAACATTCGGAGAGTTTCAGAACTACGTCTGCCACCGAATGCAATTTTAAGATTGAATGCCTTACATCCTTAACTCCTCCATTTGCTGTCTCTTTCTTTCTCGAGTGGAATAGACGGCGAGACTACACCAGCACCACACGTAATCAAGCAACGGAACTAGTACAGTTGCGCGGACCTTTTGAACTTCTGAGAGATGAAATCGTTAATATTTGACTTGAAACAACCTAAAATCGTACATCAGGTAGTTCTTTGTGTTATCATAACGCATGCAATGAATGCCTTGCATTCAAGGAGAATACGCCCCTGTAAATGGGTGGCTATATTTCTAGAAAATATGACTTAGCAAATTAGAGTAAATGAAGCTTTGTCTGATCCTGTAATCATTAAGAAGGGAATTCCTCGAGTCAGTATTATTGGACCTTTATGTTTTCATACCATACTGATGTGTAAAGAACTGGAATAAGAGATAAGGCTTTCTGTTGATTATGTTATAATAATAATTTATAATATTGTGAGCAACTGCAAAAAGACCAACAACGTTGGAAGATGGACATCAGGTAATGAATGGTATGATGATAAAACGGGGTTAAAAGTCAGTTTCCCTACTAGGAAAAGTCCTCTTAGTTTTAATTACGGTGTTGATGGGGAGAAACTTCCTTATGGGGAAAGTACCTAGGTATTAATATAAGGAAAGGTCTTCAATGGGGTGATCACATAAATGGAATTTAAATAAAGGATACATATCTATACACATGGCTCTGAGGAGGGTATTTAGGGGTTGTATTAAGGATGTAAAGGAGAGGGCTTGTAAGTCTCTGGTAAGGCACCATCTAGAGTATGGTTCTAGTGTGTGGAACCCTCACCAGGATTACTTGATTTGAGGATTGGAAAAAAATCGATAGAAATGCAGCTCCATTTTTTTCTGGGCGTTTTCTGACAAAAGAGTAGTGTTACAAAAATATTGCAAAGTTTGGGCTGGGAAGACTTGGAAGAAAGAAGACGAGCTGCTTGACATATGGTATGTTCTGAGCTGTCAGTGGAGAGATGGCATGGAATGACATTAGTAGACGAATAAGTTTGAGTGTTGTTTTTGAACGTAGGAAAGATCATAACATGAAGATAAAGTTGGAATTCAAGGAAAAATTAGGGCATATTAATTTATAGGAAGGAGAGTTAGGGTTTGGAATAATTTACCAAGTGAGATCTATATATAAAAATGGATATGTGTGTGTGTGTGTGTGCGTGCACGTGTGTGGGTAAATGACATCTCCTCCTAAACCACTGGAGCAATTTCAGCCAAACTTGGTACACTTATGTCTTACTATCTGGAGACTAACACTGTGGGGGTAAGCCATCCCTAGCACCTAGGGTGTTAGGTATAAAAATAATCTAAAATAATGTCGAATCCTTAGTTTCTGAGATCGCTGAGATGAATAGTAACACACTGGATATTTTTTATGTACAAGTTCGGCCCCCTTTGGGGTGAGGGGCATACAAATATTACCTACTATGTGGAAAAAATACTGTGGGTGCAAGACACCCCTAGAACCCCTAGGGAAGAGAACAAAATTTAATCTATATTAATAAACGGAAGTCAGTTTGGAGCTATCTATATATATACTGTACTGTGTATATATAAATTAAGGTATAAAAATGAAGATAGACTCATCTTAGAAACTTAAAACTTAGTGCCAGAGAACCTGACGACTTCAGAATCCCTAGAAAAAACTAAAATTCTCAGAATTTCCTGAAGAGGCTACACCGGGGTTTCAAATTCAGGGCTCAGTTTAAGAATGCAGTAGAGATATTTATCCAGAACAATAACATAGGTTTTATGGCTTAAAAGTTTCCTCAAAAACCTAATTTTTAACCCCCTCCCCCAAATCATGATGGTTGTGCAATCTGCTAGACGAGGTAGAAAATTGAAGTTCGGCAAAATTATAGCTTTTAGCCTGTAACTGATTAAAAAATTAAGAGATGTTTAATACTTTTAACCCCCCAAAAATATTGAAATATGGAGGCAATTTTAATGATGGTGCAGACCTTCCTTTCGAGGTATTTGGTGGCTAAACAGTTAAGTCGTACCACAAAACGGATGACACAATCTGTGTTCAATTTGGAGTGATCTACAACTTTGGTCCTATGACTTTTCTTTTTGTCTTATCTCTCTCTCTCTCTCTCTCTCTCTCTCTCTCTCACTTATACATTACATTTGGGTGTATTTCTCATTGTACGTAAGTTTTGTGCTTTTTTACACGTGTGTTTCATAGTTTGACACACTTATAGGAAGGATAGAGCATATTCACACAACTGATGGCCCTATACGAGCCAGATTTCATTATTCCTAGTTTCCAAATTATTCGAAAAATAATGTAAAATGTTAAAGATGTATCCAGATTTTGCCCTACTCAAAGTTTCTAACTAAATATATCCCATAAATATGGGAGATACGAGAAAATGTTATTGGACCAACCATGTAGAACGATAAAAGGGACATCTGTTGGCGCAATCCGTTTGTCTGTATGATGTGTCGTTTATGAGCAGTAAATCACAAGACGAAGGTGCGCACTTATAAACGTGCCCATGCGTCATCTATCTATCTATATATATAAAAGAAAATGTCCCGACTGACTGACTGACTCATCATCGCCGAGCCAAAACTACTGGACATAATGAAATGAAATTTTGAGGATACATTTACTTCAAAAGTTTACAGATGTAAAAAATTGGTATTTAAAATCTCCTTTAAAAATAAGGAAACGCATATTTTGTTTTTGGGAAATCCCAATAGGAAGGGTGAAAAATGGGGAAAAAGTGGTTGAATGCCTTTAATGAGGATACTTTTATCTCAGAAAGTGAAGATATTACAGTCCTGAAAATTGGTATTTGGGATCTTCTTTAAAAATAAAGAAACATGTACATTTTGTTTTTGGGAAATCCAATTAATGGGGATTAAACATGAGTGACAAATTGGGGTGAATTTTTAGAAAGACTATATCTACACTATATCTCAGAAACGTAAAATGTAACAGATGTAAATTTTGTATTTGGAATCTCCTGTAAAAGTAAAGAAACTGGTGGTTTGTTTTTGGAAACTCTACTTAAGGGGAACTAAAAATGAGGTGAAATTTTAAAATGAGCATTTGTACAGTACATCTCAAAAACTTAACATGTTACAGAAGTGAAAAATTGTATTTTTTATCTCTGTCAAAAATAAAGAAACATGTATTTCTGTTGTCGGTGATCCACTTGTGTGGGGGTAAAAGTGACTGAAAATGGGGTTTAATTCTTTTATTTAGGGTATTGATATCTCAAAAAACTGAAGATGTTGCAGACGTGAAATTCGGTATTTGCAATCTCCTTTAAAAATAAAGAAATACAGATTTTTTGTTTTCGGAAATCCACTTAATAGGGGGGGGGGGGAAACTGAAGAATTAGTTGAATTATTTCTATGAAGATACTATTACCTAAAAAACGAAAGATTTTTCAGACGTAAAAATTGGTATTTGGAATCTGATTTAAAAATAAAGAAACACGTATTCTCGGAAAATCGAATAAAGGCGGAGAGGGGGGGGGGAGGTGAAGGAATTGAAAAATTAATTGAATTAATTGTATGAGGATGCTTACATCCAATAAAAACGAAAGTTGTTACAGACGTAAAAATTGGTATTTGGATCTCCTTTAAATACAAAGGAAAACGCGTTTAGGGGGGGAATCATTTGGGGGGGGGTGAAAAGGAGTTAAATTTCTTTAATGAGGACACACATCTCAAAACCGAAGATGTTAGAGTCGTGATAATTGGTATTTAGAAGATCCTTTACTATCAAAGAAACAAGTATTTTTTGCCGGAAAATACACTTAAGGGGGAGGGAGTGTGAAAGGACGTGAAAAAAGTGAATTATCTTTATGGGGATACTTATAGCTCAAAACTAGCCCGCCTGGTGGCGGTGATCGTTAAGGCGCTGAAGTCTAAACGGTCCGACACCGAGGTTAGCCGGTTCGAGTCCCGTTGCTCGAAAAAAAAAAATTCCCCATCAGAATGGTGGCCGGCAGGGTGGGGGAGGTGGTGGTATACAATTTCTAATCACTAGATTGCGTGCTAAAAGCCTGGATTAAATTCCAAACCTCTCCGCAGTGCTCATATGGAGTGAGAGCATATGACGCTGTTGATGATGATTCTTCCGTCGGATGGGGACGTTAAGCCTTGAGCAGACCCCTTGGTGCTATTCGACAGGAGTAGGTTATGTGCCGGCACCGGGTTTCACCCTCTCCCTACTATCATATATAACGTCATTCATTTCATCTCATTAACTCCTCTGATGAGTTTGACGTCAGGAAGGGCCACGACAGATTCATCTCACCTCATACCCGACCCCGTAGGGAAACGGGACAAGGATTGGACAAGCACTTATCTTTCAAAACTGAAGATAACAGACGTGAACATTGGTATTTTGAATCTCCTTTAAACATAAAGAAACATGTCTTCTTTTTGGGGGGGTGGGGTAAATCAACTTAACGGCGGTGGGTTGAAAAATGAATTGAGACCAATAATTTTACTGTTCATAATGTACTTATTCTGAGCATAAACCGATCATTTTTTAATCTGGGTTCGTTTTCAAGAGCCATCTTTTACTTTGGAGAACTTAATGTTAGACTACAGTAGATTCTCCTGGCATATAAATAAAAATTTGAACATACTTGAAATAAACGATAGTAATGATATTGATCGTGTAATTGTTCACCTCTATAATTTTGTCAATAATGCACAGAAGTATATCATTCGTATCGCTAGAAATCCCGCGCAATTGCTTACGCGCGATAGTGGTGCCGGTCACATTGTCAGCAATGACAATGGCAGCAGATATAATTTATCGCCAAGTAACCGTCTTACATCTTGCTGTGGGGTCAGTAATAATAATAATAATAATAATAATAATAATAATAATAATGTTCTGGGCCATCGTCAAAATCTGCGGACTGCGCTGGAAACTGGTCCTGGCCGGGTAATGACTACGAATGCAGTCCGGCCGCGGGTTCAGTACCGCCAAGGCACCCAAGACGACACCACGCCGGAACTCCTCAAGGATTTGATCCATATTAAAAATGCTTATAGGAAAAGATGGCAAAGATGTAGGGACCCAACTGACCGGATGGAATACCTGGACCTAGCCCGGGAAGTACGAAATCGATTGCTGGAAATAAATATTGAAAAATGGGAGGTACTTTGTCGTAATCTCTTAGGAAACCAGTCAGATCACGAATTTTGGCGGATTCTCTCAGAAAACGAGTCAGATAGCGAATTTCGGGGGATTATATATTAAACGACAAGCATTCAATTATAAATTTCAGCGTAATACCGTAGCGAAGCACGGGTATCTTGCTAGTCTATATATACACACAAGTCTAAGTCCGACTAATCAACGCCCAGCCAAAACTACTCGACAAAAAGACATGACATTTTGGGGATACATTTATATTACAGTGTAGATGCTCACTAAGGGAGGACTTTTGGGTATTCAGTCGCTAAGGGGGTGAAATGGGGGGTGAACTGTTTAAGTGAGTACATCTACATCTCAAAAACTTGACAGTACAAGATGTAAACGTTGGTATTTGGAATCTACTTTAAAAATAAACACGTATTTTTTATTTTAGGAAAATCCACTTAAGGGAGGGTTTGAAAGTAAGTGAAATAGTGGTTTGAGTATTTTTGTTACGATAACTATCTATATATAAATAAAGTCGTAACGAACGTATAACTGTACATTGACTATTTTGGCGAAATTTTCGTACAATCATCTGTTTTAAGTGTAATGGTGAGCATCTGCATATATTGGAGCTTTCGTTTTCTGAAAGTCCTATATTTTACCCCCACCCCCACACCAAAATCAAGATGGTGGCACAATCTGCCAGGCAAGCTAGAAAAGTAAAATTTGGCAAAATTATAGGTTTCAGCCTGTAACCGACGGACAAATTACAAGAAGTTCACATTTTTTTACTTTTTACCCTCGGAAATGCCTTAGCCGGAAAGACCTAGTGTTAACAGTGCACTAAGTCTTCTGGTACAGGCTAGAGCAATTTTGTTACTTCTTTAGATCTGTGTGTCTCATCCTTGGCTTTGACAATATGAAAGTGACTGAGGTATGCGCGATGCTAGTAATGCCAATCCTTACACAGCCATTCGCTGCTATGAATGGTGTGAAAATGTCGCTCATAGGGTCGGTTGGTGCGTGCATTTCAGTGGGCTCGGCAGACTGATACGTAATAGCAACTCTGACTCTGTGAGAAAAGCAACGGGAAACTACCTCAGTCCTCAATTCCCTAGTACGCCTCTTCAGTGATGCCTATTCCATCTATGACAGCTGATGGCGGAGCTGTTGAGGATCCGACCAGCCTTAGGGCTGAACATACATTACCCTCGGAAAATATCGAAACATGGAGGCAATTTTAATGGAGGTGTAGACTTTCGTTTCGATTTATTTCGTAGCTAAACGTTAAGTCACATCACAAAACGCATGGCACAATCCAACTCAGCATGAAGAGATCTACATCATTGATTCTGTGACATTTTGACGAATCTCCATCCCTTATACGTTAGAAAGAGCAGCATTTCTCGGTTTTACGTACATTTTGTACTTTTCACACGTATTTTGTATACTTTTGCATACTTACAGGAAAGAGTCATTAAATTTGGTGCGCATATTCAGACAACTGATGGCTGTATGCGAACTAAATTTCATTATTCCTAGCTTCCACATAAATATGCGAAATATAATGTAAAGTGTTTTAAAAAAAGTGCCCAGAGTTCGCCCTATTCAAAGTTTCTAACTCAATCTAACCCATAACTATGGGAGATACGGGAAAATGTTATAGGATCAACCACACAGAACGACAAAAGAGGCATCTTTTGGCGCAATCCGTTAGTCGACATGATGTACAGTCTAGGAGCAGTAAATCTCGAAATGAAGATCTATGGTAGGTTGCCGGACAATTGCGGTCACGGACATTTGCGGTCACTGAGATAAACTTGTGCCCACTCACAGAAATTCCTCATTTGTCACAGGACATTTGGGGTCACTGCAGCAAGGAGTGGCCCTCATTAGCTTAATCTCGGGGTATCCCCGCTAACCTGCTTGAGTTACTGTTCGCTCCTTGCAGATCAACATTTTTCTCTCGCAGGCATTATTTAAGAGATTGATACCTTCAGCCACAAAAGGACGAGCTGACTGCCGTAGTGAAAGGACATACGTGCCTCTCGCAGCGCTCTCTCTCTCCTTGCCAGGCGCTCTGTACTTTTCAAGTATCAGCCAGGCACTTGTACTTATTAGTACATTTTCGAAGGAGCATTGTCTGAGCTGTAGCACTTCTCAGTGCTCGCTCTTTCTTCTGTTTCAGGTTATCTTACAGGAGGACCAAGATGGAGAAGCCGACCCTACCAGTGAGACTGGTCGACTACGACTACCAGGGAGCCGTCGAGAAGCTGCTGGACGCGCTCGACACGGCGGATGTCCCCAGCTATGAACGCCCGGGACTGGTGGTGTTCAACCGGCCGGGGGAAAGCGACTACCAGGGGACGCTGCGCGTCTTCGACCACCTGAATGCGACTGCGGAGTTCATCGGAGAGCCACTCCTGCCGATCATCGGCATTATGGTTGCTTCCTGGGCGATCATCATCCGCCCTAACGACGCAGCCAGCTTCAGGGTCTACGAGGAGCGCGCGTCCCAGCAGTTCCAGGTTGCCCGGCTACCAGGACTCAGGGAGCACCTGGACGTCTCGGGCTACCAGGAGGCAGCCTCGCAGACGGAGCCAACGACCGAGGACGACGGCGGCGCTCCCGAGCGCCGCGACTCCAGATGGAAAGCTGTACTTTACGAAGTACACGCAGACCAACAAGGTGACAACCAGGGCGAAGTGGTAGCAGACGCAGGCCTACCAGGAAGGGCCTGTTACACGGGCGCAAACCAGGAACGCGCCCGTGATGGTGGAAAGCAGCACAGCGGTGGAGAAGGACGCCCCCTGGCGTACTGAGACTGCTGCCCAGGTCCAGCCTGCCCGCCCGCACGTCTGTCGAGTTGCAGACCTCGATGTGCGCCCCCCAGGACTGGGAACGCAGTCGAGTGTTATCACCGACCGACGCCACCGCCGCCGCCAGCCAGGAGAAAGAAGAAGATGGCGACGCAGAGGAGCCGGCAGCTACCCCGGGGTCACCAGGCCGGGAGGAGGGCCACCAGGGCGAGGCCTCTTCCCCAGCCGAGAAGCAACCCTTGGGACCGACCGACGCCACCGCTGCCGCCAGCCAGGGGAAAGAAGATGGCGACGCAGCGGAGCCATCAGCCACCCTGGGGTCACCAGGCCGGGAGGAGGGTCACCAGGACGAGGCCTCTTCCCCCGCCGAGAAGCAACCCCCGGGAAGGAGAAGAAGAAGACGACGCCGCACCAGGAAACAGAAGGCGATGCTGGCTCACCAGGAGAGGACCGCCAAGCCGCAACCCAGGACTGCTCCCAGGACAGCAGTCAACCGAGGAGCCAATCAGGAGAGGACCTCAGCGGGTAGCGGCAGTCAGGTGAGAGTGAAACGTCCCCCTCAGCAGCTCTTGCAGTGTTTCCGCTGTCTGAGGTGGGGCCACCGTCAGGTCAGCTGTGGGCTCGAGGTAAGGTGCAACCGCTGTGGTGGTGATCACTACTACACGGCCTGCGCAACACTTAGAGACGCGCCGGTGTGCGCCAACTGCTCGGGGGGCCACCCGGCCTCCCATCGCAGTTGCCCTGTCTACCGGGCCATGGCGCGGGCAGAGAGGAAGGAGGCCCGGCGCCATGACCCACCCCCTTCCAGGAGGCCCCCGCCTCGGCGGGCTTGGCCTCATTCTCCGGGATCGGAGACTGGGTACGAGGTACCCCAAGGAGGTGGAGTCGTGCGACAGGCCCTAGTGGTACTCGACGCATGGCTCCGCAGCCGGCAAGGACCGTGCTAGTCACAGCAGTGCCCAGACGGACTGATCCCCAGGTGATGGAATGGCAAGGAATTGGTTTATGTATTGTGCATGTTACCTGTTCCTAACTAACACAACCTCTGGTCTTTTTCCAGCCCACATCCTTGCATGTGCTATCACAAGATGTCAGGTTTTACATGTAGGCTCTTTCTTCTTTCTGCCTATGTGGTTTTTCCCTGACCCTTCAATACCATACTTCAACACCATATACCTAATACAATCTCGCCTGGTAGCGTGTCTGACATGGAAACAGGCAGATACTCCTTGTATCACTTCCCACTCTTCCCTGCTATCTCTTTCTTCTTCTTAGAAATAATAGCATGTCGGAGGCCATGTAGATTGAGTCGTTGGTCACGCGGGGGGAGCGGGCTTCGGGGGCCCCCCCGAAAAAAAAAAATTCAGCCACAAACACCATTCTATACAGAAACTTCCTGGTGTGAGTACTGTATTTACTATTGTGTGATGTAATGGAGTTGACAGTTACAAATCAGAGAAATCGTTGTGCACTTTACAAAGGTTATATGTACAGAAAGTATAGGGAGAGTCAACCTGGTATCGTCACCTGGGTGTGTCTTGTGTCAAAGAGAAGAACAAGTCATGTCATGTTTCTGGTAACATACAATATATTCTGCAGATGATAAAATAGATATATTCTATTTCCTATCCGGCCTCTCTTGGTCAACTCCTGTTCTCTTCCGATCCCCACGGTACGATGTTTGCCAAGCCCAGGCAGTCTTACATTTTCACATCCTTGGTGGCCTTTCCCTTCTTTTTTCCCTTCCCTATACTTTCTGTACATATAACCAGTTGCCTTATTAGTGAATGGCAAATACATTACAGCACACAACAGTAACACCAGGAAGTTTCGATATAGAGTTGTGTGTGTCCGGCTCCATGGCTAAATGGTTAGCGTGCTGGCCTTTGGTCACAGGGGTCCCGGGTTCGATTCCCGACAGGGTCGGGAATTTTAACTATAATTGGTTAATTTCTCTGGCACGGGGGCTGGGTGTATGTGTCGTCTTCATCATCATTTCATTCTGATCACGACGTGCAGGTCGCCTACGGATGTCAAATCAAAAGACCTGCATCTGGCAAGCCGAACTTATCCTCGGACACTCCCGGCACTAAAAGCCATACACCATTTCATTGTGTTTGTCTCTGAAGGTATCATTCTCTAAATAATGCCGGCGGGAGAAAAATGTTGATCTGCAAGGAGCGAGCAGTAACTCAGGCAGGTTAGCGGGGATACCCCCAGATGAAGCTAATGAGGGCCACTCCCTGCTGCAGTGACCGCAAATGTCCTGTGACAACTGAGGAATTTCTGTGAGTGGGCACAAGTTTATCTCAGTGACCGCAAATGTCCGGCGACCTACCATAGATCTTCATTTCAAGATTTACTGCTCGTAGACTGTACATCATGTCGACTAACGGATTGCGCCATCAGATGCCCACCCCCTGCTGCAGTGACCGCACTTGTCCGTGATTTTCTGATGACCGCAATTGTCCGTGATCGCAAATGTCCGGACACCCTATGGTATAAATAGCAGAGATACGACAAAATGTCTTACGACCAAACATGTAGGCCACGAAAAGGGCTGTCTGATGGCGCAATCCATTTGTCGATACGACCTACCGTTTCGCCACAGTAAATGCAGGAATGTACCGTCATGCGTACACATTCTCCCGGTATCTTATCTCTATTTTATAAGGCTACAAGGCTGACTAACTCAATGACAATGTTTACCCACTTCCAGATGAGCTAGAAACTTGAAATTCAGCCGGCTAATAGCTATTAGGTTGTAATCCAAGGAAAAGTTCCAAAAAGTTAAACTTTTAAATTTTAACCCCTTACCCCAAAACAAAATGGACGACCCAATAATCCAGTCGCTAATAATATTTCGTAAATTTTAGCTTTCAGCCAGTAACCGACGGAGAAATTGAGAGATGCTCAAATATTTATTATTTTATCCCCGAAAAATGTCGAAATATTCAGCCAAATTTAATAATGGTGCAGACCTTCGTTTCGAGGTATTTTGTGGCTGAACCATACTTGCTATCAACAAACGGATTGCACTTTCGCTTCCTAAAATAAAGAGTTCTACAACTTCGGTCCTATTACTTGTCATATCCCGACACATTCTACCTTAAATTGAGCTTAATTTTCCCACTTTTGGTCAATTTTGTTTTTTAATATATTTTTAGACTGATTCACACACTTATAAGACAGAAGCACGAAATTCACCAGGCTCCTTGGCACAACTATTGGCCATACATAAACCAAATTTAATTCTAGCTGCCATACATGTATATGGGAAAAAAGGAATATGCGGAAACTCTGCTACAATTTCAGCCTAATCTAAGTTTCCAAAGCAAACTAAAGTGCAGTCGGTAGAGATACGACAAAACCTCAAAGAAGCAGAATCGTAGGCCGTTTCAACGTTTCAACCGTCTGAGCCACTCAGCCCGGCTAACAAACAAACAAAAAAACAAAGAAAGAAAAGAAAACAAACAAACTTTCCAATTGTTTAAACTTTTCTGTGAATTGTTTTTCTGATAGAATGTAAATTGATCGATGTATTGAAACAAATATCCCACATATATTGTAATAGTTTTGTAACGCCTTTAAAAATGGAACGTTGTACACTTTGTAAAGTCTCCATTGTTTAGTTCTTTTTGTGGTTCCTAGCTTTCCCTTCCACCTCTCCTCCCCCAAAAATACAGTATATCTAACTGATGCCGCGGATGTAGAACTCATTCATTCATTCTAGAATCCAACAGCATGAAACATTCTGTCAGTATAGAAGTTACCTTTACAGACTTTTAAAATAGGACAGTGATTTAAAAATGTGAAAGCTATAGAAAATGTATCCAAAAATTGAGAAAATCACCATCATCGTAATGAATAGGATGTGAAAAGGATTTAATAGTTACAAAGGATTTGGAAGAATAAAAAAGTTTAAATAACTAAGTTCTTTAATTAAATAACATTTATAAAGGAACAGTTTTAAAATCTTATTTAATATTCTGAAATACTCTAGTACTGAATACAGTTTTTAATATTATTTAATTATGAAGGTACAGCCATTTAATATGCAGGGTGTCCAAGAATGTTTACTCCAGGACCGTGAGTGTAGGAAGAAATCTGTAATCTGATGGTAAATGACCAGGCAACTGAAGTGAGATTATATTATGGCAAGGCGACAATATGAAGCAAAGTGTGCACATTCAGTCTTAAATAACAATTTAAATGTTCAAGGGATGGTTCAGAAACAAACATTCAGTATTACTGTAACATTAATGATCACTTACTTCATACATAGATTTTTACAGATTTTATCAGTAGCTTCAAATAATAATATAGTAATCATTACTTAGCAAAATGGGTGACGGTCCTGGTTTGCAAGTTACGGAAAACCCTGTGAATTGCTGTCGATTCGTAACTACACAATACTGAGATGGTATGCCTTATTTAAAACACAATATCCTCCTCCTAATATATTTCTCTTGTTTCATAAATATTTAAACTTAAAATGGCAATCTAATTTATTTTTCTATGTCGTAAAGATGATTTAGAGAAATTGTGTAACTCATATCCTAACACATCTATGTTCTCACTGCGTTTAAAAAAGCCATGCTCTAAATATCTAACAAATTGTGCATGTAATAATAATAATAATACTAATAAAAATAATAACAACAACCCTTAAGGCGGGCATTTATACAAGTGGAGGCACATGCTTCCCCCAGTGCACCGTCACTGCACTGTCCTACATAAGAGGCTCGCAGTGGTGTCTCAACGGCGCACTGGCCGCTAGCGTCTTGGAAAGGTGTAGGAATCCAACTGATGAGCCCACTGCTACACTAGGGCGAAACGCTGGTAATTTCACGATTGAAAAAGCCTAAATAGCTTAAGTGTTTTTAACATGTACAATCGATGAAAATTAAATTTCCTTCTAGAAACCTTGTTTTCGATTTTTAATAATAATAATAATAATAATAATAATATACAAATATCAATATGTACAATATGTTGCGGATCTTTACTCTGTATATTATTACATCTGCTTTCAGGATTCATAATACATCTACATCCTAAGCTTTGTAATGGAATGTAAAGCGTATTTCATCGGAACTTTTGCGACGAGTCTTAATTTGATAATTTTCTCTTTACTTTCTATGCTAATGGCTAAATAAAGTCTCTACTGTATTGGACCAACCAGCTTTAATTAGCACAATCCATAAATCAAAATAGTTTCATTATCAATAAAAATAAATGAAAAATAATTTTAATATTCTGAATTTTTAACATTTAAAAGTTATTTTGTTACAAATTGACAAATTACACAATTAGCTGTTCTGTATGAGCTGCATACCTTGCTCAGGCATTCATGGTGTCTAACAGTTTCTACGAGTTCAAGTCATTCAAAAGTCCGAAGTACAATGAGACATGAATGTCGTTGCTAACTGCAAATCTTAAAAACAATTTATGTTAATTACAGATATTTCATGAAACATTTGATAGGGAACAAACCAACGAAATGGGAATAGAGATTACGATATTAAGGAGTCATTAAATGCTCATGTTTGTCGAGTTTCCCTGGATAATTTTACCGTGGAACATAGAAGGCATTACAATATTTGTCATTACCTCTTAACACTCTTAACACACAAAATATTAACGCATTTATTCTCCATGTCAAAAGAGATTTCCAGAAAAACTATGAATACTTTATACAAATGTTATATATTTATTAAAGATTTACACTTTAAAATGTGGGCACTCAATTGATTAAAACCAACAAGAAACTATCTTTAGATAATTTAAAATATTTATCAATATGGTACCTTTAAATATTCATTAATTCACACTATTAGAAAGTTTATTATTAAGTTAAAAGAAATTAAAAGCATTTTGCATGCACAAGGCTTGAATAGACTAGACTAGATCATATACCAGCTGAACGTTTAAGGTTTAAATAAAATTAACAACACTTCAAGTAAATTAATGAAATTTATAAAACATGAATATCATAATCATTTTGCTTTGGTCACAGATTTTGAACTACTGATGCATGAACTTCGCTTACGCGAATGTTATGTACAAGCTCCTATTATTTTACCTTTAATGTGAGCGTTTCAGAAGGTGAATTGATGTAATTACACATTATAAATCTATAAAGTGTTCACAGACTTCCATATACAAGAAATCTGATGCATAAAAAAGTATATCAAGAGATAACAAATGAATGTTTCACACTTCATATTTCATTTCATTCATGCTATATTCAGAAAATTATGTTGCCAGTTATCTCTCCGAGAAATCGAGACAAAACTTAGATTCCGGAAACTTAGTTTTGTTCGCTACTATAAAAATACTAGCGAGAAAGTGTATGGTCACACTAGCATGCATCACAACTTATTTTAATTCAATATATAAAACTTTTCTATCTACTATTCCGTATCAAAACCCTGCCCCATTTCCTGCGATCTCAGACATTTATCCTCCCAAGAAAACTGTTACTGCAATATATATACGTTATTATCCTCTATTTTACCTTGATTTATAATAGGACAAGACAGGTCATGCTTAGTATCCTTGTTTCTGAAAATTGGTGAACATTTTACGGAGCATTCTTTATTAAATCCAAGAAAGTAATGCTACACTATCTTGTATAAGGGCATATTACTTAACTATCAGTGTCTTACTTTTTGAGAAAACTAATGTGTGATGTTCATGGCACATGTGAACTTTGGCTTATCGCTGACGAGGAAGCTATCTAAGTAATAAACTTAGGGAAGATGGAAAATGATATGGATGATTTAATAGGTACGGGATTAAACGGTATATAGACGATTATGCGAGTTTTAAGACTGCTTGTACGCAATATATGGAAGACACCTTACCCTCTATGTAAGAAATGTTGCTAAATATGCTACCATTATTTTGGATACCAGAAACAAGAATTCTTAATTCTTCCTTCATTCAAGTATTTACTAATATTCAACAATTTCTTATACGAATGTTACCGTCTGAAGATATGCTTGTGATAACATGTTTAATTTCTCGTGTTACACGCTAGTTGAAAGGAAAATCACATTGCTCATGATGAGTTCTGCTTCTACGAAGGGGCGTCAGAAAATAACCGGCTGATTTTTTTTATATTTTAATAATCCCGCGTTGGAGTTTGTAGGTGGTGGTACTGAAAGATGTGACCTTGAGTGAGACAGTGCGAAGCACGTCACTCGGCTCAGGCTTCTCAGGAAGGAGGCCGTGTTCGCTGTACCCAACAAGGATCTTAAGTTGCAGCAGCGCGCTTCAATTATATCGTGTTTTCTCCTGGACAAAACTCCAACACAAATAGTGAAAATGTTGCAGCAAGCTTACAGCGAGGAAGCCATGGGAAAGACCCAAGTTTTTGAGTGGCTCAAACACTTTAAAGAGGGTAAAACTGATCTTGAGGATGCTCCATGCCCCGAAGACCCTCAACTTCGAAAACCGACAGCAATGAACACAACTGATGTCATGTTTGCGGGAAGACCACCATTTAACCATTGAAAAGAAAAATTGCAGAAAAAGACCAAACTCTGTTCAAACGGGATGGATCCTGCACCAGGACAACGCGCCTGCGCATCGGGCAATCAAGGCACAAGACACATTAACCGAATTGGGCACTGAGGTGAGGCAACATCCACCTTATCACCGGATCTAGCACCATGCGGTTCCTACCTATTTCCTGCAATGAAAAAGGAACTTTGGGGCGTAATTTTCAAAGTGATCAAGAAGTAAACAATGCAGTTTGGTGTATACTCAACAGACTATCAAGAAAGGGCTTCGGAGAGTGTTTTGAACAGTGGGCTGAACGCTGGAACCGTTGTATTGTGTCTGAGGGAGAATACTTGGAAGGTCTGTAAGTGAATTTGAGTAAAGGTAGCCAGTATTTTGGTGTAATAAAATCATTCCGGTTTTTTTTACACCGCCTCATATTTAAAACTGAAGCAGGTATAAAACACCATGAAGGAAATTTAGAACACTAGTGTTCAGCTTCTACAGTGTAATAAATGTGATGCGTAAGGTACGTGGATTTCACTACTGCTTACAATTAAAATCTATTTATACTACGTACATAGCCAACACTATGATAAAAGCTAACAGAATGCAAGATTGCGGCGTTTGATTCACGAGCTGGTGTCTCGTTCAGATGGAAGTTTCTCATCTTCCACGGAGAGCGCTAAGTTGGGGATGCCTCCCACGAAGGCGTCACCGTCAACGTGTTTCTCCTTTCTTCCCTGTTAATGAAACAAGAAATACAATAATGCACAGAAATTAAGTATAAAAGGGTAATATGTAGTAGTAATAATTACTATTCAGTTTAGGGTTCAAAATTTTATGGTTACAAGTTCCAGAAAAGGAAGAGGAAAATCCTATCCCTAGAAGATCAAAATAAATTACTCTATGCATGACTACAGGAGAGAAACGATATACCAGGGCCTCTCAAACGCCCAAACTCTCACGCGTGCAGAGCGAGGTGCATAGGCTTTGTGCACTGTGCATCGGTACGCTTCGCCTCAACTCGGCTTGACTCGGATGGTGTAGTGTGCTGAGTGCGACGAAGCGTTTGGTGGTAGACGATGTGTTTATCAGTGAAATAGACAAGCGCACGACAACAACATAATAATGGAGCAACCCGTTTCGAAGAAAGCAAAGACTTCCGAAAGTCCATTTCAATCGAACTGGGAACTTTCGTATTTTTTTTTGTTTGTTTGTCGTGACGATAACGCCAAATGCTTAATCTGTGGGACGATAATTACGTGCGTAAGAAAATCATCTATTGAAAGACATTACAACAGACTACATTCGGAAAATTATTGTGAAATCATAGGAGACGTCAGAAAGAAAGAATTAAGGAAGTTGAAACAGCTTGAAGAAGAGCATTCTATATCCACAAATGAGTTTTGTTCCAGTACTGTAGCATTTTCATTTTGGTTACGGGTTCTGCATTTTTTTTAAATTATGTTTACATTCCTCTCAAACATGTATGTGTATTTCTAATTCACTTTTTTAATTTTTTTAATAACACTGGTAACCTTGTCCCATACAACTGTGCGTCTCCGCTCACCACACGTAAAGATTTCGCCGTGGGGGAGAAACAGCAATTGAAGGTGAGGAACGCGGAGACAGGCCGAACGGGAGACAGGTGTAGGGAGAGAGGAGTGGGGGGTCTGCACTCTGGTCAACCAAGCGAAGTCGTCTTTTGCACCGTGCACAGTGCATGCACCACGCGCATGCACCCTGAGAGGCCCTGCGATATACCATTTTGAAATGTTCTTATGTACTGTATTTTTCGTTTGAAAAAAAAATGTACAGGACGAGTCTCTCGTCTATGGTAAAACGTAAGGAGGTGACTGGAGCACTAAGTGGGATAGTAAGCCAAATGGTATGGTCCAATAAACTAGAACACCATGGCGCAACAGACCCGAAGCGACCGCTGTTCAGTCTGAAGGCGTGCGGTGCCGTATCCTCCCGGCTGTTATTGGAAGAGAACTCGCATCGTGTTGCACTGCCTCTAGCGTGCGGACAGAAGTCACTTCGAGCGTTGCCTACGAGATATACGTATATGTGTATCTCGTAGGCAACGCTTCGAGCAACTATTGTGACGTTTCTCGCCCGACCCAGTGTAAACACTGTTACACGAAGCGCACTCGTCTGCCCGCAGATTGCTGTTCGAAAAGGTCTGCGTAGTTATGAGTAGACTTCGGGCTTTCCGGCAGTAATAGGTTAGAATGCAAACTAATTTAGTAACTAGGAAGTGTCGCCTAATACGTTCATCCGATCTCTAAAATGTAGTTTCTAAGATTTTTTATTTTCTAAAATTTTTGTCCTAGACGTTAACATTGTTATATAGTCTAGGACAACCTGTATTAGTTCATGTTAGTACAAGTATCTATTTGTGTCACTAGTCTAAACAATGGTATCTTTAGCTTACAATAGACATTATGAATTAACTGAATGACTAACTGAATTAATGAATTGCCTGGTATCATTGTATTTCATGAGTGGATCTACACTCCACCCAATCACGGATAGCCGCCCACTGGGGAGACAATATTCACAATGTTATTGTTTTTATGTCACACTAACTACTTTAATTGTTTTCGAAGACGCTGAGGTGCCGGAATTTAGTCCCGCAGGAGTTCTTTTACGTGCCAGTAAATCTACCGACACGAAGCTGATGTATTTGAGCACCTTCAAATACCACCGGACTAAGCCAGGATCTAACCTGCCAAGTTGGGGTCAGAAGACCAGCACTCAACGACTGAGCCACTTAGTCCGGCAAGAGAGCATTCGTTAATGAATACGGGATTACACGAGTTGAATGCTCTCATGCATGCATGAAAAAATGGTCTCTCCCCACCACGGATAACCACCAACTAGAGAAACTTTTCTTATCGGATGAGTAAATGAATGTATGAATGAATTAATCAATGCTCACTTTAGTAAGTTTGGATTTTAACCTATTACTCTCTAAAAATCCGATCTCTAGTTTGGAGTGTTACGATGGACTAGCAGATGCTCTGTCATCAGATGCGGGGCTGGATGTGCGACTGCCGTCTTAGCAGCGTACAGTTGCACAAAAACTGTAGTGAATTTGACGATGTATCTTGACTCTCTTACCTCCTTGCTTTTTGTCGTAGGATAGACACTGGCCCTGCGTAATTAACTAGATTTAAGAATTTTTTTATTAAGGTCCAGCGCCTTGATTGAATGATCAGCGTGCTGCTCTTCGGTTCCGTAGTCCCAAGGTTCGACTCCTGGTCAGGCCAATGACTTAGACCACATCTGGTTAATTCCATTAGCTCGAGAACTGAGCGTTTGTGTTAACCTTAATACATTCATTTACGTACAACATCTCTCACTAGTAACCACTGCAGACTATAAGCAGTACTGAACATATCCCTCCACATAGGGATGGCGTCAGGAAAGACATCCAGCTGAAAAACTGCGCCAATTCCATACAAAATGCCGATCCCAGCTAACTGGGAATTTCTTTTCACTACTTTTGACTATTGTTAACTTCAGGTAGCAACAGAGCAGATTGTTACGAAGTTTAGCATCCGGCCAAGGTTATTGCAATGCTGTCCTTCGAGAGAAACATGACAAGAGGTATGACTGAATGTTGTCATTTGTAAAGTTCTGATTATATCACTACCATTGTTTACAATTTCCGAAATGCATTGCATGAAGTTGCATCTATGTAGTTAGGTTTATTGTTATCACAAATTTTTGCGGTTAAGTATCTTCTTCAGAGTTTTCATATGATCAACAATCTTGAAAAATAGATCTTATTTATATAAACGGACATAACGATTTTGCTATTTATTTGTGTCGGACACACTTTTTTCTCCAAAAATATTACAAATTTTATATTTATTTGTTGGTCACATCCTTTTATAGCCACCTTATACCTTATATAACTGATACTTCTTGTTTCCTTACAGTCTTTTAGCAGGCGAGTACAGGCTCATTGCATAATATACTATTACATGATTATAGGAAAAGTAGAAGAGCAATATTGGTCATTTCGATAGCTCACCAATCATTTATGTACTGATGGAACTCCTGGTCGAAGGGAAGAGATTTTCTTCTCTCAAAAGAACTACAGCTTTTATGGAGTATACATTGTAATGGTACAGTAAGACATATTTGGTTAGGAGAATGTTTGCTGTAAACATTAGAGTGTTGGTTGAATGTCACTACGTACCTTGAGTGGCAAGTTGAGGCTATCGCGCACCCCTTGTGGTAGAGCGTGCAGCAGTCTCCAGACAGGCGGGGACACGAGAATAGGATCTAGGTCTCTAGGATCTTGAGGCCCAGTCACTAGGCTAGTGGTGAGACCCACAACCACTGTCACCACACAGCCCAGCAGCGAGTACCATAGGTAGGACAGGCGGTACAGCGAGAACACCTCATTGCTGTGGACAAGATCGTGACTCAATTTCAGCTGAGAAATTAACATTAGGATAACAGCTCCAGTGATCTCTTACAGCAATGAAACACACGAGCCTTGGAATGAAAGAGTCTTATCTATATATAAAAAAATAAGAGTTATTGTCTGCACATTCCTCAGAATTTAAAAAGAATGTTATTTCTGTATCGGCCGTGTCCATAGTAACAATTTTCCGTAACGTCCGTCCGTCTGTACGCGCATCACGAGAAATTGGCTGAAGAGAATTTAATGAAAATCGGTAAGTAAAGTCGGGGAATAAGCCGATACAATCTAGTCCATGAATTATTTTAATCACGCCGAGTGAAATGGTAGTTTAGGGGAAAGGCCTAAAATTTAATTCTGAAATATTTATGTTATTAGTGGTCCTATCGATAAATACTACATAACTAAAGTTATATAGAATTAAATGAATACTACATAACTAAAGTTACATAGAATTACATTTCCTATCATTCATGTCTTGCACATTTTTACCGTACCGGCTATGATAACAGATATATTCATGAATTTGCATTTTTGTTGCTAAGTCCATATCAACGTCGAGCACGAGAAAATAGGTGAACAGAATTTAACGAAAATCGGTATGCGGTGTCGGGGAATAAGGAACTACAGTATAGGATATAAATAATTTGATTCACCCTGGATAAAATGGTAGTTAATGGTAAGGCGCCTAAAACTTAATTTTTAAATACCTATGTTATTGGTTCTATCCAACAGCGCTATATAACAGAAGTTATAGGGAATACAATTTCCGATCATTTATATCTGCCTGTAAGTCGACAGAAAACAATGTGAATGTCTACAGTATCGAAAGCTCATAAAATTGATCAACAATAACATTACATTGACCATTGTTATGTTCTTTGCCTCTTCTGCTTCCACTCATCTCCGATAGATGGGATTACTGCTGCGTACCGAGTATAACAGCCTGCCTGAATATTGGCGGGAAGTAGTTGGAGAGTAAAGTTAACATTCTTCTTTAGCATGCCATTCCTCTGGTTCATAAATTTTGATACTACTGGTCCGTAACACACTGGTTCATCGTAGTATTTCAGCAATTCGATCCCTACTCTGAGACGCTGACTAGAATGAGCAGTGTGTACACTTAAAGGAATAATGACAGGAGTGTTCACGGCTGTCTGCGGCCTGGTAATTACAGCTCTGGAACTTTGGACTGTTAAATTGGCAGTGTAGTATTGTTCGTTAAAAGTGACAAAATGTTTGGTTCTTCATTTCGTCGAGTATTTCATATGATAGCATGCTTTTAATCTTTGAAATTCCTACTGACGTCATTGTAATGACGTATGTTTATTTCAGTTGGGAAAGCCACTAAAGCAGTATTTCTGAGGATTTATAAAAAGGCAGGTGAAGAAAGAGTGTCTGCCATTATAATGATAACTCCAAGTTAACTGACTGATAGTAAGCAAAAGGGCCTGTCTTTACAATGAAAATTCCCTAATCCAGTCTTCATTGCTTAATTCCGATGGTTCGGAGGGCTGGGTGTGTGGGCAGTCTTCATCATTAGAATTTATCATAGGTAGAGCCCCATTCTCAAAGACGCGCAGGTCACCTTACATAGAAAGTACAGAAAAAATTACAGAAAAAAAGGAAATATGGTGGATATTGGCCTAATGTCAATTATTTGCATTGTATTTCCATGCAGGTTTTTTTTTAAATTTCAACATTCACGAGAAAAAGAATTTTACATAAATTGTACTTTAAATTCAGTTATCATACGCACGTTTGGAATCTACAATTCACCCACCATCTTCATTAGTAAGAGAAATGGTATGTCTTGGTTTGTCAAATCTTTTCAAAGTTTGGAATACACGAAGTTCCAGCAACAGTTAAGCAGTACCTCAAGTGTCCGTTAGTAATTCTGGATGTGCAATTATTTTTCACGAAATTCCTATTGGAGGACATACTTTCGAACGCACATGTCAATCCAAACGTTGTCAGCATATAACTTATTTCGAAAACTCGTGCAAGTTAGGGTATCAATCTCTATCAAGAGAGCCAAAACGATGAATCAGCTTTCTCTGTCCTTTCGTATGTCATCTGCAGCTGTAGCACTTCAATTTCTAATTCTGTTTTGGTACATCAATTTCCTCGAAAATTGACGGGAAAATGTTATTTTCCACAGACCTTAAAAATATGCCTTCCAATTTGTTGAACTGCGTAAATCACCAAACTGCATCATGCAGTAAGTTGTTTCCCTAGTTGTCTGATGCTAGATATGGTTATTTTTTTCACGTGAGAGATCATTGACACACAGACGTTTTAGACCCTGCTTCGAGGAACTTTGTGCCATGCACACAATTGAGCGCAGTCAATTCTATCTGAAGATTCGTCCAGAGCCCGAGTATGTAGAAGCATCACTTCCCTAATATCGTTCCATCAGATTATCTGTTTCTGTCTCTATAGAATTTTCTGGGTGGTAAACGCCTCATTTCGTTGGAGGACTGCAAAAATACCATCTAACAATTCACCCAACTGAAACCTACAACATTTTGAAGAACTGGTATTTTTAAGTTACCAGGAAAATGGCAAAAAGTCATTGGTAATAATGGAAAGTATTGTACAAAGAAAACTTGTGCGATTAAATTTTAGAGATTTAGAGAAATGGAAATAATTTTGATTACACCGTGATGTAGAACTGAATGAATGTATTGATGTTTCCTTTCACCTGCTTCCCTGATAGCGGACTGAAATAAGAAATACTTTGTTAGATTATTCAATTTTCCCACTGCACCGATGGTGCTGCTTTACTAACATCCTTCCTTCTATGCTATTAACATGGAGAAAATAAACAAACACAGGTGTCCTTGCACTGAAAAGGTAGGAGTTACGTTGGCAACTTGACCGTCCACGCCGTTAAGTGGGCATATATACCTTCCAGGAGTTATACAGTACATGGTGATACGAACGGACTTTTGTCCCCACCACATAGATTTACAGCAGTACGTTTTACTGTTGATACTAGAACAAGCCTAAAAGTAACAGACGATCAATAACCAAGTGAACATACATTTTTCGTTTGCCAGTGGTCTAACGTCACACAAATACATCGAAGGCTTTCGTCGACGTAGGGATGGGAAAGTGCAACGATTGCGAAGGTAACAATCCGTGGCTTTAATCAAAGTACAACCTTTTGCCTGGTGTGGAAATGGAAAACTAAGGAGCACATGTGTGCTATTTCTTGGGTTAGGTAATATTGAGAACATGGGAAGTAAAAGCAAAACCCACTCTAAATGTAGGACCAAATGCAGTTCATAAAATCAAACCTTCAATAAATGATTTTCGCTTTATTATGCATACAATTTAAATAATTTAAACGATTATATATTCGTATGGCCTCAGCTACCGTGTGCAGACATTTCAATTTGACGCCATCTGGCTGTCTGCTCGTCAATTTCGACGTTCCGTTTTACTCTAGGCCCCCACTAGATGGCAGACCGAGTAAACTGAAACTCTCTTGGGCGTCTATGGCTGAGATTTAATGAATTTTGTCGGGTAAACACCAAATGTGTCACAAGAGATCTTTTACATGCCGACATCGTACGACATGGAGTGTCGAATGGACTTTTTACCGCCCTTCAAAAATCCGACTACCTCTGCCGGGTTTGAACCCGCTATCTTGGGATCCGGAGGCCGACACTCTACCGCTGATCCACAGAGGCAGCTATAATTTACATTAAACTGTTAGCAGACAATATTAGGCGTTACAAGCAATGAAACTTAATTCCTTTAATGATACTGCCTGTAGTCCCAAGAAAAAGAAACCGATGAAAGCTGCACCGTATTTATGATCGAGAGGTATGGTGGCAAAGCGTTATAATTATTTGTATACGTTCGTTGCCTCCACATTTTTATTAATGGTCAATGATTATGATTTGTTGGGTACACGTATGAGTAAAATAAAATTTATGTTTTGAAGACTTTGATCACATTTTAAGCCTACTCCTAAAATTATATGGACCTAATTTACGAGATATCAAACTATTACAGGTGTTAATGATCTCACCTGTTAAGTTTATATTAATATTTGTACAACATTTTGGATTGTTTCTTAACTTCAAGGCACAGACGTATCATGTGTTTGCACTGCGCGGGTCGGACGGAGGAAACAGTTCACTTCATTGCGTAGTCCGATGTCAGTAATACGGGAGATAGCTCTATATTTCGCCGTTGCGTCTGCGAAAACCGCTGATGTGGGAGAAACACCGTCCCGTGGCAAATATATAATCAAGAGCGAGAATTCTGAAATTACTAGCACACTGCTGAATCTTGTATGATAGAACCTTGCCGGTCAAAGCTGTAAACTGAAATATTTCACATAGCGGTTTTCGCAGGCGCAACGACGACTTGTACCATGTAGAGACGCGAGAGGTACAGTAGGCATACCGGAGCCTCTTCATCATCACCAGGGTGATCAATATTCACATCCGTAGGTTCCAAATCATTCCAACACTGGGCCTGTAGATTTGCTTGGTTTGGACTCAGATAGCGCGGAATTCGCCTCACGACATTGTCTGCTTCACTTTGAGACACTCCCGATAAGCGTTTCGACGCTCGGTGTCGATTTTAGTCCTTTTGGATTTCTGACAAGGCGCTATGTCCTCATGTACACGTTTTCGATGATTCTTAAGTTCTTTGTCGTCGAAGTGTCTGAAATTTTGCGAAAGAATATTTTCGCACTTCCTCGTATAAACATTTTCTAATATTTTCTCTATTTGATTTTTCTTCACCTATATTTACAGAACTCAGTGAGACGAAGAAATGGTGCTTCACACGACGTGCTACCATACCGGAGTACAGAGCTATATTTAGCCACGCAGCACGGTGATTTTCGTAGCTCAAGATGGCGGTGCTACGGTATCACCCAATGACTCCATAATGTCAGTGTTTTTGCTACAGGTCATTTCATGTTAAGAACACTGTATTGCTTTTACGGACCTACAATTAG
This sequence comes from Anabrus simplex, assembly GCF_040414725.1. NCBI lineage: Eukaryota > Metazoa > Arthropoda > Insecta > Orthoptera > Tettigoniidae > Anabrus > Anabrus simplex. The sequence goes on from NC_090270.1 coordinate 189,490,895, forward strand.
TGAACACACCCCCTCAGAGACACCCACAATTCCTCGTGATTAAGGGATATTATACTGTACTTTGTAATATATTATGAAAGACTGATTAAAAAAGTGTAAGACATATTTGCCCGTGAGTTATTTTATTAACTACATAACATTTTCTTCTTAAATATTGCACCTGTCTCGGGCTCGGCAGAGTGCTGAATATAAAATTTAATTTCACAAATAAACATTTGGATGGAAATCTTCTGGCTGAGGAACCTTTGAAATCAAACCCGGGCATCGAAGTCCCATCCTCCCTACTTTCAACTGGCACAACGGCTAAGCTCAAGAGCATACGGGTCAATGAAGTAAAGCGGGCAATTAATCTAAATATATTGAAAGTAGGGTGCTCTATAATACAACAGGAATACACTATATTGTTGAATAAGAATGGATTGTTCCCAATTTAAAAACATAATTTTAATAACTGATAGAGTCCCATGAAACAGCCGTACACACGAGAAATACCACGTTATTGCCTACGTGGCAATTTTAGACACAAAGATCAATTATATGGGAAATGCCGTTAAATGTCCTTGTATTCGTCTATATCACTTCTGAATATCATTTGGCATTCCCACATCAGCTTATCAATACTACACACACACACACACACACACACACACACACACACACACACACACACACACACACACACACACACTTCTTTATCACTAGGGATCTGTCCCTTTGTATAATGTCTGTACGAGCAGGTATCCGCTATATTCTTACCATAATACTACATTGTAAGAATGTTTTTCTCACGAGGATGTCATCCTTTCATATAATTTGTGCGTTGTTTAGATAACCCCTGTAAACCCTCCGTCCCCTTTAGTTCATAGAAGTAATTTGCACCTTAGTTTCTACCACTTTTCATCTTTAACTTTAGGTATCCTGGTCCCTCTTTACAATAAAATATTGTCATAGCACGTGTTTAGGAATCATTTGGATTTTGAAACTTTTACGTTGTTTAACGCTCCTCTGCCGAACTAAAAATATGAACTTATTCTACGTCAAAAAATATCGAACACATTATGTTACAGGGTCCAGCGTTCATCATTACTTAATGGCCCCCAAACTTAATTTCCACTCGTGTAAAGTAGCGGGCAAAAGCTAGGTTTATAGTATACAGTCTGCTTGAGAGGTAAGTACAAATTACCTTCCGGAAGATTGGGTTTAATGCCCCCAGCTCATAAAATGCCTCGGCTTATACTGCCCGCCGTATCATACTTCAAGTCTGTATGAATGCGTAATCTGTAAGAAGCAATTCTCAGTACATTGCTGCACTGCAGCTTCAGGACATATTCTGGATATGTAATCTGTAAGAAGCAATTGTGAGTACATCGCTGCACTACAGATGTACACATCACTTCAGCGTGGCTTCAAGACGTCTGTATACGTAATCTGTAAGAAGAAATTCTTTGTAAATCTCTGCACTGCACCTAGTAGTATGCATGGGTAAGATGCACGAAAACATTCTACGTACAAGAAGTGAACGTTTCCACACTGAACAACTTTTTAATGTATGTCGCCAAAGGCGTAAATTATTAATTATTAAATACTACCTGAGCTACGAAAATAAAATTTTCAACTTCATTCTTACATTTTTCAAGTAGGATATTTTGAAATCATATGTATTCAGAACTTGCCAATAACCAGCAAAATAAATATTTTTACTCATCTCCAAAGCACGCTGTATATAAAGCAGACTGCAGTTAATCCGATCTAACTAAGACATATTCGGATTACAAGATTGTCGGATTAACCGAAATGCTTGCTATACTGTAATGTAAATTAAAAGTATACTGGATTGGCACTGGTGACCATTTAGCCTCTTTTTTTCTGCGAGGAATTTCCTCAGAAGTTGTTAAAATGGTAAAATTGAAAATCTTACCTTGAGTTAGTTTCTGGTAGCTCTGTGGTGTTGAGAGGAGGTTGCAGGTCAGTGAGGTTTCCACAGTGGCAGCCTTCGATTGAGGTAGTCTTTGGTTCGTCCACCATGTTGCCGCTCGCGATGGCAACCTGCGCTCCCGTACCGATCCACATGACGAGTGCCAGGGCTGTAATGCCGCCTACCAAGACACCCTGCCATCAAGAATCAATTCAAAGAGATGAAGTCATACAGTTGATGAATATACCTTTTAAAACAGGGAGTCAATTGCAATCATATGTATATTACATTTATCAGGATGGGTTGAGTGGTTGAGATGGTAGAACCTCTGACCTGTTTTCAAGTTCGTGAGTTATATCCCGACTAGCACTTAAAAGAATTCCAGCGGGACAACTTCCCGTACCACGGCATCTGCGGAAACCGTAAACGTGGTTAATAATTTTGCTATTATTATCACTATTATTACTTGATTTTAACTAGCGTACCTGAGCTCAAATAGATCTTTCACTTTGGGTAATTAAAGTGTTTACATTTGCAACTATAGAAGTACAACTTGCGAAGTTCGCAACTCCGTATTTCGTGAACTTTTTACATTTCGGGTAGATTTGAAGTCGGATGTGTATATCGTCGCTGCGCCTAGAAAAACCGATATGTGATAATATTTCAGCTTAGAACGCTGGCCAGAAAAGTTCTGTCATCTGAGGTTCAGTATTGCATGAACTGTATCAACGAATTTCCGTCCTAAGCGATACCTGTAGGGGCAAAAGGTCTTTCTAGGTCGACGTCCCGAACAAATAGCATTTAAAAAATGTGATGCATGTACTGCAGGTCAGTATTTCACCAATAACATTGTCACATAGCGATATTTCGAGGCATAACGACAATATGTATATACCTCTAACCTGGACGAGTATAATTCAATAAAAATGTGTCCAACGGAACAGGGAGCCCAAGATATTTAGCATGCACTGGAAAGGAAATTTCATAATGTCAAGCAACTATTACATTAGTATGTTATTACTGTGTATATACATGTTATATTTGATAGACATTTACAATAACTTGCTTGTAATCATTAGTTTCTTTAAAGTCTCTTAAAAAGACAACTGAAGTGTTTTAAAGTTTTCGACAATGTCCACTATTCCTCAGTTTCGGGGCCGATGACAGATGTTAGGTCCCTTTAAACAGCAAGCATTATCATTCCTCAGTGTAATATTCTAGTCCAAATAAAAGTTAAATTGCCGACCATGTTCAAACGCATAATATTCCAGAGGACAAATTGTGGAAAATACTAGTTCATAAGAAGATGAATTAGGTATTGGAATAATTTAACACGGGGGATGTTTGATACATTTTCAACTTCCTTGATATCCTTTAAGGAAAGACGATGTGAATGAACGATACGGAATTGCTACGTGGGGGACATCCTAAGTCTAGATCAGTGGTAAACGATTGATAACTCAAATTCCTTGATGCACTAAAAAGATCGTCGATGGGTGGGAGGATTTTCAGGAATAGAAATAGCTTCCTCCTCTCATGAGGATGTTTCTTCATTCTTGTCATCAGTTGAAAAAAGAACCCTTTGTAGCACTTTTTGAGCGATATCAAGAACATCTTCACGCATCCCTGCTAGGTTGCCAAAATTCTGTATAGTTTCAATATTAGGAATTTCACTGCAATGAACTTCGGGAATGCGTTCCGTTCTTCGCTTATAAGCAGGGAGTTCTAAACTATTTACTTTCCTTACACTTTATGCGCTCTTACCCACCTCTGTTGCTGGAGTTTCTTATTGCAGAAATTCTTTATGCCCAAAATATTGTGTTTCGCGATACATATTTCCATACCCCATGACCACCTTATTGCATTAACAATGATTATTGCTCTCGCAAATTGTTGTATTATTAAAATGATCTGCAGGATTAATCACAGCCTTCATTAGGTGATTTATGTACAGCCATTTTACGATCTAATGATTGAACCTAGCTGGTCAAGTTGGCGGTGGTGAGAGGAGGGTACTTTACGACAACATCCACAATTTACATGAATTTAAAACTGTCAACAAACAATACCATTTTAAGTTTTCCCTTTTTCCTTTTTAAGTGTATTTCTTTAAGCCAGTCCATACAATTATCCCAAGTCATCCACGATGTCCTATTGCGAAGCCACGCTACAAGGTCATTGTTTCACAATGTTTCTTTTGAATGGTCTTAGATTAATTATCAGTTTCCAATAACAAGCGTTTTCCATGTGTACCGGTTGGTACACCTATACGCCGCACATTTGAATTTTCCGCCTTAAAGTACTCCTCTACAACTGAAACTCTGAACTTTAAAACTGAATTCAACCACTTATCAGAAGATGTCACTGTGTTAATTTCGAATTGTGTTTGTTTACTAATTATCAAGAAGTGTGGACATTCTCTCACAGATGTCTCTACCAAAACCTATGATCATGCACCCTGGTGCGAAGTGAAGGAACTTTTCTTGAAGATATTTTGTATTCATAAGTTGTTGTCTTTACTAAATTTCGTTCTTTCGTTGGTGGGTTGGCAATATTAATCCTTTTTTTCCGCCTGTTTTGAATTTACCCAATCAGTAATTTCTGTAATTTCCCTCCAATCACAGGTTTCTTCTTCATTTTTGACTAACTTTTAGCCGACCAATAAACGCATGTGGGCGTGTCGTAATTATTCATGAAAGGTCTCGAACCTTCCATGAGGGTTTAAAAACTGCTGATTTTCATGGCTCGTCGCCACTTCAACAACATCTAGCGTAGTGTATGGAAGTATAGCAGGGGGTGGGTTGCGCCTCTTCCTTCGAGCAGCAGCTCTTCAAAGGTAATTGCCTTTAAACATCTTTATTTCTTTTTTGCTCAGCAGTTAAACCCCCGGGGAAGGTTCGAAACCTTTTCAAAGTATCCTACCTGTTTAAAAATGTAACTTAGTGCCAGCTTATGTAAACATTTTCTTATTACTTTAACTATAAATCGGGGATAGAGTGCTTTACCCTCTCGAGCTCCCCTTCATTTTGATTTGAGGCGACTACGTTTTCATAACCGATTTTCTTCTCTCCTCTAATGTGTTAAAATTTTTCTTATACGAGTCACCTCTGTAGTATGGGAATAGCCCCTGTGTATCGGCTTAACGCCACTTAGGTTTTAACAAGCTTTCATGTAGGAGTGCTAGTACATGCCTCCCTTCATCTTGATTTTTTATGGGGCCATTTAATTAATCTGTTCCTTTCCACGAATGCCCAGTAGATTGGGTACTAGATACCCCTGTTTCTTGATAGGTGTGCCTTGAGGGCAGTTGACAGTAATGTTGGTTGTTGCCTTTGATAGGCTTGAAAGATTGAGAGCGGTCAGCTCTTTCTGGTATTACTAGGCGGGAGCAAGTGCTCCATGTAATTAGGGGTTTTCTGCCCTTTAGTATTTTGTGGTTGTGAGCTGAGAGCTCAGAGATTGAAAAGGTGGGGCTTGAAGCCCAGATCATTAATTTGTCTCTAAATCCTTGCTTTTCTGGTCTTGTACCTGATTATTGGATAGCTGTTGACTTGTTAAGTTTTCAAATTCTATGTAAAAATTTGTTAAATTTTGTTGTATATTGTAAATATAACCTTTATTTAAATTTTAGATTCATCTTTCGGACTTGTAGTTAGACCCATTCCAGCCCGCACCTTCTTTCACCTCTGCTGATCCACCAAAAACGGTAACACCATGTGTACTACAATCAAACAGTAATTCTTTTTCTGATTTAGGCCCCACTTCTTTCTTTACGCGTTTCAGCTCTTTCAACTTAATGAACGTGCGCTCTTTCACTTAATGAACGTGTTAATAACTGGTAGTAATGTACCCCTGTTTCGTCTGCATTCAATATATATTCCGCAGCAAAACTAGAGGTAATGTCAGGCAGGTTACGTTTCCGATCTTTCGCTACTTGCACATCAACTCCACTACATTCACCGCAGAGGAAAATGGAAGTTGTGTTGTTACGTTTGTGGAAAATATCTACCCACCAATTACTGGCTGAAAACATGGCGATGTCTAATTCTTTAGTAATCTCTCTTGCTAAAAAGAAAAATTGGTCCGTTCATTGGAATATTCTTACTTCGTCGTCACCGAACAAATTCAAACCCTTTGCTATTTAGTTCGTTGATAACATATTTGAGATTTTCTTTCCTCACTGCAATTTTGTCCCATGCATTTAATATTGAGGCCCATTGTTGCCAATGTTTGAAACTGTTTATTTATAAACATCAAACTCGTCTGCAATTTACGTAGAAGAAATATAATAAACTATCAATAACTTCTTCCAGTGGTTATTTCCAGTAACTTACGCTCATATTAGTGAAGTGCAGAAACTACACAAACCGACTCTACAAAAACAGATTTCCACACTGTAGGCCTCTAGTTGCCAGGTCATACCATTAAACAATAGGTATTTTTCATAACAGTTATTTGAATTATTGTCAAACACAAACATGTTATGTCCTCTTCCTCTGTTCTAAGATTATATGAGCGGAAGCGAAGAATTACAAGTAAAAATCGCCTAAATATAGAATCTTAAGGTGTTCGACTTCCAGAATTCATAGGTGACAGTATTTACTAGACATTTAAAAGCATAGATATTTGTCTGTTTCGAAGAAAATAAGAATGAGGTGTTAGCGTACAGGAGAGTCCAGATAGAGGGGTTTTACTCTCTGTGTGTGTGTGTGTGTGTGTGTGTGTGTGTGTGTGTGTGTGTGTGTGTGTACTGATTTGTCACACAGTTAATCCTGAGTTAATTTTCTAGGACGTTCGACAAATACCACCCATTTGGAATACTATGTTAGTAGGCATATACCGAACCAAAGGTGTTTTGACGTAATATATGTATACCAAAAGTCACCGGACATCATTTTACAAAATGGTTAAATGAGTATTTTGGCAGAAGTTTAGTTTGTTTTTAGTGCTGTACGTTTCTTAGATCCTTGAAATATGTCACAGTAATTTTTCCTATGCAGATGAAACGTACGGAAGTTCCGTAGAAAATTTACCTGCGTAGAAGTAGGTCTTTCACCAAATAGGGTTTTGATGTGCCGCAATTTTAATTACTAATCAATTTTGATCTGCGAAGAATCCTAATTGGATTATCTAACTGTAAAAATACAACGCTCCAACTGCATTCAAGAATCACAATGAGTATCTGACTTTTAGCATAGTTTATTATGTACAGTCGAGTGCACAGAATTTTTCAGATATAGTAATTTATATTGTAAATGGTATGTTACAACTTCTCTGCCTAATCTTACTCTTGCTTTACAGCGTTTAATTAAGTCAAGATAACTAAAGATCAAGTTAAAAGGCAGTCGGTTTCAACTATTTAGGTTCCCTTGAGTCACCTTAATATTCGGACACCATATGACATATGAAAATGTGAACATTATATTTGTATTTTTTTTATACATGTAGAAAAGAAAGTTTGTCAGTACCAAACCCCAATGTTTTCACTATGATTACTTAATAATACAAGTGTCTCAGAACAAAAATGGCATGTAGATAAAAAAAATAAGTAGTCACTTTATCACATAACAAAACCACTTTAATATTCGGACACATGGATCATAATGACCGAAACTGTAGCGTAACATGGAACTCAAATCAATCTAGTACTTGGTGGCATTGCCACGGCTTTCAGTCGCTGTGGAATAGAACAAACTAACTTTTTCCTGTCCTTAGGACTAATATTAGCCCATTCTTGTATCAGTATTCGTTGCAGTTCCTTCTTTGACGTTATTATAGAATTCTTCACTCTTGTCAAGTTCACTCCATAAATTCTCAATGGGACTGAGATCCGGAATCTGGGATGGAGTTACAAGCACCTTTAGGCAGTTCAACAACAGCCACATCCGGACATACCACGCTTAATGTTTAATGTTGATAGAAGGGAAAAATGTCCCTTATCCCAAGCTTTGTTTCACTGTAGTGTAAATTCTGCTTCAAGATGGCTAGATACTGTTTATGGTCCATTGTATGTTCAATAAACGACATTTCACCTACTGTAGTAGACGAAAAGCACGCCCATGCCATTGCATTCCCGTTCCATGTTTGATAGTTGGTTGTAAATGTTTCGGTTTTAATTCGTCATTTGGTTTGCACCAAACCATTCTCCTCCCATCCGATCCGTAAGTATTAAATTTGCTCTCATTACAAAATAACATGTTTCCATCATTATGTGTTCTTGTGTACATATTGTAAACTTCAGTTCTTTTTCCTTCGGTTCAATTCACTGATATATGGCTTTTCCCTCAACACCCTCCCGTTAAATCTGGCCTTTCGAAGAATCCTGCGCACAGTTTCAGGGTGCACTGATTTACTAGCTTCCTCTTCCAATTCCCGTGCAAGTTGTAGCACATTCAAGTTAGGACCGTACCCTGTTTTTCTTAAGAAGTCTCTCTCCACGATCAGTTAGCTTTTTCAGTTGACCCGTTTTGCGGTGTAGACGCAATCCTGTTCTCTTCTTTAAATCACCGTACAATGGCATTGGCAGTATCTTTACCCATACACAACATTTACGCAAGATCTCTGCAACTACGCCCCTTTGCATCGTGGAAAATAACCAGTTGGCGCTGTTGAAAATGCGTTTCTGCATAAAAGTTCAGGGAAACGTATCCTACTCTTTACCTTACCCAATTACGGCAAGGGAGAAACGTAGTCACGTGCAAATGGAGCAACGGCAACGTGTCCGAATAATAAAGCGATGTGTAGTATCTCATGATTTCCTTTTCTATCAGAACACTTCACCAGTTCGCCTGACATTTAATTTTGTTGTGATACGAGGGGTATATATACTCATACATTGTTGGACGTGTGTTTGTTGTATGTACATTTGTTTGCGAACGCATTATGTGAGGAAACATTCCAATATCTGTGTTGTCCGAATATTAAGGTGACCCACTGTATAACGAAGAATTGACCTTTCGGCTTAGACTAGTGTATGTGCTGGAATTTACTTCAAACTGGTGTGGCCAAGAAATGTTCGAGGTGGTTGTGAGAAACGTAAGAGAAAACACTATTGGAAACTGAATGCATGGGCACCATTCCGTGCTCTGGATTGTACAGATTCCTATTTTGTTCACTCCTACTTAGAGGCTATAATGCATCACATTATTATTATTATTATTATTATTATTATTATTAATAGACAAAATTAATTTTAACCATTTTGACTCAAAATCAAAAACAACAGTTCCCTGATACGTTACGTCAAGGAAGACCCCGAAGAAATGGGCCTACGACCACATGACTCCCACAAACGAGACCTTTTCACAACAGGTACTGTAACTTTTGAGACTTTCCGGGATGTGAAGTGGACAACTGGTGCAAAATGGTCGGATGAACGTCGTGCTCGACACGGCGAACTAATTAAAACCTATGGATCATTCGAAAACCGAGTAAACGCTAGTATGTATAATTTAACTTATCGTGCTCGTTAGTTGGTCGGTTAGCGATAACATATATAAATAAAATCGTATGGTCTCAGCTACAGTGTAAAAGAATTTTAATTAGACACAATCTGGCTGGCTGGTCGTCAATTTCGACGTTCCGTTTTACTCTATGTCTACCACATAGAGCAGGGCCTCTCAAACGCCCAAAATCTCACGCGTGCAAACTGCGGCGCAGAGTTCCTGTGCACAGTGCATCGGTCCCGTTCGGCTAGGCTCAGACCAACGCTTCATCTCTGGGCTACTCGGCTAAGCTCGGCTCAACTCTGCTCGGATTTGGAGTGCTACGGAGCAAGTGAGGAAGAGGGAGACAGGCGGAGCGAACGACACAGGCGTGGGGAAAGACAAAGACAGCGCTATTGCTCCAAATCGAGGAGTGGGGGTCTGCACTCTGGTCAACCAAGCGAAGTCTTTTGTGCCGTGCACAGTGCATGCACCAGAACTCTGAGAGGCCCTGGCATAGAGTAAAGTAAACCCCTCTTGGGGGTCTATGGCTGAGTTTTAATGAATTTTGTCAGGTAAACACCAAATGTGTCACCAGAGATCTTTTACATGCCGACAACGTAAGACAAGGGGGTACCGAATGGACTTTCGTCCGCCCTTAAAATTTCTATTACCTCTGCCGGATTCGAAGCCGCAATTTTCTGATCCGGAGGCAGACACTACCACTGATCCACGAAGAGAGTCGCGTACATTACATTCATAAGAGATACATTCTATGCTATTATTATTTTTTAAAATTAACATATTCTCTTAGAAAGGAAGAAACACTGAACAATATCTGTATGCTATCTTGCTACAATTAGAACCATATTTCAGGAGACTCACCTTAGAATTTGCCCACGGAAAGAACATCCCGAGGGAGAACATCCCTAAGGTAACTCCGCCAACCATGCCGTTGAAGCTGAGAGCCACCTGTGTTTTAACAGTTCACCATTAGCCAAAAGAAGCAGAAGTTTGAATACTTATCTAACAAAAGATCAGAGTAGTACCTGCAGGACGCTGCCCAGTTGCTCAACCATGAAGACCAAGCCGAAACTGAGGAGGCCGAACACCAGAGACACCCACTTGCCAAGCTGAGCTCCTTTCTGTGGAGGCAACTGGACATTGAAGGCCCCCTGGATGAAGTCCTTCATGGTCACGGCGGCCAGCGAATTGAGAGCTGCGGCCACGGTTCTGTTGAGCAACAAGTTGGAGACAATTCATTGTATTCTAATATTTGTCTTTGCTACATACATTTTCAGTGTTCGGCATGGTTCGATTAAACATTACGTAAACATGCAATGAGGAAACAGCACCAGAGTAAAGTTGAAGCTTAATTTAATTCTGTGGATTGCAGTTTTCGGCCGGCCCCGCGGTATAAGGGTAGCATGCCTGCCTCTTAGCCTAAGGCCCCGGATTCGATTCCCTGCCAGGCCAGGTATTCTTACCTGCATCTGAGTGCTGGTTCAAGGTCCACTCAGCCTACGTGCTTACAGTTAAGGAGCTATCTGACTGAGATGGCGGGTCCGGTCAAGAACGCCAAGAATAACGGCCGAGAGGATTCGTCGTGCTGACCACACGGTACCTCGTAATCTGCAGGCCTTCGAGCAGAGGAAGGGTCGCTTGGTAGGCCATGGCCCTTCCGGGCTGTTGCGCCATGGGATTTGGTTTGGCTTTGGTTTTTTGGATTACAGTTCTCAAACTTCGCTTACATAAAATCTGTAATTAAACTTATTTTTATTTCAGTGCTAGGCTACGAGTTACTTTTAAGGAATTGACATTAACAATTTTGCGCATCCAGCGTTGAGAGTAACTTGTACCAGACGATCGCATTCTTAATAAAGCTTAGGCCTATGTGGAAAAAGTTTTGTGCCACAAAGCTGATATAACTCAAATCGGACCTTGGATAGTATACCAGCCTAAATCTGCAATTTGAGCACTGTGAAGTATTATGGTAACAAAAAGAAGAGAAAGTGTGATCATTTCAATCAGTATGTTTGTATTAATACTGCAGTGGTAAGCACCTTGGCGCTGTACGGCGTGACGATCGCTTCTCGAATCACTTTTATCCCCATTTGTTTATGATTCAAAAGGTAAGTGTTTTTGCACTGTGTGCGTGTGTCAGTGAAGTTCCTTGACAAATATTACGGCATTCTTGGCAGGTTATGTCGTCTTATTGAACGAGTATTACCTGGAAAAGACAATCGTAAAATTTAAAAAATGGCGGTAGGCTGTCGCTATTGTAACGGTCGCAGGGTTTTGACAGTTTCGTAGACTTACTTATTAGAAATAAAATTTAAAAAAATATTGTGTGGATAATAAATGTTATTCAATAGAACGTGGTGCACTTGCAATGTGGGTAATAACGCCGTGTAGTATGGGTCTGTGATATGAGAAATAAGAGACAATTGAAGAGTTCGGAAGTATCTTTACGAGTGAAAGTAAGATTTTCCATCATTGAATGTGTTATTCTATACAACTGACTACGATGTATTCACACTGACCACGATGTATTCACAACGATAGCTAACCTCCAACTGAGTCAGCGCGCGAGTCAACACAGCGCCATCTTATGACAGAGTATGCGTGTGATGTCACAGTACAAATTTGCGTTACTTCGAAGCGCTATTTCCTGAGAATTAATTTTCAGATTTTCAATAGCTTTTTGCAACAGGTAGCCGCCTCTTTTATCTGTCAATTGAGTCATTAAACATAATCGTATGTTTAATACTCTAGGCGATATACGGCGTTCTACCCTAACACTAAAAGCGTCTTATAATTTTCCTTCCATGTATCCATTGTCAAGGACCGTAAGTCTACGTTAAAATAATTCCTAATATTCTAATAAATAAAGTGCCATGTAGAGAGTTCCCAAACTGATCTCTTATATAAAATAGCGTTTTCCACTGTAGACTTATTTTAAAAAGAAGGAACTTAAAAAATACTTTTCTAATTTATGAAGATTCAAACAGATTCAGTTGTTGTAATTCCGTATCATCATCATCATCATCATCATCATCATCATCTGTATATTTAAAACACTATGCTGATTTTTGTTACACCGATTTTGAGGGAAGTGCAGAACAAATTGACATCGTAAAACATTCTGACGAAAGGTTTTGGTCTGTGGATTTGCAGAGTGTCTTTAAAAGCATAAACATGTCTTGCCGTATATTTTTAAATTATTAAAGGAAAATGTAGCGTTCTCATTGGTCAGTACGGTCGCCAGTACTTCCAGGCCACCTGAACCGTGAGGACGCTGAACAGGTGGCACGATAGTGGAGGTGGAAAGGGGTAGGCACGCATGCGCAGTCAAACGTCTTTGGGTACGTATATGCCGGGAGGATTACTCTGCCGTAGCGGAAGGACGAGTTTATTCTCAGGAGGACCAGGATGGAGAAGCCGACCCAACCAGTGAGACTGGCCGACCACGACTACTAGGGAGCCTTCGAGAAGCTACAAGACGTGCTCTATACGATGGAAGTGCCCCATTATGAACGCCCGGGGCTGGTGGTGTACAACCGGTGAGGGGAGGACAACCACCATGGGTCGCTCCACGTATACGACCACCTCAATGCGACCGCGGAGTCCATCGGGGAGCCACTCCTGCAGGTCATCGGCCATATGGTCCCTGGCTGGGCGATCAGCATTCGCTCTAAGGACGCAGCTAGCTTCAAGGTCTACGAGGAGCGCACCTCCCAGCAGTTCCAGGTTGCCCGGCTACCAGGACTCAGGGAGCACCTGGAAGTCTCAGGCTACCAGGAGGCAGCCACGCAGACGGAGCCGCGGGACCGATGACAACGGCGGCGCTCCCGAGCGCCGCGACGGCGCGACCCCAGTTGGAAAGCTGTACTTTACGAAGTACATGCAGACCAACAAGGCCGCCAACCAGGATCGTCGACCACCTGCCAGGGCCAAGTGGACGCAGACGTAGACCTACCAAGAGGGGCCTGTAACCCGGGCGCAAACAAGGCAAGCACCCGCGATGGTGGATGGCAGCACGGCAGTGGAGAAGGACGCCCCCTGGCGTACTGAGGCCGCTGTCTAGGCCCTGCCTGACACCATGTCTGTCAAGATGCAGACCTCGATGTGCGCCCCACAGGACAGGGAACGCAGTCGAGTGCTAGCACCGACCGGCGACGCCGCCGCCGCCAACAGCCAGGAGAAGGAAGACGGCGACGCAGCGGAACCACCAGCTACCTCGGGGTCACCAGGCCGGGAGGAGGGCCACCAGGACGAGGCCTCTTCCCTGCCAAGAAGAAACCCCCGGGAAGACGACGATGCCGGACGAGGAAGCAGAAGGCGACGCCGGCCCATCAGGAGAGAGCCGCCCAGCTGCAACCCAGGACTGCTCCCAGGACAGCAGTCTACCGAGGAGCCAATCAGGAGGACCTCAGCAGGTAGCGGCAGTCAGGTGAGTGAAACGTCCCCCTTAGCAGCTCTTGCAGTGTTTCCGCTGTCTGAGGTGGGGCCACCGTCAGGTCAGCTGTGGGCTCTAAGTGAGGTGCAACCGCTGTGGTGGTGATCACCACTACACGGCCTACGCAACACTTAAGGAGGCGCCGGTGTGCGCCAACTGCGCGGGGGGCCCACCCGGCCTCCCATCGCAGTTGACCTGTCTACCGGGCCATGGCGCGGGCAGAGTGGAGGAGGCCCGGCGCCATGACCCACCCCCTTCCAGGAGGTCCTCGCCTCCGCGGGCTTGGCCTTATTCTCCGGGATGGGAGACTGGGTACAAGGGACTCCAAGGAGGTGGTGCCGTGCGGCGGGCCCTAGTGGCACTCGACGCATGGCTCCGCAGCCGGCAAGGCCCGCGCTAGTCACAGCAGTGCCCAGACGAACTGATCCCCTGGCAGACGGAATGGCGAGGAATATGTTTATGACTTGTGCATGTTACTTGTTCCTAACTAACACTGCCTCTGGACTTTTCCAGCCCACATCCTTGCATGTGCTATCATAAGATGTCATGTTTTACATGTAGGCTATTTCTCTTTTCTGCCTATGTGGTTTTTCCCTGACCCTTCAATACCATACTTTAACACTATCCAACCAATACAAACCTTGCCTAGTAGCGTATCTAACATGGAAACAGGCAGATACTCCTTGTATCACTTCTCGCTCTTCCCTGCTCTCTCTTTCTTCATAGAAATAATAGCATGTCGGAGGCCATGTAGATTGAGTAGATGGTCACGCGGGGGGGGGGTCCCCCCCCCAAAAAAAAATCCTCACTCAGCACTCATAGCAGTGCTCTTCACTCATCACTTATTATTCAAAGACGCACATACCGCGCGAGAGACCCTCGCTCTTTCTTCACTATCGAGGATAAGTTTTCCATACAGTTATGATTGTGCAGCATTCACGAGAAGATCGCGTTGTGTTCTTTAAATTTTTAAATTTAATTTAAATTTAATTTTGTTTTTATGCAAATGTTCATAGTTATCTGTATACATAATGGTTAAGCAGAATGACAGTAGTGATGATGAATTTACGGTAGCAAGCAAACTGTACTGTACTGTATTTCAAGTTTCGGCAAAAGGTACAGCGCACTTCCAGTTAATAAGAGAATTCCACCACTTATACCAGGAAATGAAAAAAGACCCACAGAAATTCCACGACTATTTAAGAATGTTACTGCAGACATTTCAGTGGTAGACTCCTTGCCTGAACGGCCAGCGTTGAGGCCTTCGGTTCTGAGAGTCCCAGGTTCAATTCACGGTCGGGTTGGGGATTTGAATCGCGTGTGATTAATTCTTCTGGTTCGCGGATTGGTTGGTTGTGTGTGTCCCGACACTCTCGTCTTCATATTCGCACAGCACACCACACTATCAACCACCACAGAAACACGCAATAGTGATTATATCCCTCCGCATAGGGTTGGAGTCAGGAAGAACATCCAGAATTAAAAACAGGTCAAATCCACATGTGCGACACAGTTCGCACCCGCGACCCCATGGGTATGGGAAAAAGTGGTAGAATAAGAATTTGGACATGTCAATATTTGCTAAAAGGAATTTAAAGCAATATGAAACCACGGAAGTACAGCAACTATCATGTCAACCCAATTTCAATTGAAGAAAAACTGGCCATTACGATAACGTACGCAGTACTAATGTAATATTCTCCATTTCAAGAAGTAATCCGGAATTTATCGAAAGATTACATTTGTACGAGTAGATTATACAGATAATATTAAACAAGTAGCCTACTAATTTAATATTTTCATCTGGCAGGACCTAGTGTTTATAGTGCACTATGTCTTCTGGAATGTGCTAGAGCAATTTTGTTTGTTACTTTCATTGATCTGTCTCTGTCTTATCCTTGGCTTTGACTATATGAAAGTGACTGAGGTATGAGCGATGCTAGTAATGCCATTCCTTCTGCAGCCAGTCCCTGCTATGAATGGTGTGAAAATGTTGCTCATAGGGTCGGTTGGTGTATGTATTTCAGTGGGCTTGGCAGACTGATATGTAACAGCAACTTCTGGCTCGGTGAGGAAAGCAACGGGAAACTACCTCACTCTTCAGTGATGCCTAGGCCATCTATGACAGCTGATGGTAGAGCTGTTGAGGATCCAACCAGCCTTAGGGCTGAAGACTGAACATGCATACCTTCAATGAACATCCATAATATGAGTACGCGGCTTTGGTTTTGAGCCAACCAATTACAGAACAGCACTCAGTAAGCACATTGCTCCAAAATCAAACCGATGTGATTGTTGGAGGAGGAACGGAGAGAAGAGGGACGGGTGAAGTGCTGGCACAAACATCTCTCTCTCTCTCAGCTTCCTATGTGAAGCGAAAGGAGTATTGAGCGCTGAATGAGGAGTAATCAACCCGGTACGTTCGTACCCTTACTGGTCAACTGTAGCCTACTTCGTGGACAGGAGTAGTCTCTGTTTTGCTACCCAGCAATCGAACAGTGCACATTACGTACAGAATTCCTCTAAATTTAAATGAGAATTCAGTGTCTGGATTAAAATTAAATTTCAAAGCAGCTGACTATATTCGATAAGCATGGCTCAATATGGAATAAAGCTCCAGTGGCCAATAGTCATTCATTAATGTGTGTGAATTGTCTTCTATCATAGGTAACGACATTCCATTTCTTCTGGTGCGAAAATTATTATTCTTGGAGATTTCTTAAAGGTTTTGCCTGTTTTGCCACATGCTTATCGCCAAACAGTTATTTAGTTATAATTGTATTTAATAATCTCTTTGACCCTTCAAACCACGCCGCTTACATAAAAATATGTGCGCAAAACCAAAAACCACATAAAAATGGAATTCGCTGATTTTTTTGTAAGAAATCTGTAACAGCGATTACCGCTCTGTAGATGGTACGAATCAAATGTTATTGAACTACAAGCGAGTATTTTAGCATAAGATGGTAGTGATTAAAATTTATAGCAAAACGTTCACTTCTGCGAGAGATGACATTTCCTCGAAAGTTGACATTCTTAATTTGAAAATCAATGGGCTTATACCCGGTAGTTTAAAACCATACACTAGGGTCAACAGATTAATACTGAAGATAAAATGTAGCGAGGCTTACTTCATTTTCCTGTATAATTGTTGAATTCCTTCGAATTAATAGTTTTCCTCCACGTATTCTTACTCAAAATTGGAGTCATACTTATGCTCCTTAGACATCGGAACTTTTCCCAACGGCTCCTAAACGGAACCACATTAGGACCTAATTCTAAGAAGTATTTGCGAAAGTTGTTTTGATTTGGAAGTAGTATGTCTAGATAAAAAGCTGGACAGAAAACTAATCCCTCTAATCGACTTAACATCCGATAAAATGCTTCCATTTTCTTTCAAGAGGTATTAATTTCCAATTCGCTTGGCATTTCGTATCACGATCAATCAACCTCAAGGGACGTGCAGGTCTATTTACCTCAGCCATGGCCAGTTAAATCAATGTCAAGAGAGCGATATTTTAAAGTTACAATAGTGCCAAAAGGTAATTGTGCAAGGAATGCACCGAGCAAGTGGCTGTGTGGTTTGGGTCATGTAGTTATCAGCTTGCTTTCGGGAGATAGCGGGTTTGAACCTCACTGTCGGCAGCTCTGAAGATGGTTTTCCATTGTTTCCCATTTTCACACCAGGCAAATGCTGGTGGCTGTACCTTTATCAAAGCCACGGTCGCTTCCTTCCCACTTCTAGCCGTTTCCTATCCCATCGTCGCCGTAAGATCTGTGTCGGTGCGGCGTAAAGAAAATTGTAAAAAAAGAAATATAGTATAAGGAATCTCGTATAGCAGAATGAAAATCCTTCATTGAATATTTACCCCATTGAACGTCATGTCTTGACGGGTTTTAGCTAATAATAATAATAATAATAATAATAATAGCGTGTAGCCTCCGAAGAGCCCTGGTGCAGGTCATTCGAGTTGACTCCGTATAGGCGAACGAACACACACAGAGAGAGAGAGAGAGTGAGAGAGAGAGAGAGAGAGAGAGAGAGAGAGAGAGAGAGAGAGAGAGAGAGAGAGAGAGAGACATTGAAGGTTAAAATCACCGAACCGGCCGAGAATCGAACCCAGGACCCGCTGAACCAAAGCACCATTTAGCCATGGAGTCGGACAAGATCCATGGTGTTCCTCACAGAGAGGTACTCATCACAGGCCACGTATACTCATGGTGCTGCTCACATAGTGGTGCTCATCACAGGCCACGTATACTCATGGTGCTGCTCACATAGTGGTGCTCATCACAGGCCACGTATACTCATGGTGCTGCTCACATAGTGGTGCTCATCACAGGCCACGTATACTCATGGTGCTGCTCACATAGTGGTGCTCATCACAGGCCACGAATACTCATGGTGCTGCTCACATAGTGGTGCTCATCACATGCTACGAATACTCATGGTGTTGCTCACATAGTGGTGCTCATCACAGGCCACGTATACTCATGGTGCTGCTCACATAGTGGTACTAATTACAGGCAATGTAGACCCACGGTGTTCTTCATATAATTTACTACTCCCGGAGTAATCCTCCGCCGATGATACCAATCAGACCCAGTCGGAAGCAGTAGCGATACCAGTTCCTCGGGTAGTAGTGATTACTGTTCTAAGTGGGAGCACAACCAGGCACGTGTAATAATACTAATTGCAAGTAAAGTCGACCCATGGTGTTCATCGCTTAACGGTACTAATCACAGATTGTCTCATGGTTCCAAAAGTATAATTCCTTGGTCACTTTCGCCTCTTATGACAGGCAGGGGATACCGCGGGTGTACTCTTCATCCCCGTCCCCAACCCACACGAGGTTCTTATGCGAAGTTCACTCGCTGTGTACTAATCACCAATGTATCATGTAAAAATTAAGCTTGAACAGAACAAACTACAAAAAATGTTACACAAGTAGAAGAGTGAATTTTAGTAGAGAAGCGACAGTCATGCCGTACAGCGGCCGATCAAATGTAGTACCGTATCATAAACAATTAGAAGACTACTTTCTATTTGCTAACGGTAGTATGCATAAAAGCACATATTTATTTGAAATCTCTTTTTTTTTTTACAAGATGTTTTAAGTCGCACCGACACAGATAGGTCTTACGGCGACGATGGCACAGTAAAGGGTTAGGAGTAGGAAGGAAACGGCCGTGGCCATAATTAAGGTGCCTGGTGTGAAAATAGGAAAGCACGGGAAACCATCTTCAGAGCTGCCGATAGAGGGGTTCAAACCCACTATTTACCGAATAATGAATACTGGCTGCACTTAAGCGACTACAGCTATCGAGTTCGGTATTTCAAATCTCTAAGAACTTTGATAGGTGGGATGCCACAACCATGAATGGATCTACTCGCTGGGTCTATCAGTGACTGAGTACCGTCAAAATATGATACTTTGATGACCTAATACATTATTTGGCCACATCAGCATTTAATGGAACTTGAAAGCTATTCATTCTGTCGAAAAATCTCTTAAGAAATTAAACACTAACATACCCGTAAAAAACACCATTGAACAAAAAACGACGTTTCGTCCTAGAAGAACATTGTGATATTTTATCTTTCACTTTCCAACCATGCGCATGTATGTTAAATATTGTTTACGTTGCGTAAACTAGTCAATGATTGTGAATTGTTGATGTAAACAAGATCAATATGAATGCATTGGTCCTCCACTGTCACCTTTGTAACTTCGAGCAAGTTTTCTGTACTTATCTAAGCTCCTAATCGTCCATTACCCTTCTTCATAACATCAACACGCTCAATGACAAGTTTACGGAACGTAAATAACATTGTACATATATGGGAATGATTTAAAGTGAATGGATATAATCTGAGGATGTTCTTGTAGAACTAAAACGCCATTCTTTAAAAAAATGTGCAGTTTACAGGTATTTTATAGTGTGTTGTACAGTAATAAGCGTTTTCGACAGGCTGAAAATGTTTTTTAAAGTCATTAACTGAGTCGCCACTTAAAAGTATAGCTTCCTTCTTAAACATCAACATTTAGAAAGTCACTTTATAATGTAAGTTTTGTTATAGCAAATCATGTGGGTGGATTAATGTTACCTTTGTTTTCAATATCATCTCACACCCACCAATGGAATTAATTGGGACTTAAAAACCAGCGAGTATATTATTATAATTCATCATCATCATCATCATCAAATGTAAGAGCCCGCTTGGCGTCCATGATCATTTAAGGGTCAAATCTTGATGGTCCAACACCATGATCAGTTGGTTCAAGTCCCGTTGGTGGGAAAAATCAGTATCAGAATGTTGACCGGCAGGCTGGGAGAATTTGTGATACCGTACACAATTTCTTATCACGCTGTCCCTACTTTACCATTACAGCACCACCCAGACGCGCAGGTCGCCTATGAGCATCAACTAGAAAAACCTGCACCAGACCTATCCGGAGTCCACAGGCCATCAACTGAGCATCAGAAAATGCGGTAGGGGTGGTCACATTTTTCTTCCTACCGAGGGCCCAATGTGATGATTCGGCTCTATCTATCTGTATCACGGACTTTACACCTTTCAGCGTTCGGTCTCCAACCCTCTGAAGTAACTTAACGTGTCCGCAATACCATTTCTGGAACTAGCTACGTGGCCCAGCTTAGCTCCACACCTCCCAGTTTTAGATCATAAAAAAACTGGGCCTAATCATAGTCACCTTGGTCTTCCTCTACTTCTCTTACCCTCTGTGTTCGAGTCCATAATAATCTTAAGTAACCTATCCTCTATTCGCCTCACACGATCCCACCACCCAACCCGTGTATGCGTACAGCTTCATCCATCGAGTGTATTTCTAACTTAGCCGCCACCCCCCTCCCCACACACACAAACACACACAGAGAAATAGTACCAAGATACATTTACAGTTTTATAACCAATGTTGTATTTCAGTCTCTTCAACTGAACTTGTTCAGACCTACAGACATTCCTTTCTCACTATACACAGGAAATAGCGAGTGTAGCATGCTAAACTGACATTGGAATACACGGCCATGAAAGAATATACTGATGCATGTAACAGTATGTCGAAGGGTTAAGGAGAAAACAATGGATATAAGTAACCAAAATTTATAACACTCCTTACATCAGTGACAACAGAAAGAAACTGAAGTAAACAAGCTTCCCGACCGATGGTTCAATAGGGGCCATTACAGTCTCACCGGGATGTGTCAGGAGGCAGAGAAAGAAGAAAGGGAATCTTCGCAGACTTACTTACCCGAGTGATGCGCTGAAGATACCCGCCACGAAGAAACCCGGAACACCTTTGAACTTTTCAAGAGACGTCATGACGTAGTACGGGAGTAGCTGGTCACTGGCAGACACCCACTGCAAGAGCAAATCATAGCTATTGCCTAGATATATGGTTTGTTTATAATAAATATGTTAGCAAGCCTAAGATGAATCCTACAGCTCTATGATAGTTACTATAATCATAGGCCTCAAATACTCTATATAGGTTACATCATGGGTAAGTACGATGATGCCATATCCTCCGTCGTCCTGAATACGTGGAACATTCTCGCTGTTTTGAGCATGAAACAAGTCTCTTTCAAAGTGTTCACCAAGAATAGAAAACAATTCCTTTGTTCAGAGATTAATAATATCACCTTGCTCTAATGATACAAAATTAATCTCAATTTTAATAAATATAAGGGAGTCATTATAAAATGGAGGTACCGGTATATGTGAAGTGCAAAGAGAAGGTTTTAGGATGGTCAGTATTACAAAACGTAGCTGTCAGTTTTAATAATAATAATAATAATAATAATAATAATAATAATAATAATAATAATAATAATAATAATGCCTTTACGTCCCACTAACTACTTCCACGGTTTTCAGAGACGCCGAAGTGCCGGAATTTAGTTCCGCAAGCGTTCGTTTACATGCCAGTAAATCTACCGACACGACACGAGACGAGACTGACGTATTTGACCACCTTCAAATACCACCGAACTGAGCCAGGATCGAACCTGCCAAGTTGCGGTCAGAAGGCCAGCGCCTCAACCATCTGAGCCACTCAGCCCGGCAGTCTTAATCTTATCTTGGGATAGTTTTATCTCACAAGTCTGAGCTCATTTGTATCGGCTTAGAACTTGGTATGAGATATTACGTCGTGCTTATCTAACCTGTCGACACTGATTATGTGTTAGTTTGAAAGTTTATAACATGGGTTCAAGATATATACGAGTCTGAGAACTAAGAGCGTGTGTTTTGATCAAGTGAACAGCATATTTAAATATGTAGTAGTTTATCATGCAGCTGGATTTATCGTGTAGTTTATTTCAGGTTGTATTTTTATGTCCAATTGTTGGTTAGTCTTGTGTGTGTAATGGTCGATTCTTATGTTCATTTTCTGATGAAGATGATCTGCATAAATTGTTTTGTTACAGAATAAAGCTTGTTATTTCAAAACTAGTGTGGCGGAGTCTTCTGACTTTGGTCCAGTTCCCACCCTCTTTAATCGCTTTCAGAGCGTTAGGTAAACATAGGTACCCGAGCACAGTCTTTTGCACACTCCCTGCTTATCTAAATCGAGGTATCCATATTGATGAATTCTGGAGCCAATTTTACAGGCACTTATGATCACATTTTATGTAATTCAAGCAGGAAAGGAAGTAAAGTTACAGTATACGCAACTAATGCAGGTTTACACTGAAATCACTCCCCGCTGAAGTTCGTCTTTCCTCTCTTGTGTTGCAGGTAGCATCACGTTACACTCGTTTACCACTGGGACTGTAAGTTGGCAATTATGGATATTTTACATTTGAATAACCCCATCTGTTTTACAACTATTGAAATGCATCGTGTCTTAACAGATGGGGACCAATAAAAGCTTGGCACTAGACAATATTCATAATCCTGAAAATAAGTTCAAAATTACATCCTTAAAGCTGTCTACTCCATCACAATATTAAAACAAGGTTATTACATTCCAGATTCTTTTGAAGTTTCGTATACATTTTACTCTTATACAAGGCGATCTTCAAAGTTACTGTCTCACTCTCCGTAAGCTTCTCAAACCGCGATAGAGTTGGACAGAATTTTCTTATCCCTGTGTTGGTGATAGTAGTCTGGGTTTAAAGCACATAAGACGTATTAACACCTATTAAAAAACCAAAAGGGCACATGAAACCTAATAGGTGAAATTACTTTATGTTTATCCAGAGGAATTCACAACTATGCAATTAATACAGACGGTGTTATCTTATTAACTCAGTTCAGATAATTGTCTTTGCAAACATTTAACAATTCAGGTAATATGCGTCTTTTCAGATGCCATTCAAGATTATCATGTTCTCAAATAATTCCTTTAACATCGCTTTGTCGCTATGCATTAGCTAATTTTTCAGCATTGCTATTCCCATTAACATTTTGAAAATATAATTTAAGTTGTAAATATTCTTTTTCCTTCTGCTAACTCATACTTCCCTCTACTTACATTTTGACCCAAAATTAACCTGTTCCTATCAAAATATTTAGCGTAAAGCCATCTCATGACAGGTCTCAAATGTACTGTTGTGGGAAAGGAAGGTAAAAGGATTTCACTTGCCGTAACCTCATCGCTAAGTGGGATAGTGTGGTTTGTTCCATGCTTAGTTTCCTTTGTCCCAAAGAATCAACTTGGTACTCGTTTCTAGAGTAGGCCGAATGATTATGTCTCTCCACAGAAGTGGAAGTTTCGTTCCTGAACTTTTGAACTTCTGACGAGTAATCGAACATTCATTTACAACCTTGCCTAGGTAGTAGCTCCAACATCCTTCCCATGCTATTTTAAATCTTAAAATTGTCAAAGAGGCAGGTACAATCATAATAATAATAATCATCATCATCATCATCATCATCCCACTCCAGTCGCCCGGGTGTGGTTGCAGATGCAATTTAACTATGTTCTTTCCTACGAAGTCGCTTTCTGCAATACCTTGTCGCCAATTCTTGAGCTGTAATTTGCTTTAGTGTATACCTAATTCTCACCGTATTAATTATGCTACCTTAAACCAGAACCAATTATTCACTCCAACCATACTTACTCTCCAAGCAGCTACTTCGGTTAATGTGAGGAAGATCGTCAAATCCATGATCCAATGTTTGCGGCATCGAACCCGACTGAGGAAGCCTATTTTTGAAGGGTAGCCAAAATTCTTGGCACTCCATGTCTCTGTTGGCATGTTAAATACCTCTGGTGGTGAAGAGTACACACCCTGTTCCGAGCCAGAGGAATCAACCAATGAAGGTTGAAGACTCCGACCCGGCTGGAAATCGAACCCGGATCCTTATACCAAACGCCAGTTAGCCTCGAGGCAAGATAACATCACTTTCATTTCCTTTACAGCACCAGAGAAGGAAGGCCTACAGCAAATGCATGGAAACAGCGTCCACTTCTGTAGTCCACTCATCAATCCAGGTCGATCTCATAGCGAAACAAATACCGCCACTACACCCCTGTGGAGGGAGGGCGGTAGAATAACACCAACGGTATCCTTTGGCTGTCGTATGAAGCGACTAAAGGGGCCGCGAGGGGAGCGTGGGTTAGCTAGCGCGGGGCCTTTAGCCGAGTCCAGGCATTGCTTCCACTATCTCCTGCCAAGCTCCTCACTATTACCTATCCTATCCGACCTCCCTTGTTCAATTTCTGTTCTTTTCTGACCCCGATGGTATTACGTGTGGAGGGCTAGGGAGTCATTTCATGCCCTTCGTAGCTCTTGCCTTTCTACGGTCGATACCTTCATTTCCCGAAGTGTCGATCTCTATTTCTTTTCTCTCTGATTAATGTTATTAGAGGATGATTGCCTAGTTGTACTTCCCCTTAAAACTATCACCACCACCACCACCACCGTAGTATATCCTGAAGGCCATGTGACGCCGGGTACATGGCCTTCGCTACGTTGAAATGGAGGAAAGCTAATGAAAAGAGGAAATTCCCTCGAAATATCGTCCGCCCACGTCATAATTCTTCAGGCAAGTACCACCTGAGGTCAACTGCAGAACTGCACTTTAAATCTGAGAAGTTCTCGCTTGTTATGAAGAAGGTCTTACTGCCATATCGAATGTGAAACACCACAACATCGCTCAGAATTATTTATCTTCTCATGACTTGCAATTGTACGATCTGATGGGGAAACTGCTGTGAAGGAGGATCTTGCTGATGCCCTTGAGGCAGTCATTTCAGAACATTGTTACAGGAAATAAAGGATCTTCAGAAAAGGGCTCGAAAATCTAAGAACTGTGTTCTCCACAAAAATGAATGAGTACTGAAAATCCAAGAAAAGTGCTGGCAAGTGTTAACTGTGGTTATAAGTGGGAGATACGGTATGTAAATTATTATTATTAATAATAATAATAATAATAAAAGCCGGGCTGAGTGGCTCAGACGGTTGAGGCGCTCGCCTTCCTGACCCCAACTTGGCAGGTTCGATCCTGGCTCAGTCCGGTGGTATTTGAAGGTGCTCAAATATGTCGGGCTCATGTCTGTATATTTACTGGCACGTTAAAGAACTCCAAGGGGACTAAATTCGGGGAATTCGGCGTCTCTGAAAAACGCAAAAGTAGTTAGTGGAACGTAAAGCCAATAAGATTATTTTAAAAAATAGTCGTAATATATTCAAGTTACACTTTGCAGATACCAGTATTTTTAATAGTTGTCTAGCGTTCCCTAGAAATTTTCTCTCTCTTTCTCAAACATTAATGTGGTCGATAAAACTTATAAAATTAAGAGTAAAAAAATCTTGATCTGACTGATCAACATTACTAAAAATAATTTTGTACTGAGTAAGCAATGCTTACCTTTGAGGTTAGTGGATCACATTCATGGTATGCGGCGTACATGACCATGCCGGTGTAGAAGTTGATAGTGAATATCAGGATGAGACTGACGGCGCTCACCCACACAGCACTGGAACCATGAAGCATGAATTATTGGGAGTCACCGTATGTGCTAGGTTACACGAATAAATCTTCACTCAGTTATCGTTCCTAAAATGTTAGTAAACCGAGGTTTTGAATTAAATGAAACTATCACCACCACCACCAAACTATAATCAGCTTTCGGAAATTGTGACATTTCGTATAGTATCACAGATACTTTCGGGCATACGGAAAGAACTTACAGAAGATATACAGGGGTGATACAAAAGGTTGTTCAAAAATTCACATAGCACATACAGTATATGATTGGAATAGGGACGAGCAGTCTAGGATGAAACCCTGCCACAGGGTAAAGCTGGAGATGTCAAACGTCAAATTATTTTAATTATTTTTCAGAAATGATCTACAGTTATCCATTCATAAACAATGTAGAACTGACAATGAAGTGATAGTCGTTCGTGCACACGGTGCTGGATGTTGTAATTCTTCCACTGAATGCGGTGGGCGATAGTTGAAGTAGTTTTTGTAAACAACATTCAATGTCCAATATGAAACTTCAGTTTGTATAAATGACTATCACCTCATTCATTGCCAGTTCTCCTTTGTTCAGGAAGAAAGAGCATTTTGGAAAATAAATCAATTGACTTATTTCGTTCCTGTTCAGGCTTTGCCCTGAAGTAGGGTTTCGTCCTGGACTAGAACGCACCCAATCCACAAGTAGTAATTTTTCGACGCCTGGACGGACTACTTCAGGTTCTGCGCAGCCTTTTGAGTCACAAGGTATGACAAATTAAACTTTATATTTTAAATTACAGTACTGGTAATGACGATTTCAAGGTAACTATCGAATTTTAACTATCGAATTCAGTTTTTAGAATTCACTATCTAAATTACATCAACTCCTTGACGACGTATGAAGTACACCAACAAATCTAATCACAGGACAATAAGTCAGAGTCAACGTTTTCAGCATGTTTTTCAGTAACGTGTGCTTTTGTAGTTTTATTTTTCATCAATACGATTAGTATTCCAATAAGGTTAATATTATTTTAAACTAGATTTTTTTACTTTGCCGGATGGCATTCCGCTATTATTATTATTATTATTATTATTATTATTATTATTATTATTATTATTATTGCTATTTGTTTAATGTCGCACTAACACATCGAAGGTTTTCGGCGACGGAAGGGTGGGAGGTTGGGAAGGTAGCGGCCGTGGTCTTCATTAAGGTACAGCTCTAGCATTTGTTTGGTGTGAAAATGGGAAACCACTGGAAACCATCTTCAGGGCTGCCGACAGTGGGGTTCGAACCCATTAACTCCCGAATGCAAGCTCACAGTTGCGCGACCCTAACCGCGCGGCCACTTGCTCGGTGCATTCCGCTACTTTGAAAATACTTGTAGGTGAATATTTTACTTTCTGATATACTTTTGTGTGGATCACTGGCGTAGCCAAGGGGGAGGGGCCCAGAGGGGCCGCCCCCCCCCAAAAAAAATATTTCCTGAAACTAGAGCGATGATCAGCCGTTGTTTTACGTACGGTACGAACAACTTAAAACTTACTCCGAAATGTTAAATTAATGTAGCGACGAAGAATCTACTAGCAAGGCTCACTAGATCTAATCATAATTCTCCATATTTGTACTGCTTGAAGGAAAGGAAAACACTTAGGATTGTGATGCGCGGGGATATTTCCCTGTAGAGGCCTCAGTATTGGGAATGTAACCGTGTGCTGACAAATGTCAAGACATGAGGAAAAAGGGGGGGGGGGGGAGAAAAAAAACATGAAATGAAATGGCGTATGGCTTTTAGTGCCGGAGGGTCCGAAGGCAAGTTCGGCTCGCCAGATGCAGGTCTTTTGCTTTGACTCCTGTAAGCAACCTGCGCGTCGTAATGAGGATGAAATGATGGTGAAGACGACACATACACTGACTGACAGAGCAAATGCAACACCAAGAAGGAGTGGTTCGAAAGGGATGAAAGTTGGGGAAAAAACAGAGACGGCACGGACGAATAATTGATGTTTATTTCAAACCGATATGCAGGTTACACAATGCGCACGGCATCGACTCAGTAGGATGTAGGACCACCGCGAGCGGCGATGCACGCAGAAACACGTCGAGGTACACAGTCAATAAGAGTGCGGATGGTGTCTTGAGGGATGGTTCTCCATTCTCTGTCAACCATTTGCCACAGTTGGTCGTCCGTACGAGGCTGGGGCAGAGTTTGCAAACGGCGTCCAATGAGATCCCACACGTGTTCGATTGGTGAGAGATCCGGAGAGTACGCTGGCCACGGAAGCATCTGTACACCTCGTAGAGCCTGTTGGGAGATGCGAGCAGTGTGTGGGCGGGCATTATCCTGCTGAAACAGAGCATTGGGCAGCCCCTGAAGGTACGGGAGTGCCACCGGCCGCAGCACATGCTGCACGTAGCGGTGGGCATTTAACGTGCCTTGAATACGCACTAGAGGTGACGTGGAATCATACGCAATAGCGCCCCAAACCATGATGCCGCGTTGTCTAGCGGTAGGGCGCTCCACAGTTACTGCCGGATTTGACCTTTCTCCACGCCGACGCCACACTCGTCTGCGGTGACTATCACTGACAGAACAGAAGCGTGACTCATCGGAGAACACGACGTTCCACCATTCCCTCATCCAAGTCGCTCTAGCCCGGCACCATGCCAGGCGTGCACGTCTATGCTGTGGAGTCAATGGTAGTCTTCTGATTCTGAGCGGACGCCGGGAGTGCAGGCCTCCTTCAACCAATCGACGGGAAATTGTTCTGGTCGATATTGGAACAGCCAGGGTGTCTTGCACATGCTGAAGAATGGCGGTTGACGTGGCGTGCGGGGCTGCCACCGCTTGGCGGCGGATGCGCCGATCCTCGCGCGCTGACGTCACTCGGGCTGCGCATGGACCCCTCGCACGTGCCACATGTCCCTGCGCCAACCATCTTCGCCACAGGCGCTGCACCGTGGACACATCTCTATGGGTATCGGCTGCGATTTGACGAAGCGACCAACCTGCCCTTCTCAGCCCGATCACCATACCCCTCGTAAAGTCGTCTGCCTGCTGGAAATACCTCCGTTGACGGCGGCCATGCATTCTTAGCTATACACGTGTCCTGTGGCACACGACAACACGTTCTACAATGACTGTCGGCTGAGAAATCACGGTACGAAGTGGGCCATTCGCCAACGCCGTGTCCCATTTATCGTTCGCTACGTGCGCAGCACAGCGGCGCATTTCACATCATGAGCATACCTCAGTGACGTCAGTTGCTCTGACCTGAGCTGGCAGGGAATTCCATAATCTGGCGACAGTCGCCACAAATGTTCTATTAACTTTATTTGTGGGGTGCAGTGGAATAGAAGGAATGAATCTAGAACGTGTATTTAAGTTGTGAAATGATGATAAAAAGATGAATTTAGAAGAAATATACAGTGGCTGACTTTCAGTTACCATTCTAAACACCATCGTTAATCAGTTACCATTCTAAACACCATCGTTAATCAGTTACCATTCTAAACACCATCGTTAAAGTGTGTAGCTGCCGACGTTTATCAGACATCAGCCATGAGACAGCCTGATAGTATGGGGTGATATGAACATTGTACCCGATATTGTAAATAAATTGCAGGCAGGAATTCAGTGCTCGTAGAAGTTTAAGTGTTTCTTCTCTCGTCATGTCAACTAAAACAACGTCACAATAATCAAGAATAGGGAGCATGAGTGTCTGTATGAGTTTGGCTTGTAGCTCAAATGGAAATACATCCCTCTGTCGATTAAAAGGGGGAAGCACTCCAAAAATCTTTTTACGTATTTCTTTCGTGTGATCAGACCAATCAACTGTTTCATTCATCATTATGCCGAGATTTTTAACCGTTTTACTGTAGGGAATAATGTTGCCATTCAGTAGGATAGGCGGGATTGCTACATTGTTTGAGCAGCTCAGTAATTTACGTGATCCAATTATGTTTGCCTGAGATTTTGTGCAGTTTAGGATAAGAGTTTCGTTGTGCATATATAATGAGTCGTCGGAGGTCATTGTTTATATCTTGTCTTGCAATGTCGATATATTTGAAGATCGTCAGCATAGAGGTGGTGTGTGTTATTTCCTGTCACAGATGGTATGTCATTGATATAAATACAGAAAATTAGAGGCCCTGGAATACTGCCCTGTGGGGCAACATTAAGTTTCATTTTCCATTTAGAGGCTTTGTCGTTTACTGTTACATGCTGTTGACGGGTACCGTACTCAAGAGAGAACTAAAAACCTTAAGCGCAGCCAGGTCGAAATTTAACAGTTTCATTTTCTTTATCATAGTGGGAATTACTACATTGTCAAAGGCGCTACTGAAGTCAAGAAAGATAAGTATAGTGAGCAGTCGTTTGTCCCTAGCGTTTCTAACGTCTTCAGTAACCTTCAAAAGTGCTGTCGCGGTACTCTGATCCTTCTTAAATCCACTTTGCAAAGGGTCCAAAAGAGCATTTTGATTTAGGTATTCCAGAACTTGCTCGTATACTAAACGTTCAAAAGGCTTAAGAAAGCGCAGGGAGTATAGACATAGGACGATAGTCAGAGGGTGATTGTGGGTTTAAACCCTTAAGTAACGGTATAATATTGGCTGTTTTCCAGACAGTAGGGAAATTTCAGTTTAGTAAACAGTAGTTCAGTATGTGCGTCAGTAGTATAGGAAGGACAGCACCCATAATGTTATGTATAAAATTAATAGGGATATCACTAAAAATGTAGCCTTTGATTTAATGGAATGAAAAGCCTTTTCAACTTGATTTTCTGTGACACTGTGAAATGTGAATGGTGGATTGGCTGGAGGGGAGGGAGGTGAGTCGGTGCAGTTAATTGGGGTAGGTTGAATATTAATTCTACTAAAGTAATCGTCTGCCTGCTGTCATTTCTTGATGGATACAGTACTTTTGCATCTATCTCTTGCCACAGGCCAGAGTAAAGTGTAGCTTCCACCGAAGTCCCAGTCAACATTCATGGCTGTGACAATATGGAAGTTGCTGGGGTATGGGTAGTGCTGAATAATGACATTCAGAGCATGAGTAGTGCATCTGAGTGTTATGAAAGGTGCTGCTCATAGGGTCAGTCGTGCTACAATAGTACTTTCTGACCCAGTGAGGAAAGCAATGGCAACCGGGCGAGTTGGCCGTGCGTGTAGAGGCGCGCGGCTGTGAGCTTGCATCCGGGAGATGGTAGGTTCGAATCCCACTATCGGCAGCCCTGAACATGGTTTTCCGTGGTTTCCCATTTTCACACCAGGCAAATGCTGGGGCTGTACCTTAAGGCCACGGCCGCTTCCTTCCAACTCTTAGGCCTTTCCTATCCCATCGTCGCCATAAGACCTATCTGTGTCGGTGCGACGTAAAGCCCCTAGCAAAAAAAAGCAATGGCAAACTACCTCACTCCTCATCTTGCCTAGTACGCCTCATTTTGGTGCTGCCATTAGTTTTTGGGGTTTCCTTATAACCGCATAACCTTTGGTGGTGCTATTTGAGGATCCAATCTGCCTCTGGGCTGATAACCTATCAGACAGACAAAGTAATCGTTCAGTTCGTCAAGTGGAATGTCAGAAGTCGTCAGTCTCTGTTGATGTTTTCCTATTCCCAGAGCTCTAAGTTGGTCCCATGCGCGATTAGAATTTAAGTTGTTAGCAAAAATCTGGAAATATATACATTTCTTATTTCTGATTAACTGCTTCGTGCGATGTTTTAAGATGCGGTAAGATTCGAAGTCTGTGTCATCCAGGGTTTGTTTATGATATCAAAATAACGAGTCACGGTTGGCCATCATTACTTGGCTTCAACATCTAGCCATGGACAAGAAGGGCGAGAAATCTGTATTCGACGTGTGTGTGTATTTCTTTGCCGCATTATTTGTATAAAATGTCACTTCTTTATTGCTTATCATATGACCATTATTATAATAACATTACCGTATTTATTCTAAACCATAATATAGCATCTTTACTCACACTGTTTATTCTTGCATTCATTTCACTTGTACTCTGAGTATATGAAATGTTGCAGTTATGTTGGGATGGGAGTAACAGAGTCGGGGAGGAGGAAAGGTTGTCGACAAGAAGTCCAGACACCCCAGGAGTTTGAACGAATCTGCTTTTATTAAGCATTTTATATATAACTTATATTAATATTAGCTTCCGGAGTCCGACTCATTGGCTGAATGATCATTGTTGAGGCCTTCGGTTCAGAGGGTCCCGGGTTCGATTCCCAGCCGGGTCGGTGATTTTAATTCTTCTGACTCGGGGACTAGGCGTTTGTCCCAACACTTTCCTCTTCATATTCAGACAACATACTACACTACCAACTACCAAAGAAACACACAGCACTGATAAGATCCCTCCATGTAGGGTTGGCGTCGGGAATGACATACGGCCGTAAAACAGGGCCAAATCCACATGTGCGGCACAGTTCACACCCGCGACCCCACAGATGTGGTAAAAGCGGGGGAGGGGAGGGTGGAAGAAGAAGAAGAAGACGAAGAAGAAGAAGATTACTATTAGCTTCCGGAATTCGCACGAATCCACCACTTTTACTTGAATCCAAGGACACTAATTTCCTTTTTAGGTATTCTACACCACCTAAACTCTGGAAGTTTGGACACCTAACAAAATAAAATTCTGGATGAATGGGCCCCCCCCAAAACTGAAATCCTGGCTACGCTACTGGTGTGGATATTAACAAGAAGGCGAGAGTCTGCCTCTTACAATTTGAGGGCCACAGTCTGGTGCTACAGACTATCGATTAGTTAGTGTAATACACAAGGCAATGTTGACTTCGTGCCGTCTTAAGAATGCACACTATTCCACAACAATATCAGAGTAACAATTTCCTACTAAAAAACTGCGAGAAAGAAAAATGAAAAACAAATATCACAGAAAATAAATCGATACGTAAAATAATTCAAATTATTTTTAAGTTATTAACCGGGAAAAAAGAAAACGGGGAGAACAACAAAACTGCATAAACACCTTATTTCAAAAAGGGACCCGGGGACATTTATCAACAGAAAAGATGCGTCAGAGATAGTCACAAGCCACACTGAGCGATTTGAAGTTTTATTAATGGTTGTGTTGCTCTTCAACATACGTCTCCATACACTTATCATTGGGTGACATCTGGTGGCAAGTTTATGTTATGGCGTTGTTATCTGTTGCCCTGATTGCGTCACAAATCTCCTGAAGATACAGTCACAAGCCACTAGAAAATGGCGGGAGCAAAGAGAAGAATTAAGTTTCATTATGAAGAAAATCGACATTTAAACTATGTTCAAGGCCTCCAAGAAAGTGATAATGGCGATTTAACTTACAGTGAAAACTCATGACATCCTGAGAGAAGTGAATCGGACTCAGAATCGAAGCAGGCAGGACAATTTTAGATTTATTTTGGTTTAACTTCAAGTGAGAAGGTAAGATATTATGTGATTATTTTAGGGACTTAAAATACACATACCCAATTTATCAACATGAATTTTATTTCAGACTAGCTGATATACCCGTGCATCGCTACGGAATTCTACATTGTATACAGAATTCTAGGTTAGGTAGTATATACGTTGTAAGATTGTATTAAATTGTATTGTAAGAAACGCGACGGGGAAGTCACCAAACGCTTTTCCTTATGTGAAGATTGGGTTAGGGAATTTTCATTGTAATGGTAGGCCCTCTTGCCTGTCATCAGTCACAATCAAGTTGGATAGTTTTCATTATAATGACAGACACTCACACTCCACCTGCCTTTTTACATCCTCAGAAATACTGTCTTAGTGGTTTTCCCAACGGACATCAACATAGGTCATTACAATGACGCCAGTAGGAATGTCGCGATTAAAAGCAATGCTATCATGTGAAATACTCGATCAAATGAAAACCCACACATTTTCTCACTGTTAACAAACAGTTCTGAACTGCCGATCTAATAGTCCAAATTTCCAGAACTGGAATGACCAGGCCGCAGACAGCCATCTCCCGTGAACACTAATTTCGAGGGGGAGGGGGGAATAGTGTAGAGTCCCAGGACAAAAACTATGCCCTTTTACTCATGTTTCATAGGAGTACGCGATGAGTCAAAATCTCAATTCACTACACTGGGGGGGGAAGAAAACTATCTGATTTGGAGGCAAATTTTTCCTCCAAGCCAGAGGAGAAACCCCTTCTTCGCTGCTAATTTGGAATAAAATGAATGTAGAATTTATTAAAAGTGAAGAGGAAGAAGCTTTTAAGACACGGCTCTTTTCAGGGTTGAATTTTGAGTTATGTAGTGAATTGTGTTGATATAATTTGGAACAAGCCGAAATTTTAATTCTAGATCAGGTCATAAGTGAGCCTGTGCCATTATTCCGTTAAGTGTGCACACTGATAATTCCAATCAGCGCGTCAGAGTAGGAATAGAATCACTGAGTACTATGATGAGCCCGTGTGTTACGTAACAGCAGTATAAGAAAATGTATGAACCCAGAGGTATGGCATACTAAAGAAGAAAGTTATCTAATTCCCCAACTATTTCCCGCCAATATTCAGGCCGGCTGTTATACTCTGTACGCAGCAGTAATCCCATCTATCGGAGATGAGTGGCAGCATAAGAGACAAAGAATATCACAAGAAACAATGGCCAATGTAATGTTATTGTTCAGTTTTATGAGCTTTTGATATTGTAGGCCTTCACATTTAGTTTTCTTCAGACTCTGAAATATCACTATCACAGTACAGTAAACCGGAATAAACATAAAATGATCGGAAATTGTATTCTCTGTATGTAGTACTTTTCGATAGGACCAATAAATAACATAGGTATTTAAAAATTAAATTTTAGGCGCCTTCCCCTTAACTATCATTTCATTCAGGATGAATAAAATTGTTTATAGCTTAGACTGTAGTTTCTTATTCCCCGACTCTATATACCGATTTTTAGTCAAATCTATTTAGCCATTTTCTAGTGACTCAGTGTTGATATGAACTTCTTGTTTCAGTCATCAGTCCATAGACTAGTCTGATGCAGCTGTCCACTCCACCCTATCCCCTGCCAACCTTTCCATTTCTACACAACTGCTGCATCCTACATCTGCTCTAATCTGCTTGTCATTCATACCTACCGTTCTTACCCCTCCACTTCCCTCAAAAACCAACTGCACAAATCCTCGGTGTCTTAAGATATGCCCTATCATTCTATCTTCTCGTCAAATTTAGCCACAACGATCTGCTCTCGCCAATTCGATTCATTATCCCTTCATTCGTGATTCGATCTATCCACCCCACCTTCAGCATTCTTCTGTAACACCCAGTGCCGGATTAAGGTGTTTGGGGCCCCTGGGCTAATTAAAAATGTGGGGCCCCTTCTTCGTAACATCACGTAAGACTAGCATATTGAAGTCGTTATAGAAATACTTCCACTTAAATTGATGAATAGGAAAGTGTTGAAATAGACTACATTTTTTCTCTATTTTTCATGTTAATATTTCATAATGCCGAAACATAGTTTAAATTTGTCTCATCATCACTATCAAATCGACATACAAAGCAGAACTTACGTTTTTTTGGCACCACTAGGATATTTTCTATCCATTTTACAAGAACATTACAGTTTTAATTTCGTGTGCAGCCATTGTAAGGCAGACCGTCCGATGAGGGTGGGCGGCATCTGCCATTTGTAAGTAACTGCGTGTTATTGTAGTGGAGGATAGTGTTGTGTGTGGTGAGAGTTGCAAAGATGTTGGGGACAGCACATACATCCAGCCCCCGAGCCATTGGAATTAACCAATGAAGGTTAAAATCCCCGATCCGGCCGGGAATCGAACCTAGGACCCTCTAAACCGAAGACCAGTACGCTGACCATTCAGCCAACGGGTCGGACAACATTACAGTTGTAACTTACGAATGGTTCAATAATCAGAGGTGAACTGGAAGTTCTCTCCCTGATGCAAAGATATAGTAGGCTATGGCATGCGCATTCCACCATGCTTCCCCTGTCCCCTCCCGCTCACTTCCTAGAGCTCTTCCTCATTCCCCCTCTGCCCGTACTCGCAAGCTGCCAGATTTAAATTTTCGTCAACAATAACTTTTACAATAATTACAGTGCGTAAGTAGCGAGGATTCGTGTCTCCGGACGGTAACTGATTCTAGCAGTGATGAAATATTATCGTCGACAGCTGACGAGAAGGAAGGAAGAGTGCGTGTTCGATATTTTGCGAGCGTAAATATTCATATACATCCACGGAGGCGGAGCAGCAGACCTTTGTATACAATTTTAGGTTCGGGCAAGGGCCGGGGCCCCTTGGCACGGGGGGCCCGGGGCTGCAGCCCCTTTGGCCCTCCCGTTAATCCGGCCCTGGTAACACGTTTCAAAAGCTTCTATCCTCTTTCTTTCTGAGCGAGTTATCGTCCATGTTTCACTTGGGTACATTGCCACGCTCCGAACGAAAGTCTTCAAAACAATTTTTCTAATTCCTCTATCAATATTCGAAGTGGACAAATTTATTTTCTTAAGAAAGACCTTCCTCGCTTGTGGTAACCTGCATTTTATGTCCTTAATTCTGCCATCTTTATTTATTTTACTACCCAAGTATCAAAATTCATCTACTTCCTGTAAGACTTCATTTCCTAATCTAATATTTCCTGCATCACCTGACTTCGTACGACTGCACTCCATTACTTTTGTTTTGGACTTATTTTCATCTTGTACTCCTCACCCAAGACTCCATCCATACCATTCAGCAACTTCTACAGATATTCTGCAGTCTCAGATAAAATAATATCAACAAATCGCAGCGTTTTGATACCCTCCCCTTGGATTGTGATTCCCTTTCCAAATTTCTCTTTGCTTTCCTTTACTGCCTGTTCTATATAATCAATGAAAAGGAAGGGGGGGGGGACAAACTGCAGCCTTGCCTCACCCCTTTCTGGATTGTTGCTTCTTAAATATCTTGGTCCAATCAATATTATCAAATGCCTTTTCTAGATCTATGAACGCCATTTATGTGGGCTTGCTCTTCTTAATTCGATCTTCTAAGAGCAGATGTAAAGTCAGGATTGCTTCACGTATTCCTACATTTCTTCTGAAGCCAAATTGATCTCCTCCCAACTCAGTTTCAACTTGTCTTTCTATTCTTCTGTAAATAATACGCGTTATAATTTTGCAGGCGTGAGAGATTAAATTCACGGTGCGGTAATTTTCACACTTGTCAACAGTGGCTTTCTTGGGAATAGGTATAAAACAACATTTTGCCGAAGAAAAGATGGCACTTCTCCTGTCTCATACATCTTGTACACTAAATGGAATAACCTCGCCATGCTGGTTTCTCCTAAAGCAGTAATTCAGAGGGAGTGTCATCAATTCCAGGTGCTTTGCTCCTATTTAGGTCTCTCAAATCTCTGTCGGATTCTGACCTCAAAATTGGTAACCGATTTCATCAGCATCAACAACCTCTTCTTATTACAGAACCATATAATCTCCACCCTTACCTTGATACAACTGTTGGATATGTTCCTGCCATCTTTCTGCTTTGTCTTCATTCCCTAGATGTGGCTTTCCATCTGAGCTCTTAATATTCATACACCTAGATTTCCTTTCTCCAAAGGTTTCCTTGATTTTCCTGTATGCAGCATCTACCTTTCCTAGGACCACACAACTTTCAACATCCTTGTACTTCCTCCTTCAGTCATTCTTCCTTAGCTGTCCTGCACTTCCTATCCACTTCATTCTTTAATCGCCTGTATTCTTTTCTGCCCTCTACATTTTTGCATTCTTGTATTTTCTTCGTTCATCGATCAGGTCTAGTATCTCTTGAGGTATCCATTGATTCTTAGTTGATCTTTCCTTTCTTCCTATCATACCTTCAGCAGTTCTACTGATCTCATTCTTCATGACTATCCATTCTTCTTCTACTGTGTTTCATTCAACTTTCATTCAGTCATTGTGCAACATGTTACTTGAAACAATCCTTCACACCCTTCTTTAAACTTTTCTAGATCCCATCTCACTGGATTCCTTCTCTTCTTCAATTTTTTCAACTTCAGATGGCATTTCATGAGCAACAAGTTGTGATTAGAGTCCACGTCTGCTGCTGGGAAAGTTTTGCAATCCAACACCTGGTTTCTGAATCTCTGCCTAATCATAATGAAGTCTGTCTGATACATTCCAGTGTCTTCAGGTCTCGTCCATGTGTACAGCCGTCGTTCACGGTTTTTGAGCCAAGTATTAGCAAGGACTAAATTGTGATCGGTGCAGAATTCAACCAGCCGATTTCCTCTTTCATTCCTTTGTCTCAATCCGAATTCTCCTACTGCATTACCTCCTCTTCCTTGGCCTACCACTGCATTCCAGTCTTCCATCACAATTATATTCTCGCCAACTTGTACATATTTCAGTAAATATTCTATCTCTTCAGATATTCTTTCGATTTCCTCATCATCCGCTGAACTAGTAGGCACATAGTCCTGCACTATTTTGGTGGGCATTGGTTTGGTGTCTCTTGACAACAATAATCCTTTAACTATGCTGGTCGTAGTAGCATTACCGCTGTCCTATTTTCTTATTCATTATTAAACCAACTCCTGCATTTCCCCTGCTCGATTTTGTGTTGATAATTCTTTAGTCGCCTGACCAAAAATCCTGCTCTTCCTGTCAACGAACTTCACTTTTACCAACTACATCTAACTTTAGTCTATCCATCTCCCTTTTTATATTCTCTAACATACCATAACGATTCAAACTTGTAACATTCCACGCTCCCACTCGCAAAATGTTAAGTTTCCATCTGCCTGATGATCACCTCTTCTCGTGTAGTCCCCACCAGGAGATCCGAATAGGGGATTATTTTATACCTCCGAAATATTTTACCCGGAAGGAAGGTATCAACAGTATATCATTCATAAAGAGAGTTGCATGTCCTCGGGAGTTAGTTACGGCTGTAGTTTCCCGTTGCTCTCAGCCGTGCAGCAGTATGAACAGAGCTAAGCCATGTTGAGTATTATTATAGGGCCATATCAGTCAATCTTCTAGACTAGCGCCCTTGTAACTTCCGAAAGGCTGCTACACCCGCCCCCCCTCCTTTCGTTGAACCATTCGTTAGTCTGGTCTCTCGACAGATACCCATGCGATATGGTTGCATCTGCGGCTCGGCTATCTGCTTCATTGGGAACGCGCAAGCCTCCCGACCGCAGCAAGGTCACATGGCTCACATGGGAGGTATATGGACTCGGCAACAAAAATACAAATTCATGAATATCTGTATCATAGCAGGTACGGTAAAAATGTGTAAGGCATACCGTAATTGATCGAAAATATAATTCTATGTAACTTTAGTTATGTAGTAATTATCGATAGGACCATAATAAATATTTGAGAATTAAATTTTAGCTACTCCCCTAAACTGTCATTTCACTCAGCGTGAATAAAATTATTTATAGCCTAGATCAGGGCCTCTCAAACGCCCGAAATCTCACGCGTGCAGATAGAGGCGCAAGAGCTCCGTGCACTGTGCATCGCTGTCGCTCGGCATGGCTCGGAGCAACGCTTCGTCTCTGGGCTACTCGGCTAAGCTCGGCTCAGCTCGCCTATGCTCGGCTCAAGTGAGCCTGGATTTGGAGCGCTACGGCGCAAGTGGGGCAGAGGGAGACAGGCGGAGCGAGCGAGACAGGCGTGAGGAAAGAGAGAGTAAGCGCTATTGCTCCAAGTCGAGGAGTGGGGGGGGTCTGCACTCCGTTCAGTCAAGCCAAGTCGTCTCTTGCACCGTGCACAGTGCATGCACCACGCGCATGCACCCTGAGAGGCCCTGGCCTAGATTGTAGTGCCTCATTCCGACTTTACATACAGATTTTCATTAAATTCTCTTCAGCCGTTTTCTCGTGATGCGCGTAGACAGACAGACAGACAGACAGAAATGACGGAAAAGTAAAAAGTGTATTTCCTTGTCACTGTGGACATGACCGATGCAGAAACGCTATTGTTTTTAAATTCTGAGCAATGTGCAGACAAAACCCTTATTTTATATGAACGTATATATAGATATATACTACTCTGTATCGTCAGTAGTTATTC
The DNA here is from genome assembly GCF_040414725.1 of Anabrus simplex. NCBI lineage: Eukaryota > Metazoa > Arthropoda > Insecta > Orthoptera > Tettigoniidae > Anabrus > Anabrus simplex. Next base: position 189,530,700 of record NC_090270.1, read on the forward strand.
ATATGGGCAATTAACTTGCCTTTCTGATATCCCAACGTGAAAACGTGAAACATTAAGCAGGGAAGTTTCATTCCTGTACTATGTTCGCAGCAGAGGGTTGTTCATAGAAATCTGCAAACAGGCGTTTCTAAGTGTTCATGGTTTACACAGTCGAATGGGCCGAGTCCGCAATCTACAAAAAGTGCTCAAAAATGGTTCTCAACTCCAAAATAAGATGATATGGTGGTAATACTTTTCAATAAAGCATAATTATTATTGGTTACTTTGCATATTTCTTTAATCTTCTTGGTAACTGCGACGTCATAGAATGAAATAAATATAGAATAAATTGAATTTTAGGGAAAGACCAATATAACTGGTTGGTTTAATAATACTTTAGAAATGCTTTCAGATGAAAATGAATTTCAAAATAAATTGCTGAAATTGGAATGATGAGCACAGTGTATTTTCTTGCAGGTAAACATGGCAATCATCGTCAGGCATATAAAGAAGACAGCAAATAAGGCGTCAGAGATTTTCTTAACAGCATTCCAATAGGGAGTCACTACAGTAGGTCACAGAATCCAAGCAACAAGTAGGCCTTCTTCGATTGTGACCTGAATGTTTCTAAACTTCAGAGAAAATATCTTTACTATTGGAAGGAGAAGAATGTAAACAGTGTATCAGAAAGAAAGAAAAAACAATTCGAGGAATGTTCGACACAATTCAACATGGGGTTCAAACTCTCAAAATCTGACACATGCGGAAGTCGGGCCACTTTGTAAAACAGAGGATGCTAAAGCTTCAGGTGCTTCTGAAGAAGAAATACGGAAAATTGAGATGGACAGAAAATGCATCACGCTAAGGCCGATATAGGACAGAGTAAGAAAACAGCTTAGTGAGTTGGCAAAGAAAGATAGGAACAATCATGTGATTTCAATCGATCTTCAACAGACTTTGCTTATACCTAAACTATCAGCAGGAGCTGCGTTTTACTCTTCGAAGTTCTGGACTTATAAGTTTGGGATTCATGACTGCTGCAGAGGTGTCTGATACATGTTCCCCTGAAGCGAAGATGCTGCTGAAAGAGGGACAGATAAAGTGGGAAGCTGTATTCTGAAATATCTGGAGATCGCTAATCCATCGGGCGATTATTTATACATTATAAGCGACAACTGCAAGGGACAGAATAAGAACTGGACAATAGTTGCTTTAGAGAGAGCTCTTGTGGAAAGTAAACGATTTAAAAGCACAACCCATTGGTATCCACAAATAGGAGACAAGATTGCCATGCGACAGGGATTTTGGCAGGATAGAAAAGCACACCAGACATTCTAGAAATATTTATGATCCTGACTATTGGGCCAGTGTTATTTCTGAGTCTTCTACCAAACCACCCTTTGTGGTAACAAAAATGAAGAGTGAATACTAAGGATATTGAATGTCTAAACAGCAGTATCGTCAAGAAAACTGATAGTGATAACTCTCCTGTTCTTTTCTCACAGGCAGTCTGCACCATGTTCGATGTAAGTGACCCCTTTTGTATGAAAATTGCATAGTCCTATTGCCAGTTTGATGAACTAGAGATAAATATCAGACGCAAAGGAAGAAAATATGATGTAAGCCCATTCAACCTTCCAGAGAAATACAGCAGGAAACTACAAATCAATAAACAGAAACTGAAAGACATAAAAAGCACTTTTCGCTGGGCTGAGTGGCTCAGACGGTTGAGGCTCTGGCCTTCTGACCCCAACTTGGCAGGATCGATTCTGGCTCAGTCCGGTGGTATTTGAAGCTGCTCTAATACGTCAGCCTCGTGTTGGTAGATTTACTGGCACGTAAAAGAACTCCCACGGGACTAAATTCCGGCACCTCGGCGTCTCCGAAAACCGTAAAAGAGTGTGTGGGACGTAAAGAAAATAACATTTTATTAAAGTCACTTTTCAACTACAGTCCAATTTCCAATCAAGGTTTTTTTCCAGGCACTTGAAACCGATGACAGTCATGGAAAATGTGTAAAAGACTTGGATTGAGATCATTAAATGGTAAACTATGATTCTTAAAATGATGTGTTGCTATGATCAGTAAATTTAAAACATTTTTTTTTCAAAACTTTATGTTGAATTAAGATCAAAGTATGATTCTTAAATTTGTGTGTTGAATTAAGATCAATAAATCTAAAATTATGATATCAAAATTTGTGTGTTGCAATATATGGTGTATTAGAAAACTAAGTCTAATTTTAAAGGCCATAGTATATAAAATAATAGCATCTTTATAAATGTTATCAGTTTATATACTCATGAAATAGGGAAAGAAAAGTACACCAGATATAATCATAAGCCACACGAATATGCGCAATCAATCAATCAATCACTACTGACCTGCATTTACGGCAGTCACCCAGGTGGCAGATTCCATATCTGTTGTTTTCCTAGCCTTTTCTTAGATGATTGCAAAGCAATTGGAAATTTATTGAACATCTCCCTTGGTAAGTTACTCCAGTTCCTAACTCCCCTGCCTATAAACGAATATTTGTTCCGATTTGTCCTCTTGAATTCCAACTTTATCTTCATATTGTGATCTTTCCTACTTTTAAAGACACCACTCAAACTTATTCGTCTACTGATGTCATTCCACCCCATTTCTCCACCGACAGCTCGGAACATACCACTTAGTCGAGCAGCTCGTGTTCTTTCTCCCAAGTCTCTCCAGCCCTAAATTTTGCAACATTTTTGTAACACTACTCTTTTGTCGGAAATCACCCAGAACAAATCGAGCTGCTTTTCTTTGGATTTTTTTCCACTTCATGAATCAAGTAATCCTGGCGATGGTTCATACACTGGAACCATACTCTAGCTTACAAGAGACTTGCATGCCCTCTCCTTTGCATCCTTACTGCAACCGCTAAATACCCTCTCAACCATGTGCAGAGATCTGTACCCTTTATTTACAGTCATATTTATGTGATTACCCCAATGAAGATCTTTCCTTATATTAAGACCTAGGTACTTATAATTAACTCCGAAGGGATCTTTCACCCCATCAACGCAGTAATTAAAACCGAGAGGACTTTTCCTATTCGTGAAACTCACAACCTGACTTTTAAAACCCCGTTTATCATCATACCATTTCCTACTGTCCATCTCACAACATTATCGAGGTCGTCATGCAGTTGCTCACAATCTTGTAACTTTTTTATTACCCTATGCAGAATAACATCATCTGCAAAAAGCCTTATCTCTGATTCGACTTATTTACACATATCATTGATATATGTTATATAAGAAAACAAAGGTCCAATGATACTGCGTTGAGGAATTCCCCTCTTAATTGTTACAGGGACAGATAAAGCTTCGCAGACTAATTCTCTGTTTTCTAGAAGCACAGCCACCCATTCGTCATTGTTTTGTCAAGTCCAGTTGCCCTCATTTTTGCTGAAAATTAAGCAATATACAACTATTACAATTCGCTGTATATTGGCTCTTACCACAAACTCTTGCATAACAAACCAAAGGAACTATTCCTATTAATATTAGACAGTACTAAGGTATTTTCTGATTTTATGATTTTATCAAATTTTGAAACTACTCTCCTGTAAGAAAGGATATTTGTGGCTTATGACTATCTCTGACGCAACTCTTCAGTAGTTTAAAAAACAAAAAAACTGTGGGTAATACAAACTATACTTTAGAGTATTGTCTACATGTAATAGATATTTTTCGTCATCACGAACAGAAATCTAGAATAAAAGTGTTTAAAAAAGTTCGACAGAGGTCCTTTCCCGTAATAAGATGAAAATATACATTTTGCTTTTGTTCAAGTTTCTTTACCAAAACCATACGGAATGCAGCATACCACTTTTAAAAATGCATGTTAATACAGAACCTACAATTGTAATATATATAGAAGTATCAGTACTTTTAAAAACAAAGCAAGAAAGTTCGGAACATATTGAAAATGAACACAGTTTCTATTTTATTTTCAAGTTTTCATATACTTAACATGAAATAAAGTAAAGTACGGCACTTCACGTTTGAAAATGCATTTTTATACATAAATTTAAACTTAAATGCATAAAAGAAAGGCTAGGAATTGTAAATTTCAGCAATATGTTACATTAATAAAAATAATTTCAGAACTTGTTTGATACCGACTTAATCGCACGTATGCTGTAGTATTATATCATCATTATCGTAGATTCTGGACTCACATAGCGCGTATTTCATTGGCATCTGCATGCCATTCATCTAATCTTACTACATCCCTCTGATAATTTTCTTGGTTGGTTGATTCCTTTCTTCTGTTTTCTGAGCGAGGGATTGTCAACATGTTCCATTTTAAACAATAAAATCACTTTTTGCAGCTTTAAACAGAATGATAACTTTGTAGTGTAGATTAGAGCAAACTAAACATCACATTGTAAGAATTTGACTATGTTACTAATTACTACTCGATAATCAGTTGCAATATTGTAACGAACAATAACCGAGTTACTTGGAAGAGGCATGTTTCTGAACTACGTAAAAAGTAAGCATCCTCAATATTGTTCTACGAAAACCATAACTGTGCTTTTGCATTAAACTGCGAGTATATAACGGGAGAAAACGCTTATTAACTCAAAACTTTTTTTTAAAGTAGACTGCCCTCTCCTTAAATAGGCCCTAAGATGTTCGTATATTATGGCAGGAATGTATTAAAATAAATTTAAGAATGGCGGAGGCCGGGAAGTTGCATGTAGCTGGTAGTAAGACTAAGAATACATGAGGAGGTATTCTAGGCTCTATAACGTTCTTGAAGTCCAGGAAATATCTTAAAAGGTCTAAGCTGGTCTTTATTAAAGATATGTCCAAGAAGGAATTATGGGATACATAGAGTTGAATGTTTAATGTCTGGTATTATTAAAAGAAACTAACTGCATGCATTAGGCCTGGTGCAGGTCTTTCCAATTGACTCCTGTGGGTGACCTGTGCGTCTCTGAGTGAATGATAATGTTGAACACACACACACACACACACACACACACACACACACACACACACACACACACACACACACACACACACACACACACACACACACACGCGCGCGCGCGCGCGCGCGCGATTAAAATCCCCGACTTGGTCAGGAATCGAACTCGGGACTCTATGCATCAAAGTCCAGCATGCTAACCAATTATCTACGGAGCAGGACTGCTTAAAGTACATCATAGGAAACGAAATTAACTTACGTGCGGGCCTGGTCGATAGTCGCAACAGACAAGTACTTCTGGATGGATGCCTGGTTGGAACAGAACATGGTGGCCCAGTAGAAGGAGCCTCCGACCACTACGGACCAGAAACTATGACGTACAGTGGGGTCAGTGTCCATGCTGTGAAAGAAGAAGACAATTTTATTGCTGTAATAAACCAGTATAATGTCAAGACAATCCAATTATAATACTAGTGGTGTCTGTACTTCAATGCACTTATGATCTCGGTGAGTGTTAAGAAAATTATTTGATAAAATTATGTTCATTAGTAAGGGATGGGTTATGCTAAATAATAATAATAATAATAATAATAATAATAATAATAATAATAATAATAATAATAATAATAATAATAATAATAATAATGCAGCCTCATATATATTTTCAATGCCTTTGCTGGCGGGACCTAGTGTTTACAGTGCACTATGTCTTCTGGTATGGGCTAGAGCAATCTTGTTACTTTAATTGATCTGTCTCAGCTTTATCCTTAGCTTTGACAAAATGAAAGTGACAGGTATGAGTGATGATAGTAATGCCAATCCTTACGCAGCCAGTCCCTGTTATAAATGGTGTGAAAATATTGCTCATAGGGTCGGTTGGTGCATGCATTTCAGTGGGCCTGGCAGACTGATATGTAATAGCAACTTCTGGCTCGATGAGGAAAGCAGCGGGAAACTACCCCACTCCTCATTTCCCTAGTACGCCTCTTCAGTGATGCCTAGACCATCTATGACAGCTGATGGTGGAGCTGTTGAGGATCCAACTAGCCTTCAGGCTGAGGACTAAACATATATATTTTCGAATATAATTTATTTCCCATTGATTTATTTAACACTTGTATTACTTTAAATGTCAATACTAATAGAGTGGAGAGCAGTGACGACGTCATTAAGTTCCAAAATTCAAGTTTTAAAGGATTTAAATAGAAATAAACAAATGTTTATACACTTCTAAATATATCTGGGTGTGATTTTATAGAATCTGATGATCCTTCAATAACAAAACATGTCATAATATTTTAATTGTTTTTTCAGGTAGGCCAATAATTCTGTTATGTTCTCTTTTTCAGACAGTTTGTCAATTTATTCAAAATTAGTTTCCACATACTAAAGAATCTAACAGTTATACAAACGAATACCAGTACAGTCATTTAGTACGTATTAGAGCTTAAATATGAGATTTTTTCGCAATTTCTTTTACGTCGCACCGACAAGATAGGTCTTATAGCGACGATGGAATAGGACAGAGCTAGGAGTAGGAAGGAAGCGGCTATGGACTTAAGGTACAGCCCCAACATTTGCCTGGTGTGAAAATGGAAAACTACGGAAAACTATCTTCAGGGCTGCCGACAGTGGGGTATGAGCCCACTATCTCCCGAATGCAAGCTCGCAGCTGGCAACCTCTTCAGGGTAAAAATATCGAACTCACTCTCGTGGACCGAGTACCAAATGAAACCTAAAACCAACCCGTTGAATATAGCCACTTCAGATTAGTTGCGACCTCCCCCAGCAACCCCATTATGCGGGTCTGGTTTAGATTGCCACCTTGTAGCTAAAAGGAACGGTAATAGGTACTTTTTCTCTTGAATCCCAGAGAAATGATGTTCCAAATTCGGGAATTGTCCATGAAATATATACTTAGAACATTGTTGCTATTTATCGAAGGTATCGCTATAGTCTGTCATTTCCGAGCATTTGTCTCCGTGAACCAATACTGTAAAAACACTAACAAACTTTTACAATACTGCAAAGACAGTCACGTACGGCAATTAATGTTTTATTCGTGGCCTGAAGGATAGGTTTTAACAGTTGCTGCGTCTTCTTGATACATGGAGGAAATTAATACTGATTATTATTTTAACCAGAAAACTAAATATTCGAATGCATGGTGATTTTTGCCAAAAATCTAGTCACAAGAAGTTCCAAAAATAGTATATATTCTCTCTTACATGAAAAATTCCAGTCGGCCCGTTTCTTCGCTAGGAGCCCAGATCTTGCTGGGAGCACCTTCTTTGGAGTGGCCAAGAGCCAGAACTACTAAGATGGAGCCGACCAGAACTGCGGCCTGGAAAGTATCAGTCATCATAACTGCTTTCATACCACCCTGAAAACAAGAAATGAAGTCATTACCATTTCCAATAAGAGTTTTAGATAAGGAGTCAGTGCAACTAAAATTATATATACTTATTAATTAGAATTATATAACAATTCCCTCGGGGGAGCCTATTAACCTCTAGGAGGCGCGTCCCCAGGTGGCGGATAGGGGGCTTACAGAAATGTGGACTGGTTCAAATACCTCTGAATAGGAACCCGCGGACCAACAGGCAGCGCAGTTCCTGGGGGCTTGAAAATACTGGGACACCTCCAGGGGCTATAAATGGGAGGTCCCGTACTTAGGGTTAAGAGTAAAGTCTACAACGTCATCTACGGTGGAAAAGATCTCAGAAGTGGAACTCTGAGCGTATATCGACTGAAACCCCATGAAAAACCTCAACCAAATCAACATGAAGAAAGAACCTTCTAAACTTAATTACCTCAGGGAGTCAAATCCCTCGGTTGAAAAACCACATGTGGTCTATTCGGATTCTGAGGAGACCACAGAAGTGTGCAAGGAGGAAAGTCTGAGTACTTCAAATCCCCGTAAGAACAAAATTAAACCCGAATCACGAATGTGGCTAATGACATTTAATACCAATTCCCTCTTGAAAGTTGGGAAATTGAAAAATATATTAAATAAATCTAGAGAACGAAACATTAAATTATTGGATTTCAAGAATCATGATATAAGGTGAATGTTCCTTCGATTCAGAAAACTACATACTATTTAAAGGAAAACAGGGCGAACGAGTTATGTTGAATTGTCCACAATTTGGGATTGGATTTATAGTGGATAACTCAATACTGGACTCAGTTGTGACGTGTAAGTCCTACTCAGGGCGTCTTTCCACCCTAACTATAAAATCATGAAATAAAATATATACTCTAATAGGCATGCACCAACTAATATTACTAACAAAGAAAAGCCTGAACAATTTTGGAACCATTTAGGACATATTTTGCAAAAAGCTCCAACACATTATGTTGAAGTACTCATGGGAGATTTCAATGCCCAAATCGGTAAAGAAAAGAAATTAGGTACTGGGTTGGTAAATGGTCTGGTCATAAACTGACTAACAGGAATGGCATGAGGCTTATTAAGATATACATAAGTCATGGTTTATTTTTTAAATCAACTTTCTTGAAGAAATGACCCTTCAAAACTAAGACTTTGGTCTCGCCTAACCCTTTATTAGGTGATTATCAACCGGACCACGTCATAATCTCCCGCATGAATACAACAGAAAACATGAGACTAAGTTCACAAAAACTACACTAATTCTGATCATTATCCTACTAAATTCTCAAATGACATGATTCCGAAAAAAAAAAATCACAAACCGAGCTCCTTAACGAAAGGATGACGTAGAATACAATGAAAACTAAGATAGCAACAGAAAAACTGAATCCTAAAAATTGGTCACAACTCCAAACAGGACTTATACAAACAGCAGAAAACATAGCACCACTATCGAGGACCAGAAAACATGCTTGGTGGACAGACGAATGTGACAAGCTCATACAACGAAGACAACAAGCTTTGAATAATTGGTCATGCAACAAAATCCAACCACATTTCAAAATCTTAATATTAGGGCAGTAACAAAATCTATAAGAAAAATTCGAAAACAAAGTGAAGATATAAAACTGCAAACTATAGAAGAAGACTTTAAGGAACACAATTCACGAAATTATTACAGAACTTTTAAATATAAGTTAATCAAATATTCACCATCACTCAATTTTGCCATTGAACATTGAGAAATCGCCTACACTAACCGTTCTAATTGTGAAATTCTGGCAACGTACTTTTCTAAATTACTTAATTATGAAACACCGCAAGAGAAGTTTATGTTCAACTTTCCCCAAAAGTAACCCAGATTCGGCAACATACTTTTCTAAATTAATTGTGAAACACCGCAAGAGAAAACAAGGCCACTAGACCAATCTGATACAAATTATTAGAGTAAGACCTCACTGAATTAGGATCACCCAATCTACAAGATCGAAATTAAATGCAAAACCACATTCAAACACGGGGATTTGAGGAATAAGGAAACCCACACGATCGGCATGGTCGGAGGATCGGAGACGTGCACAATCGGGCAAACAAGAAGGCCGAAAAATGTTGACTCCCCGTGGTCCTAGGTGACCCATTCGCGAATAAGATAATATCATTATCATCATCATCATCATCATCATCATCATACAACTGGCTGAATCAAATCATGATGAGTAATACAAAAACTGCCGACAGTTACTAATGGACTAGCAATGCCTAGAAGTTATAGAAGTGGTAAAAAGAAGAAAACTGAGTATTTTGACTCAACGAATATAGTGTCTCGGTAACTACTGCTCCCCCTCCCCCCCCCCCCCAGGAGCGTATGTGTGATTGAGAATGATATCCCAAGCTTCTACCTAATGCGAAACCACAACCCATTTTCTTAAAATAAATATTTCAGAACTTCTTAAGTGTTGTGACAGAAAAAATGTATTCTATGATGCTTAAAGTGTTTAAATATCCTATTTGCTAATGCTGTGTAGATTATACTTTCTCGAATAATAGAAGAACTGTACCCAAAATAGCCATATTCTTACCTGAGAAGCATATAATATGCAGACTCCATACACGCACGTCACCGCTACGTACGTGTTCAGTCCCGTTACTGGAAGAGAGATGGATGTGAGTGAGATACCAACAAAAGTGTAATTTATTATAGAATTGAATAAAGCAGACTGTTTGTGATAATGAAGATGCAAAAATAGCTCCCTTAATGTCGCTTTGTATGGCATATTCCTAGCTTAACATTTTACTTTAAATCATGCATTCACTGAATCCTTCATCTGCGATTTCCCTTGCAACTATAGGCCTAGTTTTTCCTCTTGTCTATAAAAGCGTAAACATTCGAATAACTGAAGAATCGTGAACTAATGCAAGCTTCAAGGGATGTTTGCGTAGTGCCTTCGACATTGGTTGACTTAATATATTAACATATCTTTATATATTAACTTAATGCATGCCATCATGATGAGTAATACAAAAACTGCCGACAGTTACTAATGGACTAGCCATGCCTAGAAGTTATAGATGTGGTAAAAAAAAAAAAAATCTACGAGTATTATATACTTTCAAACTTGGAACCAGTAATTCAAATAGCGTAAATCTTCCTAGACAGTTTTCATGCCAGAAGGACGAGTGCCAACTGAAATCCTGAAAAAGAACAGGTATAGATTCTGGCAGCTAGCTATGCACCTGGCTATGGCAGCACAACGGTCGGAGAGGGGTGATGAGCGGCGAGGGCGATCGTGTTGAATACACGTCTTGCTAAAAAGATTAACGTCTCGAACACAGGCATGCCTGTAACCGCTAGAAGGCACTTCCTCACTTAATATTCATACATACTTTAAAGCTCATGGATTTAAAATTAGTGTGGGTATCATATTTCAATTTTTTTCTGAAACTGTACATGACGCTTGTTTTGCAAGATGGAGTTACGGTCAGAAAACCACTTCAGCGTGAAGCATTCATTTACAGACGAAAGTACCGCATGTCAATGTAATTCTTACACGTCTGCTATACCCACTGAAAGCAGTTTGATCCTTCACAGGTGGTAAGGTGGCACATAATTTCAAACTTGGAACCAGTAGTTGAAATATCGCAAGTCTTCCTACACAATTTTCATATCCAAAAGGACGAGTGCCAATTGATTAAAAGAAATTGCAAGACGTAAGGAAGATAATGCAGTACGTTCCAGCAGAACATAGTGAATTTTACAGTGAGATTCTCAACTGGCCTCTACCACTACTACTACTACTACTACTACTAGATAGAATGGTGAGTGGGACAGCTAATGTAAGTTAGTGGCCTATAGTAAATTACTGTGTAATAAATTAAAAGTAATTTCAAAATATTTCAAAAAATGACATTTTATGCCAGGCTAGGAAAAACATTGAAGAGCAGTATTTTGTTTTCATAAAAGAATGCTAACAGTATTTTCTAACCCTCAGTTAGGGATTTCCGTTTCTTACTCCTTTGGCTTTAAGTAAGTTACTACTGTATACCTGCGTTTTCCTGACATGTGCTGTTTTCTTACTAAGTTAACGAAAGGAGTATTTCATTACCCCACCTATTCACTACAATTAATCCCACGGTTATGTGGTTAAATTAACATAGAAATTACTAGATTTAAAGGAACATGATTCGCCCTTTTACTGGGCATCATCGGCTTTATCTTTGGTTTGAGGACATTATTACTTATAAAAATTGAACTGTTGATATCTTACAAGTATTGACACTGTGGAGTAGTTATTACACAAAATAAAGATATTGAGACATAACATATACAACATATGGTAAATTACTTTAACCCATTTAAAATGCGTATCTTCGAACTTCTTACGAAGAGGATCCATCTCAATGTCGGAGATGTTATTTTTAGAATTAAAATAACATTTTCTTTTTAGACGAACATTTTAAATGGGTTAAAGTAATTTTAACATGTGTTCTATATGTTTTACGTACCGGTGAATTTACCGACACAGAACTCACTTTTTTATTTGCTAGTGGTTTAACGTCGCACTAAACTGCAAGAAGTCTTTGCTAGGAATGGGAAGCATCAATTGGGCTCTATAACTAGCGGGGACCGAGGAACGAATACCAGCTGCGTTTGCTCTGGCATGGATGTGCTCCAATGCTCATTTTAAAGAGTAAGAGATTCTCTGACAATCTTATGTCTGGTGTTCCACTTGGAACACTACTGCATTTGCCATTTGTGATAAGTAGATGTATCACAAGTGAGTTGTTTGTCCAATAGATTTAGCAATTCATCAAACGCTCTCTTTGTAGGAAAGCACTTTATTCGAGACCAGAGGTGCTCAGCTGGACGCACGTTGAGGCTAGCCCAGTGCGGCCGGGCTTGCATGACGTAAATGTGGGCAGCTCACGTAGCAAGCATACGTCACAGTGACGTGCGAGAGCAAACACACTTTGCAGGAAAGCGAGAGAGCACTGACGTTTGCGATTATGAAGCTCTCCCCCACAACTCCGCGAAGTGCTTATTGGGACACACTATTTAAAATAAAACTCTATAATCGCAACAGAAAAACTTATCTTTACAAGATATTCCGGTTTGATTTAAACTGCACTCGATTTAAACAGTTTTATTTTCTTATATTTATTAAATCAAAGAAAACTGCGGTGTTATAATTTTTGTGTTACAATCTAAAGAAGTAGGCCTACAGGGTTTTAAGCGCACAAGCTACGATTTACAATTCCTTGGATGCAAACGACTATTTTCATTTAAAAAAATGGAATTCCTGTTATTCATTAACCAATTTTTTAACAAATTGTTTTACGTCGCACCGACACAGATAGGTCTTATGGCGATTATGGGACAGGAAAGTGCTAGGAGTGGACTTAAGGTACAGCCCCAGCATTTTCCTGGGTGAAAATGGGAAACCACGGAAAACCCATCTTCAGGACTGCCGACAGTGGGGTTCGAACACACTATCTCCTGAATACTTACCGCACCTAAGTGACTGCAGCTATTGAGTTCGGTATTCATTAAACAAGAAGTAATAATAATAATAATAATAATAATAATAATAATAATAATAATAATAATAATTTCGTGTGGCTATGTCTAGCCGAGTGCAGCCCTTGTATGGCAGACCCTCCGATGAGGGCAGGTAACTGCGTGTTATTGTGGTGGAGGATAGTATTGTGTGTGAGTTGCAGGGATGTTGGCAACAGCACAAACACCCAGCTCCGGGCCATTGGAATTAACCAATGAAGGTTAAAATCCCCGACCCGGACGGGAATCGAACTGAAGGCCAGTACGCTGACTATTCAGCCAACGAGTGGGACAGTAATATAATTACATAATGCAACAATGATTTCGCACAGTATTTTAGTGTTGTATGACTTTCCCTGATCACTGAATTTCTTAAAATAGTCGATGAACGAGTATATAAAGTGAGAGTTTTGTCTGTACATTGCTCAGAATTTAAGAAGGATGGTATTTCCTAATTGTTCCTGTTCATAGTAACAAGGAAATGCACTTTTTTAATTTTCCGTAATTTCTCACCGTTTCTATGTATGTACCCTTTTTTCCTAGTTGCTTTACGTCGCACTGACACAGATAGGTCTTATGGCGACGATGGGACAAGGAAGGGCTAGGAGTGGGAAGGAAGCGGCCGCGGCCTTAAGGTACAGCCCCAGCATTTGCCTGGTGTGAAAATGGGAAACAACGGAAAACCATTTTCAGGGCTGCCGATAGTGGGGTTCGAACCTACTATCTCCCGAATACTGGATACTGACTGCACTTAAGCGACTGCAGCTATCGAGCTCATGTACCCTTTTAGAGGTCTAAAAGGGTGCAGTATGTATGTATGTATGTATGTATGTATGTATGTATGTATACGTATCACGAGAAAACGGCTGAAGAGCATTTAACGAAAATCGGTATGTAAAGTCGCTACAATCTAGGTCGTGATCTTACTCACGCTGAGAGAAATGGTAGTTTAGGAAAGGCCTAAATTTTAATTTTCAAATATTTATGTCATTAATGGTCCTATCGACAAAACTACATACGGTAACTAAAGTTATAATAGTATTAAATTTCCGATTATTTATGTCTTATACATTTTTACCGGTTCCGGTTATGATAGAGATATTCATGAATTTGGATTTTTTGTTGCTAAGTCCATATCAGCGCCGAGTCACGAGAAAATGGGTAAATATCACAAGAGTCGAAAGAAAACTCAATGTGAAAGCTTACAATATAGAAAGCTCATAACATCGATCAACAATAACATTACATCGATCATTGTTCGTTGTGATGTGCTTTGTGTCTTCTGTCGCCACTCAGCCAATCAATCAATCAATCAATCAATCAATACTGATCTGCATTTAGGCAGTCGCTCAGGTGGGATAGATGGGGATTACTGCTGTATACCGAGTATTTTTTTCTTTTAATTTGCTTTACGTCGCACCGAAACAGATATGTTTTATGGCGACGATAGGATAGGAAAGGGCTAGGAGTGTGAAGGAAGCGTCCCTGGCCTTAAATGCGGTACAGCCCCAGAATTTGCCTGGTGTGAAAATGGGAGACCACGGAAAACCATCTTCACGGCTGTCGACAGTCTGGTTCGAACCCACTACCTTCCGGATGCAAGCTCACAGCTGTGCTCCCCTAACCGCACGGCGAACTCGCCCGGTCGTACCGAGTATAACAGCCTGCCTGAATATTGGCGGGAAGTGGCTGGTGAGTTAGATAAATTTCTTCTTTAGCATGCCATTCCTCTGGTTCATAAATTTCCCGATACTACTGGTACGTAACACACTGGTTCATCATAATACGTGTGGTACAATTTATATCACAGGCTCATGAACTGTACCACTTTTAATCTTCACACCTTTTCTATCGCAGCCTTTAAACCTAAAACATATTACTTTGTAAAATTTGTATATAAATGCCCAAATGGCCGGGCTACTGTATATTTTCATTTAATTTTGTTAAGGTGTTACAGTTTCCATCAAAATCTTTTTAAAAAAACATTTGAGTGGTGAGACCGCACTCTACGAATGTGATATTATCTTGGCAATGTCTTCGCCGAACCGACAACCTTTGCTACTATGTGAAAAAGCACTGTCAAGTTGTATACGACTACACACAGAGTGATCAGGTATAATTTACTCCGGCGTGCGTGATGTTCTTCCTTTGGGAGAGCTCCCTGCTCGTTCACCACGCGCGAAAAGGGGATGGCGTAGTATGCCATCACATGTTTTGTTATCTTGTCCCACCCATCCCTGCTAGGGGACCTTGTACACGCGTCCGGTATCGAAGTCTTATGTTTGTTATTCGTAAGTATGAGAGTTTTGTTATTTTTTTAATTCTGTAATTAGTCATAAGGGTATTACAGCTAGTGCAATTCGAACGGCACAGCGTATCTAACTATGTTTCGTATGAATCGTCAGCTCGAAGTTCAGAGACCGTTTTAAGAAAATCCCGAATGTAGACATTCCAAATCATTAAACAGTCCATATAATTTTATGATAATTTTCAGGAAACTAGAGGTACAGGTACCGGTACCGGTATCTAGCCTACGAAACAAAAAACGCAGTGTAGGGTTCTTACCGAAGAAAAATTAGATGCTATTTGTCAGTTTGGAAAATTCGTCTAAAATATCACTTCGTCGTCTTGCAGAACAAGTGATAATTGCATATGGGTATGTGCAAAGGGCTAATTATTACACTTAAAGCCGTATAAAATAACTATGACATATGCTGTATATATATAAGTGCACCTTTATTTCTTATATAGCTCTACAGATTTCTCCTTCTAGCTCGTAATAAAAGAAATATGTAACAAACAAAACATAAAAAGGTATGTAAATGTCAAGCCTCGGTTGAATCATTGTGTCTGGTCATCCAACTCTAGTCTCGTAATATGGCACATGCTCTTCAACAAAGTGACCCTGTACGTAGGCGCATATTTTGTAAGTAGATTATGGAAAGAATGTAGAGTGGATAAATACGCACAGAATATTCCTCTAGGAAGTGGCCTGATTAAGTGCCCCTCTATGACGCAAAAATCGTCGGTGTACGGTGTCCATGATCGATGAAATAATCACAGGACATCTTTTTTTATTTAGAATACGCTCAGTTCTGTCACTTATTGAATACCATGCTAACACTCCTTATCAGGTCCGGCTCCATGGCTAAATGGTTAGCGTGCTGGCCTTTGGTTGCAGGGTTCCCGGGTTTGATTCCCAGATGGGTAGGGAATTTTAACCAACATTGGTTAATTTCGCTGGCACGAGGGCTGGGTGTATGTGTTGTCTTCATCATTTCATCCTCATCATGACGTGCAGGTCGCCTACAGGAGTCAAATCGAAAGACCTGCACCTGGCGAGCCGAACATGTCCTCTGACACTCCCGGCATTAAAAGCCATACGCCATTTTTTACTTATCAGAGAATTAAGGACAGGGTGCTATTTTGGATTTTTTCAACAGCACTCTGCCACTGCTCACACCGCGAATAATTACAGGAGAGAAATTTACTAAATGTTTCTACAGAACAAAGTTATTAGGAGTTTGTGTGATCCCCCCCCCCCAATATCACACAAGAACTGAAACATAATATTCGTCATAATTTGGTCATTAATGAAATTAAAATTGTGTTACTGTTTCATGGTTTACCCTCCCGCTACCGACCTAACCCCGCGTTCGCCAATAGCTCAAACATCGCGCGCCGGAATAAAGCATATCTGATCACCCTGCACACACAGAATTTGATATGAATCCTTACGGTCGAGGTTCTGTCATTCTATCGTGAGAGTATTTGTATTGGAGGACTCACCGTGGCTGAGAGCGAGGGCAGGAGCGTACACTGCCACAGAGGTGTAGAGCGCCATCTGTAGGACGTACATAGCGGCTGCTACAGTCCGCGCCTGAGAGTTGAACCGCATCTCCAGGTACTGGAACAGAGAGGAGACATGAGAACAGCACAGCGTAGACACTTCCTAGTATGGCAGAACTCAGGACGTACCGCGTAGGATGGTAGAATTGGTACGTCACTTTTAGTGTAAGGGAATGAACGTTTAGTAGTCAGCCAGATGGATGGGAATCCAACAGTTTCACCATCAGATTTCACTAAAATCTCACGCGTCAGTCAAGATACGAAGTGCAGAAATGAAGCAAGCAATATTGTAGTTTTACACGACTGTTGATATATTTGCCACGGGACCTCCTGATTTACGTAGGATCCGAACCACAGATTTGATATAATTATTCGTTTTAAAATCTCATGTGCCTTGGCTAGGATTCAAACCGCAGACGCCTTACTGAGAAGCCAGCGTCGAAGCCCCTTGGCTATCATGCTACATACTAGAGAAATGAGCAGTTTCCTATTTCTGCCTCGATTAATTCTAAGCATCTTTATCTCTAAATTGTTGCAGAAAACCTAATTCAAATGTCTCTCTTTGCTTCTTTTAGCTTCTATTATCCAATCGTTCTTCTAGGTAACCTATGTTCTTCCATTAATCCTACGTGATCCCACCACCGAAGCCGGTTCATATTGACCTCAATATGCTAATTTCTCTCTTCCCTTCTGCCATTATTCCCATCCGTTTGTACCAGTAGTTATCCTCTCTACGTGCATGTGTTTTCTGCAGCTAAAGGGGCCCATAGACGTGCACTATTATTGCGCAAAATGGATTGTACAATATATTCTTAGCTGCCCACAGACGTACAATATTATTGCACAACAATCGGGTTTGTGCAATAAATAGAATCGTGTTAAGATAATATTGTTGGTTGTGCAATATATTGTGCAAAGCTGTCATAGATGTACAATATGCGTGGCAATATATTATAGTCAGTCCATGCCGGTATTTTGTTTGGTGAACACACTTTTCTGTATCAGGAAGCGGCTTCACTTCCTTCCGGAAGTTTGTATGCAGAGAACTTATTTTTTAAAATAACTTCTTACTTGTCGGCGTTCAAATATGTTTGGTGATATTTCTCAATAAGCACCTCGTTCTGTTCACCTTTTTTAACGCGATTACTGTAATCTCTGCTCTTAACGTCCCACAGAGCCAAAAGGCCATGGCACACGCCGATAAACTCCAAAATAAACTTTACCACCTGTTTGTCTGCCATCACGATACGTTCTCCCCCACTTGTTGATACCAACCGGCGGGAGGACGGGATAGTGCACAATATTGCCAACACATGGCACAGTATTTTGCGATTTGCGCAATATATTGCGAACTTTTTTGATTTCGTACAATATATTGCACAACCCTTCAATATTAAGTACACACTAACAATTATATTGCGCAATAATATTGCACGTCTATGGGCCCCTTATTAACGGACGATATGATGTGAGTCCACCTACCTTTCAGTCCTGTACAGAAAAATCGACCTGAAAATAGAGCCTGTAAAAATATTTATGTTCCTGAACCATTTCCCGTTTACTAAACACTTAATCATAACAGATAAGAGCCCGGATGAACTCTAAGGATCAATCTGTTGGTGTTTGATCTTCCTTTTCTATGACTCGATCCAATCTGAGGTCAGTGGAATTTGAGGGTCGTCTGTTTCTCGCACGTTAAAGGTATTTACCGGGAAAAATCTTGTACATTTTTGTCCTTTAAAATCTATAGCAATTGGACGTTAAATATTAATGATAAAACTGAGGTTCGAATCCCCGTCGATCCTGGGTTGATATCTTGATCTCAAAATTCGCGTGGCATCAGGAAGGGCATCCGATCTTAAACTCGGAGTCAAAACCAAAATGATCCCGTGTTGCTCCAGCTTCCACAGAAATACCTGGATAAGCTGAATGAAGTTAGCAAAGTTCTACATTTTATTATAACGAATTATTTGACTAGAATCATATTAAAACCCCTGACGTTTTTAGTGCCCTTTCCGTTAAAATAATGATCACCGCTAGCACCAAGCAAATAAGATTTAGTGTTTAATGTTCATCGAATTGGAACTGGCCTTGAAGAACTTCGTATTTCATTTCTTCTCAATTTTTGCCGAGTATTTTATTGGAAATATTTTTCTTGTTTTCCTCAATGATTCTGCACATTAAAGCATTTAAGAATCAAACCTATACTTTTACCGTGGGGCAGTATACATTTGAAATATACTTTATAATTTGAATGAAGAGTCTTTTAAATGTGACAGAACACATACAGTCACTGATCTCCCATATTTGTGGATACAGGGTGTCCTTGAAAACTGCTCGAATGTTTCCGGAGGACGCAACACGCAACAAGCCAAGGAAAAAACAAGTTCTATAAACATTGTTCGCAAAACCAATATCTTCGGAGTCACGGCCTACTACTACTACTACTACTACTACTACTACTACTACTACCACCACCACCACCACCACCACCACCACCACCAATGATCACCATGTCTGACCTACTCTTCACATGTGCCCGTCGGGACCGCCATTCATTGCAACGGAGCCTTCCACCGCACAGTACAGCAGTGTAACAACCAAACATGCGCTATTTGAGCAATACCACACACCTGACGCAACTAACCTACTTGACTGCGACAACAATACGGTCTGCAGTACGCAGTGGAATACTGTGTTTCGTTCTTGCTTGATACAATAGAAATGCTCACACGAAGTTTTGCATTAATTGCACTTCACCCGTGGGATCGCGTTGATGGCGCGGTAGACTGGCAGGTACAGGTACGATGTGATGGGCACCACAATGAGGAAGGAGACATGTCATCCAAAAGTGAGTACCGTGCAACCCTATATGGAGGGATGTAATCACTATTGTGTGTTTATGTGGTGGTTGGTAGTGTAGTGTGTTGAGTGAATATGAAGAGGAAAGTGTTGGGACAAACACAAACACCCAGTCCCCGGGCCAGAAGAATTAATCCGAAGCGATTAAAATCCTCGACCCGGCCGGGAATCGAACCCAAGACCCTCTGAACCGAAGGCCTCAACGCTGACCATTCATCCAATGAGTCGGACAATTGCTTACATACAATGTTTTTGCATTTGTTTCGTGACGAAGTGCTTCGAGTGCAAGATAAGCCCCTCCTGCGTAAGACCGTAACACAACACGCTAGTAAGTTTATGACCAATGTTTAGATAGGAACAAATTTCCGTCTTATTGCATACGACCCTTCGTAAATTATTAGAACATCGCGACCATTGACAGTAGTGGTAGCGAACTTAAGTCCGAAGATATTGGAAGATATTGGGTTTGCATCCAATGTTCACAGAACCTTTCTTCGTTCGTGTTGTTCTGCCTCCTCTGTAAATATTGGGACCTTTTTCAAGGACTCTTGTATATGAAACCTAAGGGATAGCACCATGATGTTATCCCGCAACCTTAAGCTAATAAGAAACGCCTAGCCAAATGAGTTACTCAGGTTACCAAATTTGCTAAAATATAGTCCTTACCTCGTATGCCGAGGTGACGTTGATGGCGCGGTAGACTGGTAGGTACAGGTACGATGTGATTGGCACCACAATGAGGAAGGAGAGACAAGTCATCCAAAACTGAGTACCGTGCATGTACATCTCAGCGGGGTTACCCAGTAGCTCTATTGCCGTAATGAAGCTGAAACAAGATTACGGCATTAATTTGTACCAAAATTCAAAAGAATTACCATGTGCACTCACTACTGCTCAGAGCTCACGTGTTTGCTAGCGCAGGGTGAAGCGGCGAGAGTGTGGGGGGGGGGGGGATGCTCTTCCCTCCACACAGACTAGCTGCCGTTACCACAGCAACCTCCTCACTACTAGCTAGCGGAAAACATCGGCTCGCTCTTCAGACATCGTCTGATGGCTAAGTGCACGAACTCTGTTTAGCGTAATCAGCGTTTAAGATTCTTCCTAAACGTTGTTTAAACAAAGCTGAAGAGCACCATTCCTGATTATTATTTAAATTCCTGATTATTCGCGGTCGAACGAAACACTGTTGGCCGAGGAACTTACGGGAGTGAACAGGACTAGGTTCTAGTAGACTGATGAGGACACCCGAACATCGTACAGGCTTCGCTGTGATTGTGGCCAACCTTCAGTAATGGAGAAAACACAAAAAGAAGAAGAAGTTCAAAGTCAAGTTCGAACGGTTACCAGATATAAACAGTGATTAGCAATGAATATAAAATTACTGCCATATTTGAAGAAGACTTTGAACACGTAGTGTTATATCTTGGAATAGAATTGAAATGAGCGAAAAGTTATAAGGGTTATGATAGGCGATCCTTCAGAAGAACCACGTGATGGAAAATTTGCGGAAAGGTTTCTTATATCCAAAAGAGGAACAGTTTCATTTCTTCTGAAACAGTGCAAAAAACATACAATTTTCAATGCAGAGAAATCATCGTGTTTGCTATCAATAGATAATTCTTCTTGGTTTTTTTCCACGTTGTTTCTTTATCTTCAAAACGCCTGTGCCTGATAACTAATTCTGCTACAATATACATAGGTGTTAAAATCGGGAACATTTGACGACCGTTCTCTTTTTTCTGCCATGTTAGTAATAAGTAGTTTCTCAGCAATGAGAATGAATATTCTTCCGAATCGCAAAGGAAACACGAAATCGCCGTAGCGCTTTCATTATTTTCCGTTAACATGCAAAACCTGACGCTAGTCTTTAATTCCACTGCCAACTAATAGTGATTAAATAATCATTTAAAAGAATAGTGCTCCACGATTCCTCGTAACCAGTCTTTAAATTTGAAACATGTTTACATACACACTGGTTAGCCGATGCACTTGGCCATGTTCCTTGGTATCTGCGCTCTTATTAAATTGTAATCATCACTCAATCTTGTCGATACTTTTCCCTGCAGAGCTTTCTTTGATGATGCATCGATTTTTACGACCCTGAGGATACATTTTCCGCTTTCATTATGTTTACCATTCGCAAGAAGTGGGGAATAATTCTTAGCTAAGCTAGGAAAATAATAGGGATCATTATTAAGCATTGTAATCAGGAAGCTAGAGAAGGTAAAAATCAGCTTCATTAGCTCATGTTTGATTTTTAAACCATCATAATTAAATGAATGTTGGTAGTAAGAGTGGATCTTGCATTCAGGAGATAGTGGATTCGAACCCCATTGTCAGCAACCCTGAATATGGATTTCCATGGTTACCCATTTTCACACCAGCAAAGTGCTGGAGAGCTGTACTTAAGGCCACGGTCGTTTCCTTCCACTCCTAGCCATTTCCTATGCCATTGTCGCCGTAAATCCTATCTGTGTTTGTAACAACACAAGAACAGCAATAGCCTCAGCTACTTGATGGAGACTGGCGTAGACCTTTGAACTTCTCACCATTAAGGCGATCATTCTTGATAATTGCCCTTCAAGTGAAAATATCAATGACTCATTTCTAGTTTTCTAATTAGCGTCTTGTGCGCTCTGAATATTTTTAGTAATGCAGATACCGCTACGCTTTAGACAGACTGGCTTTCGCTACATTTACGATGGTCACATTGGTCATCGTAGCCATTAAGCGAGCTCCGAACAGTAGTTTGTAGTTTGTTGAGAATTTCCAAGAAAGCGGGTATACGACCAAAACCATGGCACCACAAAGAACAGATTCAGGATGTTTTCGATTAATTTTACAATACATGCATTCAGTTAGTCAACTCGTGATCAATTTAACGAAAATTAAATTAAAACAAATTATGTAATCGAAGGCGCTCTTACGTCTAAGACTGTTGCTCTTTCTCATGCCAATCGCATGACTTGAGTGTTTCTCTGGTGGTAGTTATGGATGTGTTGTATGTAGATGAAGAGAATTGTGTTAAGACAAACACTAACATACTCCCCCCCAGCCAGGGGAATTAACCATACTCAGTTAAAATCTTTGGCCTAGCCGTGAATTGAACCCGTAGCCCTCTGACCCGAAAATCAGTACGCTGATACATTCATCCAAGGAGTTGGACACGATAACGAAATGAATTATATTAAGAAAAGTCATCTAAGATATTGAGACCAAAATATAATCGTATTATTTATAAATCTATCATACATACATAAAAATATTAAATTAGAACCAAAAAATAAATCTTAGCAGTGTACTACTTTTTTTATAATGAGAGCTGGACTACTGGAAAAAAGGAAAGATTCATTGGAAGTAACTGAATTGTGGATTTGGAGGAAAATGAAGAGGACATGCTGGAGTAAAAATAAAGACGAATCGAGAGGTTCTAAAGGAAGTCAATGAGCAACGGAGACTGATAAATGATGTAGACAGGGGGAAGTTAAAACTTGTAGGTCATATCCTGAGACAATGAATTTGTAGTAAACACGTCTTTGAAGGAAAAATTCTAGGAAAGAAAGGTAAAGGAAGACCAAGGAAGACATACTTTGAGGAAGTGAGGAACTTTATGGGACGTAAAAAGTAGAAGGAAGTGAAGAGAACAGCGGGATTGAGGGGAGAAGGCTTAGTCTAATGCGTGATCATGATGAGCGTTAAAATAATAATAGAAAAGTTCAAAAGTAGCTGTATTCGTTTTCTTCCATTTCACCAGCCCGACAGTGATTATAAATTCAAGAAAGTCAAAGTTAGAATGTTCCCTGATAAATGAATGTGAATACGTATCTGTTCTCTAGTAACAGTCATTTTAAAGGTAAACAAGTAGATTACCTAGCAGCCAATGAAAGGGACATAGGTCCAGTCCCCATGGAGCTGCCTCCTAGCAGGAAGTCTTCGGACGTGGTCTGTTTAGGCCCAGTACAGCTGTAGAACAGTCCGATGGCAGTGGAGATGACCAGCATGGCTGCAAGGACCGAGTAATCCTCCCAGCCGAAGTGGACGTGCTGTTCACACAGTTGTCCCACCTCCTCCATGGTGCTTGTCGGGCGAGTGTTTCGGCCTCCTGCAAATGGACAACAACAAGGATAAGAACAAATTTGATCTCTGAATAAGAGGGGAGTAGATCAAATCAAGTAGCAAAGATAATATTCCTCCAATTGAGTGACATTCTAGATTTGCACAATTAATTAAAGTCTATCAGGTTCCACCTTTTCAATACTAATACAATGTTGTTGGATGATATTTACAACATTATTTATTACAGTACATGTTTCGGTGCTCTGTTATGTCACCATCATCAGCTGATTTAGAAAATGTGAAAAAAACTTGGCGATCTAAATATTAAACAAAATATTGTCATACTTAACTCATACATATACATATTTACGTACAACAGAATATTTTTTGGTTAAATCCTAAACATCTATTATGCTATATTAAATATTCCTAATATGTAAACAAGAGAATTCTTGTAAGTCATGAATATAATTATTTTTTTTCTCATCTGGTTGATGAGTTGTCTTCACATTCCTTATGTCTGTAATTCTATGCTCTCGTACTGTCTAATTAGAATGCGCACTTAAAATTGAGGAATTAAAATTGCATGCAGTCTATTTGATGTTAAAATGTTCATTTCATTTGTATATTAGCTGCTTTTGTTGGATAAAATTCATTATATATAACAATTGTTAAACATTGAGCCATCATCTTATATTTATTAAGTACTAAAACTTCGTATTTTTATTGCTTTATGCGTGGTTGGAACTAAGTTTTAGTACTTAATAAATATAAGAAGATGGCTCAATGTTTAACAATTATGTTATATATAATGAATTTTATCCAACAAAATCAGCTAATATACAAATGAAATGAACATTTTAACATCAAATAGACTGCATGCAATTTTAATTCCTCAATTTTAAGTGCGCATTCTAATTAGACAGTACGAGAGCATAGAATTACAGACATAAGGAATGTGAAGACAACTCATCAACCAGATGAGAAAAAAAAAATTATATTCATGACTTACAAGAATTCTCTTGTTACATATTAGGGATATTTAATATAGCATAATAGATGTTTAGGATTTAACCAATAAATATTCTGTTGTATGTAAATATGTATATGTATGAGTTAAGTATGACAATATTTTGTTTAATATTTAGATCGCCAAGTTTTTTTCACATTTTCTAAATCAGCTGATGATTGTGACAATAGAGCACCGAAACATGTACTGTAATAAATAATGTTGTAAATATCATCCAACAACATTGTATTAGTATTGAAAAGGTGGAACCTGATAGACTTTAATTAATTGTGATCTCAGTTCAATACGGACAAATAAGATGAAGTTCCTTACGTTTAATTCTAGATTTGTTCAACAAAGATTGCTTCATTGTTCCGATGGAGAGAATAGGAATCGATCGTGTCCTTTCAATAGGCTGAACTGTACTGAGGCAATGAAACCTCCCACATCTAACACACTTCAACAGGAAATAAAACAAGGTAGCTATGTCATGAGCAACCGACCATCCAAGACTGGGTGTTCGTATTGTCCCCAACTTGCGCATCACGTTATAGCATTATCCCCCACTCCACAACGACGACAGGAAGCATCAGCATCCCTTACATGGCAGTCGCCACCCATCCTAATCGCAGGGTCTGCCGTACCAGGGTTGGGCCTGGCTGCAATAGCCACACGCAATAAATCATGATCATCATCATATCATCATCTTCTGTTGGTAGTAGCAGTATTTCCCGTTCCTTTCATGTTTCACACTTCGAGCTTATGAATAAGATATCCTCAAGTCCACCTACCTCTCTCCTAACTCCAATGTCTACCTAAAAATAGAACAATGCAAGGATAATTTCGTCTGGGGACCTAACTTCTTTTTAGCAAGATGATATTGATCATAACTCCGAGTTCACTGCATTAGCCTTATATTGATTAAATTTCACTATATACTTGAAACGGTTCACCTGTTCCAATTTCGCAGCACTTCCCTGACATTCAAATCGCTTATTTTTTATTAGAACCTAATTTATTTCAGTAAAACGAAGTCATATTTAACTAAAAGCAAGCAAGCAAGCTTGCAGTTTTAGGTGACTCAATGTAGAGATAATTTCCACGTGACCTATTTTTACATGGAATTTGAATCATAGGAAAGATACTTTCATATCAAAAATTCACTTTCATTGGTCGGGATCCGAACCTCAGTTGCCTTGGAGAGAATTTTCAGACTGTCAATTTGTTATCAAGCCGGACAGTCAAATGTACCTACTTTTGGGAAAATGTCGACATTTCAAACTTAAGACTTCACAATTTTAAGGATATGGTAAAAAATAAGGTTTTGTGTAGTTTTTGGGAGAAGATTACATAGAATCATTATGTTGAAAAATATACCTATTATTATTATTATTATTATTATTATTATTATTATTATTATTATTATTATTTCCTGTTCAAGGAGGACGATAACAATTCCAAAGAAGAGAATATAAGGAACGAAGTGAAGGTTCAATAGCACACCGTAGAAAGGTATTTTCAATGGTGCATGCAACATTAACAGTTCTGAATCAGCAGCACGAGTTTTTGATGGAGCTGGCGATAGAGTCAAGTGTTTTATTGCTCAAAGGCAAAACAATGAGCAACTACTTCGTATCTCATTTCATTGACAGATATAATACAGCCATATGGAAGTAATGTGCAATATTATTGCCAATGGGTCGGTGGATACAGAGTGGGCCTCAGCCCGAAGTGGCCACGGCTGTTCCGTGGTCCAACAGCTCTGCACTCCGACCAGCCAACTGAGCAGAGGAGGGGTGGCCACGGCTCTACCGTGGCTCTACGCCTCTGCACTCGGGAGACGAGACAGGGCTGGACCTAACGGTGGCCCCACCCGTCGGCTGTCCTGCGAATGGTTTTCCGTAGTTTTCCATTCTCCTGCACTAAGACGAATGCCGGGACAGTTCCTAGTATAGGCCACGGCCGCCAACCCCCTCACCTTCTCCGTGCATCTCTTTCACCGTCAGAAATATCCCGGCCTGAGAGACGGCGTTAACGTCTAAGAGGCCTGTCTCCCCCTTCAGGGGTGGAATGAAACTGTTTTAGCAGTAGTAATTAATAGATCTACTCAATATAAGAGTTTATCTAAAATGTTGAACGAGTTTTAAAAGTACTGTAGTGAACAGATCATTAACAACGAGAAGTATCGAGAAACTATTAATAAAAGGCAACATTAACAAATTACACGAAAAATTCACGAAATTAAAACTATTTTTAGTACATATATAATGTCAAATGCCGTTAAAAGCTATTACCCAAATATGAAATTCTAATTATTGATACAACTCTTTAACACTACTGTAAAACCTCGATAGGATGGTGTCGAAGGGAACACGTATTAAACGGAAAGAAACTAAACTACGTAATTTGTATGTTTGACACTGTAAAGGAGCCACTATATTGAGGAATGATTTTATAGAAATAAAATAGTTAAATAAAATACGGTAGATACAATATTACATCCTGCGGTGATTGGATCACGACTTTTCAGTATCGTTCTTGACGTAGACGATGTAATTCTAAAGAATCAGAGAGCTGTTTCGAGTCAAGATGAGGGTTTTCATCGTTCTTTCGCAAAACTTATTCAACATGGAAAGAGTTTTCTTTTCCATTGTCATAATCGCAGACAAGAGC
Organism: Anabrus simplex; assembly: GCF_040414725.1. Classification (NCBI taxonomy): domain Eukaryota; kingdom Metazoa; phylum Arthropoda; class Insecta; order Orthoptera; family Tettigoniidae; genus Anabrus; species Anabrus simplex. The sequence continues at coordinate 189,558,048 of NC_090270.1, forward strand.
CTTCGTGGCTCAGGCTGCAGCGCATTGGCCTCTCACCGCTGGGTTCCGTGGTTTAAATCCCGATCACTCCATGTGAGATTTGTGCTGGGCAAAGGGGAGGCGGGACAGATTTTTCTCCCGATTCTCTGGTTTTCCATGTCATCTTCATTCCAGCGATACACTGAAATATTTAGTTTTATCTGTCACTCAATCATTGTCCCAGAGGAATGTGGCAGACTTCGGCAGCCGGCACAATTCCTATCCTTGCCGCAAGATGGGGCTTCATTCATTCCATTCCTGACCCGGTCGAATGCCTGGAAACAGGCTGAGGATTTTCATAATCGCAGAGAAAATTCAATACAAGGAACACAATCATTGAAAGGCAATCTTGAAACAGCCCTAGTAAACCAGTAAGGGAAGAGATGGAAAGGTTTCTCCTCTCGCCTTCTCGTCCATGATTTCTGCACTGTTATGTAACCATTTGTTTGCAAGAAATCTTCAATTGGCCTATCCTCACCTTCACAGTAGTAGTCAATCTGTGAAGTCTGTACACACTCCAGACTCCCTGTGGCGGTTTCACAGTATACGCTTAAGCCTTGGATCGGGCTTAAGCGGGAGCTTAAACTCTGGACGAGTTTCACAGTGGGGAGTGCAAGTGGTAAGCCGAGCTTATCTGTGACTGGCTTAAGCTGTATGAAACTGAGGTTTAAGCTAAGGATTCAGTTCAGATGGTAGAGCGCTGGCCTTCTTATAGCCCAACTTGGCAGGTTCGATCCTGTCTCAGTCCTGTGGTGAAGGTGCTCAAATTCATAGTTAGTGGGACGTAAAACCAATAACATTAAGATTAAATAACTTATATTTCTGAATATATTTCGAGGCTCGTGAAATAATACAGTTTCCGTGTTCCGATATACAGTAAAAGAGACAAAAATGTCGGTCGGTCACTTGCTTTCTTGGCTTACGCTGCGTGAACCATCAACGATAGACCCCAAGTGTAAGTGTACGAATTGTAGAGCACAGAAACCTCTACAAAAAAGTCCGCGATGGTATATACCTATTTCCAACCGTTTGCCCTCTAGAAGCGATTTTATGCTATACTCAGCGGTAAAAAATATAACTCCTTAACATTAAATAAATATTTCGATATTATCCTCGAATTCCTTATCGAAATAAATTGTTTGACCTCCTCCAGTATTTTATAAGGATTACAATAACCTTGTCAGGACATTTGCATGAATGGTTCAGAAGTTATGGCCATTTTAGACTGTAGTGGTAGTACGTGTCAGCAGGACGGGCGAGTGACCTTTTTTAAACTTTATTTTGTTACTATTATTGGAATCACATTTTCCGTTCATTCTTCTAAATTATCTTGGCTGATAAACGATGTATAACCTACAAGTCAATCAGTCATAGGCTACGGATGTCAAGGAACTTAGAATACTCTAGTACGGATGTAAACAAAGATGAGAACTGAATCATTGCGCATGCGCAAGCATTACCAACTTCGGAGATGTTCAGCGTAGTAAAGCTGCACATGGTCCCCCTACTGTGAAACTCTTAGTGTTTAAGCCAAAGAGTAAGCCTTGCTTAAGCGGCGTGCGTGGCTTACTAAAGCTTCGGCTTAAACTCAAACTGTGAAACCGGGCCTCCAGAGGCCAGAAGCTGATTGGGAGGTCTGAATGTCTACGTAGCCTTTAGCTCCAGGTGAAGTACAGTTTTTTTCAGGTCTGCATGCAAGTTTGCGACGAGGGAATGTCATGTCCCATTTCTTTTGAATTTTGCTACAAATTATCCTAGGAATATTCCCTCGAAAAAGAGTCTTGAAAAGGGAGCGAAACGCGATCTAACGGAGCGTTTTAAACTGCCTTCCTATAGGAAATGTCTAGGGACCGAGAAAAATAATGCGCGTATTACCCGGGATAGTGAATAAAAGGGGGGAGCCTTATGGAGGTTTTTCTATATTAGGAAGATATAACGAACCTAGAACTCTTGCATCAGAGTTATTTTATTTTCACTATGACGTACCTTATGGCAAGGAACTTTCCATTCTGAAATTTGGAGAACTGACGAGCTGTTATTCTGATCCTTAACCGAGAGGAGGTTTCTCATTTACCAGTCCTCAAAATCTAATTAAACTTTCCTCCTTTCAACAACATAAAGCAGGCTCCGTTAGCACCCGTTACGAGTTCAGGTGCCTATAATCGTCCATTCATTGCTACAGGAACATGATTATGGAACTGAATACCGAATAACATTCAAAACAATTATTTAGTCTCCTTCACGTCTTCATACATAAAATACCTCCGAGTTGTATAAGTTAACTGTGTGAATGAGAATGCGTGTGTAACGTAACTACTTGTCATAAATCTTGATATCTCTGTGTCTCAGCTAATGACATGTTAGTTAAAAATAGTTCGCGTGTTGTACGTAATATTAAAATAATTTTTCAATATTATACTTTTCACATTTTTTACTGTAACGTGGTTAAGTTTAAGCAAATACAGTAGAGATAATACGCGACACTTACGGATTTCGCCTTGCTAAAATGGGAGACAATTCGACGGTGGCGCTCCTAGTGACTTGACCTGAAAAAATCGCGCTAAATTCAAATATCAATGGAAATGTATATACGGAAATTGATAAATTACGTCTAGAAAGAAAGTGTTATTGAGATATTAACTTCGAAGTTGGTAAAGCAATTCTGGATAAATGAATGAAGAATTATTTAAAATGTTATTATTCAAAGAATGAAACTAGACATATAAACAAGAAGTGAAATGGACTGGTGTGAAATGGCTTGATCTTTCATTTATGCATTACTTTTTTAGCTTTAGTATACCTGCCTGAACTCTTACGGTTGGATTTGTCTTTTTTCTCATTTAAAAACATTGTATCATCACATTAAGACACTTGTCAAAAATATCGGCACATTCCTTACACATATGATGCAATGAATTAACATTTAATTTTTTTGTTTTACGTCCCAATAACTACTCTTACGGTTTTCGGAGACGCCGAGGTGCCGGAATTTAGTCCCGCAGGAGTTCTTTTACGTGCCAATAAATCTACCGACACGAGGCTGACGTATTTGAGCACCTTCAAATACCACCGGACTGAGCCAGGATCGAACCTGCCAAGTTGGGGTCAGAAGGCCAGCGCTTTAACCGTCTGAGCCACTCAGCCCGGCAAATTAACATTTAATTGCTGGACAATTTTCCTCCTAACATGAAGCCTACTAACAAAGATAATCTATAAAATCCCGGCTTTAATCTGAGAAGAGGGATAAAGAAAGGAAAGTATGAAAATGTTGTCGATAGTGATGCTTTAAGGAATATTTACGTACAATTAGAGCAAAAATATAACATACCCTTGGCTGTATTGTCGAGGATTTCTAAAGTCGCTGGCCTGGAAATGATCTGAACAGATCTTATAATCTTATATAAGCGTAACGTCTCTTCTTTCTTGTACACCTTATCGAAATCACTTCTGTGACATTTCAAAACCCACAGATCACACCTACAACAACACATCGGTATTGAAGGTTAACTGCTGCACTATAGAATAAAATATGCGTATTACATTTTATGCCAGTTAAAATATGGGTCGAGCAGGTCAGAAAATTATTAAGTACTATAAAAATCTCTGTCACTGGAAGAATATGTATGCAAACACAATATTACTTAATGTTCTTGTCACGAGGGAACCTGAAGAACGACCGCGCATTTTTCTCTATTTCGTAATTATTGCAGCCAAACACAGCACATACCTTTCCCCTCATGTTGAGAGGAGATATCAAGGAATGACACACACTATTTATTTATGTCAACTCACTGAAAACGCATAAATAACACCAAAAAATTCACACAAAAATACACGTGCTCTTATGAGAGAATCAGTACTGTTCAGGTCTATCCGCTAGAGTGAGCTCCAGTAGCTGTCCCTCGATATCTCGCTCAGTGTCGCGTATTATCTCTACTGTATTTGGTTTAAGGGAGGACCATGAGTTTGTTTCTGAATGGCTGTCCTCAACAACAAATCCGTGTGACTAGAACGCCCTATCATCTTGGCCTTTTTTTTTCCAATTTATTGGGGTCGACTTGATTTAGACCTAGTCCACTTTTACGATGAGATGCTCTTCCTGACACCAAGTATGTGAAAGGAATGTATTCACTATTGCATGATTCTGTGGTGGTTGATTGGAGTGTGTTGTTATACGAAGAGAAGTGTATTAAGAACACAAACACCCGGTATCAGAGCCGGGGGAATTAACCACACGTAGTTACAGTTCTCAGCTCGGCCAAGAATCGAACCCAAGGCCCTCTGAACCTGAGGCCATTACGCTGACCATCCAGCCAAGGGGCCGGATTTGTAAGTTTTATTGACGAAGTAATTTATTCACCGCCAAGAAAGTCTGTCTCAGAGCGTAATGGTTAGAACTATTCGCTGCCGTCCTCGGGGACCCGGGTTCGATTCCCGGTACTAATAGAATTTCAAGAATTACATGCAGCTCATCTCCATTGGGAGTGTGCCTGAAAATAGCTGCACCACCTCAGTACGAGGACACAGTTTGCTTTACCGCTAACTTTTGTAAAAAATAAAATAAATAATAAAAATTGCGGCTTGCAAAGACTCAGAGGTACCATTATTTTTTCCCATAGCCGGTATATCTACGGACACAAGGTTGAGTTGCTTCAGCATATTCAGTTACCACCAGACTGAGCAGGGATCGAACCCGTTAACTTGAAATAGGATGAACATGTGCAGTTTGCAGGATTCCTAATTGTGGCGTAGGTAAGGGGAGGGGGATAAGGGGGATATAACCCCCCATGAGGCGCTTGTACTCAGATACTAAAAGAATAAAGTAACAAAAGCAATTTGCAAAAACATACGTTTATGTGCTATTACTTGTATAATTACTATTCCCATCTCCCCCGTACGACCCTCCCTAGCTCAGGCGGCAGCGCCAGCTTCCGTGGTTCAAATCCCGGTTACTCGCAAGTGAGTTTTGTGCTGAACAAAACGGAGTAAGACAGGCTTTTCTCCGGGTACTCCGGTTTTCCCTGCAATCTTTTATTCCAGCAACACTCTCCAATATTTCGTCCGTAAGTCATTAATCATTGCGACAGGTTTCAGCAGCCGATACAATTCATACCCTCCCCGCTAGACAGGGGCTTAATTCATCCCAATTCGTGGGCCGGTTGAAATTGAAAACAAGCTGTGGATTTTTATTTTCATATCCCAACGGTAAATTTCATTTAAATGGCCCCCTGCGAATTTAAAATGTGTATTATTATTATTATTATTATTATTATCATCATCATTATTAATAATAATCATAACCCCCACAAAGGAAAAGTATGTACGCCACCGATTCCAAGTATCGTCTCTTCGGCCACCGGCTATCCACAGTTGAGAATATCCTCGCGTTTCGAGAATGTATACAATTAAAATATTTCTTTGCCGGCCGATTTTTGTGCGGCCTAGTGTACATGGAGGTGAACATCCGCAGCACTTGTGGGTTCCTAAATGTAAGTACCAAGTTTGTATCCGTAATAGTTTTCTTCATGAACAACTGTACCCACTGCGCAATGAGCAAACATCTTACACCACCAAGTACAGCTGATAACTCTTGCGGGTCTAACGCCTGATGGCACAGGCAACTTTTTATACACGTTCGTTCGCCTGGCAGTCATCTGAGAGTGGTTGTTATGCCAACCTCCGCAGTAAAACCTGGTTCCTTGGATTATACAAAGCTGTATATCTATATTTGGACGAGTCTGGTTGTTTTCAAGTCAATTTTATCGGCAATTATATGTAAAGTAACTGAAAACTGACCTCAAGTAGCAAGGACTTCTTAAACAAGACTGGCACAATAAAACAGAACGAATAAAATCGCCGTTTATTTAGAAGCCTCCGCATCTCCGTAGTATAGTGAGAAATTACATGTCTAATGAATACTTTTATATTTGATTTAGAAGCAATTCCCATGTTCGATGTACATGTATTGTCTGATTACTTGTGTTGCATTAGCAAAGCCAGTCAATTGGAATTAATAATAATACTAATACTAATATAATGAGCAAGCTTTCCAGATGACGCCATTTGGACTGCCTGCATGCTACTTTAGAAGTATCGCTTTACTCTATATGGGTGATTTACAATACGTCTCAGTTTCAGTTAACTTTGTCGGGTAAACAAATATATTCCCAGATATCTTTTACATGCAGACATCGGATGACATGGAGTGTCGAATGGACATTTTCCATTCTTCAAAAATCCGACTTACTCTGCTGGATTTGAGCCTGTGATCTTGAGATTCAGAAGTTAACATTCTATCAGTGACCCTCACATGGAGCTAAGAAAACTAGATTCCACCGTAAGATCTCATCGAATATCAGGATATTGTTTTAAGGGGACAGCCTTGAGGCCATTATCCAAAGGGGAAACGCAGAAAACTAGTTCAAGAATTTTCGAAATGCCCAGTTGGTATTAAACAGTTCATCAATTCACAACAGCTGCTATCAGCGTCAGAATTTTAATCTACTCCCGTCTCTTCTGTGTTAATTTCAGCTGTTAACAATGAATGATTGTTGAATGCCGCGGCAATTCAAAAACGCAATGTCTTAAGGTAGCAGTAATTCACAATTCACAGCGAGAACTGACAATTCACTGATGAAAGGAGAAAGCGTTTTATTGGGGCAGTAGGTATAATATATGTATGAGCGGACGATAAGGTTTCTTCGATCCTTAGTTTTGATATTTTAGGGTCGGACCAGTTCGACCCCATCCCTTGCGCTAACCATCGGATCAATTCGGCAACACCCGACGGAACTTACTCCGACGAGTAAAAGAAGACTTCTTGCCCTGTAAGGGAAAGGACCCACGGAACCACTGTAAATGTTCATACCCGTTCGATTCTTGTGATGTGTGTTTAAACGTACTCGGGGATGTTTATATGACGACATACTGTACCTAATGAGTGAACCGTCTGTAGTATTCACCGTTATTTGACGACGACATTTTTAGAAGTGACCCTGGATATGCGATTTGTAGAGAACTTGCATTTTACTACGCGAGTACATTAAACTGGAAATAATAATAATAATAATAATAATAATAATAATAATAATAATAATAATAATAATAATAATGCAACGTCCCTTTATCTGTTATCGATGTCAGTTCTTCCCCAAAAGGAGTTATTTAATGTGTTTGTAAATGAACTGATACGCCTTTGCTGGCATTCCATCACAACCTTTTGCAAACAAAGAGCACAACCAGGCATTTACGCTATTTGTCAGAGTTCAAGGATAGCTATAACTTTTCTTGTTCGTTGGGCTGGATGGCAAGGCGGTAGGGCGCTGACTTTCCAAGTTCAAATAGTAGGGTTCGTTCCCGGCTCAGTACAATGTTATGAGCTTTGTGTCGATACATTCACTACCTTCCGGAAGGAAACTGGTGCATATTTTGTCCCTGAAAATAGCGGAAGTAGTTAATGTGACATAAAACCAGTTATCGTTACTAGCTTTAATCTGATAGAGAAAGGTTTTTAATATTTGGATAATGTTACATTCCCATGTACGCTATAAAATAGCCCAGAATTTAAATGGAGTGTTCGCAGAGCTTTTGTTGTCCAAACAACGTGAGCTTATAAACGCGGTTCTTAAGACGCTTTTCCTTGTAGCTGTTCTAGTTGACAATGGTGTTTGCTGACTGCACAAACACTTCAACTTTATTTATAACATTAATTCTTGACTCAAGAGTATTTACCGCGATGATAGTTACTAGAGCACCGCTGGATGCTTGAATAAGTGTTGGCTACATTTTACCTTGTAAAAGGCAGCGAGTCATTTAATGTCAAACCTCTTATCTCCAGAAATCTGGTATTTTAACCTGAACAACATAGATAGAATATAAATTTTGGTAAGAACCAGAAAAGAATAAGTACCATGTTAAGCTCGTGAGGTCTGGTGTGTGAAAGTCATATCCCGCAACGAAAGTCGGGTTCCAATTTTTTGTAAATCCATTTACCTTGATCTGGCATGCTTCTCGCTTCACTGTCTCCACAAAAATACTTTAGGGAAGTACCTACTCACTGATTCGGTCAAAAGTTCTGTGTTTTGGCAGTAGCACGAAAAACTATATTTATTGAATCATGAGGTTCCACAGACATCTGAGGAGCTTCATTTGTAATTAGCAAACTCAACATCTTTATTTTTATGATCGCTAGAGATACGAGGTTTTGGAGTTAACCGCGAGGATGTAGAAAGCATGAAGAGTATGCGAGATCTCGCTCACTTAAAATCGTTTGCCAAGACTTGAAATAACATGTTAATTCATAATATATCGAGATTGACTTCTAAGAATGAGAGTGGTAGTGGTGGTGATGATAGTTTTAAGAGGAAATGCAACGGGGCACTAATCCTCTAAGAGCGAAATCTCTTATTTGGTAATTTGTCTAAGAAAAAAAGAATTTGGAAAAATGTTACCGTCAAACGCTGATAACAGATGGAATGGACGTACAGATAATTACATTACATTACTCTATAAAGAATTTCAAGTAATGATCTAAAATTTGTATAAAATGACACGTTTCAAATGTTGTACTCTGAATTATTGTCTTTTAAGAGAAGCATTACTATGCTCACCCACTTGATAGAATTTATGGGTAGAGAATGTTTCAGTAACAATTATTATGTAAGAGTAAGTGATGTAGGTGGGATATAACCATATTTGCGGACTATTGGAAGGAACACTGATAGACAATCAAGTACTACTGAAATACGTAGCCATGCCATGGTTTAACATTATGGTGTTATCACGGTAATATTTATTTTCCTAAACGTACTCTGATTTAACGAAATAGTAAGGAGAAAGCTACCCCACTTGTAGATCGGGAACAAAACCAGTTGCATAAAATGTAAACATTAGAGAAGAGCTAAAAATATTTAAAATTCAAATAAACTTAACATCGTGAGGAATGCATCTGATACAACGGTCACTTTACTTAGAGTGGGTGTCGATGGCGGGGAAATTCACTCATGGTTGGGCGTCCACCTCCCCGCTAGCCATAGGCCCGCGCGCTCTGCTCCTCCCGATTATTCCCGTGCAGTACAGTACGCGTTATATATATTTGCGATTTCGGAGGCACTTCGGATAACCCAAGTTCGGTTAACCGGGATTTTACTGTGGACAATATTCTAGATCCTGTTAAATCAACACCGGCTAGTTAAATTCTAAAATAGCACCATCGGAAGTTAACCTGTGCTGTAGAAAGGAACTTGAAAAAACCGATGATGTTGCTTTAATATGACGTACTAAGCAAAAGTTAGTTACCGTTGCTTTCCTCACAAAGCTAAAACCTTCCAAGTTTCCAATTTAAAAGAATGTATGTCTTTACGACGCAGGAGTTTTATGGATCTATCATACAGTGCCACTGTAGTGTTTCGCTCTATGGTTGTATTAACGAGCCTTTACCACCCACTTCCGCCCTCTCGTACCATAAGTCAGATTAAGTAGAAGAGTTTACTGTCCTTTGGATGGTTGAAGGATTTTCTGTCTTCTGGTGGAATGTGTACTGCACAAACCTTAAATCTGTAATAATAGTAATAATAATAATAATAATAATAATAATAATAATAATAATAATAATAATAATAATAATAATGGCTTCACGTCCCACCAAGTACTTTTGTAGTTTTCTGAGACCCAGAGGTGCCGAAATTTAGTCCCCCACGAGTTTTTAACGTGCCAGTCAATCTACCGACACGAGACGAGGCTGACGTATTTGAGCACCGTCAAATGTGATCGGACTGAGCCAGGATATAACCTGCCAAGTTGGGGTCAGAAGGCCAGCTCCTCAACCGTCTGAGCCACTCAGCCGGCTCTCAAGTCTCTGTTCTCCGTAGTTCTCCCTACAGTTAGAATGCCGATATGCCTGTTGCTATTTGTTGTACGGTTGCTGAATGTTTGCCTGTGTATTTTGGCACAGATCAGTCTAAAATGCAGCTGCCACTGAAAACTCAATGTCATTCATGGCTGTAACGGTATAGATGCTGCTGAAGTATGGTTAATTCTGATTAATAACATTCGGAGCATGAATAACGAATCAGGATGCTAAGAGAGGTTTAACTTTGTGAGGAAAGCAACGGTAACTAACTTATTTTGCTTAGTACGTCATATTAAAGCAACATCATCGGTTTTTTCAAGTTCTTTTCTACAGCACAGGCTAACTTCCGATGGTGCTATTTTAGAATTTAACTAGCCGGTGTTGATTTAACAGGATCTAGAATATTGTCCACAGTAAAATCCCGGTTAACCGAACTTGGGTTATCCGAAGTGCCTCCGAAATGGCATATATATATATATATATATATATATATATATATATATATATAACGCGTACTGTACTGCACGGGAATAATCGGGAGGAGCAGAGCGCGCGGGCCTATGGCTAGCGGGGAGGTGGACGCCCAACCATGAGTGAATTTCCCCGCCATCGACACCCACTCTAAATAAAGTGACCGTTGTACCAGATGAATTCTACTTTATAATAACAATAACAATAGACACGAGGCTGGCCTATTCCAGCAGCCTATCTTCTAGTACCACCGGACTTAAGCGGGATTGAACCCGCAAACTTGGGCTCCGATAGTTAGCGTTCTACCATCCGAGCTACTCACCCTGCTGACACATCTTCAATATTCTTCTGTATCTCACCATACGATTTGTTCACTTCCAGGCTGTTCAGAAAGGAAAATAAAATGTAACAAGGATACTGCAGCTATTAGGGAAAAAATGAAATGGCGTATGACTTTAGTGCCGGGAGTGTCAGAGGACAAGTTCGGCTCGACAGATTCAAGTCTTCTGATTTGACTCCCGTAGGTGACCTACGCGTCGTGATGAGGAAATGATGAAAACGGCACATACAAGCAGCCTCATGCCAGCGAAATTAACCAATGATGGTTAAAATTCCCGACCCTGTCGGGAATCGAACCAGGGACCCCTGTGACTAAATGCCAGCACGCTAACCGTTTACCCATGGACCCGGACGCTATTAGCAAGAGGGCCATGAGCGACCTGAACAGCATGCCAGAAACTACTTTCTCAGGTTGCTTATAAAACATTCCGTAAAGTTGGTTGCTGTGTATCGGTTACTGTGAAGAAAACTAGTACTATTACTCTGCAAGTTAAATTCTACATTTGTGGAATATTAATGGAAAAATCTGATTAATCTTCGTGAAAATTTGACAAAAATAATACAATGAGATAATTTACTTCCGGTAAAACACGAGGCGATCGACCATGGAATGAGTTGGTATAGCACTGCCAGACAGAGTAGCTCATTCATCAGAACTTGATATTAATGATGAAGGAAACTGGATTGGCGATGTGTTGCCTTCCCAATGTCGGCCAAGGCTCCAGCGACAATCACCTTCACACTTGGTCAATGAACTCTGCTAAGCATTAATTTACGTACATTGTAAGTTATTCAGGAACAGTAACCCTGACACACAGGAGCAAATGGGTAGAGGCTTCAAATATCTACGCAACGCTTAAATGCGAGCTAGTAACACTACCTGATTACAATATTCACAGCCCGGGCTGTTTTATAGTGATTGTTCCGCATGATTGCCATCCAAATCTAAAGACAATGTAGATATAACTCGCACAATTACCGGTGGAGGCTAAATCCATTCTACGATAGAGATGAGAAGTAGCGCCATTCGGATAGGCGAGCTTCAAACCCTTGCCCACCTTGAAGTCAAGTCCGGAAGTCTTCAGCTGCGAGCTATGGTTTTCTTATAAATTTGATACTGGGACGAAGTTTCACTCTACAGTGAACTACCTGCGAAATATAAATCGGCACCGCCAACTACGAAATGTGTTGTGTTAAACTCGTGACACTTTTTTTATAATCGTGGCTCACCAAGCCTAGTGTCAATGAGGACCGTATTGTCTTTTTCCTCAACGTTTTCATTCCCCACCCTGCAGGGGTGGGGCGGGCTACCTGGAGGGTTACGCCCACTGGCGAAAGAGCGTCGCTGTCAGTTTGGTTATAGCTGTTTCTCGTGGAGTTAATTACCACAGGCAATCTAAATGGATTGCGGAAGCTCACTTCGAGGCATGAGCAACATATCCTGCCTATCGCCACCATCTCGAACTACTTATCACCCGGCACAGAGGTTTTACTACCCTCAGGGCAAGCCACACTCAAGTTAGGGTGGACCTTCACCAATGACCATGCGACCGAACGAGTACTATTCTAGCATCCGACTGGAGCGGGTGTAGAAGTATGCAGGGATAAACTTGCTTAGAATGTCTTCTTTCAAGGCAAAATTTCAACCGTAGAAGTTCAGAAACAACAGCTCTAAAAGTAAAGTTAAGGGATTTAGTTGTATCAATCTTGAATTAGGTCCTAACATTTAAGAGGAATGTAAACCAGTGGGATATGACTTTCCATTTCGAAATTCTTGCTTGCATGGATCGAGATTCCAGCTGTGATAGTGAAGATGCACAAGAATTTACCTAATATCCACACATCTTCTGTACATCAGTAACAAACAGTGCCGCTTGAAGATTTGATACTAATTAAGGACCGTCTCTTATCGATCAATTACGAAGCGCTGATAATTGAAGCACACTGACAAAGAAAGTTCCTCGTTATCGCGGTCCATGAAGCATGTTCTTTTTCCTTCATAACCATGCTCGCGAACTGGCAAACCCTACCTTGAGCCGCAGTGTCGTATATACCAGTTAGGAAACCAGTGGTGGCATTAAGGTTTATTTACATTCACGGCACGGTAAAGAACTCCTCTGGGACAAAATTCAGGCACCATGGTGTCTGTTACGACTATCACCAGTTGAAACAGATGTTAAATTAGAACGTAAAATAAAATATGCATCAGGAACAATCAAAATAGATTTTATATGTTACCAGCCCCATTACTGTTAGAGGTCTTCGGTTCAGACCGCGTCGGGCTCGACTTTCAGCAGGGCCGGGGATTTTAGCCGCGTCTGATTAATTCACAGTCTTTAAGATTGGGCCCTTGTGTTCATGCGATCGCACTCTTCTTCACGTGCACACAACACTACACTGCCAACCACCACAGAAACAGCAGTAAATACAGGGTCGAAGCCAGGAAACGCCTCCGGCCGTAAAGCTATACAATTTCCATTCAGTGATCTCTCAGTGATTGGGAAAGGCTACGAATATAAACAAATATATTACTAAATTATAAAAGTAAACTCATTTTCAATAATGAAATATTAGTCTTACGTCCTACTAATTACATTTGTTTTCGGAGAGGCTGAGGTGCCGGGATTTTGTCTCATAGGAGTTTTTACTTGCCAGTAAATCTACCAAAACGAGTCTGGAGGATTGTAACACCTTGAAATACTATTGAAATGATCCGGAATCGAACCCGCCAACTTCAACTCAAAGCCAGTGCTCTACTGTTTGAGTAACTCAGCCCGTCAGTTTTATTGGCATCAGTTTGGAGGTCTACAGGTACAACAGGCCTAGTCAGTAGGCATAGGCCTATTCTTGTCCATCGGGGGAGATGCGCAACTTCCCTTGATCAGAGACTTACGAGACATTTGATTAAATATGGTTAGAAGTCCGAACCACTCCCACTACTCTTCAGAGAGACACAGATTGGAAGTACGAGAGAGTCAAATGAAAACTTTAAAAGCTGAATAAAAAATCGAAACGATGTCTCTTGGCAGTACTTTGACAAATATCCTGAAGATGGCAGCACCACGTAGACAAGTACCTGTGTACCATTAGCCACCCTACTTTATGCATGCACGAACAGCTGTCTGTTATTCGGTGTTTGAGTAATGTTGTAAAATTGAAATTTATCGATGAAGGACGACTTTGTATGGTGAAGTATGTTTGAAGTAGCTGTGACACAATGGTTGACACCATACTGCCCGTGCTACCATTCAGGACCTGCATTTTCAGTTTTCCACATCATATTTACCAGACCTCGCCCCTAGAGACTGACGCATGTTTGGGCACTGGGAGGAGAGACATTCCGTTGGGATAAAGAAGGATGAAGGCGGTATGGCGGTGTGTGTGGGGGGGTTACGCACACGATTTTTTTTCTAACGGAGTCCATGTAATTTGCAAGCGCTAGAAGACTCATTGAACGTAATTGAGAAAAATAGCAGAGTTGTGCACTACCAGTTCTGTTCAATAATGGTGTTCGGCCTTCGGAGAGACCTGGTACTGGTCTTTCGAGTTGACGCCTTATAGGCAACCTGCGCGTTTGAGTATGGGACCCTACCTAACATGATTTCTAAAGCTGAATACGCATAATCACAAGTCCCCGAGCCGGAGGAATTAATCAAGGTGAAAATTCCCACTCGGCCTTGAATCGAACCCGCGACTCCTCGCACCAAAGGCCAGCTTGTTCACCATTTATCTATGGAGCCGGATTGCTCAATAAAATAAAACTGAAAACATTTTTAAGGTTGCGTCCATATTTTTACCAGCCGAAGGATTTACGAGCACAAGAGTGTTCTATTTGAATGACGTTAAATGCTACATGACCGGGCCAGTATCGACCTAGTTTACTAGAACAGCTTCTTAGCACATCTTCACCACTCAAGGCCACAAAGTCGCCGGTAATAGTGCTCTCCCCTCAAGCGAGGAGAGTAATCCTCTGATATAAATTTACTCAGTTCGGAGATTAAGGCCCAAATAAAACGAAATATGTTTCGTATTAACAAACAAGTGATCACAATTTATCATGTTCCACTGTCCATCTGTCACAACGCACGTGTAGGCATCGAAGACCCTCGAAATGCTTTCCAGAAGATTTCATAGTTTTATATCAAGAAAAACACACTTTTGCACTTTTAACAGGCCTATGGCCACCCTTTCCTCAATTACCGTCAAATAATTTCACCGATATAGAAACCACAATGGCACAGGTTCATATAACAATTCTCCATAAGAACACAGGATTGATGACAACGATGTTGGTAACACTTAAATGAAAATTGAATCACATGATTGTATTCTAAAAAATGCTGGTTCCTTTAGATCATACTCTGATCACCACAAGTAAGAGCTGAGATTGTACCGATCGTTATTCAATGCCGCTCCTAAGAATTTCAGCCGCACACCGTATTAACACAGGATATCAGACAAGGGAGTAATGAGGCCTAGTACACAGTCACTAGCTGTGGTTTGAGAAGGCATATCAAGCTAACTTAGAGGTTTACTCAACGGACGTTACCATTATAGCCATAGGAACTCCAGTTTACATGGAATCTAGCCACAGACAAGGAACTTCGTTATTCAAAACCAACATGCACTGGCTAGGATTCGAACCACAGCCACTTTGGTGAGAAATCAGTGACGTCACGTGGCTGTCACAAAAATTATTACTAATAAAAGAATCCGCATGCATTAGCCGGGTTTCGTCCTGCGACCGCCTGAGTGGAAAGCTTGTGTTTGTTGTTGCTTGTTGTTTAAAGGGGCCTAACATCGAAGGTCATCGGCCCAGAGTGGAAAGCCACTACCAATATAATAAAATACGGTTACAACAAAAATGCATTCTGAATAATGACCAACACATGCGATGTGTATTCGCAAGGGCATGGCATCCCTGAGATTCGCATTTAATAATAATAATAATAATAATAATAATAATAATAATAATAATAATATCCTTACAATTATTATAGATTTTAAGAGTGTTAGAATGTTATCTTGGAAACGTTATCTAACTTTGCGGAAACCAACGACACTGAAAATATTCAGTTTTACGCCCTTAGATGTCGCCATCCTCTCTTGGGATCGAACCAGCTATCTTGGCAACAGAAAGATAGCGACTAGCCGTTTGCTATTGAGATATCCAGACTTCGTGCAAAGCTGAATGCCCTGTGGCTTATATCAGGATTTGCAATGGCGCAAAAGCGACTTTGGCTTGCTTTTAGAAATGATAATACGTCTCACTAACTACTTCCGCGGTATTCAGAGATGCCTAGGTGCGAGGAATTTCCAGCAGAAGTTCCATTACGTGGCGGTAAGTGTACCAACACGAGGCTGGCGTATTTGAGCATCTTCATATACCATCCAACGTAGCTGGGATCGAACCCGCCAACTGGGGCTAAAGGTCAATATTCTACCTACTGAGCCACTCCACCCGACTTCTTTTTGACATCAGTCGATGTAAGTACATTATACCACAATGGATTTCGTAATTTTTACATTCCCAGTAAAGCAATAGTTACGTAAAGATAGCCACCACTCTTCCTGAACAAATTCGACAGATTAAGAAAAGCAGATCGCAGCTCCATTAAACGGTACTTAATTGCAGAAGATTCTAGTGCTTGACGATGTAGAAGTAAATATCGTATTTACCAGAAGATCCTGTTCACCACTTGCCGCCTGTTGCGACTGAACTGATAATGCATTCACGTGAAGTAAGTGGTTACGCGACGGTAGTGTTGAAGTGTCCTGTGCTGCTGCTTCTGCACTGTGCTCTTCTCGCCGGGGCTGCCGGTTAAACTGGCCGACAACTGCGCGAGCCGAGGTCTACACTCTTCCGTCCCGTGGTGGGGGGACAGGGTTGTTCTGCATTACCGTAACTCCTCCTTTTCTAGAACACGTAGTTATTGTTGACTTCCTAACCCGTGACTGAAGTGGAAGATCAAGGGTCCATCTTGCTTTACTAAGGCCGGAGTATTTGGCTTTTCCTTATTGCAGATCTGGTTTTTGCTGGAGGTCTCCATCACTTTAGTATTCAGTATTACTATCCTAAAGTAGACAACATGGTCTGTAGGGACGGAGCTTTTTCGAGTTTCTCGAAATAAGACATTTAGCTTTTTACAATGTGCATAATTTAGCATTTTGCAGCTTTTTGAAGAACATAGAATTTCAGTTCTAATAAACATGTAATTATTGTAGTAACAATGTGAAATTAAAATCATATTTGCATAGAGCTAATATTAATAAAGAAAAAGTACAATAAATGTGTGTAGTTAAATGATTTAAGCTAAGGAATAACAAAGAAACAATAATACATTTATATTAATGCAAAATCATAATAAAAAGAAAATATTGAAAAATCAACGTAAGTCACGTCATGAATCAGTGACACGA
This sequence comes from Anabrus simplex, assembly GCF_040414725.1. NCBI lineage: Eukaryota > Metazoa > Arthropoda > Insecta > Orthoptera > Tettigoniidae > Anabrus > Anabrus simplex. Next base: position 189,575,146 of record NC_090270.1, read on the forward strand.
TTGAAAAAAATCCTAGAACGTACCTGAATATGTTCTGTCGTTCATATTCGCCGGCCCCGTCGTGTTTACCTCTTACCCGGAGGCCCCGTGTTCGAATACCGGCCAGGTCAGAGATTTTTACCTGGACCTGAGGGCTGGTTCGAGGTCCACTCAGCCTACGTGATTAGAATTGAGGAGCTATCTGCCGGTGAGATAGCGGCCCCGGTCTAGAGAGCCAAGAAAAGCGGCCGAGTGGTTTCGTCGTGCTGACCACACGACACCTCGTAATCTGCACGCCTTCGGGCTGAGCAGCGGTCGCTTGGTAGGCCAAGGCCCTTCAAGGGCTGTAGTGCCATGAGGTTTGGTTTGCTTGCACACTGTATTTACTGAAATATCTGAGCATCTACTCTGTTGGCAGTACCCCAAACACATTGCAAGGAAAACTCTGGGTAGGTACTTAATATATCAACAGCATTAGTAGGCAGTTCATTTGCAAAATTTGTACAAGTTATGAAAGAAAATATTAATTTCCCTAAAAACCCTAGAAAACTGTATATTTCTTTTTTTTATCACTAAAACACTTGAAATCTACTTATAGTACCTGGCCAGCAATGGCAAAATTGAAAAGCTTACCAAAATCTTGCAAAAAAATATTTATCCTCTTTATCAATGAGACTGCTCAACTTTTTTTAATACTTAACCATACACTCCACAAACATGCTTCACATTTTGTTTCTTACATTCTCACTTAAAGGGAGTCCACGAATTCAGCATACACTAGTGTACTACACGAGTAAGCAGGGAAACAGGAAATAGACCGCAAATCGCACGACATATACACCTACCAACCTTACGTGTTCGCTCTGTATACGAAAGGAGTGTTCCCTGCTTTGACTAGCGGCGTAACCGCAAGGTAAACACAGCCAGTGCCTGCACCCCATATTCCCTCAGTTGTGTTTGCCCTGTTATAGTGTGCGGAGTGTAGTCTCGTGGTGACCGTAACAATGGCACATCGCCGCTATTTGGACCCCGTTTTGCAGGGTAGAATACTCGGCCACCTGGAAGCAGGCCAACACTGACCGAACTCGCCGTATCCTTGAATGTGCCACAAAGTGTCATTTCCAGGCTTTGGAGACGATTTCGAGACACGGGAGATATTAGTCGTAGGCCAGTACCAGGAAGACCAACGGTAACCTCCCCACAGCAGGACCGATATCTGGCCTTAACCGTCCGACGAAATCGGAGTGCACCTGCAAGACAATTGTCAGCGGAGCTTGCAGCCGTCTCAGGGGTTGCCGTTTCCCGGCAAACTGTGTACCGGAGGCTCAGAACAACAGGGTTGTTTGCCCGACGTCCAGCGGTGTGCGTCACGTTCACTCCAGCACAGAGCCGGGCCCGTTTCCTGTGGAGCCGTCAACATCGAAACTGGACCAGGAATGAATGGAGGAATGTGCACTTCATAGATGAATCCCGCTTCAGTTTGCAGAAGGATTCTCGTCTCTCAATCTGGAGAGAACCGGGTAGCCGATACAACCACAGGAACGTCGTGGAAAGGTGACCAGTATGGTTGTGGTGGCGTCATGATGTGGAGCGGCATCATGTTGAATGGCCGTACGGACCTGCCCATATTCATGGGTGGTCCGAGGAACAACATTCGGAGATACAGGGATCAGGTACTGAGAACACATGTCCCGACTCTTCAGGAGATGCGGTTGGTACAGAGTTCCTCTTAATGGACGATAATGCCCGACCGCACCATGCTGCTCTGGTGGATGAATTTCTGACTAGGGAAGACATTCATCGCATGGACTTGCCAGCGAAGTCTGCGGATCTGAATCCTATAGGACATGCCTGGGATGCATTGGGGAGGCGAACTGCATCCCGTCAGCCTCCACCAAGGACCCTCCAAGACCTTCGCATTGCCCTTTCGGAGGAATGGGATCGACTGCCACAAGAGCTCTTGGACCATCTGATAGAGAGCATGCCACGTGCATGTGTGGCCGTTGGGGGTAACCACACACCCTATTATCAGCATATTATGTTGTGGAAGACATTGCCAAGTTTTGTTAGTTGTTAAAGCTATCAGAACCTTTCTGACACTTTTTGGACAAGTGTTGCATATTGTGTGTGATTCAGCTTCCGTTTGTTCAGCAATCCGTCTGACATTTCTATCAGGCGGTATGGCCTCGTTTAGTAATTATGATTACATTTTTGACACTAGTGTATATGTGGGTAAACGTTCTCCAGCAGACATGGGATAGGGTTTTTTTTATCTTCAAGCCCACCCCCCTCTAGCTCGGTGAAGTGTAATGACTTGTCGTGGCATCTAATCCTCAAGTGGAGAGATTCTGACCCATGCCGTTTGGATAGCTACCCATAGCTTCCTGCTATCCGTAGGTGGAGGTTCTGTGGCGTGATTGGAGCTCAACACCACATCCCATAAATGCTAGAAAGGGTTCGTATCAGGCAAACGAGGTGGCTACAGCAGCCGTTGAAACTCTGCAGAAGACTCCTCGAAACAATTTTCGACAATTTGGCTCTAGTGACACTGCAATATCCCGATGGACAATCTCATCGTTGTAGGGGTTCGTGAAATCTATGGCGGGCTGCAAGTTGTCACCAAGCAGTTCAACGTAAAAATGAAATGGCGTACGGCTTTTTAGTGCCGGGAGTGTCCGAGGACATGTTCGGCTCGCCAGGTGCATGTCTTTTGATTTGACACCTGTAGGCGACCTGCGCGTCGTCATGAGGATGAAATGATAAAGACGACACACACCCAGCCCCCTTGCCAGCGAAATTAACCAATTATGGTTAAAATTCCCGACCCTCTCGGGAATCGAACCCGGGACCCCTGTGACCTAAGGCCAGCACGCTAACCATTTAGCCATGGAGCCGGACAGTTCAACGTAGCAGTCAGACAATAACCTGTTCAGGTGAATCAGCGGATCCAGCCTATGACACGTGAACAGACGACACACTATTATGGAGCTACCACCTCCCTGTATGGTGCCTTGTTGACAACTGGGATCCATGGTTTCATGGGGCCTGCGCCATATTCGAACGCTACAATCAGCTCGAAAAAAACTGAAGCAATCGCCCATCAAGCTACATGTCGCCAGGTCTCCAGGGTCCAATTAACAACGCTACACACACAGGTTGAGACGCTGCGCCGAGTGTTTTGGTGTTAAAAAGAGTGCTGTGGTAGATCAGCTGCTCGCATATCCCATTGACGTTAAGGAACGCTGCAATGACCTGCTGCGTTGGCTGTGGATGTGAACTGAGAGCCAGTGAGGCTCGTCTTATCTCGCAAAATTCTAGTCTAGCGATCATTAAGCATCCGTGCGTGATCAGCCACTGCGCTGTTCACTGCGGAAGGTAATGCCTTCCATGAGGCATTACCAGGAAGTATGTGACGCCATCTATGGAGGAATGTTAAGTGTCCGGTCAACTTCGACGTCATGGTGCGGTGGTGCTATCCCATGACTTTTGGCATGTCAGTGTAGTAGTTTGAAAAGAAAAAGCTCGTTTTCGCATTTATATCGCAATTTAGTATAAGTTTCGCATTGCAAATAAATGCATTTACACTAAAACACACAAACACTGAAGGAAAACCCTTTATGAAGTTTTAGCAATACATCACTATTACGAAAAGTCACACCGATCCAACGAATATTCAACTTTCAAACCGCATTGTACTTTAAATAAACTTTCAGCTTATTAGGTAGTGCCCAGTACATATACACTACATGTCGAAGAGATGTTGAGTGCAGAATAAAAATGGCCAACCGGACACCAGAGGGACCCGAACCCACGAAATTTAGATTTCGCGTCGGATGTTCTTATAATTGAGCTATGGTGGCCTAGGTCATACCTGCTCTGTTGAAAAGTACTGTATCTGAACTACAGGTCTGGCGTAATTATAAGGTTGCGGATTTGGATCCCAGTGATGTCAGTTTGCCACCTTTGTTCTGTACTTACTGTAACATCTCTTCGATGTTCTCTCTATGTGCTGCTGACGACCGTCAATTGAAAGTTTTATTTCGGGAACAGTGAGGTCATGAAACTTAAATATTTATCAGAGTGGCCTACAACGGGCGACTTGCGTGCACTATGCAGTTGTGTTGGCAGTAGTGAATATAATAGAATACTCCCATATTCTAGTTCTGGATCGCCCGAAACTGGGGAGAGGAGGATGATGTTTAAAGTGGCCTAACAACTAGGTCATCGGCCCCGAATGGTACGAAAGAAGTTCAAAATCATCCACTGAGCAGAATACATGTGATGAAGAATGAATGGATATGAATTTAAAACAATCGGTAGATCCCACCCAGAAACTATCAAACAATAGTATTACTGACCAAGGGACTGCTTCTACAGCACAATCCTGAATAGAGGATGCTTATTGTCTAAAGGGATCCAAAATCCAGGTCAATGGCCCCTCATAATGGTACTTACCCCTAGTAAAGGAAAACCATGGTATTTGACATGTTGCCGTACTAATCAAAAGTAGCTTAGACTCATAGTGTTCCACACATTATGGTACTACTGACAAGTAATGTACGTCGCACAGGTAACGTAGACCTATGGTGTTTCTCACATAACGACGCCACTCAGAGGCAACGCAAACCCATGGTGCTCCTCACCTAGTCGTACTAATCACGGGCCCCGGTACTCCCGTGGTGTTCCTCATATAGTGGGTACTAATCACAGGCAACGCCCAGACCCGTGGTGTTTCTCTCAATCACGGGTACTGGAAACCCACAGTGAACCACACTCTGCTGCTACTAATTACAAACCTATTGTGTACCTAACATACTGGTACTACTCGAGAGTAAAGGCGACCCATGCTGTTCATCGCGTGATTGTTCTAATCACAAGTAGTTTCATGGTTCTAATACAATCATCCCTTGGTCGCCCCTTTTAGTCCCCTCTTACGACAGGCAGGGGATACCGTGGGTGTATTCATCTGTGTCCCCCACCCACATAGGGTGGGGAGAGAGTAATATTTTACTGCAATCCATTTGTTTGTTACATGCATTACATTATCTTTGTTACAACTATTCGTCTATTACTATACGTTAATTAAATATTGTGCCCGTTCGCATCTCGAAGACCAGCTACAAAATGGCGGCGTAGGAAGGTATGGCCCAAGCGATCTACTAAGGCAATGAACTTCATATTCATGCAGCGTATAGGAGGCTATGTACGTCACGGAACGGATAATTTTCGAAGACACTGCAGAACAGTAGAGGCTCATTTTGAATTGTTTTAAAAAAAATATAGCAGCGGAAGGATTGTTTGAGATGATTCTCAAGAAATAACATTCGCAGAAACAAGACGCAGAAACGAGCGGAGCTACGTATTTAAAGAATATTCTTGGCTACTGTGGAGAATATTTATTATTTATATTCGGCGATAGCATACGATTAAATTATTCACCGGTGTATGCTAAGAAAAGAGCCAAAAAGAATATATAAATAAATAATTTTTGGTGATATATGATTGACTTGGATTAGTGAGGAGCCACTCTACGATCGAAGGAATAGGAATTCACCATTCTACAATATTGATAACTTCGTACGAGAGGATAGTAACTACCGTAGCAGTAAATCTAATAACTATTTTACGGAGAAATTTTCAGAGCAAAGAAAAACTTCGACGATATCTATAAATAATTGAAATATGGAATATGACTAATTACTGCGGAAATGGAATTCTCTTCGTTGTCTACAGATTCAAAATGATGACTGTCTGCTAAATTAACAAGATGGACTGAACTGGGGATATGCACCGTCGAGCCAGAGGACCAGCTGTGGATGATTGGACCGGCCAACCAGTGGACATGATGACGTGGATGAGCACCGGCCAGCCAAAGGACCGGACGAGAAGGAGTGGACCGGCGAGCCATGTGACCAGCTGATGACCATGAGCGTGCAATCCAACCAGAGATCCAGATCCGATCTGAGGGTCTAGCCGCAACCGAAGGATGGAGCAACAACCAGATCAGACGTAGCAACTGACGAGCTAAGTCCATACATTTCTTTAGTAGAGTAGTTTCTTGTAATCTGCACCCTCAATCTAACTTGGCATGTGCTGAATATTTGGTGATATTTTTGGAGTAATTAAGAACGCGTGTGTAATGTAAAGTGAAGTGTGAGATATTTAAGATTTTAAGATAAGATGGAAGTGTAGAATTAGAATGCTAATATGACATATACAGGTTACCGCACTTGAATACTTACAGTGGAAACTAGTTTGGATAAAAGATGGAAGTGTTACTTGTGAATACCTAGAAGCAATGAGTCTAATTTGCTAGTGAAATTTCGATTAATCTCGCTTACCTGAATATAGATTACGTCACGAAGTACCTGCGCGATACAATGATTATTGTCAAATTAAGTATTCCTTTCTTCATAGAAAGAGGGCATTGAACTCGTACTACTGGTGTTAAGATAAAGGTTATTGACTACGTATTTTTACAAGGCAATTCTAGTATATTTAGCATATAGTTTTGGGAGTAATGGCTATATGCATACGGCTATATGAAAGCCGGTGTTATGTTAAAGTATCTTTGGAATAGTGTTGAAATGTGATTATTTATTGGAGTATATTGATGAATAGTTAAAGTGTAGAGGTTTGTATATGTTCTACGGGAAGTGTAAGAATTGCCATTCGACGAGATAACGTTATATTAGAATTTTAAGGTGAGTTTCTGTCCCATATTTGGAAGAATATGACAAGGAGAGAACATCGCGCAGATGACCATTTTAAGGTAAGATAGACAAGCATTATGGTAGAATAGTGTATCGTGACAGTTATATTTATGTCTGACATTGGTAAATAACAGGTAATATGAATAAGAGTGTACTTTAAGGTACAGTTTACTAGACTCATGACTTAGTATACATCTAATATTTCATGGTGCGGTGACGTTACAATAATTTCAGTCTATACTATCCATACAAGTTGAATAACTCTTATACATATGAAGTACTGAGATAGAGCAGAACGCTAGAGCACATTGAGCCATTAATAGAGGAGTGTGTGGATTTGAAACTACTTGAAAAATTTAGTTATGTTTATTTCTTTTCATGCAATATGATTTCTATTCGAGTATTTTAAATATGAAGAATATAATAATGGTTAGTTAGGAGCCATATGTCGTAGGCTTTAGGGGGGTATTGTCTTAGCCCGTGAGTTGTTACTTGTGCGTACTCGAAATATGTGACCAAATAATCAGAGTGCAGATCTATGAATGATTAATTTATGAATGGAAAGTTGGTGAACACTTTTACGATTTAATACTCACATAAGAGTATATTTGGGAAATAATTACGTGAAAATATGAACAGATTCGTGTTTACAATCTTAGTCTTTCCCATGTAATTTTATTACGTTTTTCAAGTTAACGAATCACTTATTTTATCTCAGCATGACGACTTATTTGTTATGAAGATAATTTTAATAATTAACGGGACAGTATTCACAATGTATATTTTATTTGATTCCTTGATTGCTGAGTGATCTCGAATATAATTTGTGAAAATGAAATACTTTTCGGAACATGGCTACGAATATTGAGACATGTATTAATATTGAATTTGAACATTAGTTATGAGAGAATGTAAGCATTCTTTTAAGCTTTATTTTATTTTATTTGAGCCAGCGCTGACTCTAGTCTTTCAATGATTAAATATTAATCAATTAATACTACCCAGATTTCACTTCATCTAACATCGAACATTATTTTAGTCAATAAATAATCTTATATTTTTTTTAGTAAGTGACTGTGTTAATTTCTGTTCAGGTAACGTCTAGTTGTAAGTTAGTTAATAAGTTTCATAGAAATAAGCAATTGACTAGTTCTACAATTGGAAAGAGTTTCTTTTGAAGTTATTGGCCACTGGTTCGTATATGTGCGTGTAGATACTCCTGTGGTGCGTATTCCAGCGGACAAATTCTCATTCGAAACCACGTAAAATAATTAAATATAAAATCACAGATTTTATGAGCGGAAAATGGAATACCCTGAGAAGAAATCAAGAGCTACCGGGATAACTTGACACTGACCGCTGCATGAGCGGGTACAATATTATATTCAAACCTAATATTACTTACATCCATTCCATATGTTATCAATCTCCCCGTTTATTTTTTCCTAGATTAGCGGTAGTGCCAGGCATACCGTTGAAATACTTCCCAAGAGAAATATGAAGCAAATGAATTGCAAATGTTAAAATACTATAGATTAAATTCATAAAGGAACGTCGTAAAATATTAGAATAAAATTTTGAACATGCTGAGATTTAATTGTTCATCTAATATTTAATCGGAATTAATAGATTAGCACGTTCGGCTTTGCTATTGTTCTCGAAAACAAATTCCCGTCCATTAGAATTTGCTTTACGTCGCACCGACACAGATAGGTCTTACGGCTACGATGGGATAGGAAAGACCTAGGAGTTGGAAGGAAGTGGCCGTGGCCTTAAAGTGCAGCTTCAGCATTTTCCTGGTATGAAAATGGGAAACCACGGTAAAGGCTGGCGACAGTGGAGTTCGAACCCACTGTCTCCCGAATGCAAGCTCAAGGCTGCGCGTCTAACCGCACGACGAACTCACTCGGTGCTAGTCGTAGTGACGAAAGCTATGGCGAATCACCTCACTCCTCACCATGCCTTGTACGCCTGATCATTGCGTCGTTATTGGTTTTTATGGTTTCCCTATAATCGCATAACACTTTGTGGTAAATAAATTCGTGTCGTCCTACCGAGGAGGTGCAGCCCTTTGGAGGTGAGCTGCTTATAATAGGTTAACCATTTAACCACACATCAGCACTCCGGCCCTTCTTAAATCTTTGCTAGTATCGGGAATCTAATCCAGGCTTCCGATGATGGCAGCTAATAGCGCTAACCGTTACGCTACGCAGGCGGATACCCTTGATGGTGCTATTTGAGGATCCAATCAGCCTCCGAGCTGAATTAACGGACAGACGGGACAGTAATGTCTAGTCCTACTGCCATATTGTGATTTCGAATGTTCTCCGTAGATGCCTGATCAAGGTTTTCTGTTCGACTCCCGTGGGCTACCTACGCGTCTGGAAGTGCACTTTAATTATAGGGAGAGGGTGAAAACTTGTGTCGGCCCATAGCCTACTCCTATCGAATAACACCACAGGGTCGACTCAAGTGAACGTCCCCATCCGATGGACGAATCGCCAGCAGCATCATATGGGGAGAGATTTGGACTTTGACCCTGGCTTTTGACACGCAATCTAATGTTTAGAAATTTTATACCACCACCTCTCCTACCCTGTCGAACATTCTACCAACAGGACCACCTAACGACGAGCTTATACGAAGACTTGACGCCTAACCGATCATTTCCACCAGGCGGGCTAAGATGATTGATAGGTACGTCTCAGGAACTTGGCTAACAGAAGAAGTAGACTGTAATTTTGACATGATCTATATCGTAAGTGTGATGAGATTTGGTAGGTTCTATTTTATTAGTTTTGTGTCTTCCAGTCTCCTATGTTTAAAACGTATCATGGTAGAGACTCCCAGTGGCAATAATAATAATTACAATAATTACAATAATAATTACAATAATTACAACATTATTATTATTATTATTATTATTATTATTATTATTATTATTATTATTATTATTATTATTATTATTGTACCGAGAGGTACACCCCAACGCTGCGCATTCAAATTCAGCGCCTAAATGAACTCCTCTATTGGAGAAACAGTGAAAATGAAACTACACCAACTTAGAAACTTTACTCAGAAGATGTCACCACAGCAATATGATGTAATTTTGTTATTGTGAAGTTTCCTAAACTGACTGAATTTCTACTCGTTTTGTTTGCTATACATCAAGAAGTTTGGACATTCTTCCACAGATGACACTACTAAAAACTATGGTCATGCACCCTGGTGCAAGGTGAAAGAACTTATAATTCAAAGAAGTTTTGTGTTTCTAGGTTTTTGTAACTGATTGCTCATTTATTTTTGGGTTGGCAATGGTTCCCTTTTCTTTCCGCCAGTTTTGAATCTAACCAATCACTAATTTCTGTAATTTTCAACCTATCACAGGCTTCTTCGATTTTGAGTGATTTTTTGAATCTACCAATAAAATTAATCTTGAATGATCTCGAACCTTCCCTGAGGGTTTATAAACTGTGCGCGTGTTAAGCAGGAGGCCTCTTTCGTCGGCAGCTAGAACATCTACAAGGTAATGGCCAAATAACTTTATTCTTTCTTGATACCTCCGCAGTTTAACCCGAGGGAAAGGTCCGAATCTTTAACTATGTAACCTTTTCTAAAATGTAAATAATCTTTCGGCTAAGGTAAAAACTTTGAAAATCTAACTGTAAAATCGGGGATAGAGAGTGAAGTACCCTCTCGAGATCCCCTTCATCTTGGTTTGAGGTACCTACGTTTGTAACCTTTCGTTTCTGCAATGTATTGAAGTTATTTCCATCCGTGCTACCTCAGTAGTTTGGGAATAGCCCCTGTTTCATCGGCCGAGAGCCCTATAGGTTTTAATTACCTTTTGGAGCACAGTCTTCGCCTCCATTCAAATTGTACTCGGGCCGTTTATTTAACCTGTTCTTTTTCAATAAGGCCCTGTAGATTGGGTACTAAATACCTCTGTGTAATAATATTTCTATTTGTAAATAGTGCCTTGTAAGGCAAGAGATCGTCTGATTTTCATGCAATGTTGTCTTGAGAAACAGAGCCTGTTAACTCTTTTTCAAATTTTGTAATTGTAAAGAGTGCCTCTGGAAGGCTAGATATTGTGATTTTAGGAGCAAGTGCACTTTGAAGTAGGGGATTTCTGCCCTTGACTAAAATTGTTCTCATTTTTGGTAAATTTGAGCTGAGAGCTCTGAAAATTGTAAAATTCCTGGCTTGAAGCCCAGGACCTGTAACAGTCACTAATCTCGGATTTTCCTAATCTTGTTCCAAGAGTACTTTGTACCAGATATGTTTTATGTTCACCAAGTGAAAATTGTTAAGGTCTTGTTTTCCGAAAAAAATATATCCTTCAGTTCAAGTTTTAAATTGCTTTTGATATTGCAGATAGACCCATTCACCCCGGCACCTTCTTTAACCTCTTTCTGCTCCGGAACAAGGGAAAACCTGCAATTGAAGTACCAAAGAGCACTTACATATGTTGGAAACCGAATTCCTATTAGCCAAAAGTATTCAGAACTCTGTGATAGACTTCACGTCACCCTCGGAACGCCTCTCCATGCTCCCAATTAAATGAGCCAATAAGGTCTACACAATAGTGAATGCACACGCTCTGGTCAAAAATGAACCTGACAAAAAAACGTTGACAAATTCTTGTCACATCTGGAACGAGCACTTACAAAGATTCCTCAGCATCATGTCGATTCTCTTTGGAGATTTTAATGCACAAATTGGTAGAGAGCGAGAACACAGGCATATCATCGGAGATTTCTCAGCACACAGAAAGACTAACGCTAATGGGCATCGTTTAATCAACGTATGTGGAATGGCCAATCTCCAGTTGATGTCTACACATATTAAGAAAACACCACGAAAAATGACTACGTGGAAATCACCAATCAATCGCATTGGTGAATATCAGATTGGCCCTGTAGCGATCGCCAGAAAGTTTTCCGCGGAAATTATGAACGTGAGAATACGCAAGAGTTATGGAGTGTCCGGCCACCATTTCCCAGATATCAAAAATCGATTCAGACCCAATCGAAAAAGTATAAAAATTCTAAAATCCCACGGATTGACCCGGAATATCTGAAAGAATATGAACAAGAGTTTGCGCAATCATTACAAACAAATGCACAAACATGGGACACGCTTCTTGAGACCATCCAAGAATCGTGAAGAAAATTCGGCCAACTACCACGGAAACACAGCTGGTGGACCTCTGACTGTGACAAAGCTCTGGAATCACGTATTCGAGCCTGGAAGAATTGGCACAACCACGAAATGCCAGAGAATTGGAAGATATTTTCAGAAATCCAGAAGCGAACGTCCAAAATACTCAGACGAATTAAATGCATACACCATCTCAAAAGATTAGAAGAAATTGTGACGACTTAAAAAGAAACACTGGATTTCTATAGAACCTTTAAGGAAGAACTGAGAATCTACAAGCCGCCCACTCTGTTTTTGTCGCCCTGATGGGACACTGGAGATCAACACAAAGGCGAACTGTTACATACTGAAGCAGCACTTTGAGAAGTTACACAACTCTAAACTACCTCCGGAGAAACTGCAATTCCACATACCTGTTCCAAACCCAGATTCAGTTCCACCTGCACATGATGAGGTAGGAAGTATCATATTAAACCTCAAAAACAATAAAGCACCAGGAGAAGATGGTGTAATCGCAGAAATGCTCAAGATTGGAGGTGAACACGTGATTGACCGACTACAAGCCGCCATTGCAAATATATGGGAAAGCGGAGTCTTATCTGCCGACTGGAAAACTGCCTTGATCCACCCATCGTACAAAAAGGGCGACAAGACGGATCCAAATAATTACCGAGGCATCTCACTTCTGCCAATTGCATACAAAGCGTTTCCACGTGCCCTCCTTACTTGGCATCTTGGAAGGGAGGTTGCGATCAGTTGTTGAGAGGAAGTTGGATGAAAACCAGTGTAGTTTCAGACCACAGAGGGGCTGTCAGGATCAGATTTTTCAGTATGCGCCAGGTAATTGAAAAATGTTACGTGAGGAATAGACAGTTGTGTTTATGTATCGTAGATCGAGAGAAAGCATATGACAGGGTACCGAGGGACGAGATGTTCGCCTTACTTGGGGGACTATGGAATTAAGTGTAGATTATTAAAATCAAAGGCATTTATGTTGACAATTGGGATGCAGTGAGAATTGATGGTAGAAGTTAGAAACAGTGTATGGCGGCTGTAATATTGTGTGATGTTTGTCTTTTAAAATAGTGTTTGTGGCGGGTAATTAAAGGAGTTTGAAGCTTTCCTACGTTATAGTAATGTACATTTCCTAGTGACCATTGAAAGGAAAAATCACGTTCTGCTGGCTAACCTTAAAGTGCTGTGTAATTATATAATTCCTTATTCTCGTTTTGTGCTAGTGTAATTGTAGGTTATGTCACGGAATAAGCAAAAGCAAAAGAATAAGAACAAGAACAGCAGCATGATGGATACCCAGGGTCAGTTAAAGTGTCTCGAAGTGGACGAAACTAACATCCAAGTTGCTGAAAGTGGACTTGACAATCTAGAATCAACTGTTCGTGAAATACTGAGTACTTCTACGTTCTTCGATTGTATCCTTGAGCGACTAATCGATAAAGTAATTGACAGGCTTAAGGACAGCATCGACTTCAATACGAAGATTATTGAAGATCTTAGAAAGGTAGTGAATGAAAAAGATACAAAAATAAAAGAACTGCAACTAGAACTTGAAACTATGAAATCGAAATCTTGTGACGAGATTGATCAACTTAATCAATACTCACGACGTAATAACGTGGAAATTCATGGTATACCAGAACTACAAAGTGAAGATGTATATAAATTAGTCACGAATATTGGGTCAGCAGTTGGCTGTGTAATCAATAAAACAGACATTGATATTGCACATAGAATTCCAACATCCAATAAATCTCTGCCTAGACCTATTGTGGTTAAGTTCGTGAATAGATGGAAGAAGCATGAACTTATGGTTGCAAAGAAAAATGTTAGGCAACTTTCATCCACTGCACTTAATATTAATGCCACTAACCATACTATTTACATCAATGACCACCTAACAGCTAAATCTAAAGGTCTTCTTAAGAGAGCTAAAGACCTTAGAGCGAAAGGCTTCAAGTATGTGTGGTCAAGGGATGGGAGAATTTTTGTAAGGAGAAATGATACTTCCAGCATTATACATATCAAAAACATAGATGATGTCGTAGCTCTCTCTTCCCCTTAGGACTTAGGTAGGCTACTTACTTGTAGACACATGAAAAATCAACATTTTTATGGAAGGTTCTGAATTCCAACTAAGTGAACTACAGGAGCTTACTAACAAAGATGGAAGTAGAATTCTGTACATCAACTCCCAAAGTATTCGTAATAAGTGGAGTAATTTACTTTATACAATACAGGAAGCACAATATCCTGAAATCATTGTAATTGTTGAAACATGGGTTTCCCCTGAGGAAGAAAAATATTTTAATCTAAATGGATATGATGGTCTCCTTTGCTCTAGATCACATAATAGGGGTGGTGGAATTGCCATTTATATAAAGGAACCGTATAAGGCTAATGTATTATTATCTATTAACAGTAATGCCAGTTCATATAGTATATTATTAACCGAGATAAAGGGTTTTGTGAATGACATTCACTTAGTAGCAGTATATAACCCTCATACCAAATTTTCCAAAGATTTTCTAAAATGTTTAGAAGATATTTGGAATAAAAGTGGTAAAACATTTTGTATTACTGTTGGTGACTTTAATATAAATAAATTAGAAAATAGTCATATCTACTGAGCTTCAGAATCTCTGTGGGTGTTATAATCAGAGTTCATGTAACACTGTCTTTCCTACTAGAATTTCATTGACAACTAGTACACTTATAGATCATTTTTACATAAACAGATTCTGCAAATATAAAATATATAACATAATAAATGATCTGAGCGATCACAATTTATTAATCTTGGATATTAATATTACACCCAAAATGAATACACAAAGAAATTATGTAATGCAACCTACAAAATACCATGTCCCATCTATGGAAAAATACATGTCTCAAACGCCATTAACTATAAATGAAGAGGATAGCTCGGATATCATAACAAATAAATTAATGACATATTTTAAAGAAAGTACTGCTTTAGTTAAAACTGAAAGTCCTAATCTAAATAAGAAAGTTAGACCCTTTTGCCCATGGTTTACTTCAGAGCTGTTAAATTTAATCAAACAAAAAAAAAATTATATTATAAAATTAAAAGACAACAGATGAGATTTAGTATGGGATGTGGCTATGTTTCACAGCAGTTAATACAAGACTATAAAGACATACGTAACAGGGTTACTAGAATGAAAAGAGATCTAGAAAATAATTATTATATCAATAAGTTAAACAGCACAAATAATCAGTGGAAAGTTATTAATAATATTCTAACAACTAATAACAGTAACAATGAAGAAATACAACTGAAAGTAAATGATAAGTTGGTGACTGATTGTAGTCAAATTTCTACTATATTTAATAACTATTTCACTGATATGGGTCTGTCTTTAGCTAAGAAAATTCCTCATTTTAAATACCCTCACCTTGAGCCTGGCCCATCTAATTCCTTATTTTTAACCCCTACTAATGAAAATGAAATTGAACAAATAATTAATAATCTTAAAAACAGTTGTAGTGTTGACTGTTTTGGTATTAGTAATATTCTTGTAAAGAGACTCTCCAAATTTATTATACCTCACATCACAAAATTAGTTAACAAATCTCTATCAGAGGGTAAAGTACCAGCCAAACTTAAAATCGCCAGAGTTGTACCAATCTATAAAGGCATGGATAAATTTGATGTAAGTAATTACAGACCAATCTCCGTACTACCTCCTTTATCTAAGATTTTAGAACAAGTGGTTAAAAAAAGATTAGATTTTTTGTTAAATAATAAATATTTTTATCAATTTCAGTATGGTTTCCTACCTCACTCGAGTACCAGTAATGCTATTGAGGATATTATTATTAAACTACAACAAGCTTTAGACTCAGGTATGTTAGCAGCTGGTTTATTTATAGATCTTAAAAAGGCTTTTGACACAGTTGATCATAAAATTTTATTACATAAATTAGAAGTAGCAGGCATTAGAGGCATTGCATTGGATTGGTTTGTTGATTACCTCTCTAATAGGGAGCAGTTTGTTACATGTAATAATAATCAGAGTAATGTGAAGGTGATTTCAATTGGTGTGCCTCAGGGTTCTGTGCTTGGGCCTTTATTGTTTCTTATCTTCATTGATGATATTGGTCACCTTAAATTAAATGGAAGACTATCCATTTTTGCTGATGACACTAATATTTTTTATACAGGCTCTAGCAATCATGAACTTGAACAAAATATGCAGCAGGATATTCGATTACTTGAAACATGGCTTAATTCCAACCGATTAACCATCAATCTAACAAAAACAAACTACATAAATTTTCACAAACCTTTATATGTATTAAATTTGGATAAAAATCTGCTTTTCTTCAATCAAAGAGTAATTAAAGTGCACAGTACTAAATTCTTAGGACTGATTATAGATGAAAATCTGTCGTGGAGTAATCACGTGGAGACTATTTGTAATAAAATTATCCCTGTGATTGGTATCCTCAGTAGATTGCGATATAAGTTTTCTCGTGGGTTGTTGAAAGGTATTTACTATGCTCTTATTTGATACATGTCTGGGCATGCTGTAATAAAGAATTATTTGGAAAGGTAGAGGTCCTTAGGAAGAGAGCACTAAAAATAATTTTCAAACTACCCATTCTGACACCGACTAAAGATCTGTATAAATATTGTAATATATTATCACTTCCAAACCTCCGCATAAAGGCTTCTATAATTATGATCTATAAAATTCAAAACAAATTAGTCCGCTCAAACACATCAGTAATTACCAATTCACAGATTCATAATTATGAAACAAGAATTATTTATAATATTCACTACAATCAGATTTATTCCACTAGTTATGGTCAAAACTCTCTTTGGCATTTTTCTATAACTATGTATAACTCGCTTCCAAAAAATATAAAAATGTTACGAACTTTATCTATCTTCAAAAGTAACGTAACTAAATACCTGAAATAGTATGGTAATTATGGTTAGGAAGCTTTGTCCTATCTTATCTCTTACACCATATTAAATTATATACTTACTGTATTTTATTTTGTAATCAGATTGTGAATATAGCTGCCATTGTCATTTATTTGTATTGCACCAAGAAGAGCCTTGGCTCAGGTGCCTATATTGAAATGAAATAAATGAGAATGAGTTATTGGTTCAGGGTACTTATAGACGTTAGACAAGGCTGTAATATTTCGCCTTTGCTGTTCGTAGTTTACATGGATCATCTGCTGAAAGGTATAAAGTGGCACGGAGGGGTTCATTTAGGTGGAAATGTAGCAAGCAGTCTGGCCTCTTCTGACGACTATGTCTTAATGACAGATTGTGCCGAAAGCCTGCAGTCTAATATCTTGGAACTTAGAAATAGGTGACTTGATTGATGTCAGTAGGTAAGAAATTCAACAGAACTGAATGTCAGATTGGTGATACAAAGTTGGAACAGGTAGATAATTTCAAGTATCTAGGATGTGTGTTCTCCCATGATGGTAGTACAGTAAGTGAGATTGAATCAAGGTGCAGTAAAGCTAATGCAGTCAGCTCGCAGTTGCGACCAACAGTATTCTGTAAGAAGGAAGTCAGCTCCCAGAAGAAACTATCTTTACAACGGTCTGTTTTCAGAACAACTTTGCTGTACGGGAGCGAAGACTGGATGGACTTAGGATATCTTATTCATAAGTTAGAAGTAACCGACATGGAAGTAGCTAGAATGATTGCGATACAAACAGGTGGGAACAATGGCAGGAGGGTGCTCGGAACGAGGAAATAATGGCTAAGTTAGGAATGAACTATGTGGATGAAGCTGTACACATAAACCCGCTTCGGTGGGGGGATCATGTGAGACGGAGGAGGATAGGTTACCTAGAAGAACAATTGGCCCTTATGGGGGGTGAAAGGAGTAGAGGGAGACCAAGAAGGCGAGGGTTAGACTCGGTTTCTAACCATTTAAAGGTAAGAGGTATAGAACTAAATGAGGCCACAGCACTAGTTGCAGATAGATTGTGGCGACGTTTATTACATTCACAGGGGCTTGCAGACTGAATGCTGAAAGGCATAACGGTCAATAATAATAATAATAATAGTAATAATAATAATGAAATGGCGTATGGATTTTAGTGCCGGGATTGTCCGAGGATATGTTTGGCTCGTCAGATGCAGGTCTTGACTTGACGCCCGTAAGCGACCTGCGTGTCGTGATGAGGATGGAGCCCTACTTAAGATGAAATCTAATGCTGAAGATGACACAAACACCCAGACCCTGATTCATAGGAATTAACCAACGAAAGTTAAAATCTGACCCGACCGGGAATCGAACCCGGGACCCCTTTGACCATAGGCCTTTTGCGATGGAGCTGGACAAGGTGGCGATGATCAACATTGTCTTCACTTAGGACACACTGCCCCTTGAAACAAACTTCGTTGTCTGTTGACTGATGAGTAAAATTTCTTAGAGATCTTTCATTGACTTAATGGACGGAGGATAATAAGAACTTCCTACTTAAATTGTTCTGGGATTTACAGCTAATGAAAACAAGACGACGCGGAGTTTATGTAATATCGGTACGTCCCATTGTCAACTTGGTTTATGGTCAACACATTAAAAACAGTAGATAACGATAAACTAAGGGTCATTCCTTCAGGATCATTTTCTACTTATCTTACTGCGTTCAACAACAATAGGTTCAGTAATTTGGAAAGTCAAATGAAGTTCCTTTTAAGACAAACCTATCACCAAACAGGCAGTTTTATATTTTAATGTGTTCTTTCCTCGATAAATGAACTGCACAGTTCGTATCCCAGTGCTAAAATATAGCGATTTTACTGACGTTTCCAAATTGAATTTCTTCACACTCAGTCACTGTACGAGACTCGCGATACTCCAAGCACAACTGTCTGCACCTCCAGCAGCACACTTTATCCCATCACTCCTTCGTAAGAGTTCTTCATGGTCTAAGATCACAAGGTCTTGCATGTATGTAGCCTATGTATTGCACCCGTCCACCTCCCGAGTCCCAGACTAGCATTTATCTCAGGGGTGTCGGTTCATTATTTAAATCATCAAATATAAATATAACGGCATAATAGAACACGGGGATGAACGGAGCAACTTAAAATTAAAATGGGGAAGGCTCGATTGTAACTTGAATTTAAGGACTCCATGATAGGACTAGGAAGTGACTGTTACTTTAAAAAGGGCATCATATAACTACAATAAAAAGATTATGAGAGTGGTTTCCTTTGAAATAATTTGCCAGAAGGAGCGGTTTATTACGCCATTTGACGTATGAAACTTTGATACACTTGGCAACAACATTTGAATTTCCACACATGTTACATATATAAATCACTTGCCATACCGCAAGTGGTATCAATATCTTGCTGCGTTACTTCTGAAATAAAATGACATTTTGGAGGTATAATTTACGGATCGATTCCATTTGAATCGAACCGTTACTCAAGGATATAGCTTCCTTCTATCGGGAGCCCGAGCATAACCCATGTTACGGTCGGCTTCCCGATTTAACTAAGATGACGTACTCCGGCTATATACATTTTTCCGAGACCGGTACTCGGACTGGGTATTGTTTCTCGTGAAATGCGAAAACTGGATTCCACGGACAGTTCCTATCTTACGATATCCAGCTGGTGCCATACCAATGAATTAGCATTTATATATTATTTACATGTGATCTGAATTGTCACCAGTTAGCCTCAATAGACTACTGCCACAGATGAGATAACGAGAAGCGGTGGGAAAATACCGTGCCAGTGACCCCCCCTCGCATCGCGAGCGAAGTAAACAAACACGCCAAGTATTACTGTCACATCGTCCCATATGGAAACCGTACGATAACGAGGTAACAAAATGATTCTAATATTATCATTCTCGTGATTATTATTATTATTATTATTATTCAACGGTTCCTGGCACTGTCACGTTTGATTAATATCATCATTATTATGCGGGATGCAAACACCAATGGTTATTACTGTTATTATTATTATATCCCTCTCGTGGTTATTATTATTATTAATGAATAGGTGACTCAATATATTATTATTCACGTCGCTTAAGAGGTTATTATTATTAATGGACCGGTCACTTCCGCCAAAATATATATTAAGATATCGGTCGCAATTACAAATATTTTCACTGATCAACCAACGACATCATTACAGTTATTATTATGACAATTATTATTAATCTGATCGCGATGATTTAACATCGTCCTTACATTGTTATTATTATTATCGGTTGCATATCATCATTTAGATTCCCGTTTAACATCGTTATCAACGCTCATTTAATTAAGGCGGTCCAATCCTTTATCTGCAATATTTATTATTATTATTATCATCACGACATCATGATTGTCCTCGCTCGTCATTACAATGAATACAATATACGACCATTTATGTGGAATCTGAACTCTCATTATCCTTAGATCCGTTGTATCTCAACGAATAGCTGTGCAGTCTATTTATTTCGTACATGCTGTCACGGGTTCGAATTCTCCCCGCTCTGTAACTCAGTATTTCTCTGTGACACTGCCCGTACATTTTACACTCATTTCAATATCCTAAGTGTCTCTCGTACGGAATTTATTTTCCTTTCTATCTCAATATTCCTCGATTCATTTATTTCTCACAGAATTATCAACTGACTTATTTATTCATTTCTGACATCGTACGACCTTTTATTATCTGACTGCAGATTCTTTCACATTTTCTATCTCATTTTGATCTACGCTTTAGTTCATTCTCCACAAATAATCGTAACATCTTGAAATTATATTTACCAAATTTTGACAACCATGGTCTCGTAATATTAGCCCTACGTTTTCCGGCTAATAAATCGCAACTTCAAAACGCGACATTTATACGTAAAAAAACATTGGACCGTAATTTAAACCACACGTTCATTAACATGTACGGATTATTAACACCGATCTACATTTCAATATTATTAATTGATCAAATTAAATTATCACGCACTTTAATTCCGAATTTAAAAAAAACGACCTCCCGTCATTAGATGATTCCCAATAAACTCAACACTTGATCACATGAATTATTATTACGCACTGCTCACTAAATATTTAAAAAAAATATCTTCTTCTAAAAAAATTAGTTATATTATTTATTTATTATTATTATTAATTAAAAAAAATAATAATTTCGCCTGTAATACGGTAGTCCACTCCTAATATGTTTAACGCATAACCCCTTTCACAAAGTCGATTTATTCTGGCACTAAACACTCCAGATATGATTTACTTGGAAATTATTATATTAATCGCATCTCACAAATTTAACAACTTCACTTCGAAAATATGACCATATTAATTACAACAAAACACACTTGGTATGGCGAAGCTGGATTTTCCTTCCATGTCATTAAATGGCTCGTTAAAATGACAAACATAAAAGCACATATCGGGTCTTATTTAACTAGCATAACCAAAATCAAATGTAAAGAAAATTATTGACTACAAAGAAAATATGAATGCATGCATGACTTAACGTACTACACTATATATACAAATTTACATCTCCAACAAAACTGAATACATAAAAGACCCGATTATTTACATTATTATGATTTACTACTGTCCGTGCTACAAATTTAGGATGGGGTCGTTAAGCGACTCATCTTGTTACAGAAGGTAACCAAGTATAATCAAATTATTCCCATTTTTCCCATCACGATAACATTTCCCAAATATTATTTACAGTTTAGTACTCATCTTAGTTATCGGTATTCCATTACAGCTTTGCAGACGAGAGGCTCCATCCGGCCCCTCTCTGCGTTTTACTCCTCCATTCTTGATGGCGTAGTTTCACAAAAGATTTCCTGGCATATTATCATTTTACACTCGTATCTTAATTTCCACAAACCTTCACCATTTACGACGTTAACACTGTATACTTTAACTTGGATACAACAAATTTCTATCCTAGACCCAAGAATTTAACATATTTACCCTATTTAATCTTCGTCCACCTACCGCACAATGGACCTGGACACGTACGACGAGGTGTCAACTATTACGCCCGTCGCGATACGCCCGATTTATACGGCATTCTTGACGTGTTCATAATATCGGTTCGATATAGCCAAGTACAGGCTACTATTCCCTGAAAGTACTGTTCGTCACACAGTCTGTTATGCACGTACTTATGGTGATATAATTTATACTACTCTCTTGCAGTGTAATTACTTTACATCACTGATATTCACAAATGACAAACACTGTCCTACGTTAACTATTTCCAGATTTAACATGTTGCTTGAGCGCGATCACGTTTTACAAACACTGGCGGATGCTCGCGCCATTAAATGACTGTACGTCCGTAGAATCCTAAGTTACCGGCGACCAACAGTTCAGCTCCCGATATTCAATTCACGTGTGCTGGCGACCGTCAATTCAGCTTCGAGTGTTCACTACAAGTGTGTTGCGAGGATCCCTTGCCCCGTATATATGGATGAAGCCTTTTTCCCGCGGATTCGTTGACGTCATACCCCTTAGGGAGGGGGTGGATTTTTAATATCGGTACTTGCACTCCGAATTGGAAGTTAAAATTTACGTCAAATTAATCCACTCCGCTAGCATATCTGCTGGATAAAATATGAACTCCTGGTGATCACAGATTTAGGAGATATGGGTGGATTTAGCTCCTCACATTTCGCGCCTTCTTAAGCGTCCCTGACAACGTGGTCTTCGTCCAGCCAATGACAATCAAGCTGTCTGGTTTCCAAGAAATCCAGCCTTTAATTTATTTAATTTGCCAATAAGTATTGATTATTTTTCCATGCGTGACATCTAATAAATTCATCACATCCATCCGCGTACTCATAATAATTTATTACTGATTACTTTTGTAGTTACGAAAATATCTCATCCATCATTCCTTAAGATGGTATCACTGAGTCTCCCATCAAATTTTTACTATTGGCCGGCAAGCGGTCACGTGATTTAAATCTCCACCTGCTCGAACTTAGGCTAGCGAACGTACACTCAGCCGCTGTAATTTTCCATGAGGTCATGGAATTTCCGTCCTACCAAAAATATCCCAAGGTATTACTCATGTGGTGAGTTTCCTTTGTATGACTCTCCCCCTTCCTCTTTCTGACCAAGACTTATTTGTGGACTCTGTATTTCCTTGTACGCCAACTAATGATATTCCCTGCTGTGAAGTAGCTAAAAGTTGTCGTGTTGAGCTAATCCGTCAGGCTCCAGTCTGTCGTCCTTCCTTCGCTCTGATTTCGACATTACCTAAACGAAATATTTTCAACGTCCCTTCTGTATTTCAATAAATGTACCATATTATTTTACCGATCAAATCATGACTGACTATGGGCCTAAGTCACTCGGGTTCATCATGTATGTATGTATGTCCAGTTTCTTTACTGTGGATCGGGTATGAAGCGAGATGAATCGTCGTAGCGAGTTTTTAAATAAGGGAGAGGGTGAAACCCGGTGCCGGCACATAGCCTTCTCCTGGCGAATAGCACCAAGGGGTCTGCTCAAGGGTTAACGTCGCCATCCGATGGACGAATCATCATTAATAATGTTATATGCCCTCAATCCATATGAGCATTGCGAGGTGGTTTGAAATTTAATTTAGGCTTTTACGTAATCTAGTAATTTGAAGCAGTATACCACCAACAACAGGTAGGGAATCTGCCACGTGGGCGACTGCCCTAAATGCAGATCAGTAGTGATTGATTGGCTAACTCCCCTAACCCTGCTGGCCAACATTCTGATGGTGAAAATTATTTCGACCAACAGGATTCGAACCAGCTAACCACGGTGTCGGATCATACAGACTTCATGCCTTAAGATATTCCGTATCTTCTCGAAATGTTACCTAAGAATAGCAGTTTTCGTTCCAGATATACAACATGTTGGACAGTCTTCTCGAATTACAGTTCTTGTTAGATACGTTAGTGCTATGTTCTGTCCACGAAATTCGTAGTATTTGTTCCAGCACCAAAATTCGAATACTGGATTTTATTTTTGTCAGGTGTCTTGACAGTCCACGTTTCAGCTCTATAAAGGAAGATCGGAAAAATATGAGCGTTCAAACTAGCTGTGTCACAGGGAGATGACAGACAGGGGTCTTCCTACATGGAAACAAGTCGTGACATTACCTTCTTCGCATTCATAATTCTGCAATTGATCTCTTGGATGCATTTTCCATTACCGGCGACTTTAGTATTAGCCTATATATTCGCATAGTTTTTAAGATCTTTCCACCATCCCTTCATCCACACACATTTCTTCTTTTTCTAATCAACGCAAAATAATGCTGCAACAGCTAGAGCCACTTTCGAATTTTTACGTTGGGCTTTAATGAAACACTAGGCAATGTTACGTACCGTTTTCAATTCATTGTGAACTTTCCATATTAAGGTATACGGACAGAATGGCGGGCCGGGTCACCCATGTTGGTAACAGTCAAGCTAGTCGGGTTCGAGGCGGGGATTTATTTCGTTGACCGGGTCGACTGTGAATGGGCCCCTTAAAGTGCTCTCCTAAGAATGGGCTGTCCTCTTCATATACACACACAATACACTACCAACCACCATACAAACACGCAATATTGATTACATTCCTCCATATAGGTTTGCGTCAGAAAGGGCAGCCGACCATAAAACAGCGCCAAATCCACATGTGCAAGTTTGCACCCGCGACCCGGCAGGTGTGGAAGAAGTAGTGCAGTGAGATTGTATTATGAATTGTATAGTCTCTTTAATACAATATAATTATTGGTAAAACGTTTTCGTACCTGGCGAGCTGGCCGTGCGGTTAGGGCCGCGCAGCTGTGAGCTTGCATCTGGGACATCGTGGGTTCGAACCCCACTGTCGGCAGTCCTGAAGGTTTTCCGTGGTTTCCCATTTTCACACCAGGCAAATGCTGGGGCTGTACTTTGATCAAGGTCACTGCCGCTTCCTTCCCACTCATAGGCCCGTCCTATCCCATCGTTGCCATAAGACCTATCTGTGTCGGTGTGACCTAAAGCAAATTGTAAAGACTTTTTCGTTGGAAGTACGTATATTTGGTTATATTTTCTGTATTTTGAGTCTTATCTAACTATTTTAAGAGCATATTCGGGCAATGTTTAGGTCCTAAACAAGCGAGCCCTGCTCCTTACTCAGCAACTTCCATACTGTCACAGTCAAAAATGACTTAGGTGAAGGCTGCACTTTAAGTTTTGTTAAGACAGAGACGCAAAAACAATTATACCATTGAAATCAATAGGTCAGTCTTTCTGGAAGCTAGTAGCACATTATCTTCAAATGGTTCGACCAGCGCTTAGCGTTCTCTCTCAGCGCTCAAGTATGCTCGAGGAGTGGAACGGACAAGAGCATAGCTGTCGGGATCAGTTCACTGTAAAGCTAGTATTGCTAAAAACCGGTACCGTAGCAATTGAGTGGCATGAGAGAAGTACTGATCGCCTGCGGCGGACGGAGCCGGTTTTGGGACTACATCACGCTGGGTCTGCGTGACGCCATACTGTAGGTCACGGCGGTGGAGTGGTCAATGAGACTCCATCTAGATCAGGGCTACTGACTAATACCGTCGGCTGCGTTAACAGAGGACGACCTGCGACAACAAAACGTCCTGAATATTGCCATGGTGCACACGTGTTGTCAGCTGACGTCAGTATTCCGGGAGCATCAGTTTGAAGGTCAACTCCACTGCCTGTCCACATCCCACAGCCAGCATTTCTTCCAGTAGAACTATGTACCCCCATGGACTGAACTTACGAGACGTAGTATGCTGGATCAGAAGACTCTGGCATTGGTTACCTCTTATGCCTGTTTTACACCATCAAATGTTTCTTTCAAAGCAATACTTCATAAGATAAATTGTCAAATCTTTTCAGAATGTTCAACATTGATGAATTTTTGACAAGATTTGAAAATATTTGGCAAGTTTTGATAGCATTTTATTTTAAAATGGAGGAAAGGCAAACAACAGTTGCGGTTCTTGGACTAGCATTGGGATAAATTGTTAAAAATGAAGACACGCGCAATAAACCATAATTTACATGGGGAAAATATTAATGCCGCTATCTTCAATATCAGATCAGATGTAGGATGCAGTACTTACGTAGAAATGAAAAGGTTAGCACATGATAGGGTGGCATGGAGAGCTGCATCAAACCAGTCTATGGACTGATGACTCAAACAACAACATCTTCAATATCATTTTCCCAATGTTTTAAACACGAATTGAATAAAAATAGCAACGCAACGGAAATTTGCTTATTACATGAAAACATTAGGAATTTAATAATAATAATAATAATAATAATAATAATAATAATATGCGAAGATCGTCATAAATCGAATATTGCTGGTAGTGTTTACTTGTAGGTTACCTTACGGTAACGCACACAAAAGCTGTCCATTTCCTTATTTTTCTTTCAGTCTCCTCGTACGCTGCCGTTTTATTCATTTTATTGTGATATTCTACGGAGTCCTGAGGAAAGCAACGGGAAACTACGTCACTCATTTCCCTAGTACGCCTCTTCAGTGATGCCTAAGCCATCTATGACAGCTGATGGCAGAGCTGTTGAGGATCCCACCAGCGGAATCGCTGACGGACTGAACATACATACATACTACGGAGTCCACCGAATATAAGCATGGATATGAGGCATACTTAGCAAATAACACACACAACAACACTCGGTTATGAAGGCGTAGTCATTTTTGTTTTGATTTCTAGCAATCCCAGCATGCCTAGCGGCGTAGCGCGCAGCGTTAATACTCTAACTCCATTGGTCAATTCTGTCAAAAACTTGTACATTATTTGATCAATTAGAACATGTTCTAATTCTTTCAACGTATTAGGTCGTGTTACGTACATGTAGTACGTGTTGAAGAGATGTTAAATACAGAACAAAAATGGCCAGCCGGACACCAGTGGGATCCGAACCCACAACCTCCCGATTTCGATTACAATGCGGTCGTGAAAGAAAATTCAATATTCAATGTTCTAATTCTCTTTCAAGACTTTTGAACACTTCAAGACTTCAGGTATTAAACGATTTGACAAGTAAACTTTTCAACTATTTAAAATTCTTGTTAAGTCCTGTTCGAAGACGAGATGCCGGAATCTCGTCCCTCAGGAGTTCTTTTACGTGTCAGTAAATCTACCGACACGAGGCTGGCGTATTTGATCACCTTCAAATACAACTGGACTAAGTCAGGATCATATCTGCCAAGTTGTCCATCCCCCCCTCTGGCCAAGTCTTCTTTCTATATCTCGATGATATAGTCCTTCCCTTTGTTTGGTGGCCTCGTTCTTATAGGATTATCTATATATATAAAAGCAAGTCGGGCTGGAGCGATGTATATATAAATATTTAAAAATGAAAAAAGACGTGAATTAATGAGGCACTTCCAGAAATCTCAGAAATTTGAAACTTGGTACGAGGGAAACTGGTGACCCCAGGATCCCTAGAAAAATCAGATATTCTCAAAATTCCCTGAAGGGGGCACGCTGGGGGGGCTCAAATTTTGGGCTCAGTATAAGAACACAGTCGTATAGTATATCCAAAACGATAACCTATAGGTTTCGTGGGCTTAAAAATTTTCGGGAATTTCCTCATTTTTATCCCCCATCCCCCAAATCAAGATGGCGGCACAACCAGCGAGACGAGGTAGACAATTGAAATTTGGTGAAATTATAGCTTTTGAACCCTAACCGACGGGAAAATTCCAAGATGTTCAAATTTTTCACTTTTTACCCCCAAGGATATCGAAATATGGAGGCAATTTTAATGACTGTGCAGACATTCCTTCTGAGCTATTTTTTGGCTAAACGGTAAGTCGTATCACAAAACGGATGGCACAATGTCCCTTCAATTCGGAGTGATCTACAACTTTGGTCCTGTGACATTTTGTCGTATCTCTCTCCCTTATACGTTAAATTTGGCCGTATTTCTGGATTGTTCGTAAATTTGGTGATTTTTACAAGTATATTTTATTGTTTGACACACTTATAACAATGATAGGATCATCACGTTGTGTGCGCACATTGGCACGATTAAGGGACATATGTGTACCAAATTTCATGATTCTAGCTTATACATAAGTAGGCAAAATGTAATGTAAAATGTTAAAAATGCACCCAAATTTCACCCTATTCAAAATTTGAACTCAATTTACCCCCTTAATATAGGAGATACGAGGTAATGGTTTAGATATAAGCATGTAGAGCGATAAATGAGGCGTCTGATGGCGCAAACCGTTTCTTAATATCATAAACCGTTTAGGAGATATGAATCTCGAAGTGGAAGTCTGCACTTTTCAACGTGCTCATGGTTATCCGTCATCTATATATATAAAAGCAAGTCGGGCTGGAGCGATGTATATATAAATATTTAAAAATGAAAAAAGACGTGAATTAATGAGGCACTTCCAGAAATCTCAGAAATTTGAAACTTGGTACGAGGGAAACTGGTGACCTCAGGATCCCTAGAAAAATCAGAAATTCTCAAAATTCCCTGAAGGGGGCACGCTGGGGGGGGCTCAAATTTTGGGCTCAGTATAAGAACACAGTCGTATAGTATATCCAAAACGATAACCTATAGGTTTCGTGGGCTTAAAAATTTCGGGAATTTCCTCATTTTTTCCCCCATCCCCCAAATCAAGATGGCGGCACAACCAGAGAGACGAGGTAGACAATTGAAATTTGGTGAAATTATAGCTTTTGAACCCTAACCGACGGAAAAATTCCAAGATGTTCAAATTTTTCACTTTTTACCCCCAAGGATATCGAAATATGGAGGCAATTTTAATGACTGTGCAGACATTCCTTCTGAGCTATTTTTTGGCTAAACGGTAAGTCGTATCACAAAACGGATGGCTCAACGTCCCTTCAATTCGGAGTGATCTACAACTTTGGTCCTGTGACATTTTGTCGCATCTCTCTCCCTTATACGTTAAATTTGGCCGTATTTCTGGATTGTTCGTAAATTTGGTGATGTTTACAAGAATATTTTATTGTTTGACACACTTATAACAATGATAGGATCATCACGTTGCGTGCGCACATTGGCACGATTAAGGGACATATGTGTACCAAATTTCATGATTCTAGCTTATACATAAGTAGGCAAAATGTAATGTAAAATGTTAAAAATGCACCCAAATTTCACCCTATTCAAAATTTGAACTCAATTTACCCCCTTAATATGGAGATACGAGGAAATGGATTAGAAATAAACATGTAGAGCGATAAATGAGGCGTCTGATGGCGCAAACCGTTTCTTAATATCATAAACCGTTTAGGAGATATGAATCTCGAAGTGGAAGTCTGCACTTTTCAACGTGCTCATGCTTATTCGTCATCTATATATATAAAAGCAAGTCGGGCTGGAGCGATGTATATATAAATATTTAAAAATGAAAAAAGACGTGAATTAATGAGGCACTTCCAGAAATCTCAGAAATTTGAAACTTGGTACGAGGGAAACTGATGACCCCAGGATCCCTAGAAAAATCAGAAATTCTCAAAATTCCCTGAAGGGGGCACGCTGGGGGGGCTCAAATTTTGGGCTCAGTATAAGAACACAGTCGTATAGTATATCCAAAACGATAACCTATAGGTTTCGTGGGCTTAAAAATTTTCGGGAATTTCCTCATTTTTATCCCCCATCCCCCCAAATCAAGATGGCGGCACAACCTGCGAGACGAGGTAGACAATTGAAATTTGGTGAAATTATAGCTTTTGAACCCTAACCGACGGGAAAATTCCAAGATGTTCAAATTTTTCACTTTTTACCCCCAAGGATATCGAAATATGGAGGCAATTTTAATGACTGTGCAGACATTCCTTCTGAGCTATTTTTTGGCTAAACGGTAAGTCGTATCACAAAACGGATGGCACAATGTCCCTTCAATTCGGAGTGATCTACAACTTTGGTCCTGTGACATTTTGTCGTATCTCTCTCCCTTATACGTTAAATTTGGCCGTATTTCTGGATTGTTCGTAAATTTGGTGATTTTTACAAGTATATTTTATTGTTTGACACACTTATAACAATGATAGGATCATCACGTTGTGTGCGCACATTGGCACGATTAAGGGACATATGTGTACCAAATTTCATGATTCTAGCTTATACATAAGTAGGCAAAATGTAATGTAAAATGTTAAAAATGCACCCAAATTTCACCCTATTCAAAATTTGAACTCAATTTACCCCCTTAATATGGGAGATACGAGGTAATGGTTTAGATATAAACATGTAGAGCGATAAATGAGGCGTCTGATGGCGCAAACCGTTTCTTAATATCATAAACCGTTTAGGAGATATGAATCTCGAAGTGGACGTCTGCACTTTTCAACGTGCTCATGGTTATCCGTCATCTATATATATAAAAGCAAGTCGGGCTGGAGCGATGTATATATAAATATTTAAAAATTAAAAAAGACGTGAATTAATGAGGCACTTCCAGAAATCTCAGAAATTTGAAACTTGGTACGAGGGAAACTGGTGACCCCAGGATCCCTAGAAAAATCAGAAATTCTCAAAATTCCCTGAAGGGGGCACGCTGGGGGGGCTCAAATTTTGGGCTCAGTATAAGAACACAGTCGTATAGTATATCCAAAACGATAACCTATAGGTTTCGTGGGCTTAAAAAGTTTCGGGAATTTCCTCATTTTTTTCCCCCATCCCCCAAATCAAGATGGCGGCACAACCAGCGAGACGAGGTAGACAATTGAAATTTGGTGAAATTATAGCTTTTGAACCCTAACCGACGGGAAAATTCCAAGATGTTCAAATTTTTCACTTTTTACCCCCAAGGATATCGAAATATGGAGGCAATTTTAATGACTGTGCAGACATTCCTTCTGAGCTATTTTTTGGCTAAACGGTAAGTCGTATCACAAAACGGATGGCACAATGTCACTTCAATTCGGAGTGATCTACAACTTTGGTCCTGTGACATTTTGTCGTATCTCTCTCCCTTATACGTTAAATTTGGCCGTATTTCTGGATTGTTCGTAAATTTGGTGATTTTTACAAGTATATTTTATTGTTTGACACACTTATAACAATGATAGGATCATCACGTTGTGTGCGCACATTGGCACGATTAAGGGACATATGTGTACCAAATTTCATGATTCTAGCTTATACATAAGTAGGCAAAATGTAATGTAAAATGTTAAAAATGCACCCAAATTTCACCCTATTCAAAATTTGAACTCAATTTACCCCCTTAATATGGGAGATACGAGGTGATGGTTTAGATATAAACATGTAGAGCGATAAATGAGGCTTCTGATGGCGCAAACCGTTTCTTAATATCATAAACCGTTTAGGAGATATGAATCTCGAAGTGGAAGTCTGCACTTTTCAACGTGCTCATGGTTATCCGTCATCTATATATATAAAAGCAAGTCGGGCTGGAGCGATGTATATATAAATATTTAAAAATGAAAAAAGTCGTGAATTAATGAGGCACTTCCAGAAATCTCAGAAATTTGAAACTTGGTACGAGGGAAACTGGTGACCTCAGGATCCCTAGAAAAATCAGAAATTCTCAAAATTCCCTGAATGGGGCACGCTGGGGGGGCTCAAATTTTGGGCTCAGTATAAGAACACAGTCGTATAGTATATCCAAAACGATAACCTATAGGTTTCGTGGGCTTAAAAAGTTTCGGGAATTTCCTCATTTTTTTCCCCCATCCCCCAAATCAAGATGGCGGCACAACCAGCGAGACGAGGTAGACAATTGAAATTTGGTGAAATTATAGCTTTTGAACCCTAACCGACGGAAAAATTCCAAGATGTTCAAATTTTTCACTTTTTACCCCCAAGGATATCGAAATATGGAGGCAATTTTAATGACTGTGCAGACATTCCTTCTGAGCTATTTTTTGGCTAAACGGTAAGTCGTATCACAAA
Organism: Anabrus simplex; assembly: GCF_040414725.1. NCBI lineage: Eukaryota > Metazoa > Arthropoda > Insecta > Orthoptera > Tettigoniidae > Anabrus > Anabrus simplex. The sequence goes on from NC_090270.1 coordinate 189,606,947, forward strand.
ACCGATGGCTCAATGTCCCTTCAATTCGGAGTGATCTACAACTTTGGTCCTGTGACATTTTGTCGCATCTCTCTCCCTTATACGTTAAATTTGGCCGTATTTCTGGATTGTTCGTAAATTTGGTGATTTTTACAAGAATATTTTATTGTTTGACACACTTATAACAATGATAGGATCATCACGTTGTGTGCGCACATTGGCACGATTAAGGGACATATGTGTACCAAATTTCATGATTCTAGCTTATACATAAGTAGGCAAAATGTAATGTAAAATGTTAAAAATGCACCCAAATTTCACCCTATTCAAAATTTGAACTCAATTTACCCCCTTAATATGGGAGATACGAGGAACTGGTTTAGAAACAAACATGTAGAGCGATAAATGAGGCGTCTGATGGCGCAAACCGTTTCTTAATATCATAAACCGTTTAGGAGATATGAATCTCCAAGTGGAAGTCTGCACTTTTCAACGTGCTCATGCTTATCCGTCATCTATATATATAAAAGCAAGTCGGGCTGGAGCGATGTATATATAAATATTTAAAAATGAAAAAAGACGTGAATTAATGAGGCACTTCCAGAAATCTCAGAAATTTGAAACTTGGTACGAGGGAAACTGATGACCCCAGGATCCCTAGAAAAATCAGAAATTCTCAAAATTCCCTGAAGGGGGCACGCTGGGGGGGCTCAAATTTTGGGCTCAGTATAAGAACACAGTCGTATAGTATATCCAAAACGATAACCTATAGGTTTCGTGGGCTTAAAAAGTTTCGGGAATTTCCTCATTTTTCCCCCATCCCCCAAATCAAGATGGCGGCACAACCAGCGAGACGAGGTAGACAATTGAAATTTGGTGAAATTATAGCTTTTGAACCCTAACCGACGGGAAAATTCCAAGATGTTCAAATTTTTACTTTTTACCCCCAAGGATATCGAAATATTGAGGCAATTTTAATGACTGTGCAGACATTCCTTCTGAGCTATTTTTTGGCTAAACGGTAAGTCGTATCACAAAACGGATGGCACAATGTCCCTTCAATTCGGAGTGATCTACAACTTTGGTCCTGTGACTTTTTGTCGTATCTCTCTCCCTTATACGTTAAATTTGGCCGTATTTCTGGATTGTTCGTAAATTTGGTGATGTTTACAAGAATATTTTATTGTTTGACACACTTATAACAATGATAGGATCATCACGTTGCGTGCGCACATTGGCACGATTAAGGGACATATGTGTACCAAATTTCATGATTCTAGCTTATACATAAGTAGGCAAAATGTAATGTAAAATGTTAAAAATGCACCCAAATTTCACCCTATTCAAAATTTGAACTCAATTTACCCCCTTAATATGGAGATACGAGGAAATGGATTAGAAATAAACATGTAGAGCGATAAATGAGGCGTCTGATGGCGCAAACCGTTTCTTAATATCATAAACCGTTTAGGAGATATGAATCTCGAAGTGGAAGTCTGCACTTTTCAACGTGCTCATGCTTATTCGTCATCTATATATATAAAAGCAAGTCGGGCTGGAGCGATGTATATATAAATATTTAAAAATGAAAAAAGACGTGAATTAATGAGGCACTTCCAGAAATCTCAGAAATTTGAAACTTGGTACGAGGGAAACTGGTGACCTCAGGATCCCTAGAAAAATCAGAAATTCTCAAAATTCCCTGAATGGGGCACGCTGGGGGGGCTCAAATTTTGGGCTCAGTATAAGAACACAGTCGTATAGTATATCCAAAACGATAACCTATAGGTTTCGTGGGCTTAAAAAGTTTCGGGAATTTCCTCATTTTTCCCCCATCCCCCAAATCAAGATGGCGGCACAACCAGCGAGACGAGGTAGACAATTGAAATTTGGTGAAATTATAGCTTTTGAACCCTAACCGACGGGAAAATTCCAAGATGTTCAAATTTTTACTTTTTACCCCCAAGGATATCGAAATATGGAGGCAATTTTAATGACTGTGCAGACATTCCTTCTGAGCTATTTTTTGGCTAAACGGTAAGTCGTATCACAAAACGGATGGCACAATGTCACTTCAATTCGGAGTGATCTACAACTTTGGTCCTGTGACATTTTGTCGTATCTCTCTCCCTTATACGTTAAATTTGGCCGTATTTCTGGATTGTTCGTAAATTTGGTGATTTTTACAAGTATATTTTATTGTTTGACACACTTATAACAATGATAGGATCATCACGTTGTGTGCGCACATTGGCACGATTAAGGGACATATGTGTACCAAATTTCATGATTCTAGCTTATACATAAGTAGGCAAAATGTAATGTAAAATGTTAAAAATGCACCCAAATTTCACCCTATTCAAAATTTGAACTCAATTTACCCCCAATTTACGAGGAAATGGTTTAGACATAAACATGTAGACGAATAAATGAGGCGTCTGATGGCGCAAACCGTTTCTTAATATCATAAACCGTTTAGGAGATATGAATCTCGAAGTGGAAGTCTGCACTTTTCAACGTGCTCATGCTTATTCGTCATCTATATATATAAAAGCAAGTCGGGCTGGAGCGATGTATATATAAATATTTAAAAATGAAAAAAGACGTGAATTAATGAGGCACTTCCAGAAATCTCAGAAATTTGAAACTTGGTACGAGGGAAACTGATGACCCCAGGATCCCTAGAAAAATCAGAAATTCTCAAAATTCCCTGAAGGGGGCACGCTGGGGGGCTCAAATTTTGGGCTCAGTATACGAACACAGTCGTATAGTATATCCAAAACGATAACCTATAGGTTTCGTGGGCTTAAAAATTTTCGGGAATTTCCTCATTTTTATCCCCCATCCCCCCAAATCAAGATGGCGGCACAACCTGCGAGACGAGGTAGACAATTGAAATTTGGTGAAATTATAGCTTTTGAACCCTAACCGACGGGAAAATTCCAAGATGTTCAAATTTTTCACTTTTTACCCCCAAGGATATCGAAATATGGAGGCAATTTTAATGACTGTGCAGACATTCCTTTTGAGCTATTTTTTGGCTAAACGGTAAGTCGTATCACAAAACGGATGGCACAATGTCCCTTCAATTCGGAGTGATCTACAACTTTGGTCCTGTGACTTTTTTTCGTATCTCTCTCCCTTATACGTTAAATTTGGCCGTATTTCTGGATTGTTCGTAAATTTGGTGATTTTTACAAGTATATTTTATTGTTTGACACACTTATAACAATGATAGGATCATCACGTTGTGTACGCACATTGGCACGATTTAGGGACATATGTGTACCAAATTTCATGATTCTAGCTTATACATATGTAGGCAAAATGTAATGTAAAATGTTAAAAATGCACCCAAATTTCACCCTATTCAAAATTTGAACTCAATTTACCCCCTTAATATGGGAGATACGGGGAACTGGTTTAGAAACAAACATGTAGAGCGATAAATGAGGCGTCTGATGGCGCAAACCGTTTCTTAATATCATAAACCGTTTAGGAGATATGAATCTCCAAGTGGAAGTCTGCACTTTTCAACGTGCTCATGCTTATCCGTCATCTATCTATATATATAAAAGCAAGTCGGGCTGGAGCGATGTATATATAAATATTTAAAAATGAAAAAAGACGTGAATTAATGAGGCACTTCCAGAAATCTCAGAAATTTGAAACTTGGTACGAGGGAAACTTGTGACCCCAGGATCCCTAGAAAAATCAGAAATTCTCAAAATTCCCTGAAGGGGGCACGCTGGGGGGGCTCAAATTTTGGGCTCAGTATAAGAACACAGTCGTATAGTATATCCAAAACGATAACCTATAGGTTTCGTGGGCTTAAAAAGTTTCGGGAATTTCCTCATTTTTTTCCCCCATCCCCCAAATCAAGATGGCGGCACAACCAGCGAGACGAGGTAGACAATTGAAATTTGGTGAAATTATAGCTTTTGAACCCTAACCGACGGGAAAATTCCAAGATGTTCAAATTTTTCACTTTTTACCCCCAAGGATATCGAAATATGGAGGCAATTTTAATGACTGTGCAGACATTCCTTCTGAGCTATTTTTTGGCTAAACGGTAAGTCGTATCACAAAACGGATGGCACAATGTCACTTCAATTCGGAGTGATCTACAACTTTGGTCCTGTGACATTTTGTCGTATCTCTCTCCCTTATACGTTAAATTTGGCCGTATTTCTGGATTGTTCGTAAATTTGGTGATTTTTACAAGTATATTTTATTGTTTGACACACTTATAACAATGATAGGATCATCACGTTGTGTACGCACATTGGCACGATTTAGGGACATATGTGTACCAAATTTCATGATTCTAGCTTATACATAAGTAGGCAAAATGTAATGTAAAATGTTAAAAATGCACCCAAATTTCACCCTATTCAAAATTTGAACTCAATTTACCCCCTTAATATGGGAGATACGAGGTAATGGTTTAGATATAAACATGTAGAGCGATAAATGAGGCGTCTGATGGCGCAAACCGTTTCTTAATATCATAAACCGTTTAGGAGATATGAATCTCGAAGTGGAAGTCTGCACTTTTCAACGTGCTCATGGTTATCCGTCATCTATATATATAAAAGCAAGTCGGGCTGGAGCGATGTATATATAAATATTTAAAAATGAAAAAAGACGTGAATTAATGAGGCACTTCCAGAAATCTCAGAAATTTGAAACTTGGTACGAGGGAAACTGGTGACCCCAGGATCCCTAGAAAAATCAGATATTCTCAAAATTCCCTGAAGGGGGCACGCTGGGGGGGCTCAAATTTTGGGCTCAGTATAAGAACACAGTCGTATAGTATATCCAAAACGATAACCTATAGGTTTCGTGGGCTTAAAAATTTTCGGGAATTTCCTCATTTTTATCCCCCATCCCCCAAATCAAGATGGCGGCACAACCAGCGAGACGAGGTAGACAATTGAAATTTGGTGAAATTATAGCTTTTGAACCCTAACCGACGGGAAAATTCCAAGATGTTCAAATTTTTCACTTTTTACCCCCAAGGATATCGAAATATGGAGGCAATTTTAATGACTGTGCAGACATTCCTTCTGAGCTATTTTTTGGCTAAACGGTAAGTCGTATCACAAAACGGATGGCACAATGTCCCTTCAATTCGGAGTGATCTACAACTTTGGTCCTGTGACATTTTGTCGTATCTCTCTCCCTTATACGTTAAATTTGGCCGTATTTCTGGATTGTTCGTAAATTTGGTGATTTTTACAAGTATATTTTATTGTTTGACACACTTATAACAATGATAGGATCATCACGTTGTGTGCGCACATTGGCACGATTAAGGGACATATGTGTACCAAATTTCATGATTCTAGCTTATACATAAGTAGGCAAAATGTAATGTAAAATGTTAAAAATGCACCCAAATTTCACCCTATTCAAAATTTGAACTCAATTTACCCCCTTAATATAGGAGATACGAGGTAATGGTTTAGATATAAGCATGTAGAGCGATAAATGAGGCGTCTGATGGCGCAAACCGTTTCTTAATATCATAAACCGTTTAGGAGATATGAATCTCGAAGTGGAAGTCTGCACTTTTCAACGTGCTCATGGTTATCCGTCATCTATATATATAAAAGCAAGTCGGGCTGGAGCGATGTATATATAAATATTTAAAAATGAAAAAAGACGTGAATTAATGAGGCACTTCCAGAAATCTCAGAAATTTGAAACTTGGTACGAGGGAAACTGGTGACCTCAGGATCCCTAGAAAAATCAGAAATTCTCAAAATTCCCTGAAGGGGGCACGCTGGGGGGGGCTCAAATTTTGGGCTCAGTATAAGAACACAGTCGTATAGTATATCCAAAACGATAACCTATAGGTTTCGTGGGCTTAAAAATTTCGGGAATTTCCTCATTTTTTCCCCCATCCCCCAAATCAAGATGGCGGCACAACCAGAGAGACGAGGTAGACAATTGAAATTTGGTGAAATTATAGCTTTTGAACCCTAACCGACGGAAAAATTCCAAGATGTTCAAATTTTTCACTTTTTACCCCCAAGGATATCGAAATATGGAGGCAATTTTAATGACTGTGCAGACATTCCTTCTGAGCTATTTTTTGGCTAAACGGTAAGTCGTATCACAAAACGGATGGCTCAACGTCCCTTCAATTCGGAGTGATCTACAACTTTGGTCCTGTGACATTTTGTCGCATCTCTCTCCCTTATACGTTAAATTTGGCCGTATTTCTGGATTGTTCGTAAATTTGGTGATGTTTACAAGAATATTTTATTGTTTGACACACTTATAACAATGATAGGATCATCACGTTGCGTGCGCACATTGGCACGATTAAGGGACATATGTGTACCAAATTTCATGATTCTAGCTTATACATAAGTAGGCAAAATGTAATGTAAAATGTTAAAAATGCACCCAAATTTCACCCTATTCAAAATTTGAACTCAATTTACCCCCTTAATATGGAGATACGAGGAAATGGATTAGAAATAAACATGTAGAGCGATAAATGAGGCGTCTGATGGCGCAAACCGTTTCTTAATATCATAAACCGTTTAGGAGATATGAATCTCGAAGTGGAAGTCTGCACTTTTCAACGTGCTCATGCTTATTCGTCATCTATATATATAAAAGCAAGTCGGGCTGGAGCGATGTATATATAAATATTTAAAAATGAAAAAAGACGTGAATTAATGAGGCACTTCCAGAAATCTCAGAAATTTGAAACTTGGTACGAGGGAAACTGATGACCCCAGGATCCCTAGAAAAATCAGAAATTCTCAAAATTCCCTGAAGGGGGCACGCTGGGGGGGCTCAAATTTTGGGCTCAGTATAAGAACACAGTCGTATAGTATATCCAAAACGATAACCTATAGGTTTCGTGGGCTTAAAAATTTTCGGGAATTTCCTCATTTTTATCCCCCATCCCCCCAAATCAAGATGGCGGCACAACCTGCGAGACGAGGTAGACAATTGAAATTTGGTGAAATTATAGCTTTTGAACCCTAACCGACGGGAAAATTCCAAGATGTTCAAATTTTTCACTTTTTACCCCCAAGGATATCGAAATATGGAGGCAATTTTAATGACTGTGCAGACATTCCTTCTGAGCTATTTTTTGGCTAAACGGTAAGTCGTATCACAAAACGGATGGCACAATGTCCCTTCAATTCGGAGTGATCTACAACTTTGGTCCTGTGACATTTTGTCGTATCTCTCTCCCTTATACGTTAAATTTGGCCGTATTTCTGGATTGTTCGTAAATTTGGTGATTTTTACAAGTATATTTTATTGTTTGACACACTTATAACAATGATAGGATCATCACGTTGTGTGCGCACATTGGCACGATTAAGGGACATATGTGTACCAAATTTCATGATTCTAGCTTATACATAAGTAGGCAAAATGTAATGTAAAATGTTAAAAATGCACCCAAATTTCACCCTATTCAAAATTTGAACTCAATTTACCCCCTTAATATGGGAGATACGAGGTAATGGTTTAGATATAAACATGTAGAGCGATAAATGAGGCGTCTGATGGCGCAAACCGTTTCTTAATATCATAAACCGTTTAGGAGATATGAATCTCGAAGTGGACGTCTGCACTTTTCAACGTGCTCATGGTTATCCGTCATCTATATATATAAAAGCAAGTCGGGCTGGAGCGATGTATATATAAATATTTAAAAATTAAAAAAGACGTGAATTAATGAGGCACTTCCAGAAATCTCAGAAATTTGAAACTTGGTACGAGGGAAACTGGTGACCCCAGGATCCCTAGAAAAATCAGAAATTCTCAAAATTCCCTGAAGGGGGCACGCTGGGGGGGCTCAAATTTTGGGCTCAGTATAAGAACACAGTCGTATAGTATATCCAAAACGATAACCTATAGGTTTCGTGGGCTTAAAAAGTTTCGGGAATTTCCTCATTTTTTTCCCCCATCCCCCAAATCAAGATGGCGGCACAACCAGCGAGACGAGGTAGACAATTGAAATTTGGTGAAATTATAGCTTTTGAACCCTAACCGACGGGAAAATTCCAAGATGTTCAAATTTTTCACTTTTTACCCCCAAGGATATCGAAATATGGAGGCAATTTTAATGACTGTGCAGACATTCCTTCTGAGCTATTTTTTGGCTAAACGGTAAGTCGTATCACAAAACGGATGGCACAATGTCACTTCAATTCGGAGTGATCTACAACTTTGGTCCTGTGACATTTTGTCGTATCTCTCTCCCTTATACGTTAAATTTGGCCGTATTTCTGGATTGTTCGTAAATTTGGTGATTTTTACAAGTATATTTTATTGTTTGACACACTTATAACAATGATAGGATCATCACGTTGTGTGCGCACATTGGCACGATTAAGGGACATATGTGTACCAAATTTCATGATTCTAGCTTATACATAAGTAGGCAAAATGTAATGTAAAATGTTAAAAATGCACCCAAATTTCACCCTATTCAAAATTTGAACTCAATTTACCCCCTTAATATGGGAGATACGAGGTGATGGTTTAGATATAAACATGTAGAGCGATAAATGAGGCTTCTGATGGCGCAAACCGTTTCTTAATATCATAAACCGTTTAGGAGATATGAATCTCGAAGTGGAAGTCTGCACTTTTCAACGTGCTCATGGTTATCCGTCATCTATATATATAAAAGCAAGTCGGGCTGGAGCGATGTATATATAAATATTTAAAAATGAAAAAAGTCGTGAATTAATGAGGCACTTCCAGAAATCTCAGAAATTTGAAACTTGGTACGAGGGAAACTGGTGACCTCAGGATCCCTAGAAAAATCAGAAATTCTCAAAATTCCCTGAATGGGGCACGCTGGGGGGGCTCAAATTTTGGGCTCAGTATAAGAACACAGTCGTATAGTATATCCAAAACGATAACCTATAGGTTTCGTGGGCTTAAAAAGTTTCGGGAATTTCCTCATTTTTTTCCCCCATCCCCCAAATCAAGATGGCGGCACAACCAGCGAGACGAGGTAGACAATTGAAATTTGGTGAAATTATAGCTTTTGAACCCTAACCGACGGAAAAATTCCAAGATGTTCAAATTTTTCACTTTTTACCCCCAAGGATATCGAAATATGGAGGCAATTTTAATGACTGTGCAGACATTCCTTCTGAGCTATTTTTTGGCTAAACGGTAAGTCGTATCACAAAACCGATGGCTCAATGTCCCTTCAATTCGGAGTGATCTACAACTTTGGTCCTGTGACATTTTGTCGCATCTCTCTCCCTTATACGTTAAATTTGGCCGTATTTCTGGATTGTTCGTAAATTTGGTGATTTTTACAAGAATATTTTATTGTTTGACACACTTATAACAATGATAGGATCATCACGTTGTGGGCGCACATTGGCACGATTAAGGGACATATGTGTACCAAATTTCATGATTCTAGCTTATACATAAGTAGGCAAAATGTAATGTAAAATGTTAAAAATGCACCCAAATTTCACCCTATTCAAAATTTGAACTCAATTTACCCCCTTAATATGGGAGATACGAGGAACTGGTTTAGAAACAAACATGTAGAGCGATAAATGAGGCGTCTGATGGCGCAAACCGTTTCTTAATATCATAAACCGTTTAGGAGATATGAATCTCCAAGTGGAAGTCTGCACTTTTCAACGTGCTCATGCTTATCCGTCATCTATATATATAAAAGCAAGTCGGGCTGGAGCGATGTATATATAAATATTTAAAAATGAAAAAAGACGTGAATTAATGAGGCACTTCCAGAAATCTCAGAAATTTGAAACTTGGTACGAGGGAAACTGATGACCCCAGGATCCCTAGAAAAATCAGAAATTCTCAAAATTCCCTGAAGGGGGCACGCTGGGGGGGCTCAAATTTTGGGCTCAGTATAAGAACACAGTCGTATAGTATATCCAAAACGATAACCTATAGGTTTCGTGGGCTTAAAAAGTTTCGGGAATTTCCTCATTTTTCCCCCATCCCCCAAATCAAGATGGCGGCACAACCAGCGAGACGAGGTAGACAATTGAAATTTGGTGAAATTATAGCTTTTGAACCCTAACCGACGGGAAAATTCCAAGATGTTCAAATTTTTACTTTTTACCCCCAAGGATATCGAAATATTGAGGCAATTTTAATGACTGTGCAGACATTCCTTCTGAGCTATTTTTTGGCTAAACGGTAAGTCGTATCACAAAACGGATGGCACAATGTCCCTTCAATTCGGAGTGATCTACAACTTTGGTCCTGTGACTTTTTGTCGTATCTCTCTCCCTTATACGTTAAATTTGGCCGTATTTCTGGATTGTTCGTAAATTTGGTGATGTTTACAAGAATATTTTATTGTTTGACACACTTATAACAATGATAGGATCATCACGTTGCGTGCGCACATTGGCACGATTAAGGGACATATGTGTACCAAATTTCATGATTCTAGCTTATACATAAGTAGGCAAAATGTAATGTAAAATGTTAAAAATGCACCCAAATTTCACCCTATTCAAAATTTGAACTCAATTTACCCCCTTAATATGGAGATACGAGGAAATGGATTAGAAATAAACATGTAGAGCGATAAATGAGGCGTCTGATGGCGCAAACCGTTTCTTAATATCATAAACCGTTTAGGAGATATGAATCTCGAAGTGGAAGTCTGCACTTTTCAACGTGCTCATGCTTATTCGTCATCTATATATATAAAAGCAAGTCGGGCTGGAGCGATGTATATATAAATATTTAAAAATGAAAAAAGACGTGAATTAATGAGGCACTTCCAGAAATCTCAGAAATTTGAAACTTGGTACGAGGGAAACTGATGACCCCAGGATCCCTAGAAAAATCAGAAATTCTCAAAATTCCCTGAAGGGGGCACGCTGGGGGGGCTCAAATTTTGGGCTCAGTATAAGAACACAGTCGTATAGTATATCCAAAACGATAACCTATAGGTTTCGTGGGCTTAAAAATTTTCGGGAATTTCCTCATTTTTATCCCCCATCCCCCCAAATCAAGATGGCGGCACAACCTGCGAGACGAGGTAGACAATTGAAATTTGGTGAAATTATAGCTTTTGAACCCTAACCGACGGGAAAATTCCAAGATGTTCAAATTTTTCACTTTTTACCCCCAAGGATATCGAAATATGGAGGCAATTTTAATGACTGTGCAGACATTCCTTCTGAGCTATTTTTTGGCTAAACGGTAAGTCGTATCACAAAACGGATGGCACAATGTCCCTTCAATTCGGAGTGATCTACAACTTTGGTCCTGTGACATTTTGTCGTATCTCTCTCCCTTATACGTTAAATTTGGCCGTATTTCTGGATTGTTCGTAAATTTGGTGATTTTTACAAGTATATTTTATTGTTTGACACACTTATAACAATGATAGGATCATCACGTTGTGTGCGCACATTGGCACGATTAAGGGACATATGTGTACCAAATTTCATGATTCTAGCTTATACATAAGTAGGCAAAATGTAATGTAAAATGTTAAAAATGCACCCAAATTTCACCCTATTCAAAATTTGAACTCAATTTACCCCCTTAATATGGGAGATACGAGGTAATGGTTTAGATATAAACATGTAGAGCGATAAATGAGGCGTCTGATGGCGCAAACCGTTTCTTAATATCATAAACCGTTTAGGAGATATGAATCTCGAAGTGGACGTCTGCACTTTTCAACGTGCTCATGGTTATCCGTCATCTATATATATAAAAGCAAGTCGGGCTGGAGCGATGTATATATAAATATTTAAAAATTAAAAAAGACGTGAATTAATGAGGCACTTCCAGAAATCTCAGAAATTTGAAACTTGGTACGAGGGAAACTGGTGACCCCAGGATCCCTAGAAAAATCAGAAATTCTCAAAATTCCCTGAAGGGGGCACGCTGGGGGGGCTCAAATTTTGGGCTCAGTATAAGAACACAGTCGTATAGTATATCCAAAACGATAACCTATAGGTTTCGTGGGCTTAAAAAGTTTCGGGAATTTCCTCATTTTTTTCCCCCATCCCCCAAATCAAGATGGCGGCACAACCAGCGAGACGAGGTAGACAATTGAAATTTGGTGAAATTATAGCTTTTGAACCCTAACCGACGGGAAAATTCCAAGATGTTCAAATTTTTCACTTTTTACCCCCAAGGATATCGAAATATGGAGGCAATTTTAATGACTGTGCAGACATTCCTTCTGAGCTATTTTTTGGCTAAACGGTAAGTCGTATCACAAAACGGATGGCACAATGTCACTTCAATTCGGAGTGATCTACAACTTTGGTCCTGTGACATTTTGTCGTATCTCTCTCCCTTATACGTTAAATTTGGCCGTATTTCTGGATTGTTCGTAAATTTGGTGATTTTTACAAGTATATTTTATTGTTTGACACACTTATAACAATGATAGGATCATCACGTTGTGTGCGCACATTGGCACGATTAAGGGACATATGTGTACCAAATTTCATGATTCTAGCTTATACATAAGTAGGCAAAATGTAATGTAAAATGTTAAAAATGCACCCAAATTTCACCCTATTCAAAATTTGAACTCAATTTACCCCCTTAATATGGGAGATACGAGGTGATGGTTTAGATATAAACATGTAGAGCGATAAATGAGGCTTCTGATGGCGCAAACCGTTTCTTAATATCATAAACCGTTTAGGAGATATGAATCTCGAAGTGGAAGTCTGCACTTTTCAACGTGCTCATGGTTATCCGTCATCTATATATATAAAAGCAAGTCGGGCTGGAGCGATGTATATATAAATATTTAAAAATGAAAAAAGACGTGAATTAATGAGGCACTTCCAGAAATCTCAGAAATTTGAAACTTGGTACGAGGGAAACTGGTGACCTCAGGATCCCTAGAAAAATCAGAAATTCTCAAAATTCCCTGAATGGGGCACGCTGGGGGGGCTCAAATTTTGGGCTCAGTATAAGAACACAGTCGTATAGTATATCCAAAACGATAACCTATAGGTTTCGTGGGCTTAAAAAGTTTCGGGAATTTCCTCATTTTTCCCCCATCCCCCAAATCAAGATGGCGGCACAACCAGCGAGACGAGGTAGACAATTGAAATTTGGTGAAATTATAGCTTTTGAACCCTAACCGACGGGAAAATTCCAAGATGTTCAAATTTTTACTTTTTACCCCCAAGGATATCGAAATATTGAGGCAATTTTAATGACTGTGCAGACATTCCTTCTGAGCTATTTTTTGGCTAAACGGTAAGTCGTATCACAAAACGGATGGCACAATGTCCCTTCAATTCGGAGTGATCTACAACTTTGGTCCTGTGACTTTTTGTCGTATCCCTCTCCCTTATACGTTAAATTTGGCCGTATTTCTGGATTGTTCGTAAATTTGGTGATGTTTACAAGAATATTTTATTGTTTGACACACTTATAACAATGATAGGATCATCACGTTGCGTGCGCACATTGGCACGATTAAGGGACATATGTGTACCAAATTTCATGATTCTAGCTTATACATAAGTAGGCAAAATGTAATGTAAAATGTTAAAAATGCACCCAAATTTCACCCTATTCAAAATTTGAACTCAATTTACCCCCTTAATATGGAGATACGAGGAAATGGATTAGAAATAAACATGTAGAGCGATAAATGAGGCGTCTGATGGCGCAAACCGTTTCTTAATATCATAAACCGTTTAGGAGATATGAATCTCGAAGTGGAAGTCTGCACTTTTCAACGTGCTCATGCTTATTCGTCATCTATATATATAAAAGCAAGTCGGGCTGGAGCGATGTATATATAAATATTTAAAAATGAAAAAAGACGTGAATTAATGAGGCACTTCCAGAAATCTCAGAAATTTGAAACTTGGTACGAGGGAAACTGATGACCCCAGGATCCCTAGAAAAATCAGAAATTCTCAAAATTCCCTGAAGGGGGCACGCTGGGGGGGCTCAAATTTTGGGCTCAGTATAAGAACACAGTCGTATAGTATATCCAAAACGATAACCTATAGGTTTCGTGGGCTTAAAAATTTTCGGGAATTTCCTCATTTTTATCCCCCATCCCCCCAAATCAAGATGGCGGCACAACCTGCGAGACGAGGTAGACAATTGAAATTTGGTGAAATTATAGCTTTTGAACCCTAACCGACGGGAAAATTCCAAGATGTTCAAATTTTTCACTTTTTACCCCCAAGGATATCGAAATATGGAGGCAATTTTAATGACTGTGCAGACATTCCTTCTGAGCTATTTTTTGGCTAAACGGTAAGTCGTATCACAAAACGGATGGCACAATGTCCCTTCAATTCGGAGTGATCTACAACTTTGGTCCTGTGACATTTTGTCGTATCTCTCTCCCTTATACGTTAAATTTGGCCGTATTTCTGGATTGTTCGTAAATTTGGTGATTTTTACAAGTATATTTTATTGTTTGACACACTTATAACAATGATAGGATCATCACGTTGTGTGCGCACATTGGCACGATTAAGGGACATATGTGTACCAAATTTCATGATTCTAGCTTATACATAAGTAGGCAAAATGTAATGTAAAATGTTAAAAATGCACCCAAATTTCACCCTATTCAAAATTTGAACTCAATTTACCCCCTTAATATGGGAGATACGAGGTGATGGTTTAGATATAAACATGTAGAGCGATAAATGAGGCTTCTGATGGCGCAAACCGTTTCTTAATATCATAAACCGTTTAGGAGATATGAATCTCGAAGTGGAAGTCTGCACTTTTCAACGTGCTCATGGTTATCCGTCATCTATATATATAAAAGCAAGTCGGGCTGGAGCGATGTATATATAAATATTTAAAAATGAAAAAAGACGTGAATTAATGAGGCACTTCCAGAAATCTCAGAAATTTGAAACTTGGTACGAGGGAAACTGGTGACCTCAGGATCCCTAGAAAAATCAGAAATTCTCAAAATTCCCTGAATGGGGCACGCTGGGGGGGCTCAAATTTTGGGCTCAGTATAAGAACACAGTCGTATAGTATATCCAAAACGATAACCTATAGGTTTCGTGGGCTTAAAAAGTTTCGGGAATTTCCTCATTTTTTTCCCCCATCCCCCAAATCAAGATGGCGGCACAACCAGCGAGACGAGGTAGACAATTGAAATTTGGTGAAATTATAGCTTTTGAACCCTAACCGACGGAAAAATTCCAAGATGTTCAAATTTTTCACTTTTTACCCCCAAGGATATCGAAATATGGAGGCAATTTTAATGACTGTGCAGACATTCCTTCTGAGCTATTTTTTGGCTAAACGGTAAGTCGTATCACAAAACCGATGGCTCAATGTCCCTTCAATTCGGAGTGATCTACAACTTTGGTCCTGTGACATTTTGTCGCATCTCTCTCCCTTATACGTTAAATTTGGCCGTATTTCTGGATTGTTCGTAAATTTGGTGATTTTTACAAGAATATTTTATTGTTTGACACACTTATAACAATGATAGGATCATCACGTTGTGTGCGCACATTGGCACGATTAAGGGACATATGTGTACCAAATTTCATGATTCTAGCTTATACATAAGTAGGCAAAATGTAATGTAAAATGTTAAAAATGCACCCAAATTTCACCCTATTCAAAATTTGAACTCAATTTACCCCCTTAATATGGGAGATACGAGGAACTGGTTTAGAAACAAACATGTAGAGCGATAAATGAGGCGTCTGATGGCGCAAACCGTTTCTTAATATCATAAACCGTTTAGGAGATATGAATCTCCAAGTGGAAGTCTGCACTTTTCAACGTGCTCATGCTTATCCGTCATCTATATATATAAAAGCAAGTCGGGCTGGAGCGATGTATATATAAATATTTAAAAATGAAAAAAGACGTGAATTAATGAGGCACTTCCAGAAATCTCAGAAATTTGAAACTTGGTACGAGGGAAACTGATGACCCCAGGATCCCTAGAAAAATCAGAAATTCTCAAAATTCCCTGAAGGGGGCACGCTGGGGGGGCTCAAATTTTGGGCTCAGTATAAGAACACAGTCGTATAGTATATCCAAAACGATAACCTATAGGTTTCGTGGGCTTAAAAAGTTTCGGGAATTTCCTCATTTTTCCCCCATCCCCCAAATCAAGATGGCGGCACAACCAGCGAGACGAGGTAGACAATTGAAATTTGGTGAAATTATAGCTTTTGAACCCTAACCGACGGGAAAGTTCCAAGATGTTCAAATTTTTACTTTTTACCCCCAAGGATATCGAAATATTGAGGCAATTTTAATGACTGTGCAGACATTCCTTCTGAGCTATTTTTTGGCTAAACGGTAAGTCGTATCACAAAACGGATGGCACAATGTCCCTTCAATTCGGAGTGATCTACAACTTTGGTCCTGTGACTTTTTGTCGTATCTCTCTCCCTTATACGTTAAATTTGGCCGTATTTCTGGATTGTTCGTAAATTTGGTGATTTTTACAAGTATATTTTATTGTTTGACACACTTATAAGAATGATAGGATCATCACGTTGTGTACGCACATTGGCACGATTTAGGGACATATGTGTACCAAATTTCATGATTCTAGCTTATACATAAGTAGGCAAAATGTAATGTAAAATGTTAAAAATGCACCCAAATTTCACCCTATTCAAAATTTGAACTCAATTTACCCCCTTAATATGGGAGATACGAGGAACTGGTTTAGAAACAAACATGTAGAGCGATAAATGAGGCGTCTGATGGCGCAAACCGTTTCTTAATATCATAAACCGTTTAGGAGATATGAATCTCGAAGTGGAAGTCTGCACTTTTCAACGTGCTCATGCTTATCCGTCATCTATATATATAAAAGCAAGTCGGGCTGGAGCGATGTATATATAAATATTTAAAAATGAAAAAAGACGTGAATTAATGAGGCACTTCCAGAAATCTCAGAAATTTGAAACTTGGTACGAGGGAAAGTGATGACCCCAGGATCCCTAGAAAAATCAGAAATTCTCAAAATTCCCTGAAGGGGGCACGCCGGGGGGGGGCTCAAATTTTGGGCTCAGTATAAGAACACAGTCGTATAGTATATCCAAAACGATAACCTATAGGTTTCGTGGGCTTAAAAAGTTTCGG
Organism: Anabrus simplex; assembly: GCF_040414725.1. Lineage (NCBI taxonomy): Eukaryota > Metazoa > Arthropoda > Insecta > Orthoptera > Tettigoniidae > Anabrus > Anabrus simplex. Next base: position 189,624,023 of record NC_090270.1, read on the forward strand.
GAATTTCCTCATTTTTTCCCCCATCCCCCAAATCAAGATGGCGGCACAACCAGCGAGACGACGTAGACAATTGAAATTTGGTGAAATTATAGCTTTTGAACCCTAACCGACGGGAAAATTCCAAGATGTTCAAATTTTTCACTTTTTACCCCCAAGGATATCGAAATATGGAGGCAATTTTAATGACTGTGCAGACATTCCTTCTGAGCTATTTTTTGGCTAAACGGTAAGTCGTATCACAAAACGGATGGCACAATGTCCCTTCAATTCGGAGTGATCTACAACTTTGGTCCTGTGACATTTTGTCGTATCTCTCTCCCTTATACGTTAAATTTGGCCGTATTTCTGGATTGTTCGTAAATTTGGTGATTTTTACAAGTATATTTTATTGTTTGACACACTTATAACAATGATAGGATCATCACGTTGTGTGCGCACATTGGCACGATTAAGGGACATATGTGTACCAAATTTCATGATTCTAGCTTATACATAAGTAGGCAAAATGTAATGTAAAATGTTAAAAATGCACCCAAATTTCACCCTATTCAAAATTTGAACTCAATTTACCCCCTTAATATGGGAGATACGAGGAAATGGTGTAGAAACAAACATGCAGAACGATAAATGAGGCGTCTGATGGCGCAAAGCGTTTCTTAATATCATAAACCGTTTGGGAGATATGAATCTCGAAGTGGAAGTCTGCAGTTTTCAACGTGCTCATGCTTATCCGTCATCTATATGAATAAAATCGTAACGACCGTGTGTCTGTACATGGATTATTTTGGCGAAATTTCGGTACAGTTATCCGTTTCAGGTGTAATAATGACCATCTGCATCATTTTTTTTTTTGCTAGGGGCTTTACGTCGCACAGACACAGATAGGTCTTATGGCGACGATGCATCATTTTTAGCTTTGGTGTCTGTTTGTCTGTTTGTCTGTCCTTCTATAACTTGAAAACTACTGGATATATTTCCACCAAACTTCATATTTAGAATCCACCTGTCCTTGGGTAGGTTTTAGCGCAAACTGTGTGTCTGTACACTGATTATTTTGGCGAAATTTCCGTACAGTTATCCGTTTCAGGTGTAATGATGACCATCTGCATCATTTTTAGCTTTGGTGTCTGTTTGTCTGTTTGTTTGTCTGTTAGTCTCTTTGTCTGTTTGTCTGTTTGTCTGTCCTCCTATAACTTGAAAACTACTAAATATATATTTCCACCAAACTTCATATTTAGAATCCACCTCTCCTTGGGTAGGTTTTAGCGCAAATATCGTTTCTAAATCCCTGAACTGAGTGGGGATTTTTACGAAACCGAAACTGTGATTTTGCACTCCCTCAAAGTATACACAACCGAACTTAATGGAAATCAACCTGCCTTAATGAAAATTAATTTTTAAACCTTTTTTTCTCATGTGCATCATTTCGATAACAGGATTTAGTAAGGGAGATATCATTAACGGACCGTTTTTCGGTACAAATCCCAGCGGACTTAACGCAAGAGCGGGTGCGTGTAAAGCGTACTTCTTACAACTTGAAAACTAACAAGATATTTGAACCAAATTTTATATATAGCATCCATCTGTCCAAGGGTAGGTTTCCTTGGTGTCTGTTAGTTAGTTAGTTAGTTTGTTTGTTTCTTTGTTTGTTTGTTTGTTTGTTTGTTTGTTTGTTTGTTTGTTTGTTTGTTTGTTTGTTTGTTTGTTTGTTTGGTCTGTTTGTCTTTCTCTAACTTGAAAACTACTGGATATATTTCCACCAAACTTCATATTTTGAATCCAGCTATCCTTTGGGGAGGTTTTAGGGCAAATATTGTTTCTAAATCCCTGAACTAATTGGGGGTTTATACGAAACCGAAACCGTTATTTTGCACTCCCTCAAAATACACACAACCAAACTTAATGGAAATCTACCTGCCTTAATGGAAATTAATTTCTAAACCTTTTCTTCTCATGTGCATCATTTCAATCACTTACAGGAAAGATAGTATGATCAAACTCTACACGAACATTGGCCCACCCAGTACCCATATGTGAGCCAAATGCTATGTCACATAATTATCCGAAAAGTAATGCAATGTAAGATAATCTTACACAAATTTCAACCTATTCAACGTTTCTGATTCAATCTGACCCATGAATAGATTAGATGCGAGAAAATATCATAGGACCAGCCATTTAGATCGCTAAATACTGCGCCTTACGGTACAATCCTTTGTCGATATGACGTACCGTTTAGCAGCAGTTAATCTGTAAATGAAGGTCTGCAATATTGTAAACATTCATATACTTTCGTATGTCTATCTGTATATATTCACTGATGTCGATTTGTAGCGATCGAGAAAGGATGTGTCTGCTATTGTAATCAGTACTCCCTACACCGACTTTGACTGCTGGCAGTAGGAATAGGGTCCTTCTCCAACTCCTGTGTAACTGGCATTAGTAAGGAGGGCCTACCATTTTAATGAATAATTCACTTTTCGATTTGTCTTGCAGAAGGCAAGGGATCATGCAGTTTTGTTCGAAAGTCCCCTACTCTATTGTGTTTGGCTCTAGGCCAGGGTGCCCGCCATTATAAACAAATGTTCCAATCTAAAATTTGACTAGCATTAGGCATAGTGGCCTGCTATTTTCATGGAAACTCACTAATTCCGTGTGACTGGCAGTAAGCTGGCTAGCAGCAGTAAAAGGGACTGTCATTATAATGATAACTGCACAACTCAATTTTGACTGGTGGTAGGGAAGTTGCCTGGTATTATAATAAAAAACTCCTCAACTGTAACCTGTCTGAAAGTAGGAAATGGGTCTGCCATTGTAACTAAAACTCCCCAAATCGATTGTGACCGCGCAGTAGGCATTGGGGCCTGCAATTATAATGTAAACTTGCCAACTCGATTGTGAATGGCAGTAGGCAAATGAGCCTGGCGTTATCATCACAACTCCGCAACCCTCACTTTACATTGGAAACAACGTATGTGGACCTCCCCATGCTATTTCTCGGATAAGGCTAAGAGACATGCAATTTTAAAACAATCTCATTTGCTGCACGCACAGTATTTACGTCGATATCCGTATACAATGTAGAATACCGTAGCGAAGCACGGGTACATTTGCTAGTTATTTTATAATTGAATTTATACGAATATAAATAAGGTTATTAAATAATACCTCGTTAATATTAGATTTATCGAAATAGTTATACGAAAGTTGTATGAAATCTGTCATACATACTGTATTTATAGCACTATCAAAAATACAGAGATATTTACGATTTCATTCAACACCTTCAATCAATCGTCATTAACCTGCATTAGGGCTGTCACTCAGGTGGCAGATTCCCAATCCAATATTTACCTAGCCTTTTCTTATATTATTTAAAGGAACTTGGACAGGGATTTAATATTTCCGCTGACAAATTGTGGTAGCTGCTGGCTTAACTCTGGGAGATCAATATTAGAAATCAGAATATAGTTTATGGATCGCCTCAAGGAAAGTACAGGATTAACACATGCAATGATAATTTCAATAATTATACACTCGCCTATGCAGACTGCTTGTACATGAAGTCCTTTCTCTTTCATTGCAGCAAATTCCTTCTCCACCGAGAGCATTGCAAGAGCGGTCAGGGTTCCCTCACTTACAGATGCACGTAAGAAATTATCTCCAATCTTGAAAAGCAACGTTGGTCTTCCAACGTAGTCATCAGCACCGTTACAATGAGTTTTAAGTAATTTTATTATTTCACTAAATGCTGTCCGTAAGTTATTTTGAAGCAGACATTAAATGAGATGTACAGCACCGAATGCAGATCAAAAATCTCTCATATATAGAATTTACAGTTCAGTTCAGTTTTAAGTTTATGCGCTCTATAAAATGTCAGTGTGTCACAGTAAATAACATATCTGAGTGACTTAAACCGCTTGCCGTCCCCCAAGGGTCTGTACTTGGACCACTGTTATTTGCAATTTACATAAAAGATGTTGCCAAATCGATTATACACTGCAAGTATCTTTATGCTGCTCTGCAGATCTACTACCACTCAACTAATAAAATTCAGTGTGTTGTACGACAAGTTAACGCAGATTTTTGTAAGTAATTTTACATTAAATAAATCTCAAAATTAATCCTCTTAAAACGCAAGCAATAATCATTGGCACTTCGAAAAATTACGTCTTAAAACAATACGATATTCCTCCTGAAGTACTAAACATGGCACTACAGCCCTTTAAGTGCATTTGCCTACCAAGCTACCGCTGCTCAGCCCGAAGGCGTGTACATTACGAAGTGTCGTGTGATCAGCACAATGAATCCTCTCAGCCGTTATTCCTGGCTTTCTAGACCGCGGCCGCTATCTCACCGTCAGATAGCTCCTCAATTCTAATCACGTAGGCTGAGTGGACCTCGAACCAGCCCTCAGGTCCAGGTAAAAGTCCCTCTATTGTCGGAAAGCACCCAGATCAAATCTAGCTGCTTTCTTGCTGTTTTTCCAGTTCTTGAATCAAGATCGCATGCGTTAAAACAATACTCTAATTGTAGTCTCGCCAAAGAAAGTTCCCACTAGACACTGCATATCACTTCAGGGTCACTTCAAGGTGGGTTTACAGAGAGATCAAAATAGCCATTTTCCTTTTTTCGACATAAAAGCTAATAAGGGAGATTGTATGAACAACTGGTTTCGTGAGTCTTCAGTCGCAGCGCCACGCTAGCGACCAAAAAAGTACAAACTGAAGCAGGGGATATTTCGTAAAGTTTTGACAAGGAACTGTCGGCGTGCCTGCCTCTTACCCGGAGGCCCCGGGTTCGATTCCCGGCCAGGTCAGATTTTTATCTGAACCTGAGGGCTGGTTCGAGGTCCACTCAGCCTACGTGATTAGAATTGAGGAGCTATCTGACGGTGAGAGCGGCCCCGGTCTAGAAAGCCAAGAAAAACGGCCGACAGGATTCGTCGTGCTGACCACACGACACCTCGTAATCTGCAGGCCTTTGGGGTCAGCAGCGGTCGCTTGGTAGGTCAAGGCCCTTCAAGGGCTGTTGTACCATAGAGTTTAGGTTTGAATTAAATCACTTCGTTGTGTGTATAGTGTAAAGGGGTGTAAAAGCCTAGTTGCATGCTCCTATCCATTTCAAACAGTTTTCAGAGGGTACAAAATACCAAATTTCTTGGTTTTGTGCGTGACTTGAGATAGAATGTTATTTATTATTATTATTATTATTATTATTATTATTATTATTATTATTATACAACTTAACACAAGAACTACAAGAGGATTGAAGAATGAATGCAACGCAACATGAACTCAAATTTTAATAGACGTTTTTAAAATATACCATGTTTTAATGTGTTTAATGTGCTATATTTTTAGTGTCTTATGATGTGGCATATATATTTTAATGTGTTTATGTACTCATGTCCATGCTCAATATGTTTTAGTTTATGATAACCATCACCACTTTCAATCAGAGATATTTTAACGCAACATACTGCAATATATTTTACTTCCATTTTTCATTAGACATCCGGATGCTCTAACGTAACATCTTTGTAATTTTGTCTAATGACTGTAAATTTGTGTACTAGCTGATGATGGCCAAGATAGGCCGAAACCGGTACTAGTGCAATAATTCATTTACAATAAATGTATTGATCGGTGGAACATTTTTCCTTGTCTATTACATTACATAGAATGTTAATGCTGCCCGCCCGGTGGCCATGATCGTTAAGGCGTTGAAGTCTAAACGGTCTGACACCTTGGTTAGCCGGTTCGAGTCCCGTTGGTCGAAAAAAATTTCACCACCAGAATGTTGGCCGGCAGGGTACGGGAGGTGGTGGTATACAATTTTTAATAACTAGATTGCGTACCAAAAGCCAGGATTCAGGCCTGGATTGAGGGCATATGACGCTGTTGATGGTGATACATCCGTCGGATGGAGACGTTAAGCCTTGGGCAGACCCCTTGGTGCTATTCGACAGGAGTAGGCTATATGCGGGCATCGGGTTTCACCCTCTCCCTACTATTATATATCACGTCATTAATTTCATCTCAACTCCTCTGATGAGGAGGACGTCAGGAAGGGCATCCGATCATAAAAACCCGCCACGACAGTCCACTCATACCTGACCCCGCAGTAAACTGAATGAGGGTTGGACATTCTTGATTTGTTATGCTCAACTAGGGAGCTCGTTTTAACTTATTAGCGCTTTTGTTTTTTCTTATTGTATACCCATTATCTCGTCATTCTCTCGCTGTGTTACTTTTTACGTTGTTCAGTCCATCCTGTATTTAGTCGCGTAGGCTTTACAGAAGTTTGCTTTTGTGATTTGAGGTTCTGAACTTCATTCTGCCTTGAATACTTTCTTCATTAATGCCAATTTCATTTAGGTATTTACTCATTTCTTTTAGCACATTATTGTGATAAGGCTAAGTTTAAAATTTTCCTTGCGAGCCTGATATTAATGGGTGGATTTAGTAGCTCATTAACAATTGTTGCCTGTCCCAAGCCCGGACAAAATTGGAGGGTTGACTTCAGGAAGAGCATCTTGTAAAAATTATTGCCAAAATTATTATTATTATATTATTATATTATTATTATTATTATTATTATTATTATTATTATTATTATTATTATTATTATTATTATTATTATTATTAGTTATTACACCGGGAGGTACAGCTCAACTCCGCACTACTAAAGATGCGCCTTAAAGAACTATCTAACCAAACGTTAAACTGCTACTACATGAAGTTGGAACTTTAATCAGAAGATGTCACTACTGAAGTATTAAGTAATTGTGTTATTGTGAAGTTACCTAAACTGACTGGATTTATTCGCTTTGCGTTTGTTTGTTTGCTTTAAGAAGTTTAAACTTTCCTCCATATATCATTTCAAAAACTCTGCTCATGCACTCTGGTGCAAGGTGAGAGAACTCTTAATTTAAAGAAGTTTGATTCAGTTATGAAAACCTAGAAGCACCAATGTTCATTTATATTCGGGTTGGAAACACTTTCTTTCTACTAGTTTTGAATCTGGCCAATTAAAAATTTCTGTAATTATTTTTCAGCCTATCACAGGCCTCTTGTCGCTTTTAGAATTGACCAATAAAATTGAGAGGGTGTGTCCGGACTAGTCCAGGATCCTCTCGAAACTCCCCTCCTGGTATATAAGCTGAGGATTTTCTGGCTATCTTGTCTCATTGATCGTCGTCTTTCTGAGTGTGTGTGTTAAGGCAGGAGGCGAGGCGCCTCATTCTTCGGCAGCCAGAAGACCAGCCAGGTAATGGCCACAAATTCTATCTTTCCAGCCCTTTCCGCAAACTTATCCGAGGGGCAGGTCCGAATTTCTGACTACGTAAACCGTTTGATGTAAAGTACTTCTTGTTCATGTAAAATTTAATAAATTCTTAAAACTGTAAATCGGGGATAGAGTGTGCATTACCCTCTCGAGTTCCCCATCAACTTGGTTTGAGGCGACTACGATTTAGTACTGTTTTTCTTTCCTGTAATGTATTAAATTAACTTTCATTCGAGTCACCCCAGTAGCTTGGGATTAGCCCCTGTATCATCGGGCCGAGAGCCCTGTTAGAGTTTTAATACTTCATTACCTAGGAGTGCAAGTGTACGCCTCCATTCAGTTTGTGTTTAGGGCCATTAATTTAACCTGTTCTTTTTCTAAGGCCCAGTAGGTTGGGTACTAGATACCCCTGTGTACTACCTTTGTTAAGTGTAAAGTGTGCCTTGAGAGGCCAGAGATCAAAGTTTTGTGTAATGTTGCCTAAGCGGGCGGTTAAAATTGGATGAATGTTGGAGAGCACGTAAGCTCTTTTTTTTAGTTTACTGTAATATTGAGGAGTGCCTCTGGAAGGCTGCAAATTTGTTGGAGCAAAGTGCTCTTGAACTGGGGGATTTCTGCCCTTGCCTAAATAATACCACTTTAAAAATTGTAAATTTGTAACCTAGGGGCTTGAAGCCCAGCATTGTTAAAGTTATGAATCTTGAATTTTCCAATTTTTGAAATTGTCATTGTACCTGTAACCTCTATTTCACTGAGTGAAAAATTTGTTAACTTTAAAATTCTGAAAGAAATATAACCTTTATGTAAAGTGTTAACTCCATTTCGGATATCGTAGTTACACCCATTCAACACCCGCACCTATTTTCACCTCCTTCTGCTCCACGGATATCTCCGGAACAATTATTATTATTATTATTATTATTATTATTATTATTATTATTATTATTATTATTTATTATGGGTCATACAGTAAATTAACGATTCGTGCCCAACTCCGAAACAAGTAGAATCAGTAAGATTACAGCTAGATTCTTTTATTTATTTGCTATTTGCTTCATGTCGCGCCGACACAGATAGGTCTTATGGCGACGATGGGACATGAAAGGCCTAGGAATGGGAAGGAAGCGGCTGTGGCCTTAAGGTACAGCCTCAGCATTTGCCTGGTGTGAAAATGGGAAGCCACGGAAAACCATGTTCAGGGCTGCCGATAGTGGGATTCGAACCCACAGCTAGATTATATTACCGTTGCAAACTAACTTTTCATGTACTTATACATTCTTTTCTTTGGGGGAGGAGGGGAGGGGAATTTTGAATGCTAATATTATCACTCTTCACCGCTAACATTTTGTTGCGAATTCAGTGCACTACATTTCAGGACATAAGAGATGCGAACCAGTTACCCCAGACGATTAAACAATTGGTTTAGGAAAAAATGGATGACTGATCCTCTCTTACCTTATTGGGTTTATTATGCCCATAAAATTTTGCGCAACTTATTTTCAGACATCCTGTATACATATCCATACGAAATTTCAATTTGAACCCATTTGTAGTATGATCGAGCGAAGAAGACAGACACCTCACTGTAATCTATTGCACGACATTTTTCAAATTTCGCAAATGACTGCTCAAAATATTGTCACTTATTATGTTAATACTTCCGTGATAGGCGAACATATTGAAATGAAAAAGGACAGGCAATGAAAAACCATCTCCTTCCCAACAAACCGGGTTGAGTGGCTCAGACGGTTGAGACGCTGGCCTTCTGACCCCAACTTGGCAGGTTCGATCCTGGCTCAGTCCGGTGGTATTTGAAGGTGCTCAAATACGTCAGATTCGTGTCGGCAGATTTACTGGCACGTCAAGGAACTCCTGCGGGACTAAATTCCATCACCTCGGCGCCTCCGAAAACCGTAAAAGTAGTAGTGGGACGTAAAGCAAATAACATTTATTATTATTATTATTATTATTATTATTATAATTATTATTATTATTATTATTATTTTACATTTCCAACAATATTAATAACATTGAAATCGTTCCTAGGACAACACACGAGGTCATTGCACAACGTATCTAAGTCGTCCTTGGTCATACAAAATGTCTACATGGTTCTAATAAGCAGTAGGCTAATACCGCTCGCATGGAGAAGAGCTTCACAACGTCTTATGCTTCAAACAAGGCGCCACATTCGATTGAGGAAGGCACTCTCAGTCTTCCAAAAGGGAGTCTTCAAGGGTGTGTAGTGTTTAGGGTGGCAGATTCCTCCCTCGATGTGTTACTGCGTTTGGTCTCAGACTTGTCCGATGGGATTCAATTCGGGACTTTTGGATGACCACTCCATTCGTTCCTAATTATGTTTCATGCACTCCAGCAATGTCATCCATGAAAACTACGTTTTCTCGAAGATGCCTCAAGTGCGGTATCTCATGTGGCACTAAGATCCCGTCAACGTTCTGTCGAGCATTTAAGGATGCATTGTGAATGATCAGAGAATGTTTTCGTGTCAAGACTTACGCCTGCCCACACCATGCGACATCATATCCATAGGCAAAGGTAAATTGTGCAATTGTCTGATAAAATTGCTCTCCACGTCGTTTTCAAACTCGCAGACGACCATCTGGAAGCTATAATGCGAAATGGGATTCATCCGAGGAGAGCACAGGATGTCCATGTCTTAGCTGCCAATGCAGAGTATCTAGCTAACAGCAGTCTCCTACCACGATGTCTGTCCAGTGCACTTCAGCGTGTCGTTGGGATCTTAAACTCGCCTCTCGGAGTCTGTTTCTGACCGTTTGATCACTAACTCTTACTTCAGAAGCCTACTGTAGATCTACCTGTAGTGTTCGTGTTGTAATGCCACTGTTTCTGAAAGCTTGTAGACTACAAACGATGCTGCAGTAGTTTCCCTTTGGCGGCCCGAACCAGGTTGTCTGGTAACACTTTCAGTCTCCTGAAGAAGTTTACATGGATACCAAGTCGTATTTTGACCAACCTCAAGTATTCTGGCAACTTACCTCATCAAGTACCCTTCTTGAAGAAGTATAAATGTACGAGTGGCATCATAGGTCTGCACTTGTAAACGCTACACTCCGCACAGACAGACACCTCCCCGCACACACACACATACCCTTTAAGTCAGGGCCTCTCAAACGCCCAAAATCTCACGCGTGCAGAGCGAGGCGCAAGAGCTCCGTGCACTGTGCATCGGTGCCGCTCGGTATAGCTCGGATCAACGCTTCGTCTCTAGGCTACTCGGCTAAGCTCGGCTCAACTCGGCTATACTCGGCTCAACTCAGCCCGGATTTGGAGCGCTACGGCGCAAGTGGGGCAGAGGGAGACAGGCGGAGCGAACGAGATAGGCGTGAGGAAAGAGAGAGTAAGCGCTATTGCTCCAAATCGAGGAGTGGGGGGTCTGCACTCTGGTCAACCAGGCCAAGTCGTCTTTTGCACCGTGCACAGTGCATGCACCACGCGCATGCACCCTGAGAGGCCCTGCTTTAAGTTGAGGCAATATTTCCTCTTCACCGACACCTCCAAAACATGCAGATGAGAGTGGAGTACACTTATGGAAACAGGACGTGCTATTACTGCAACAGTTCAATTCCCATCCCCCTATACATTAGTAAAATGTAGTCAGGAACATCTAAGGACGTGACCAATTTTTCGTGTATATTTTCAGGTCAATATCTTAAAATAATTTATTTCATGTGGCAATGAGTTCTGAAAATGTTTGAGAAGAATTTTGATGATATTCCCCCCAACGGTTTAGACGTGATGTTATGGAAGGCAGGCATTCCTTTTTCAAATAGAGAGGAGATAAGAGTATGTCTGGGAGTTAGATATTTATGTATTACTTTATATCTCTGTTTAGTAGCGCTTGGCTTTCAGCTCAGGCGTACAATCCATACTTTACAGTTGGTACTAACCGAGTCTTGGTGCGAGGCAGGCACCCTCGTCACTGCTGATATCAAGGACGATGTACTTGTCATGTCCGATGAAGCATCGAGAATGAATCGATTAACCTCTTGTATTACATATTGTGAAAGCCAACAGCTTGATATCCGAGCCAAATCATAACACACAAAGGTCAGAACATGTGTCCCTTTACACGCGAAGATGTCCAGTTTGCGACATGCGAGTGCAGAACCACGTACCGTATCTGAACAGAGACCCGAACTTTATTTTTCTTAGTACTATTGAGTAATATGTTTGAAAAGTAGGGGTTTAGGAAGAACCAATAGAATATCCCAAGTAATTACCACGAAATCCATCTGTCAAAATTTGGGAAAACCATTTTCTTGCTACTGGCTTTACGTCGCGCCGACGCAGATAGGTCTCATGGCGACTATGGGATAGGAAAGGCCTAGGAGTTGGAAGGAAGCGGCCGTGGCCTTAAGGTACAGACCCAGCATTTACCTGGTGTGAAAATGGAAACTACGGAAAACCGTCTTCAGGGCTGCCGACAGTGGGATTCGAACCCACTATCTCCCGCGCGCCCCTAACCGTACGGCCAACTCGCCCGGTAATTTGGGAAAATAGAGCATAACTAAATGTCCAAATATAGATGATTAGAGGGATGCACGGTAGGACATTGAGGAACAACTCGCCGGAATTGTGAATTTTATTTTTTAATAATTGATATCCGGTAGAGGATATTACGCATCCCATTCTAGAGTAATATTGAACGGTAGATCGCTATGTTATGGTTGGTTTGCTGCACGTTTGTACACACGGTAGGAAAACAGCGAGGTGTGAAGAATGTTCTAACTGGTGGACAGAGCTGATGTGTTAAATTGGCTGTGGATAGAAAATGGGATATGGCTAGGCATTTGGGTGCCATCACTAAAGCCCGAATTATATGTAATATAAAAATGAGAAATATGTACATAAATATGTAGCTAAAAATGACAAAATATAAATATGTAATTAATATCTAAACGTTATTTAATGTATTCTTATACACAGAAAAGGAAACGAAACCGAAAAAAAAAGTTAAAATGCAGATGTTATTCGACCTCTAAATTTCATTTGGAGGTGCAGTTAATAACGTTTTTTCCAAATTTTCTGCGGTCATCTATCTGTTAGGAAGCTCATATATAGAAAAATACCTCTCAACTTCACATGAAGTCACTGGCGTGTATTTCGAATTACCCGACAAAGAAATATTTAATTGTAGACTTGCTGAATCAAGGAAGGTCCTTATTTTTTTTAATTCATCTCATGAAAAACAGATATGCTGATTAGGAAAATCTTTCTGAAGACTTTTCTATGGAGTGTAGCTCTTTATGGAAGTGAAGCATGGACAATAACCGAAGAAGAAAGAAAGAAAGAAAGAAAGAAAGAAAGAAAGAAAAGACGCTTTTGACACGCCACTTAAACCGAAGGCTGGCGAAGGGATCACAAAAGAAGTCACTAAATCTGAGAGGAGACCAACGTGACAAAGTTTGTGCAAGGGAAGATTGATAGAGACAGCTCGAGATACCCAACAATTGCACCGTCAACATACCTAAGGGTCCGATTCTTTCACAGAATACCTCACTTTAAATTATTTTTAGTTGTTAGAGTTTTTAAAATTATTTTCAAGTGTTTAATTACGAAACTTAAATGGATTTAAAATTAATGAAAAAATAATTGTGTTTTCTTTCAAATGCGCAATATCCTTCAAAATATTTAAAATATGTTATATTTATCAAAATATTTATTGTGCCTCGAAATATGTGAAAATATGTAACTTTAAACTCCTCGAATAATGGTCCTTTTAGCGTGATTCGCCGACATTTTAGCTTTTCTTGTAGCTACATGTATGGGAAGAGAATATGTAATGACGTATAATCCGGGCTGTAGTCATCACATACTGACAAGGTTTTAATGTACCGTACGTTCGTAGAGGGATGTTCAGTTTGAGGGGTGTTTCGCATTACTTCCATTACTGGCGAGTGTAGACCTACAGTCTACAGGCAGGTGTCCGATGGTTTAAGTCTACTACGTTATGTTTAGCGATTTAATGATTTAGCGATTTAGTCGTTTAGTGATTGAATACCAATCAGTACTCACTGAACAACTGAAAATGGTTTTATCACAAGCACTGAAACATTGAAGACCCGGTAATGAAATGGCGTAAGACTTGTAGTGTCGGGAGTGTCCGAGGACAAAGTTCGGCTCGCTAGATACAGGTCATCTGATTTGACTCCCGTAGGCAACCTAAGCGTCGTGATGAGAATGAAATGATGAATACGACACATACACCCAGCCCCCGTGCGTGCCGAATTAACCAATTCTGGTCAAAATCCCCGACCCTGCCGGGAATCAAACCCGGGACCCCTGTAAAAATGTCATCACGCTAACCATTTAGCCATAGTGCCCGGACGAAGACCTGATGAAAAGTTCCGTTTATTAAAATACAATTTGCTTCTCGTGGTACTGACACAGGCAGGCCTTGTGACGACGATGGGATAGGTGTGGGAAGTTAACAACCGTGGCCTTAAGATACAGCCCCAGCATTTTCCTGGTGAAAGAAAAATGCTACGTTTGGTTTATCTCGTACAGTATAAGTTAATATAGTCAGATAAGGCAGTGGTATCACAGGCTGGACGGGCTGTTTCCTTACCAGGGCGATACCGCGACCAGTCAGTTTTCTGTTTTTTCTGTTTTTCTGTTAATTAGTTGTAGGTAGTAGAATAAATAGCACGTTAAAGCTGATGTAGGGGGTGCCCTATCATGCGGTTAGGATATCCGCCCATGTTAGAGGCAGCTCAGTAGATTTAGTGAAGGGTGGTGCCGTGCATGGTACCTGGTATTCCGTCCATGCGGGGCGCCACTAAATTAGTTAAGAGTATGTAGTTAAGTAGTGTTAAGAGAGATATAGTAGATGTTTTTTTTTGTTTCGCTCTGTCTTTATTTCCTGTAAGCCGATGGTGTATACTAAGGTGGGCAATAAAGAGATGTTCTATAATCAGATAATGCACTGTAAAATATTATTTGCAAGTGTTTCTATGTTATTACTTTAATTGTTCGTGTCATTTTCATTAAAACATTGTAAACTTAAACTTAAAACGTTTCCAGTCTGTCGAACACACAATTTCAATAGATAAGGTTATTTGCTTTAGGTACCACTAACTACTTATACGGTTTGCGGAGACGCCTAGTTGCCGGAATTTATCATCGCGGGAATTGTTTTATATGCCAGTAAATTTACGTACACGAGGCTGACGTATTTGGGCACCTTCAAATACCACCGGACTGAGCCAGGATCGAACCTGCCAAATTTCGATATAAATATTACACTCTAACATACAGTACCTATAAAAACACATTATTAAACAAAAAATAAATACACACTATTAAACAAAGAATGGCATGTTTCGCTCTTAAAAGAACAGATTCTATCAGGTCACAATGTCTGGAAGTAATTCTCTGTCCAAACATCTATAAATCTGAATTTTGGAACTTACCTTCATGAAGCACTGCTTTGTCACCATTCCAGTAAGCATGGCTTCATTGAGGTAAGTTCCAAATTCATAGGTGTTTGGACAGTGATAAAGATTTCCAAATATTGAATGTGACTTCATAGAATATGATCTTTTAAGAACGAAACTTGTCATTCTTTGTTTAATAGTGTGTATTCCTTGTTTAATCATTGTGTGTTCCGGCAGACTTAAAAGATTTTCAGTTTACATGTAAATGGAATACACTGAAGTATGGCTTCCTTCTTAACAAAAATAAATTAATTTGGTGGTGGTGAGGGGGGGGGGGGTGTTCATTCGTGGTAGTTAAGTAGAAGATTGCGCTTGTTAAGGAAAGTTAAGTTGAAACAGTTGGGAGAAGATCAATTTGGCTTCAGAAGAAATGCGATGATTATACTTGTTTAATATCTAGGTTATCGGCCGCTAATGGCACGAAATGAGACGAAATATAATGACAAATATAAAAGTCAAAAATAATCCACTGACCAGAATTCAAAACTTGTTGACGAAGAATGAATGGGTGGATATGAATTTAAATCAGTGGACCCAACCCGCAATGCCCCACGTTCTCAGAAACTAGCATTAAACAATAGTATTACTGACGAAGGGACTGCTTCTAAAGCACAATACTAAATCGATGATGTTTGCAGTCTAAAGGGGTACAATATCCACCAGGTCATCGGCCCCTCATAATGGTACTTATCGCTAGGAAAGTAGAACCACGGTATTTGTCATGTTGCGGTACTAATCAAAAGGTAGCGTAGACACTCTGTATTCTACACATTATGGTACTGAAAATTAAAATCTACAGCCTGTTTCCAGTGTATTTGACCGGGTCAGGAATGGAATGAGTGAAGTCTCCATCTAGCGGCGAGGATAGGAATTTGCCGGCTGCCGAAGCCTGTCGCACTCCTCTGGGGGCACTGATTAATGACTGATATATTAAATTAAATGATATTGGAGATTGTTGCTGGAATGAAAGATGCCAGGGAAAACCGGAGTACCCGGAGAAAAACCTGTCCCACCTCCGCTTTGTCCAGCACAAATCCCACATGGGGTGACCGGGATATGAACACGGAACCCAGCGGTGAGAGGCCGGCGTGCTGCCGCCTGAGCCACTGAAGCTCTTACGGAAGGGGATATGAATAGATTTTGCAAATGGATGTTTTATTTCATAATGTTTTGGTATTCGCAATAATTTCGCATTACTTCCATTACTCGCGGATAAGTTACTTAAGGACCTAGGTGCTTAGTCGTTTTCAGTGGGTTGAGAAAGGCCAGTAGTGGATGTACCTGGGAGAGTAGAGAAAATCATGCTCTGGCTAAATTCCAGGGATCCACTTTGGTGAACTCTGGCACCAAAATTACGGACATTTGAGTGAATTGTTTTATTTATTTATTTATTTATTTATTTATTTATTTAACTTCAAAGCAAAGTAGAATCCATAAAATTTGTAATTTTGTAATTTGTAATTTTATTGATTCTACTTTGCCTTGCATTGACGCTTAATGTGTGTAGAGTATTACACACAGTTCAAAAAAATTAGATCATGTTTTATAACGTTTACTATGTGAACGTTAATTTGGCAGATGGGGTACCAGTGGTCGTACAGAATACCTCGAGACCTTAGCTACTCAGGGTATGTCAAATCGAAGTTATACTCCATCTGTAGGCGTAGCCATGCATTAAACTGTCAGGTGGCCCCTCAAAACAAAGTGAATAGCGGTGCATCCGTTTGTCATAAAGTACACAGAATACTGCAGTCATTTGAGCACGTACGTCAACCAGCACATCCCATCAGACATCTTAATGAAGGTTCCAGTCACAAGAGCGGTCACTTTCATCCGGGAAGGATGGAGTTTTCGTCGTATTGCTGTGGATCTCAATGTCTCTCCGTCACTTATGGAATGGCTACAATGAGACAGCCCAGTTCACAAGGAGGGTTGGACAAGGTCGTGGGCGCATGACAACCCCACAGGATGACATACCGACCATCTGTGCGTTGCGGCGTCGTTCAGCAACTGCCAGAGAACTGCAACAAGACCTCAGGAGGGTCACTGGAGTCAGAGTGTCTGACCAGACAGTAAGGAAGTGGTTAAGAGAAGTGTCCTTACGACCCAGACGTCCTGTTCGAGTGCCCCGTTTAACGCAGCAACATCGCGCAGCTCGCCTTCTGTTTGCCCGTACCCACGTCAACTGGCAACTTCGCCAATGGAGACCTGTGTTGTTCACAGACGAGTCCACATTTCCCCTGACACAGCGTGATGGACGTCAATGTGTATGGAAACGCCGTGATGAGCAGTACATGCCAAATGTTGTCCAGGAAGGTGACCGATTCGGACAAGCTTCTGTGATAGTGTGGGGTGGCATCAGTATTGATGGGCGTACAGATCTTGTCGTCCGTGGTAATCTTACCGCTGCGGGGTACATCGAGCAGATACTGCTATAGCATGTGTTGGTTGCTGCATACGGTGTTGGCCCTGAATTCGTACTCATGCACGACAGTGCCAGGGCTCATGTAACGCGCATCACCAGAGCTGTCTTGCGAGAATTGGACATTCAAGAGATGGAACGGCCAGTAGTGAGTCCCGACCTTAATACAATCGAACATGTGTGGAATAGGATTGACAGAAGTGTTCGTGGGTGTCCTGTTCCAACAGACTCTCCAAGACCTCAACAGGCTCTCATTGAAGAATGGGACCTGATACCGCAACGAGATCTCCGTCGACGTATACAGAGCATGCCACGTAGGTGCCAAGCTGTGATAAATGCTCGTGGAGGACGTACACCATACTGAAGCACTCCAACTGTGATAAAAATCCACCCTGGAGGACTTATCACTGTTTTCGCCCCTATTTGGACATTTCACTTTGTGTTCTGAAAATGAACGCAAATCCATCGATGTTCTTTTGTATACTTCAACAGTAAAGAATAATGGTTTAGTTGGTAATATACCTGGGTTTGAGATATTTTGTGGAGCATGGCATAGTTCAAAAACGTGAGCCCTATTTTTCTTAACTTTGTATATTACAGTAAAGCTATAAATGACGCCCAGAAATGGAACAAGTATCAAAAAATGTTACAGGTAATATAAATTAAAAAACAGCCTATAATAATATATATGTCAATTGCACACTGACTACCTCTGTTATACATCTTTACTAAACATAGGATTCTCAGTCTTAGTAATGTGTGTACAATAATCACACTGATTTTTTCTCAAATTAGCTTTTAATTATGAGAATCAAATTACATTATATATTGCTATGCTAAGTGGTGCATCCTCTCCCCATTCATCAACAGATGTTTTATTCTGTTGTGCTGCCATTTACTACACAAGGAATCAGTATCAAATAGAGTGTATACAACAATGTAGACCTCATACTAAATTTTCTCCTGAGGCGAGGAAATGAATTACTAATCGATGTTATCGGTATGCAATAGGTTCGATGTAACGACTAAGAATCGTTTGAGAAGTAATATACCGAGCGAGTGGCCACGTGGTTTGGGGCACGTAACTGTCGGCCTGCATTCGGGAGGTAGTAAGTTCGAATCCCACTACCGGTAGCCCTGGTTTTCCATGGTTTCCCCATTTTCAAATCGGGCCAATAATGGGGCTGTGCCGTAATTAAGGCCATGGCCGCTTCCTTCCCGCTTCTATCCCTTTCCTATTCCATCGTCGCCTGTGTGTGTCGGTGCGACGTAAAGCAAACTGTAAAAGAAAATATTTTTAAAAAAAGGACGTAATATGAAGGACTCCGTATGTTACACAAGCATACAGCACGGTCATGGTCTGAGGAGGGAGAGTTGAAGAATGGAAGTTGGATAGGAAAGATGAAAGGAGTCTTGAGTGAAAGGACTTTCAATTGTTGAAATTTTATTGTTTTCACTAACGAGTGCAAGAAAATCATTTTTGGTTCAGATGGGAAGGGTTTCAGATTTTTCAGCTAGAGTTTCGTATTTGGTTTACGCCATACATAACCTTTCGAATATTGATATCTCCAA
This sequence comes from Anabrus simplex, assembly GCF_040414725.1. Lineage (NCBI taxonomy): Eukaryota > Metazoa > Arthropoda > Insecta > Orthoptera > Tettigoniidae > Anabrus > Anabrus simplex. The sequence continues at coordinate 189,642,785 of NC_090270.1, forward strand.
GAAATAAAAAATTCCCCACAAAATATTTTTACCATTAAATGGTAGCCCAGCTTCACTAATTTGGCAACATATACTTTCAATTTTGTTGTAATCAGAGTGTGTAAGAGTTTTATTATGAGATAGAAAACGCTCTGCTTCAGATTATACATTTGTTTCCTTGTTTTGTTCCAATAAGTGAATCTTAAAATATGAATTATATTTTTTGTTCAACTGAGTAGTATTGTAAAATATAAACTTTAATTTACTGGATGTACTTATTTACTATACTGCGTATAGTTTGATAGTTCAGTGTACGAGTTTCATTTTGAGCCACTGTACGTTAGTCGGGATTCAAACCACGACTGCCATCACGTTCCCGTGTGAAAGTTAAGAGCAGTCTGACAAATTCCCTTTCATACCTCTCCTAGAATAAGGTATTCCGTGATGATCCAATTCAAGACCAGGCAAATGACGGGATGATACCATGCGAAACAGAGAGTACTATATCCTTTACTCTGCTCTTCCAACCTTGTATAGGTATTATCGGCGTATGTTTTCTGGATAGATTTACACCCTAGTGCTGAATCGGTAGAGCTCGGCAATCTTCGAGATTCGTACTGGCAACCTTTGAAACAAACTATGCATCACGTATGCATCGCTGTGTGACATCTGGCGTACACTTTACGTACTAGTACTGTTGTAGTTTACACAGCAAAGCCAAACGATAGAATTCATGCTAGGAACAAGATTCGCATCGAGAAATGTTATATAAAACTAGCAGAAGTACCCGTTCGTCGTACGGGTTATCAGAAACTGGCTTTAGTTACTCATACTATCGGTGTGACTGACTTCATTAGATATTTGTATAACTGGTGTATTTACTTAAGTACGTAGAAATTATTAATCATGTTTGGATTTATAGTGTATCTTTTCTTCATGGGGCCTCTAAATATTAGTTCTTAATTAGCGTCGACCTCTAAGATTTTTTGCTACCATGTTTTTCCTTCATTCCCACCTAGATATACCTGCTCCCTTCACAAATCTGCAGGTTTAGTGTAAGTATACTTCCGCTAGATAGTACCACAAATATAAATATAATTGAATGTATTTGTTTGATCCGACATTTCGTAACTATTACAAATTATCAAGGAAATACGCTATGCATAAAAACTACTATAATTATCGAGAATAATAATTCTCAGGGTTTGTCATTCATGTCTCACATCGTATACTGAGTCCGAGTATAAGTTAAATGCTGAGAATTTTCTTCAAGTCATGGCCTCACCATCTTAACAATTGTGTACAGTATATAGGTTGTTTTCATGGTTACAATGATCGTAGAAGTGGGCCAAAATATCGGCACTAATAACATCAGTGATACTACTACTTCATGATTTGATAGAAAATAGTTTAAACTATAGGTAACAGACTCCGCAAAATGCTGAAACCTAAGCCAGTACGTAAAAACGGAGGCCTGTCGGCCCATGTTTTAAGGCCCTAAAACCAATCGTTACGGAGATATTGGCACCATACTACACCTGCTCTAGGAATCGGTAAAGTAATGAACTGCCGTAACCATGGCAACGTCAGCTCCAGGATTCTACAGCAGCGATATTATCTACAATAAATCACAAAAACCTAACATGTTACAGACATGAAAACTGGTATTTGGAATCCGCTTTTAAAAAAAAGAAGACAAATATTCGTTTTCAGAAAATCCACTTAAGGGGTGGAGGTTGAAGAGAAGTGAGGAAGAAGTTGAATTATTTATATGAGGATACATATATTTCAAAAAAATGATGTTACAGACATTAAAAATTGGTACTTGGAATACACTTTTTTGGAAAATCCACTTAAAGGGGTGAAAAGAAGAAAAAAGCGGGTTAATTTTTGAAGTCAGTATCTTCTATCGCCTTACCCACACCTGCGGGGTTGCGCGTGCGAACTGTATCGCACATGTGGATTTTACCCTGTTTTACGGCTGGATGCCCTTCCTGCCGGATACCGTATGTGTAGGGATGTTTTCTATACTTCTATACTAATATTATAAAGAGGAAACATTTTTATATTTCTTTGTAACGGATAGACTCAAACTACTGAACCGATTTTAAAAATTACTTCAGTTATAGAAAGCTACATTGCCAGTGAGTAACACGGGCTGTATTTCATTTTCAAATGAATCCGAGAGGGGGGGATGGGTTGGCGACGGGGGAGATATAAAAATTAAAATAGGCTAATTCAAAGAACTTGCCCAACCAGTGGAAAAAGACTTCAATAACACGAGAAAGCAGATGATACACACTGCAAAAGGAGTGGCCGAAATCAAGAAGAGGGAGCACACGTGGTGGAACGCAATTGGATTTATATCGCACCGACACAGATAGGTCTTACAGCGACGGTGGGATGGGAAAGGCCTAGGAGTGCGAAGGAAGGGGCCCTTGCCTTAAGGGTACAGTCCTAGCATTTGCCTGGTGTGAAAATGGGAAACCACGGAAAACCATCTACAGAGCTGCCAACAGTGGGGTTCGAACCCACTATCTCCCGGATGCAAGCTCACAGCTGCGCACTCCTAACCGCACGGCCAACTCGCCCGGTCGTGGTGGAACGATAACTGCGAGAAGACCTTAGGGGATCGTTTGAATTCCTGGAAAAAGAATTACACCTCGAAAAACATAAGATTGGAAAATGTACAAAACACAAGAAGCACAAACAGCAAAAGTGATACGCAGTGAAAAACGCAAATATAAAAAGGAACGAATAGACAAGATTGAACAGGACTTTCATAGAGGTAAGACCCGTAAATACTTCAAGAAATTTGAAAAGGTACAAGTATACAAGGCACCTTCTCTTTGCTATCTAAGCAAAGATGGAACTCTTACAACATCAAATGAAGTAAACTGCGAAATCTTAGCTATTTTAAAGACCTTCTAAACTGTGAAAAACCAATCAACTCCATCAAAACAAACAAACCAGTGATCGGAAACCCGCTATCTTCTCCACCAAATCGCGATGAAATCAAACGCCACATAAAGAGACTGAAAAATAACAAGGTTCCTGGTGAAGACTCCATGATTGCGGAACTATGGAAACATACCCCAGAAGAAGCAATTGACATCCTACACCAAATCATTGTAGATAAATGGGGAAAAGAACAACTACCAGATGACTGGGAGCTAGCTTTGATCTATCCTTTACACAAGAAAGGAAATGAACAATTACCGTGGTATCTCTCTTCTGTCAGTAGCCTACAAGATCCTGCCACTATCCATTCTTCAACGACTAGAACAGCAAGTTGAACACAAACTCGGGGAATACCAAGCAGATTTTCGGAAAGGCCGATCTAGTGCAGAACAAATACTTAACCTAAAAACCATAATAAGATACAATATGCTGAGAGGTCGAACCTATGTATTGCACCCGTCCACCTCCCGAGTCCCAGACTAGCATTTATCTCAGGGGTGTCGGTTCATTATTTTAAGTCCACGAATATATAAATATAGAGGCATAATAGAACACGGGAATGAACGGAGCAATTAAAATTAAAATGGGGAAAGCTCGATTGTAAACTTGAATTAAGGACTCCATGATATGACTAGGAAGTTGCAGTTAACTTTAAAAAGGGCATCATCTAACTACAATAAAAAGATTATGAGAATGGTTTCCTTTGAAATAGTTGCCAGAAGGAGCAGTTTATTACGCCATCCGACGTACGAAACTTTGATACATTTGGCAATGATATTTAAATTTCCACACATGTTACATAAACAAATCACTTGCTATACCGCAAGTGGTATCAATATGTTGCTGGGTTGCTTCTGAAAAAAATTACAAGTGGAGTATAACTTACGGATCGATTCCATTTGAATCGAACCGTTGTTCAAGGATATAGCTTCCTTCTATCGGGAGCCCGAGCATAACCCATGTTACGGTCGGCTTCTCAATTTAACTAAGATGACGTACCCCGGCTATATACATTTTTCCGAGACCGGTACTCGGACTGGGTAATGTTTCTCGTGAATTACGAAAAATGGATTACACGGACAGTTCCTATCTTACGATGTCCAGCTGATGCCATACCACTGAATTAGCATTTATATTTTATTTACACATGATCTGAAATGTTACAAAGTAGCCTCAGTAGACTACTGCCACAGATGAGATAACGATAAGTTTGTGTTTGGAGCTGGAATGTGCGGAACAGATAGGATGGACCAGAATGTGTCTTACTACAGAGTGGGTATATGCAGAAGGAAATTATGGTGATCGCTGGCCACAGGGCTCCTGGACGTTTATCACTTCTAGAATTCAGTCATCAAATTGTTCAGATGTATCTCAAATTTAAAATTAATATAAAAGGGGGTCAATTCAAGACGTAGCATCCATCAGAGCAATGTCAGTGACGACCTACGCCTTGACAGGATTGATCATCTCATAGCACTACAATCGACAATGGAGTACTAGAAAGGAATACTCCAGCACTGTTCACGTCGGATGCAGAAAATGCAATGTCTGTGTTCCATGCTTTCTCCCATTTCATACTGCATAAGGCACACAATTCCTGAATGTTTATTTCTATTGAGTCATTTTTACTATTTTTGTGAGCTGTATAACACAGTAGTACGCCACGTTGCCTGAAAAAATTTGTTAATGCAATTAAATGCATCCCTCGCCCCTCGAGCCCATAATTTTTTCTATTTTCTCCCACAATTTACCTTACACTGCAATGCTGAGTTGTCTATGGGCCGTAGTTTACCTCTGATTCTGTATAAATAAAGAAAACTGTAAAACCCCCGTCCCCTTTAGTTCCTAAAAATAATTTGCACCTTAGTTTCTTCCGCTTTTTATCTTGAACTTAAATACTGAATTTCACAAATTTATGTGCCGCCATTTTCCAGTGATTGTGTTGAGCAGAGCCGTTCGATACGGTAACCCTGTTATAAGAGCAATAATGTTTTCTTAACATGGAATGAGCTATAGAAAAAGTTCAAAGAAGAGCGATGCGTATCGTAACCGGGAATAGGAGGAATACCATTAATTGGGAAAGTCTTGAATCTAGAAGAACTAGAGCTCGCCTTGTATTTATAAGAGCTATATGTGAAGGGCTGCCTGGAATAGTATTAGGAATAGGTTGGAATCTCTCTCACACTTACCGAGAAATGATCATAAGCATGAAATTAGGGCCAGAAACCAGCATACGGTTGTAGGCAAGTTTTCCTTCGTTATCAGGACCATAAGAGATTGGAATAAAGTGGAATAAATTACCTGCAACAGATTCCCTTCCGGTATCAAGTCATTTAAGAAGACCATTAGTGCTAGTTTAAAGTGAACAGAAAATGTATATTACGGACACTGAATTGGTGATTTTCTGCTTGGTTTAGATTGTGAAACTGGGAGTTTTTCTTGTGGTATTCTCGTTCCAGGGAATTGCTTGTACTCGTGTTGTTGTAGTTGTTGGGGAATTATGTTAACCGGGATATTTCCCATTTGCAATGTATTTGTTAATAATAATTAATAATAATAAACATATTACGATAGTTTAAGTTTCACTTCTTCGCCAGTTTCTTTTTTTTCTAGTTGTTTTACGTCGCACCGACACAGATAGGTCTTACGGCGACGATGGGACAGGAAAGGGCTAGGAGTGGGAAGGAAGCGGCCGTGGCCTTAAGGTACAGCCCCAGCATTTGCCTGGTGTGAAAAATGGAAACCACGGAAAACCATTTTCAGGGCTGCCGACAGTGGGGTTCGAACCTACTATCTCCCGAATACCGCCAGTTTCTTATCTGTGGGCAAGTCAAGCAGATGCTTAGACATATTTGAGCAATGTGTAGGAAGACAAACAGCTGACTGGCGTTCGGCACGCGCACCGACGAATTTCATTGGTTGCAACAAGCAAAGAGTTGCATGAAAGATACTTCTATCTCCATTTTCAAACCAATATTGAAACTTTAAACGATGTCTAGTTAAACACCGACTGAATATTGTTTATGCAATGGAAGGTCGTGCTTGATTTAGACGTCGTTTTGGTAGACGTTGTCTAAGGCGTAATACTAGTCATCGGTTCTACAATCGGCCCTGTGTGTCTGGTTAGAGACTATTCGCTACAGAAGAAACACACTTTATAAAGTCTTTTACGCCGCACCGATACAGATAGGTCTTATGGCGATGAGGGGATAGGAAAGGGCTAGGAGTGGGAAGGAAATGGCCGTGCCCTTAAGGTACAGTCCCAGAATTGGCCTGGCGTGAAAATAGGAAACCATGGAAAGCCATCTTCAGGGCCACCGACAGTGGAGTTCGAACCCACCATCTTCCGAATGCAAGCTCAAAAGAGGGAATCAAAGTATACTAAAAGATAAATAACGTCGAAGTGGTAAGGAAAAGGGCTATCCCCTTTCCGTGATTTTTGGGAGGGAACATGCGTTACCAGGCATGGCTTGCATCTCCTGCTGCCTGGTATTAGTCGTGGTGTTGGCCGTCGTCTGGTCGAGAGATGTACTGTGCGATTACAGGTAGACAGAAGCAGAGGAAGTCTGGCGGGCTACTACTACTACTGTGTTAGTAAATAAACCGTTACTACACGTGGGTCGTCTGCCAACTACTACAGCTGATCACAAAGTTGCCAAGGTCTCAGTTCTTACGTCACTCTACACCTTGAACCTGCCTGCTACATTCTCAACACGCTGCGCAATACTGGATACGTTCCGTAAAGTGACGGTTCCAGGTAACAGCGACGCTGCAGTAGTGTATGTCGCGCGGCATTGGCATCATCGCCTCCATGGATCCATGGTAGTGTGTCCGACTCGCGATCTTATCGTGTGGTCTCCGGAGATCGCCTGCTTAAAGGGGCCTAACATCTAGGTCATCGGCTGCTAATGGCACGAAATGTAAGGACAATTAAAGATCCATAATCCTCCGCTGACCAGGATTCAAAACGTGAGGACGATGGATGGAAAACAATCAGTGTATCTGGCCCGCAATTCCTCACCTTCCCAGAAACTATATGACTGACCAAGGGACTGCTTCTATAGCATAATACTGAATCAATGATGCTTGTAGTCTAAAGGAGTCCAAAATGCAAGTCATCGGCCCCTCATAATGGTACTTACCGCTAGGAAAGTAGAACCATGGTATTCGTCATGTTGCGGTACTAATCATAAATAGCGTAGCGGTACTCCACACAGGTGGACATTCGCACATGTAATAGAGACCTATGGTGTTTCGCACATTTCAGCGCCATTTACAGGCAACGCAAACCTATGGTGTTCATCACATACATGTACTAACCACAGGAACTCTCACAATCCCGTGGTGTTCCTCACATAGTGGGTACTAATCATAGGCAAGCCAGAACCATGGTGTCGTTCCTAAAGTGATACTGGTCACAGGTACTGTAAAAGCCGGCAACGCACTCTGTTGCTACTATTCACAAACCGATTTTGTACCTAACATAGTGGAACTACGAGCAAGTAAAAGCGACCCATGGTGTTCCCCGCGTGGTGGAACTTATCACAAGTAGTTTCATGGTTCTAATACAATCATTCCTTGGTCGCCCCTATTAGTCGCCTCTTACGACAGGCAGGGGATACTGTGGGTGTATTCTTTGTCTGCGTCCCCCACCCACAGGGGGTGGTATTCGGAGAGGCCTCGTGCAGATCTTTATATTTGATGCCAATGGGTGAACCCCGCTTGCGCGTGTAACACAGAGAGAGATGAAAGAAGAGCCTGAAACCCGGTGTTGACACAGTCTGCGCCTGTAGATTAACTCCTACGGGTCTACTCGAAGCTTAACGCCTCCATCCGACGGACGAATCACCATTAGCAGCGTCATATGCCCTCACTCCATATGAGCACTGCACAGAGAAGTTAGTAATTGAACCCACGCTTTTGGCATGCAATCTAGTGATTAGAAATTGTATACCACCACATCTACCCTGCCACTGAAAATTCTGATGGTGAAAATGATTTTCACCGACGGGACTGAGACCAGCTAATCGCGGTGTCAGACATTGAAGACTACGCCTGAACAATCAAGGGAACCAGGGGGGATAGTGTATTTGCCAAAAATCTTGGAAGACATTGTTGTTTAAAGATCTCTGATGATGCACTCAGCGGCACTCAACAAAATAAGACAACTCAGCCGCGGGAAACTTCCAACACAATTCCGCATTCCTTACTAGATGGCAGCAAACTCGAAACGTCGAAAGTGGTACGCCGGCCGCCTCCTAGCATAGTATCTGGGGCCATACTATTGTTACATTTATTATATCATACGTAGATCCAATATCGAAGTAAGTTTGCCATTTATCGGCTCGTACGTTTGGTCCCAGCCAAGAACGCAGACTTGTAACGATTTTTCACCATTTAGATAAAAAAAGAAGAAATTTGTACACTTGTGATCTATTACTACAGGAAGTGTAGTAGCTGGGATAAAGAGGAGTGTTCAGAAGCATGTTTGTATTTTTACGCGACTGTTTGATATTGTGATCAGAGTCACGGGACCTCCATTTTTACGTAGAATACAAACCACAGGGGCGTGGTTTTTCATTTAAAAATGAATTAGCCGGGACTCGAACCATCTCGCCTTGACAAAACGCCAGTGACCATCCCACTTATCACGCCTCAGTGGGGGAAAGGGAGAAGAGATAAGGAATCGTCGATCATTACAGCGATGTCAGAATAGAAAAATGTTATGCTGTTGTATTATCATCCCGGAGAGGGACATTCTTTTATGACCAGCTTCGACCACGGTTTGGAACTAAAAAATAAATCGATGAATATTGTTGACTTCAATAGAGGCATTAAGCAATAATTATATATTTTAAGGAACACCAGAACGCCGAAGTATTACCTTGAAACGTATTTAACACACTACTGGTCTATTGGAAAGTTTCTCTCGTATGCAAACGATTGCGTCAGAATTTGATCTTTTAACCTTGAGAATCAACCCACTACGCAACGCAAAGTGGAAGGGTTAAAACCTTGTTGACTGTACAATACAAAAACATTTCTGTAAGAATGACCGTCTTAAAGGACGAAAAGAATGTTACATTTGAGTCTATTACACGCCTCCCTCCTTTGATGTGACCAGATCGCCTGTATTTAGGGGCCGATCAATGTTTGAAAAGGTCTTCCGATATGCGTGGATATTGGGCGATAATCTAGGTCAGCGTTTCCCGACCGGTGGTTTGCGGAATATAGGCAGTACTGACGAAGAAAGTCACGAATTTCGTAAGTTCATATTGTGATCATTCCGCATTGCTTGAAGTGCTGTGTGACGAAATTAACTTTCTATCTAGAAGTAAAGCGTTTACACGTCTGTCTGAACTCTAACGCGAAGACCAGGTTGTTTTTTGAAGGCCAAATCCTTCAGTCTTGCTCGTGAGTTTCATGACATTGATTGCCTTCGAAGTCTTGCATGTTTATCAAATATTTGTTCTATAAATAATAAAACTTGCGACTTCAAAATAGCTTAATCACTGTATTCCATAAAAGCCAATATTGCTTTCAATGATTTAAAAAGTGGACTTTGGAAATCGTGTCTTGAAAGAGGTGAGCCTGGCGTTTTTGAAACTCTGCCCAACTGAGAATGACGTTCATATATCCCCAAGAACGTGAATGAGAATATTTTAAGCCACATGGAATGTCTCAAAGTATTTTTTGTAAGTACTTCCATCAACATGAAAAAGTAAACTGGTCTGCAGATCTGTAATGTTTGTAGTTAGACTACTAAGATACGGTTGCCAAGTGATATTCTGTTTATGTTTCTGTTCTGTTGTTTTGAACATGTCCAATTAAAGAAGTTGTGTAAATAAGGTTGTTATTGATAATTTTACAAGATCCCTTAATGAAAAATTATTGGAGGGAGCTGGTATACGTCAGTCAAATCTATTTAGAGTTTTGTTAAATACTGTATTAATGTATAGTCGCTAAATATATTTTTTAAATGAGCGCATGTTGTTGGAAGTTCCTCGCTGGTACAAATTCCTCAGAAACAATTGACCCTATTGACGTGGTTATATACAGGGTATCCTTAGAGAGATGAATTAGATGTTGGTAATTAAGTATGATGAAATATTAAATGCGAGGAATGTAAAATACCACGCGTTCATTCTTCCTTGAGTGACTACACAATATCCGGCGCAATGGCTTAGTCGTCACAGTCGTGGCCTTCGATTTCCGGCTAGGTCGAGCTACTTTAATATTAAACGATTAATTCCACGGGTTCGAGGAATGTATGTATGTGTTACCTCTCACATTACTGAAACTCCTACACCACAACCAACACTATCCTCTGCCAAAAAAAAAAACCCACTGTTTCCCCATGTATGGGAGACGACACACACCCCTCATGGGAGGATCTGTCTTGTAAAGACTGTACCAGGCTAGCAATATCCACACAAAATTTAAAATGTATACATATATACTGATATATATGACTGATTCATAATCGCCGAGCCAAAACTACTGGACATAAAGAAATGAAATTTTGGGGATACGTATATATTAGGGTATAAGTGCTCACGAAGGGAGTATTTTTGGATATTCCGTCGCTAAGGAGGCGAAACGGGGGGGGGGGGTGAATTTTTAAAATGATATCTAAACTTAGAAATTTACAGACGTAAAATTGGTATTTGGAATTTTCTGTAAAAATAAAGAAACACGAATTTTGTTTTCGGAAAATCACATTAAGGGGGTTAAAGAAGGGGGAAAATGTGTTGAACACCTATGAGGAGACATCTCAAAAACTGAAGTGTTACACACATGAATATTGGTATTTGGAATATCCTTTGAAAATTAAGAAACACGTATTTTTGTGTTTATGGATAATCCGACGTATATGGGGTGAACAGGAATGACGAACGGGATGAAATTTAGAAAAAGGACTATATCTGCAAATTATCTCAGATATTTAACATATTACAGATGTGAAAACTGGTATTTGGAATTTCCTGTAGAAGGAACAAATATTTTTTTCGGAAAAGCCACTTAAGGGGAACTGTAAAAGGGAGTGAATTCTTAAAATTACCATATCTACAGTATATCTCAAACAATTAACATGTTGCAGACGTGATTTTTTTTTTTTTTTGCTAGTTGCTTTACGTCGCACCGACACAGATAGGTCTTATGGCGACGATGGGATAGGAAAGGTATGGGAAGTGGAAGGAAGCGGCCGTGACCTTAAGGTACAGCCCCGGCATTTGCCTGGTGTGAAAATGGGAAACCACGGAAAACCATCTTCAGGGCTGCCGACAGTGGGGCTCGAACCCACTATCTCCCGATTACTGGATACTGGCCGCACTTAAGCGACTGCAGCTATCGAGCTCGGTGCAGACGTGAAAATTGGTATATGGAATCTTTTAAAAATAAGGAAACACGTATTCTTTGGTTTTCGGATAAAACCTTAATGGGTGGGGGTGAAGGTATTGAAAAATTAGTTTCATTATTTGTATGAGAATTTATGTATGTTATATATACCTAAAAAATCCGAAGATGTTACAAACGTGAAAACTGGATTTTGGAATCTCCTTAAAAATAAAGAAACACGCACCTGGGGGGAAATCAAATTGGTAGGGGGTGGGATGAAAACTGAGATGAATTCCTTTTACGAGGATACATATATCTCAAAACTGAAGATGTTACATTCGTGATAATTGGTATTTGGAAGCTCTTTTAAAGAAACGGGTACCGTTTGTTTTTGGAAAATTCACTTGAGTGGGGAGTGTGAAAGTAAAAAGAATTGTATTCTTTTTCTGGAGAAACATCTCAAAACTGAAGGTTACAGACGTGGAAACTGGTATTTGGAATCTCCTTTCAGAATAAAGAAGCACGTATTTTTTGGATGGAGGCAACCAACTTAACGGACGGGGGTGGAGTGATAAAGGAGTTTAATTCTTTCCATGAGGATACATACATCTCAAAGACTGAAGATGTTACAGACGTGAAAATTAGTATTTGGAATCTCCTTTAAAAATGACAATGAGGTTCGAACCCACTATCTCCCGAATGCAATCGCATATTATAAAGGTCGGAAGAGACGAGTTGACCGATAATGATTAGATAGGAAATAAACTACTTATAATTGAAAGATCTCAAGTACATAGATCTGAACACACAGTTAATTTCCAAGAGCTCCCAAACAACAGTTACAGATAAATTAAAGCAATACTAGACTTAGCTGGTAACCCCATGGTCGTTAACTCATGCTCCGAAGTCAAGAGACCCTGGGGTTCCCCCATTCAGTCGCCTTCTACGACAGGCAAGGGATATCGAGGATGTATTCTGCTATCGCCATCCACAGGAGATTATCACTCTCCCGTAACTTCATCCCAGACCATCACGTTCCCTTTTGGTCGTAGAAACTGCGTAAAGGATCAATCATAATGGAAATATTAGGTATAACCGCTGAAAGGCATTTTATTGTACTGTATCTTCTTCCTATTTAATATGTTATCAGACAATTTTAAGTATCAAAATATCATTCGTCTCCCACGTAGAGATAAACCATGTCAATCCCCACAAACATATCCATAGGTTCAATTATTGGAGAAACATTTACCTGGTAGGAACATACAATACCGTGTGCTCGTTTCTTTTAACCACCCTGCACACTAAATCTATCCGTGATTGGGAGAAAGGATTGTTCATCCTCTCATGTATGCATGATTTCAATCAGATAATTCAGTCAATCAGTCAGTCGATTCATAGTGTCTATTGTAAACTAAGGATAACACTTTTCAAAATCGTGATACAAATACTTGTACTGACACAAATTAATAGGGGGTAAGATGTATGTTGTTCTAGACTATAGAAGTATGTTAACGTCTAGGACAAAAATAAAAATAAAGGAACTACAATTTAGAGAACGGGTATAAATAGTGAGTAGGCGTAATTTTAACTCAACCTAGTAATAGATAAATTAATTGTAACAAAATTATGCATGTAACAAAAAAAAATTGGATTGCAATGAATGATTATTCTCTCCCCAGTTCCTGGCGATTCTGAACCAGGGGATGGGTGTATTCTTATCTATTCTACCTAGGTGCATACGAAATGCATTATACTGATATTTTGCAGGAAATTAAACAGTATGTTTCTAACACATTAACGAATCCTACAGAACAAGACTGAATGGTCTGGTGGAAAAACCGTAGTGGCTCCACATTTTGGTCAAATCCATGTATTGATGGTCTCATTCGGTATTCAAAATCGCCGGATGTTTTGGTGCGAGAAAAGAATGGTGTCACTCCACCTTAATTTAGTGCGTTACAGTGTGGTGAAAGCTGACCCACTGATCTTGTGCAAAAGGAACTTGCTTACTGGAGCTACGAGTACCTCTTTTCTGCAGCAAAATTCCAAGTTTCAAACGGAGTAGCCAAATGAACTTCCTTTCTACATTGCCTTTAGTTCTTCGGAAGACCAACTCGAAAAGTGGAAATGATTAGTGTAAGTGAAGAACGTTTTCTTGTGCGACTCTTAACAATGATGAATATGTAATTTCTTTCCCCCCTTTTAGTGAAAATGTATTCGATGAATATTTTCTAAATGTTAACCAATTTCAGAGCAAGGAGGCAACTCAAACATTTGTTTACATTTTAACCTTATAAATACGATTTTGATAGGTTAGTACACAGTATATTATTCCGACAGTCAGGCTTTTACATAAATATTATGAAAAATCTTCATGATAGCACCATTTCTCTGCAGTTTTGAAGATAAACTAAGTAGAATACAATAATAGGAATATTTCGAAATTCACAAAGGATGCCTCTTCAAAGCAGGAGACTGACTGTTCACGAAACTTTGGGAGAGGGGGTGTCGTGCTCTAATTGTGTTGAAGGAAAATTATTTCAGTTTTTGAAACTGGTGCCTGACGTTATGCTGGTTCTAGACGAACTGTGCTATGCTGTACACTTCAGTGAAACACGCAATGAATTTCTACCTGTTTGTTGAGTAGCTACGTGCTTCCTGCGTGAGCTCAACCTCACCGTAGAGCCCCAGGGACTCTAAACTTTGGAGCGTGGGTTGGCGACCACGGGGTCCTTAGCTGAGTCCTGGCATTGCTTCCACTTGTGCCAGACTCCCCACTTTCATCTATCCTATCCGACCTCTCTTGGTCAACTCTTGTTCTTTTCCGACCCCGACGCTATTAGGTTTGCGAGGGCTAGGGAGTCTTTCATTTTCACGCCCTTCGTGGCCCTTGTCTTCCTTTGGCCGATATCTTCATTTTTTGAAGTGTCGGGACCTCTTCCATATTTTCCCTCTGATTAGTGTTATATAGAGGATGGTTGCCTAGTTGTACTTCCTCTTAAAACAATCACCACCACCACCACCACCACCACCACCTCACCGTAGTCATTCATATATATATTTTTTATTCGTGTATCATTCACGGCCCCATAAATTTGGCAACGTAGATATATTCAAATACCGAAACTGAAAGTATGGACTATTGAGGTATTTTTCAATCGAGGAATAAAATGAATAGAGATTTTAATGATTATCTCAACATTTGACCACGCCACACAAATTACACGATCTATGTTGCGACATTTTCGTCATTTTAATGTGCGGCTTTGGAAAAGGCAAGTTAGCCTGGCTTCTGCCACGAGTGATGTCACCGAACAGGGCACTATTCTGTCGCCACTGCTAGTGGGTAATGAGATAAGCTATGCGAGCAAGCCACAACTATGTCGTCCCTAGTCTCACGCCTCCCCGACATTGCGCGAGGAACCTAGAGCTTTTTGTTTCCAGAGATTTCCGGGCGCTTCTAGTCTTGCAAGTAGTATTTATCTAGAGGGCAGGCCTCCCTATGTAAGACAGACCGGACAAGGTTTTGACGGTTCAGCTTAGGCCCAGTTAGCGAGGTAGTTATGTGTATTGCTGTGGAATACTGCATCAGCGTGCTGCAGTGTTGACGGAGAGCTGTTTGAACTGATGGCGAAACAGTACAGCTGAGGGACGTAGGACTGAACGAAGAACGTTGGGAGTGTGAATGTGAGACTGTGTTAGGCAATAAAATTGAATTTTACGGCCACGTTTGCTATAAAGTAATCGTGAACTGCGCCAGAGACCAAGTGACATTTGCAGAAATGTGTCTGGTATAATTGTTTTAGCTTAAAATTATCTTAGAGTAAACTCTACCAGTTTTGTATTTATTTACCTGCTACTCACCTCGACGTTACAATATTATAAGGGTAAAAATTAAACCTAGTTCAATTCTCCATCTCTACGGATATCTTAAATAAGTGCCTCGGACGTCCTAAAAATAACATAATAAATTCAACGACTTTGGTGTGAGCGCTATTGCAGTTGGGAAAATATTTACGTATTCTTTGTTCTGATTTTTTTTGCATCTATTTAAAAATATTCGTAATTTTTAAAACAATCAAGTTCATTTTCTGCCATTTTTTGTCCGACTTAATGTGAAATAACCCAATTGTAAGTTAAAGCACAGATGCGGTTTCTTATTAACAACCCACGTTATGTGCCCATGAGAAGTACTAATTAACTAAAGAATAACACGACAGATAAGGCACGAGAGTAAATCAAGCTCAACTGATTTGAAGACTATTGCTTTCATGCGTTGACCCTCAACGCGAACATATTTTTATATGCATATTGTTTCAATTAGTAAGTTATTATGTCACAAAGTTAAATGTACAATACCAGTGGCGAATTTCTCTTACATGCGATTGATTTGTTACATCTCTTGTATTTTTAAAGAAAAACAAATATTAATTGTTCATATTTCAATGGAAGTTATTTATATGAAATTCAAACGCACAGTTATAGATACTCAAAGATGGATCAAACGAGCGTCACTGGCTAGTGATTGCTACTGATTGCCAAACTACTCCAGAAATGGCAGCACGAGCATTGGGCCCTTGTAGTTTGTTGATATTTTCCGTGGGGTTAGAATGCGGGGCGAACAGCCGCATCCGTCAAGAGAGCGTTGCAAGGTGGAATCTTGAAGTTATCGCGTGTGGCCGGAATTTATACTGGAGTTCTTGCTTGTGAGTGGTTAATTTTAGTGCTATAAATGATATGACAAATGTGTTTTGTAATATAAATGATTCAGTTTCGTGTATTTGTGTACATACCAAACAAAGAAAATGCAGGAATGATGCGATTTTGAAATGGCATCACACCGATCAGAGAGTAGTTCAGCAGGCATGGATGTAGGAGCGCCAGGGTCTCGCGTTTCTGCCGCACAATCCGAATTGATTTCTAACCTTTATGCAATTGAACGATTGTTAAGAGAACCATTTAGTATACTTTCTTTTACGGAGAGAGCAGAATTATAATTGAAGGACAACCGCGACCATCACTGAATGTAACTATACAACTGAAGTCGTGTGTTTGTCGTTTCAACAGAAATATTTATGAAACAGGCCATTGAATTAGTGGATGTGAGATCTTTAACTTTTCTATTGGCCTCGTTTGTTGTTTTCTCTTGAAAAAGATGTTTGGAATGACGGTGTGTTTGCGTTGATGTTTACTGAGAGCCTGTTTGCTCTTTTTCAAAGGTTTTGTAAGATTAATGAATGCCTCTGGGAGGCTTGGGATTGTGATTTAGGGAGCAAGTGCTCTTGAATTAGGGGATTTCTGCCCTTATCTAAGTAATACCACTTCCATTTTAAACATTGTAAAACTAGGGGCTTGAACCCCAAAATAGTTAAGGTTGTAAATCTTGGATTTCTCCTAATCTGGTTTCAAGATTGGCATTGTACCCGATATGTTTTTATGTTCACCAAGTGAAAATTGTCGTTTTCTGAAAAATTATAACCTTCAGTTCAAGTTTTAAATTAATTTTGATATTGTAGATAGACCCATTCACCCCGGCACCTTCTTTAACCTCTTTCTGCTCCACGGGTAACACTACCGATTCATACACTCCTACATACCAGCACATAGGCTCAATAAACCACGACCGAGAAAGAAAATGGTCGTGCGTATTACACGTCCGTATGGCAAATGTACTCCAATACTAAAATACTCAAATTACTAGAATTATGTGAGTAGTAAACGTATTTCCCTTTTAAGAAATCTTTCTAGAGCATAATACGACAAAACTAGGGTTAATTACAGATTGTCAGGTATTGAATCCATTTTTCCTACAAATAATAAATGCGTAAAATGCACATAAAAACAGTCATACTACGCTAATTATTCATAGCCCAAATGAGTACAAATGTGAACTGCAACAGCCTTTCAAAAGAGATGTTTTGCACTACTAGCTCATTTACATTATTCTGAGGGCTAATTGTACTACATTTTTCAGCGATTACTAGTCTTGCCTTGCCGAAAACGAAGCTTCGTTTGCTCCTCTGCTTATACCACCCGTCGCATCAGGCTTCAGGCAATCTGCATGCGTAATGTGCAGGAAGCAATTGTAAAGCAGACCCTACACGGTCAGTAATACTGATCAGTAATACTGAGTCAATAATACTGACAGTACGCATCAATATTGTAGCGACCTTACACGATCATTATTACTGTCAATATTTTGGTCAGTACCAGTGCACTAGTTTACCATTGCGGCATCCACGCTTTACAAATAAAGTCAATAACCGTCACTACGGAATGAGATTTATAACATACAATTGCGGTATTCTATCAAAATGGATCGTAAAAGACGGGCATTTTGTGGCTATCATATTAGTACTGCACGAAACGCAGTTTTAAACGTAAACGATGGGTTAAAGATTGGCTTAGGAAAAGAGAAAAGTATTCTCATATGAAGTGTTGAGGGAAACACAATATACCGAAGCAGAAGATTATCAGAACTATCTCCGAATGCGTGAGGGTACCTTTTCGAAATTACTACGAATGGTAGAGCCTTTTGTAATAAGGCAAAATACAAACATGCGGTGCTGTTTATCGGTGGCAGAGAGATTAGCGGTGATAGTGAGGTATCTTGCAACTGGTATAAATTTTGAAGATTGGTAGAGCCTTTTGTAATAAGGCAAAATACAAACATGCGGTGCTGTTCATCGGTGGCAGAGAGATTAGCGGTGACAGTGAGGTATCTTACAACTGGTATAAATTTTGAAGATTTAAAGTTTTCTGCTATAATGTCACCAGTTTCCATCAGTACAGCAGTTGTGGAAACATGTAAAGTATTGTGTTAAGTACGTTTATTCTGGCAGCGTTTCATATAGCTCGATAAACTTTTGCAATAGGCCTACTTGACGGTTCCACAAGCACCTCTACTTGGCCTTGGTGAGAAACGCATTTGTCGTCCACCGCTGCTCCGTTGATACTGACAGAAATAATGAAAAGCGCACTCACACGGCCAGTATAACTGTCAGTATCCCCACCACTCTACAGTACTGACGCTCGCAGATCAGGAAATCCGGATCTGCTTCAGTACTGGCCTTCATTCCATCATTCCAGTCCACACGCGATCAGTATTACTGTCAATATTTTTCGGTACTGACAGTATTACTGACCGTGTAGGGTCTGCTTAAGTACATCACTGCACTGCTGCAGCAGTGGCTATTCATTAATTAATAATTTTAATTTTAATAATTTAGTTTTAATAATTTCAATAATATTTTTTTAAATACTCATTTTGCTTTACTTTTGACAGAACGGTAAAATAAGTGTTTTGGAGGCAAATACAAAAGTTTTCTGCTCGTTATTGGTAGGGTCCTGAAAACAAAGGACGTCAAAATATTATCCTATTTCAAAAATAAAAAAGAATACAGTTAAAAATTTACTGTTTGTAACTCAAGCTGAATTTAATGATGAACAAATTAGGGCTTTGCTGACAATATTTTACAGTTCGAAAACTTCTTGCACGTAGAACGTTTTCATGCAACTTACGCATGCAAACTACCTGAAGCTGCTTTGCAATGATATACTAAGAATTGTTTCTTGCACATTACACATGCAGATTGCCTGAAATCTGATGCGACTGGTGGTATAAGCAGAGGGGCAAACGAAGCTTCGTTTTCGGCAAGGCAAGACTAGTAATCACCGAAGAAAGTATTGCAATTAGCCCTCAGAATAATGTCAACGAGCTACTAGTGTAAAATCTCTCTTTTGCAAGGCTATTGTAGTTCACATTAAATTAAAATTAACTTATATTAAAATTATTTTAAAATTAACAGAAAACAGCTAGAGAAAGAAAAAAGTTAATACAAATGACTTTTCAATCCTTAAAGATCATCAGATTCTTTTTTAAAGAACTGATAAATATTATGAACAAGTGCAAATAGATTTATTACAATTCTGTGTTCACTGTCTTAATGTGCAAGTGTTTTTGAACTATCAATTATGCACTGTCTGCTGTCCCTCCTCTCCTCTCAGATGTCAGGGGATAACTCAAAACCACTTGTTAAGAAATTGAACACAAAATTTTAACAAATGAACACTTGTTCATAATATTCATTAAATATTTAAAATAAGATTAGTTTAAAGAAGTGTGATTTGGTAGAACTGATATTCTTTCGAGAACGAAACTTGGACTATTATTAAATATTTTCATTTTCAGGTATTTTCTTACTTCATTAATCTCGTCTTAGTTTGGACAGAGTGTTCGAACCCAACTGTCGGCAGCCCTGAAGATGGTTTTCCGTGGTTTCCGATTTTCACGCCAGGCAAATGCTGGGGCTGTACCTTAATTAAGGCCACGGCCGCTTCCTTCCCACTCCTACCCTTTCCTGTCCCATCGTCGCCATAAGACCTATCTGTGTCAGTGCACGTAAAGCAACTAGCAAAAAAAGTTTGGACAGAGTGGAAAACTTCGAAGTTCTATATTATAGCTTAAGAAACATCCACCACATCGGGAGGCAAGCTCACGTTTTACTGTTTAAAGCACGGACTGCTCGAAATCTCAAGCACAGTTAACTCACTATCATCACGCCATATCTCAAAACTTCCTTCCTATACAGTCCTTAATACACATTACGTATGAGAGGTGAGGACGTTTTTATACTGACGTAGCCATTTAATAAAGACTTTATTTCTCACTGTACAGGTTTATGTTTGAGCATTATCAAGTCCCACTACTCAGAAAGCGGGATGTCTAAACTCAACAATTTTGTTTCAAACCTTTCATGCATTGCTTTGAACTATTCAAATGTAACAAAGGCTGTTCAGTCTGTCAAACACATAGCAAATATAATGTAAATTATAACACTATAAACATACCTGTAAAATACACACTAACATACTCGTACAAAGAATGACATTTCGTTCTACAAGAACATCCTCAGATTCTATCAAATCACTTAAAAACAAGCTTATATATGTACAGTATTGTTTACTGAAAAGCCTTTGTTACATTTAACTAAGTCAACACTGGAAAACATGGCTTCATTCTTAACAAATTGAGCTATTCAGTCATACGATTCTTTTTATTAGAACTCCATGGTCAGAGGGAGATCTCGCACGCGGAGTGAGGACACTAGGCTTCCTCCAGCGAGCAGCTATCGTTACAGAGTAACAATAGATATTCACGATGCTGTGTCGGAGTACCGGTTGCATATTTTGACGTAGAATACGTACTGCGTGATACTGCCCAAATCTAACCGGTATCTTACATTTAATTTCTAACTTCTAAGCAAATTTACACATTTAAGATAAAGTCCAAGTCATTTTCCACGACTGTGCTCGGCTGAGGATCGAACAGTGTTACACTCTCTTCTCGATGTTCGGTCACCTTAAATTTGAGATTGGGGCCGATGACCTTAGAAGTTAGGCCCCTTTAAACAGCAAGCATCATCATGAAATTTGAGATTCTCACGATAAGCCTTTTTGACGCTCAGCATTGGTGATTTGGGACATTTTGGAATTCTGATTACTATCCTCCAAAATGTTTTAGATCATTTTGAAGCCATTATTGTCCATTAGTCATGACATTTTGCCATATAAAGACATTTTTCAAACTTCCTCCTACCGCAACTTTTTCAAATTTCACCATTTTATGTTCTTGTTCCATATACTTCTAGAAATCATTGAAACGAATCCAAATGACATCTCTTGCGACGTGTTATCACACCGCTGTTAGCCACGTGGCACGGCGATTTTAGTACCTCAACATGGTGGCACAATTGCGCGACTCGATGTCGTCATACCGAGACCTGGTTCTTGTTAGGCACACTCGTCTTTCCTCTTTACAGTGAGATTCTGAACACTTGTTCAACGTGTTGTGTATAAATTATTCCGATCTTGTTCACCAACCCAAGTACGGTTCCCAAATTGTACAAATATTCTATATGAATGGACTATGACTAGTTTTACGTAATCTTTAAACAGGGTGGTCGAAAACAACGTTAACAAACCAAACAGCTCCGATGGGCAAGTACGCCTCTGTAACACAGGCTATAATCCACTTGTGTCTAGCGCCTGACAATGTGAAGCCACTCGGCTGCGCTCGGGTGAGATTTGTCGGCTATACTCGGCCGTACTCGGGTGAGATCTGTCGACTTACTCGGCCGTGCTCGGGTGACATCAGTCGGCTATGTTCTACTGGTGCACATTAAGATAGTTATGGAATATCAGTGTCCAAATATTAGGCAATACCCTCATTACAATTACTAGTATATTTGTTATGGACTTTGTAATATTGAACTTTCCGATAGCAATGGGACACCAGTATTCTAATGTTACTATAATATGATAGAAGCTTGAGACATGTTTCGGGATAAGAGATGTCGACAGAGATGTACTGGGCGTTGAAGTCAAGCTGGCTAACAAACTGCTGTGTATTCTATTCAAGGGATTGCCAACAGTTTATAGAATAGTCTCCCGGTTTCGTTATATTTTACTTATTCGCTAACTGGAAAGTAGGTGGAAAAATTTACATTAGATACCATTGAAGCAGTCAAAGAACATGGTTTTCAAGTTTTTACGAGTTAACTTTACTTCGCACCGACACAGATAGGTCTAATGGTGACGATGAGATAGAAAAGGGCTAGAAGTGGGAAGAAAGTGGTCGTGCACTTAATTAAGGTACATCCCCAACATTTGCTTGGTATGAAAATGGGAAAGCACGGTAAATCATCTTCAGGGCTGCCGACAGTGGGGTTCTAACCACTATCTCCCGAATACAAGCTCACTGCTGCGCGCCCTTAACCGCACGGCCAACTCGCTCGGTGGTTTTCAAGTTCGAATAGTAACCGATATTTACCAGGTTAATATTTCAATGAAACACTATGTGGGGGACGTGGTACTTTTGAAGCATGAAATAATACATCCATCCGATAATGGAAGGTCACTATTCCTTTGTTATGACTTTAGTCATCTTTTGTATCGCTTCTGAGAATTGTCTCTGATTTTCTTATTGCAGCTCTGCATTACCTTCCTCGAAATGAATTACTAAACTGCTCCAGTCTCATGAAAGAGAAATTCACGAGAGAAATATAATGTGACACTTGTAATGATGGGCTTCCACAGTTCTTTTTAGAAATATTGTTAAAGCCACTTTTAATTAACATTGTCACAAATTTACAGAAGTGCGAGCGATTTATAAAATTCAATAGAAACCTCAACAGGAAGATTTTAAAACTTCAGTGAAATCTTTGAAACATACGCAGCGTTAATGTGGTAACTTTTTATTCATATAAACTTCCAAAAACCTTGGCATACTGGAGTTGCATGGTTGATTTAAGAAGGTAGTGTAGAAATTAAAATTTGTAAATATCGGTGTGAGCTATGATGGGATTTAAGATTAAAATACGTAATTTCTACGAACTGTGCGCATTTAAAAGTTGAGGAAGTAGGGCAATGTAGGGAGCTTAACTGCACACGTGGTGGGTGATTGTCGAACAATTAGCTTGCCGACACGGCCGACTTGATGCGTCGCTCTAGGGCGCAGCGAGGTATCCAGTCGGCCGTGTTGCCGATTACCATCAGCTGCTTATCTGCCGGCCATATTGTATTTCATAGGTGACGGACCGAACTTAGCCGAGTTACTCCGAGTGGCTGCACATTGTCAGGCGCTAGACATAAGTCTATAATCCACGGTGCTTTCCTTTTATGCGGTAGCTGCTAGGTGATCGGTTATATACGGAAATATTCGTTAGCAGACATGCGTACATTGCCGGGCTCACATTGCATACTAAACCTTCGATTGGTGCTCTCAAGCCGGCCATAAGCCATATGCAGATTTGACAACACCTCCTCACACAGCCCACTGGAATTCTTCCGAAAAGCGATCTGATTGGTTAACTTCAGCTGCTGGTAAAATTACAATGGCGTGAGTTATCGAATTATTTTTCCGAATTATTCATTGGTACGACCAACGCTCTAACGCAAATATAACCGGTTCGCGTTGATTTCGACCACCGTATAAACATGATTGTGTGAGTGTGCTCCAGCATAGCTCCGAAACGCATGGAGTAATTTCAACCAAACTTAGTACACACATGACTTTCTATCTTAAGCAAAGTACCGTGGTGGTAAGACACCCCTATCACCCCTAGAGGTTGGAGTAGGGAGGGATGATCCGTAAAAAGAACGGTTGAAAACTACAGATATTAGTGACAAATCCATAGTTTTCGAGGTCGCTGAACGTTAACATTTAACTCTGGATGCCGATGAATTACAAGTTCAGCACAGGAGTGATAAGGGGTACAAAAAATGTGTCCAAAATGACCGAGATTAGTGCTGAATCCACAGTTTTCGGAGTGGCAAGGCTGATTGGTGACAGTCCCAGCGACGGTTGGAATCTTACACAAATACATACAGCGATCACATTATTATTTATTTGAAAGGATCATCTACTTCCTCAGCCAATCCGCAGCTGCCACAAAATAACCAAAGCTAATGATGATGCTTGTTTAAAAGAGGCCTAGCATCTAGGTCATCGGCCCCTAAAGGTACGAAATGTAATTACTATTTGAAAGTCGAAATTCATCCACTGGCCAGAATTCAAAACGTGATGAATGAATATGAATTTAAAATAAACAGAGGATCGAGCTCACAATACTGAAAGTTAAGAATAATTCAAAAATCGATCCACTGACTAGAATTTTAAAAAGACGATGAACAATGATTATGAACTTAAAACAACCAATGGATCCGACGCGCAATGCCCCCCCCCCCCAAATCTTCCCAGAAACTCTTAAAACTACAGTATTATAGACTAAGCGACTGCTTCCAAAGCACAACCTGAATATATGATGCTTGTTGTCTGAAGGGGTCCAAAATCCAGGTCAACGGCCCCTCATAATGGTAAAAACCGTGGTATTTCTCATGTAGTGATACTAATCAAAAGTAACTTAGACTCGCGGTGTTCCACACATAATTGTACTACTCACGTGTTATGAACGTCGCACATGCAACGCAGACCTATGGTGTTTCTCACATAATGGCGCTTCTCATGGGCAACGCAAACCTATGGTGCTCCCCACATAGGTGTACTAATCACGGGCGCCGGTATTCCCGTGGTGTTCCTCACATACTGGGTACTAATCACAGGCAACGCAGACACACACTGTCGCTTATTTAGTGGAACTAATCACAGGCAACGTAAACCCAGTGAACTACCTTCTGCTGCTACTAATCACAAACCTATTGCGTACCTAACATAGTGGTATTACTCGCAAATAAAGGCGACCCATGGTGTTCCCCGCATGATGGTTCTAGTTCAATCATCTCTTGTTCGCCCCTTATAGTCATCTCTTAAGACAGGCAGGGGATACCGTGGGTGTATTGTTCATCTGCGTCCCCCACCTACAAGGGGTTAACCAAAGCTAAAACTTAAAATTAAAACACACTATTCTAAACAACAAAATAGTTCGTAAATTATAAATCAACGTCACGAAGAAATATGAAAAACTTCGCTTCACACAAAATTAACAGATAATAAAAATCCTAAAAGAATACATTCAAGTAAGTACCGGGGCAGCACCAGGTACTACAGCTAGTGACAAGAAAAAAAAGCCGCTTATGACGAAGAACCCACAGAATTTTTCTTCTACATGAACAATAATGACATTTATTAATGTACTCATTTTAACAAATACTGTAAGAACATTGTAACTGCAAAATGACCACGTGATACAAGCAGCGTATGTTAACACCTAGAAACGAAGCTAGTGACCCCTTTTTTTCCGCCAAACGTGCGCTGTTCCCTCTTACGAATATTGCACCAGTAACTACCATCATTCGGATGAGGTTCAACCATGCTTCATTCCCCGCTCAACCTCAACAGGATTGGAGTCCTCCAATCAGTACAATGTCCGTGTAGCGCAAGAAACACGGGAGATGTGAACCACATTATCTTCGAGTGCGTTAGAACTGTATCCTTTCGCAGAGAATTGTTCGCTACCCTTGTGCACCTTCAGGTTCCCTTACCCACACATATTCAGCTATTACTGGCAACTGGAGACTTACGTGTGTACAGTGCAATAGCAACATACTTCACAAAAACTGTGATAAGGTACTAGTTAATCTAAATGCTGAACAAGCTTTGAGACTTCAGCGAGCACAAAACTCATGCATACGATATGCCTTCCAACTGCGACATGACGCTTATGTTACACCATATTTCAAAACATTTGGATGGCTGCGCATAAATGAACGAAGGAATTTTCACCTAATGACACTTATTTACCAAGTGCTCTCGACGAACACTCCTACTTACCTCTCTTCTAATTTTCGTTTCCTTTCCTCATTCCATGAAATTAGTATCCATTCTGGTTCCCTACTTGAAATTCCACTAAGTCAAACGAATTCCTACAATCATTCCTTTTTAGTTACCGCATCGAGACTCTGGAATACACTTCCAATGGACATTCGGCACCTTACTTTGTCTCAAATTCAAATCTGCCTGCCGAAAGTTTTTCCTGGGAACATAAAACTGAGTTGTGCGAGTCATTGTGTGTATGTTGTGTGAATGGGTTTTCTTCATTTATGATTATTATTATTATTATTATTATTATTATTATTATTATTATTGTCACATTAACTGCTGTACTGATATGTAGGCCTAACTTAGTCTTAGAATTATCTGTCCGTAGTATTATTTCTTTTTAGAATTTCTATGTCTTACTTTTATGTTTACGTTTATAGTGGTTAAGTGTAAGAGAGGGCCGTGAGCCCTAACTACGCCACAAATGTAAGTCAGGAACAAATAAATAAATAAATAAATAAATAAATAAAAACGGGTGTTAATATCTAAAGAACAAGTGTCTTTATTTCAAGTGTGTTTTGCTTCCTTTTTTGCTCTGTTCTAGGTCATTTCTGCTATTTTGTATGTCTTAACTTGTTGTCCCTTTTCCTTCCTCTTTTCTGTAACAATTTTTTATCATTGTACATTATTGATGGCCAAATGTCCTATGGACGAAGGTCATAATAAAGAAAAAAAGAATTGCACCACGGTGAGGCAGCGGGTTTGTCACGGCAGTACGCTACAAGGATGAACTTAGTGAGGCACGTCCAAAAATCAGTTTATCTGCTAAGCAATGTGGTGTACACGTAATCGCATTCAATTTCCAACTGATATCTTAATAACCGATTCAGTACTAGATATAATTTCTGTTTGCATGCCTGAAGTATTACGTGCGACAGATGAGCGGAACAATTTACTGCAGTAAGTGAATTTCGTTCCTCACCATATTCACTTGACGTTAATGGCTTGAGATGAATCCTTTTAACGATTACATCTTAGCATTGTGCCGCCTCACATTGTATTGGCGAGTTATTTCGTCAATTAAAATTAATGATGCGCGTTGGTAGCTAAGCAATATAACACTTATCTTACGTTAAATACGGCTGTACTGGTGGAAGACGAAAGAAACCCATGAAGCCCTTGTGCCAGGACAGAACGTATACAGTGCATTCGTGAGATCGTGGCTTCGAACTTCACTAGTGGCAGCCCTGAAATTAGTTTTCTGCAGTTTCCCATTTTTCACATCAGACAAATGCTGGGACTGTACCTTAAGGCCGCGGCGACTTCCATCTGTCTTGTCACCCAAACTTATTTGAGTTGTTGCTGTGTTAAGACACGTAATGAGATATTAGTAAAAATATAATATACATGTGTTTAGTCATCAGCCCGAAGGCTGGATGGATCCTCAACAGCTCTGCCATCAGCTGTCAGATGGCTGAGGCATCACTGAAGAGGCATACTAGGGAAATGAGTGAGGTAGTTTCCTGTTGCTTTCCTCACCGAGCCAGAAGTTGCTATTACATATCAGTCTGCCAAGCCCACTGAAATGCATGCACCAACCGACCCTATGAGCAATAGTTTCACACCATTCATAACAGGGACTGGCTGCATAAGGAATGGCATTACTAGCATCGCTCATACCTCAGTCACTTTCATATTGTCAAAGCCAAGGATAAGAAAGATCTATGGAAGTAACAAAATTGCTCTAGCCTATACCAGAAGACATAGTGCACTGTAAACTCTAGGTCCTGCCAGCAAAGACACATAATGCACATAGATAATATAAATATAGACCGTATAGTATCATTCTCATGTAGCCACACACCTGTGAATATAGTCTGAAGGGCATGTCGAAAGACGGCTTTAGTACGGATGTGCCCTTCTTTAGATTAGGTAAGCAGTCCACAACTCCCGTGGAGAAGATCGTAGAGGTGACTTAATATCAAAGAAGAATAGAGTTCCACGTACATTCGCTAAAAAAAAAAAGAAAAAAAAAAGAATGAATGGTGTTGTGCAAGTTCCTCTCAGGCATATTTGCGCATGCGGTAGTCCATCCAGTACGATTCATATGCTCCTGAAAACAGTTCGGCTGTGTGGCTAACATTCGATTATTCTGGGCAATAAAGCTCTTATTAATCCAGTAAATTAAGAAATGCCCATGTCACTTGTAACTGATTAGGTTTATCCACCAAAGTTCAATAGTACGATGGACAGCGGGCCACTTTGCACCTGTGCCAGGTGGCGTAAACGTTTAAGATAGAAGGGTCGAAATATCGCGAGTTCGAATCCTGTCCGGGGTATATTTTAATTGTTTATTTAAACACGTTTTGCCATTCACATCACAGATTCCGTTCCTAGTTAAATTGCTTACAGTTAATCGATCTTAGTCGTTCCATTCCTTTGTATTCGTTAAACATTAACCAATTTCTGGTCCTTTCTTGCGATGTCCAATGGAATATCGTGATACATTCTTCTACCCAAGATTCTGATATCCTTACTTGTCAGTTCGTGGCCCCTGTGTTGTGTTTATAACAGTCCTCCTTATAATGAGTGCGCCTGTGCACCATAGGTCATCCTTGTTGGCGCTGGTGAAGGAACTGGTTTTTCGGCAACAGAAGCCGGTCGTAGGAAAGGCGTTCCCGCTTCCAATGCTAGGTAATAGGCCAAGTTTTATTGGGAACATGAAAAAACAAGGAGGCATCCTACAGGCCCCCACACATCTACGTAGATGAGATCCACCTGGCAGCAAGAAAAGAGAACCCCTTCCTCTTAGCTGTTTCGCTGGGGGCTTTGTCTTCTTTTCCTGGTGCGGTACAGACTGCACGTAACCGAATCAGGGATGCAGGACTGAACAGTTACGTCGCTGCTAAGAAGGCTCATTTGAGCCAGGATCAAATAATTTATCGGCTCCCATTATGCCATAAGAATGCTGAACTTCGAATGGGAAGATTTAGTCTTCAGAAATGAAGTCGCATTTTCCTCCAGAGATGCTGGGCAGATTCGCGTAGACCGTGAAGCCAACGCCATTACCTTACCACCTCTCTCAGAAGTGGTCATTTTAGCGTTCATGCCTGGAATTAATTTACCTTGCATGACGCCGGGATGTTGAGAATTCACGGAACTCTTCACGCCGATATTTACAAATAACTTTTACAGTAAGTCTCTGGTTGATTCCAGCATTGGACATAATTTATCATGAAGGATAGCGTGTTAGCTTCCAGCAAGATAATCACTCAATTCGTATCTAAAGGGTGATTTAGCTACGGTTCACTTTGCAGGCAAGGGTCGATGCGATACCTTGACCTCGAAATAGTCGAAAATTGAACCGCACTGAGAATGTTCTAATTAAGAGGACTCTGAACGCTGCCGTCCGTGTAACAATGGTGCTGAACTTTTGGAAATAACTGGCCCTAAAGGAGGGGTTTTCGAGACTATCGCTGTTTTCGCGCCCAGTCGACTTCGAATGGTCACAGAACACAAGGATGTTTATGTTTGTAGAGCCTGGCGTAGTCTGAAGATATTTTATTTGCTTAGTTTAGTAATGTTTTATTTTACCTGGTAAGATTACGGCCTTCAGGCATTCTCTTCCATCTAACCAGGCACTGAAATATACATATATTACATTGTATTATTTCCAATAACTAGATCTAATACAAATTACATTATTAATAATAATACGAAGATGGTGAGATTACATTAAGATGAAATAAATTAATATTAAATCAGATATAATAAAAGGATAAATTCTTAAAACTAATATCCTACATGTAAAAAAAAGAGGCAGTACATACATTTTGATACTAGAGTGCGAGTAAATAACTCCCGGGAATAAGTAAAAAAGTACTCTTAATAAATATGACTGCCGGTGTATGGTAACGCCCACATCTCTCCTAGCAACGAGGAATCAGTATTTTTTAAACAGATTTTCTGTAGGATTATATTATCAAACGTAAACATTACAAGAATATACAGTGGAATATTGCCAATATTTTAAGTATTGTGCCTGAAAAGTAGGTATTCCCGGAAATTCTTTAGTTACCTATTCGGTGAGTTACTCACAAAATATTTAGCACAAATTTCATTAATAACTAAAGGTATAGGGGCTGCCCGGCCGAGGAGGTAAAGGCGCGCTCGGTTCACCCAGAAGGACGTGGGTTAGATTCCCCGTCAGGAAGTCGAAAAATTTAAGAAACTAAATTTCCATATGGTATTTCCGTACGGCCCTGAGGTTCACTCAGCCTACACTAAAATGAGTAGACCCTACCAGGTTAATTCCTTGGGGCAAAGGTGGCCGGGCGTAGAGCCAACCACTTTAGCCCACCAAAAGCGGAGGTTCCGGGTAGTGGAAGCATTTACCTTCCACCCTTCCAAGGGCCTTCATGGCCTGTACGGAGATGACTGCGCACTTTTTTTTTAGCAATGGTATATTTGTAATTCTGCTTTAGGAAATGATTATCCTACCCTTTCTCCAGATCAAAAATCACCGTACCATATCTCCTAACCTGAGAGAAGGACTCTAAGACGTCCGCCTCCCACTTCAGGGGAGAAATGAATGAGTAGTAGTAGTAGTAGTTTCTCAGCACACAAACTCGGGACGTATATAGTCTTCAAGCCACTGGAGCGTGACTACAATCTCTCGTACAATGATCAGAATTCCGACCACTTTCGCCTTGGCGAAAAACCAGCGATGGAGTGTCAGCTATCATGTCTGTATGGTGTCCATCTTATCTTTCATTCCAGCAACACTTCAATATTATTTCACTTCATCTGTCAGTCAATAATTACCCCAGAGAAGTGCGATAGTCTTCGGCAGCCGGCACAATTTCTATCCTCTCCTTTATATGGAGGCTTCATTCATTCCATTCCTGACCCGGTTGTAACTGGAAAAAGGCTGTGAATTTTGTTTTTAATTTTCCATCCCCCACTAGTAAATTATATCCCTGCGCATGTGTTATTATTATTATTATTATTATTATTATTATTATTATTATTATTATTATTATTCATATCCCCCTCACAAGGAAAAATCTACGCCACTGTGACGAGTATGAGATCATCCATGCCGACGGTGGATTCTAACTCTGTGTCCTGAATACGGTTTTCCGTAGCTATAAAGAAGCATTTATAGTAATTGTTCAATGCTAGCTAGTATATGTATGTATAACCATGCCTTGGCCTCTGTCAGGAAGTCAGTAGTGTTGTCGGAACGTTGTTCACGTCTAATACACCACTTGTTTCATTGCTAAAGAGAATTGCCGGCCGAAGACGTCGCAGCTGCCGGCTATTTCAATAATTAGCCGCACAAACAACACGAGTGTGTGATACACGGCTTAATTTAGTTCGAGATAAACCAGAATAAACCAAACATAACCGCACTTACTTTGAACTCCGCCATTAGAAAGAAACTGGATAGGGGAACTCAACGAGCTATTGTCCCCTGAGAATCAGCGTCAAGTTTCACGTTTTCAATCCGGCCATCTTGACAAACCCTGAGCTAGAACTTTCATTTGTATAATTATGTCGCTCCTGTCCTCTCCCCTTGCTGCCTCACCCACCCACACACACACACACACACACACATGGGTAAACGGTTTGAAAATATTTTATTTCTTACGTCAGTTTCCGTTCGTTAACGAAGTTGCTTGTTACAGTCACCGAGACTCATCAATCCAATTGTAAAATTGTTTGCAACATTACGTACGTCCTTGTACCAATATGCTCTTTTTATTATCTTAACCTGCTTAGTCTTACTCAACCCATTACACTTTTAATAAGAATACTGTGAAATCTAATGTCACATCCTTAAGGGAAGGCTAAATATAGAAGACACGCGATAAACTATTTCTCAAAGTAGTCACATTTCAACGTCAACTTTATGATGAAACCATTAATTAAATTAATTTGTGGAGAAACATTCATTTTTTCATTGGAAGAATAGTCATTTATTTATTTATTTATTTATTTATTTATTTATTTATTTATTTATTTATTTATTTATTTATTTATTTTATGACTTTTAATTGCCTGCTGCCATTTCTTGATGGATACAGTACTTTTGTATCCATCTCTTGGCACAGGCCAGAGTAAAGTGTAGCTTTCACCGAAGTCCCAGTCTCATCCATGGCTGTGTCAATATGCAAGCTGCTGGGGTATGGGTGGTGCTGAGTAATGGCATTCAGAGCACAACTAGTGCATCCGAGTGTTATGAAAGATGTTGCTCATAGGGTCAGTCGTGCTGCAATGGCACTTGTTGACTCAGTGAGGAAAGCAATGGCAAACTACCTCACTCCTCGTCTTGCCTAGTACGCCTCATTTTGGTGCTGCCATTGGTTTTTGCGGTTTCCTTATAACCGCATAACCTTTGGTGATGCTATTTGAGGATCCAACCAGCCTCTGGGCTGATGACCTAACAGACAGATGGCTTTTAGTGCCGAAGTGACCGAGGCCATGTTCGGCTCGCCTGGTGCAGGTCTATTTGACACACATGGGTGACCTGCGCATCTCGGTGTTACATCGGGTAGAGAGAGGGTGAAACCCAGTAATATAGCCTGTTCTTGTCGTATAAAAAACGGCTTAACGTCTCCATACGATGGACGAATCGTCGTATGCTCCATATGCCTTCACTCCATGTGAACATTGCAGAAAGGTTTGGAACTGAATCCAGGCTTTTGGCATGCATTTGGTGATTAGAAATTGTATATCACCACCTTTCTTACCCTGCTTGCCAACATTCATCATTCTACTGGTTAATTTTTATTCCACCAACGGGACTCGAACCGGTTAGGACTCAACACCTTAACGATCGTAGCCACCATGCGGGCGTACATTGCCATAGCTAAGGATGTTGAAACACCGGATCCCGGTGTTGAGCAACATTGGTTGTGGTCACAATTTGGATGGGTGGTCACATGCTACGGACTAGAGAGGTGGAAAGGAATTGGCCACTACCGCAAGTAAACTCAAGCTCGATGACCCCTGACTAAGCTGATTGCATTGATTTGGTCGACAACGTCCATGTTTGGATGAAGCACTTGGTCGGTTTGTATCGTCAAAAGTACGGTTGCCCACATCGTGGCGTTTGCTTGTAGACCCTCACATAATGAATGATTACGATCTCAATTTCTAGCACTTTATTTCGACCTGTGTGAAGTTTACTGATGTCACAAACTACTCAATCAGTAATGTTCATGTCAGAGATTCTATAATAAATTTTAGGAACAAAATACTGAACTTAAATTCTAGCTAATAATCACTACATAACTAGACACGTTTCTATTCGAATGCTTGCTCAACTCTTTGAATTCCAGCCGGTATTGCAGATTCCCATACATTTCTAAGCTATGTTACCTGAAAAAATATACACCAGCTTTTTTTTCTAATAGATTGAGAAATATTTAATCTGCATGTGCTTTATATAGTTTGAATATTTTTAAAGTAGCAAATATTTAAGCCTGGGGGTCCGTCGTGCTGCAATAGCACTTTCTAGTCCAGTGAGGAAAGCAATCTCAAACTAAGCCACTCCTCATCTTGCCTAGTACGCCTCATATTGATGGCGCTAACGATTGTTGCGGTTTCCCCTTAACCGCATAGCATTTGGTGGTGCTATTTGAGGAGCAATTAGCCTCTGGGCTGATGACCTAACAGACATACAACAATAATTGAGCAGTTAATGGACCCTGTATTAGTGCCATTACGGTAGGAGTGACGGTGCTAAGTGTCTCCGATTTTGTTGCGTGAAACCAACATAAAATTATCTAGAACTTACTCCGAGGACTCTTCGTTTCCTGAGGTAAACACATGTATTAATAAAATTCACTCTGATTTTCTCAAGAGGTGGTGGAATGGACTGAATGGCACCAAGGATGTGGCTTTAGATCTTACAATGCTATCTGAACCGGTGGCATTTAACGTAAATGCTTTGAAGAAATACCGACTATTACTTCAATATCCAGTGTGTTCCATTCTCGACCCCTTACTCTTCACGTTAACTATATTCCTCAGCTTTACATTAGCTCGATTAGTACTTTTTTGTTTACAATTTGCTTACCGGCAGGTCTTATGGTGACGATGGGATAGGAAAGGCCTATGAGTGGGAAGGAAGTGGCCGTGGCCTTACGGCACAGTTCCAGCATTTGCCTGGTGGGAAAATGGGAAACAACTGAAAACTATATTTAAGGCTGCCAACTGTGGTGCTCGAACCTATTACCTCCTGAATACAAGCTCACAGCTTCGTGCCCCTAACCGCACGGCCAACTCGCTCGGTAGTTCAATTATTACATATGCTGCACGCATCTGTTTCGACATAAGATGATTTAACTGGCGCTTTTAATAAACTCACTAATCAACTACGAAAATATTTTAAAAACATGTTCAATGCACTTTTATTTAAAATCTGCTGTATCATATTCAATAAAAATCGTTGTACTGCAAGTATATCTAACTTTACATACAGAATATAAAATATCCAACGGGTAAATTCAAGTAATTTGGGGGATAACTGTGGATCGTAAAATAACCCCAGATAAGCAATTCGGTGCCACTTGCAGGAATATCAACAAAAACTCCTGAATACTATAAAGAATCTCAAGTTTCATAAGTGTTGATTGCCAGATAACAGTATGAAATAAAAATCCACAGCCTGTTTCCAGTCATTCAACCGGGTGAGGAACGGAATGAAGCCGCATCTAGCGACGAGGATAGTAATTGTGCCGGCTGCCGAAGCCTGACGCACTCTTCTGGGGCAACGATGAATGACTGACAGATGAAATTAAATATTGGAGAGAGTCGCTGGAATGAAAGTTGACGGAGAAACCGGAGTACGCGGAGAAAAAACCGTTCCGCCTCCTCTTTGTCCGGCACAAATCTCACTTGGAATAACCGGGATTCGAACTACGGAACCGAGCGGTGAGAGGCCGGCGCGCTGCCCCCTGAGCCATGTAGCTTAATACTGTACAATCACATGAGTGAAACAAAATCATGTAGGTGTACACCTTTGTAAAACAAAATTTAACACTTTCTGCAACGTGTATTTTTAAAGTCGTCCTAATAGAAGAAATAGCCTCATTGAAAGAGTTAAACGACATGCAACTATGTTGCAGGAATATTTTGCAATAAACTACCTTATCAGTTATAAGTAAGGGCAGGAAATATACTTAATAACTCGGGAAGGATAGTTGACCCATCCCGTTCTGTATTCACTGAGGGAGCATTGGCGCTATGTTTTCCATTGTATTACTTACATTGACTCATTGAGATGATCTGTATTTGCATTCCTATCTTTATCTGATCTCTCTTCTCTTTACCTGAGTTTATCCGGCTTTCTTCGTATTCCTCGCTTCCCGCATCAAGGCTGAAGACCTGTCGCCCGCTCGCCCTAATGAAGCTGGGAGGCAGGAACATGCTCGTTGGGAGCAGAGATGTAATGGAAGTAGAACTGGGTTTTATGAGAAGAGAGCCCATCCATTTGAAGACGGCAGTGAGGAGGTTCTCCTCGTCTTTTTGTTTTCATCTTTGTCCTTGTTTCTCTTTCTACTTCTCACACCGACTGGTAATTGTTTATTGTTCTTTTCATGTGCATTATCTTGCTTTCTTGATCTGTTTACCCTCCAGGTTTTTTTTTCCTCCGACTCAGCGAGAGATCCGACCTCTACCACCTCAAGGGCAGTGTCCTGGAGCGTGAGTGTTTGGGTCGGGGATACAACTGAGAGGAAGACCATTACTCGCCCAGGCAGCTTCATCTGCTATGCTGAACAGGGGTCTTGTAGGGGTATCGGAAGATTGGAAGCGATAGACAAGGAACAAGGAAGGAAGCGGCCGTGGCTTTAAGGTAGGTACCATTCCGGCATTTGCCTCGAGGAGAAGTGAGAAACCACGAAAGACCACTTCGAGGATGGAACCCCCTCTACTCAGTTGACTTCCCGAGGCTGAGTGGACCCCGTTCCAGCCCTCATATGAAAATGAAAATACACAGCCTGTTTCCAGTCATTCGATCGGGTCGGGAATGGAATGAATGGAGTCTCCATCTAGCGGTAAGGATAGGAATTGTGCCGGCTGCCGAAGCCTGTCTCACTCCTCTGGGACAATGATTAATGAATGACAGATGAAATGAAATGATATTGTAGAGTGTTGCTGGAATGAAAGATAACAGGGAAAACCGGAGTACCCGGAGAAAAACCTATCCCGCCTCCGCTTCGTCCAGCACGAATCTCATATGGAGTGCTCGGGATTTGAACCACTGAACCCAGCGGTGAGAACCAGCCCTCGTGCCACTTTTTAAATTTCGTCGCAGAGCCGGGAATCGAACCCGGGCCTCCGTGGGTGGCAGCTAATCACGCTAACCACTACACCACAGACGGATGACTTGATATATTTAATTTTACATTTTAATATTTAATAGCTGGCTATGTTCTGTTCTGTTGTAGTCCATTCTATCTCCTCCTGAGGGCAAATTCCTCTGGCATGTGCAGTTCTCATTCAAATTGGCCCTATAACTAGTTTCAGATCATCGGACCATCTGAGTGAAGGGAGTTTTCTCTTGGGCTACAGTTCAATTGTCATCCTTGCACGCTTCATTAGAATCATTGCTATAGGACCTGCCCAACTCCAACGCCATTTATTTCAGTCTCGCGCCCGATTTCATTGTTTCACAAGCTGTCTTCTAGGGAAACTCCTAACAAATATGTTTTCATTCTTCGCTGTCAAAGAATTAGTTTATTTAACTGTCTACCATAGAGCAAGGCCAAGACCATACGTTAGAACAGACAGTACACAACGTGTGCTTTGATGTTACGCATCCAATTCTGTATACTTAACGGATATGGAAATGAATACTGTTTAATTTTTTTAATTCTTTGAGTCATGGAATATTCGAGAAATCACGCATGTCATTGGCTGAAATATAGAATCTGATGTATAAAACTATCGCACTATTTGCTTGTAGTACGTAACAAAAAATATCACCGCTGGGATAGCTTTTATTGTCATGGTTCGAGTCTGAGTTCTCCGAATTTTGTAGTTTACAGTAGAGTGGAGTTAATATAATGTGAACAGGTATGCTCCTCGTTCATCTACTGTATATACATCGATAGGTAAATATACGGTTTCCTTTGAACAAAATATACAGTTCATTTATGCCCTTACTTCACCCATATCTCTCTTTCTCTCTCTCTCTCTCTCTCTCTCTCTCTTTCTCTCTCTCCAATAACAGAAGGGCTTAAGGACTTAATTTCTTACTTATTATATATTGTATGTCTTAACCTTACTGGATTTGGTATCTGTATTTTCATTTCTTTATGTTTCATGTTTAGTTTAATACTATAATATTATAAAAATGTAGTTACTGTGATCATAAATATGTATTGTATTAGAAGAAGACGCTACATAAAGGGGTTTTTCAGCCTCAGTGGCATGTAAATCATGTTCAATAAATTCAATTCAATTCTCTCTCGCGTCATTGTATACTCTGTTTCATGTCTAATAGTAATAAGGCCTAGTTATTTTAGTATATGATTTATATATTGTAATGTATTCCAAAGTGTTGCCATACGCTAAATAAATAAATAAATAAATAAATAAATAAATAAATAAATAAATAAATCCCATCACTGGTTTATTATCCAACTAATTTATTTCCTTTAAGATTGGAGGGGGCACACTACGTATATCTCTCTCTTGGTCCCGCTTCAAATGGAGTCGCGGAAGAGGTGATATGAATGAATATGGCGTTTTTCAAGGCTATAAACCCTTTATGACAGTGAGAGAGAGAACGTAGTGCATTTCTTAGAACTAAACTGTGTCATTTCCGAAGTGGAAATTTAGTGACATCACTCACTAGACAGGCTAAACTCTGTTGGTCAAAGTGAAGCAATGCCGTTTCATGAATGAAAGCATTACGAATTAAATTATGATCTGTAGTCATCACAGCATTCCTCATCTTAGATGTTGACCTAGTGATAAATTGCACACTTGGTTCAGTTAAAGGCTTCCGAACAGTGATTACATCTCCTTAACCTCTAAGTTTACAGAGATGTGAGGCAGTGGAATTATTAATGGAGTTTATTGGGTTCTCACTAGTCTCGACTCCTTGGATGGATGAACAGCGTAGCGTCCTTCCTTTCAGAGGTTCGACTTCCGGTCGGGCCGGAGATTTAGCCGCGTCGGGTTATTTCATCTAACTTGGGACTGGGGTTGTATTCATCTTAATTCACACCTCTCCACAATGCACACACATCAAACCAACCCCCGCGGCATGAAACTGAATACAGTCACTGCGGTAGAGCCCAATCCTGGCTCAGTCCGGTGGTATTTGAAGATGCTCAAATACGTCAGCCTCGTATCGGTAGATTTGATGGTGATTATGATTGTTGTTTAAAGGGGCTTAACAGTTAGGTCATCGGCCCCTAACGATACGAGGTGTACCGAAATGAAACTATAAATTAAAACTTCAAAATGTATCCATTGACTAGAAACTAAAAGGAATGATTAAAAAAAAAATGACTATGAATCCAGAACAATCAGTGGATCCGATTCACAGTGCCTTGCTTTTTGGGATTCTTGTTGTCCACAGGGGACACAAATCCAGGTCACCGGCCCCTCGTTACTACTAATCACTGGTAAAGTAGAACCATGATGTTTCTCCTATAGTAGTACTACTAATCACAGGTAACGAAGAATCATTGTGTTCCTCGCATGGTGGTACTAATCACTGGCCACGTATATTCATGGTAGTTGCTCGTATAGTGGTACTCATCACAGGCTACGAATACTCATGGTGTT
Organism: Anabrus simplex; assembly: GCF_040414725.1. NCBI lineage: Eukaryota > Metazoa > Arthropoda > Insecta > Orthoptera > Tettigoniidae > Anabrus > Anabrus simplex. The sequence continues at coordinate 189,681,159 of NC_090270.1, forward strand.
GCTCATCATATGCAATGTAGACTCACGGTGTATTACACATTATGGCACCACCCACAGGCAACACAGACCAGTGTTATATCACTGGAGTGCACTGAACCCCATCCACCCCAGCGCTGCTGGGGTAAATAGCTTTGTATTACCCATTTTTTTTAATTCCTTAGAACTTTTTATAATGTTCAAAAGATTGCGAAGATCTAGGCCAAGCCAAGTACAGTTGTCTCGACAATCCGCTCGCACCACCGCAGTTCAGCTTCTCCAACGAGCTGGGTTTCCTTGCCGGCGCGAGAGATAGCTACCACCAGCGAAATTTAAGGTCGCTTGGGTGACGCATGCACTTGAAGCTTCCTCGAGGCGGAGATGTCCCCCCTACCCCGACAGCAATTTACGACGACAGAACAGCTAGTTGGGAAAGGTATGTTAGTTTTAATACTTGACACTCGAAGTGTTCAGTGACACACTAGAGACTACAAGAAAAATATCAATATGTTAACAGTATAGCCACTTGCACATCGTCTTGCTAATAAAAACCGAGCCATTTTATGAAGTCAATTTTATTATAGAAAAATATATTTAATTCTTGGGTTTTCGAGTATTTCATTGATGGCTCATGTAGAGTAGGCCTATGTTTTCCGATAGCCGCAGAAACATATTTAGGTTACCCAGCATTAATACACAGCTAAGCGCGAAGTAAATTATTTTTGTATTTGGTTGCCTGAGATGGTATATGGTGAATTTTTGTAGTGTTCCTCTTGTATTAAGATGAAGGTTTCGAGAGTTCTGTGGCATTCTTCATGAATATAACGTGTTAAACGTCGTGACGAATATTTTCCCCCGTTTGTCGTTGATGCACGTACACTCAGTATGCGAGTGAAACTATAAAACTTCAGGGACGGTAAAATACCAGCTATCTTTTGCTGATTCAGTTTAGTTAGGCATTTCCGGAAACCATAAAAGTGTAGTTAGTGGAACGGAAAAACTTTTTTTTTGCTAAGGGCTTTACGTCGCACCGACACAGATAGGTCTTACGGCGACGATGGGATAGGAAAGGCCTAGGAGTTGGAAGGAATCGGCCGTGGCCTTAATTAAGGTGCAGCCCCAGCATTTGCCTGGTGTGAAAATCTAAAACCACGGAAAACCATCTTCAGGGCTGCCGATAGTGGGATTCGAACCTACTATCTCCGGATGCAAGCTGACAGCCGCACGCCTCTACGCGCATGGCCAACTCGCCCGGTACGAAAAAACAAATAATATTAGACCTAATAGTTAATATACATCACTCCACGTATCTTTGGCGTCAGGTAGGGTAGGCCAAGACGTTTGACAAGGAAGTAGAGAGCTGCAAGAGAGCGATGCTAAAGAGGTTGGAGATCTGCTTTTACGAAGTCTTCGTGAATAATCGCTCGCTCTGCGTCGCCCGGGCGATCGCTTCCCACTGTAAAAGGGCGCTCACTTTCAAACTATGATACGTGTTGGCTGTACCACAAATACAGTCCTCTGAAATAGTGGTGTGACATGTATGTACGTACAGTACAAGCTAACAGTAGCAACTGAGCGTAAAATAAGTTCTATAATTTTATTTATGTATTTTCAATTGGCGCTCTTCTTCCATACGTTGCTGTGTCGCACATGTGGATTTGACCGTGTTTTACGACCGAGTGCCCTCCCTGACGCCAACCATATGTAGAGGGATGTAATCACTACTGCGTGTTTCTGTGGTGGTTGGTAGTGTGGTGTATTATCTGAATATGAAGAGGAGAGTTGAGACAAACACCAATAACTAGTCGCCGAACAGGAATTAATCAGACGCGATTAAAATCCCAGACCCGGTCGGGAATCGAACCCGGGACCCTCTGGGTCGAAGACCTCAGCCAAGGAGTCGGACAAATCATAACCTCCATTAAATGTGACTAACATCCAGCTTATTTTCATACATTATACAACCAATATGGAAGACTTAACATCCGTATTGTTTGCTATTCTTTATGAAGCTCCGCGTCCCATCTGATTAACCGCATTTTTATTTTATTTCAGCCACTAGCGCTTTTTTTGTAGCCCGCCTGGTGGGCATAATCGTTAAAGCGTTGAAGTCTGAACTGACACCGAGGTTAGCTGGTTCGAGTCCCGTTCGTCGAAAACGTTTTCACCATCAGAATGTTGGCTGGCAGGGTAGGGGAGGTGGTGGTATACAATTTCTAATCACTAGATTGCCTGCCAAAAGCCTGGGTTAAATTCCAAACCTCTCCGCAGTGCTCACATGGAGTGAGGGCATATGACGCTGTTGTGATCGAAGGGGGACGTTAAGCCTTGAGCAGACCCCTTGGTGCTATTCGACAGGAGAAGGCTATGTGCCGACACCGGGTTTCAACCCCTCTCTTCCTACTATCATTTATCACGTCATTCATTTCATCTCATTAACTCCTCTTATGAGGTTGGCGTCAGGAAGGGCATCCGGTTATTAACAACCCACGACAAATTCATCTCACCTCATACCGACACCGTAGAGAAACGGGACAAACAGCCTAGCGCTTTTCTTGTTAACGTCACCTCATAGATACAGCAGAAAAAGTATCTCTATTAAAAAAAATCAATATAATTATTTTTGTATGAAAAATGTTTGATAATTATCTGCCCACAAATTAGTAGTAGCAGCTAGAACTTTTTTCCTGCTTATTTAATATTTCTGGCATTATATTCTCCCCAATCACGAGCAGCTCGGACACGTGATATTCTTGTAGGGTCACTCAAAATGTCAACAGTATCAACATTACCATATTTTGCTCCAAAAACCACTAACTTTCTAAATTAAGTTTGTAAACTGTGGTCTGTTGATGTGTTGCCGTATCCACAGCACTTCAACGCAGCATCGAAAAATGTCTCATCTCAGAAGTGACGGAGGGCCAAGCTGTCTTTTCAAATAATTTAATAGAAGCACTGGACAAACCCCGCGTATTTTAAAATATCCTTTACTTTTCCCAATTCAGTTCAAGCAGAGTTTGTGGCAGCGTTTTCCTTCTCTCTTCTGCTACTACAGTATAAGCTCTCAAGATTTAATTTTAGTTTTGGCACATTATTTGGCATGGTGTCTTGCATCCTCTTACCATCGCAGAAATAGTGTCAGAGTTTCTACTTAAGGTTGACAGTGTTGTACCATCAAGAACATTCGTCTTTACGCTTAATTAGTACTGTAGGCCTACTTGTTAAAGCTGTAGTTTACCTACGAGAGGAGCATTTATCCAACACAGATTACTCTCCTGTAACACTGAACTTCAAAAGCTTCTGATCTCTTTAGTTATTGTCCATATTTCACTTCCATTATACAATGCCACGCTCCACACGAAAGTCTTCAAAACCACATTTCTAATTCCTATACCAGTGTTCGAAGTGAGCACATTTGAAAAATATCCTGTTTTATTTATGACCAATATGTTGCATTAACATTTACTGGATGATATGAAAGGATATCACTTTTAAGACTCTTGACATCAGGAAGGCGGTTTTAATTTCGAGAATATTTTGGAGAAATTAACTCGTTTGTGATGAAGCTGCACTTAAATATCTGTATAAACAATACTGTTATGAATACGTCATTTCCTAGCACATACCCTTCTTCCTCACTGCCAAGCCTTATGTTTTCTTAATTTCCTAAGAAATTAATTCTTGAAAGCGTAACACACAGCTGTTCCTGTTCTTCATTTCTTGCGATCCGTACTTTGTGTGTGAAATTTGTCCAGTTTTATGGCCGGATGCCTTTCCCGAAGCCAACCCAATGAGGATTTATTCATTATTACGTATGTTGGTAGAGTTGTGTGTTTGGAAGAACAAAAACAGTCCGTTTCCAAGCCAGTGGACTTGAACACACGCTGAAAAATCCCCGCTCCGGCCAAGAATTAAACTCACGGACCTCTGAACAGAAGGATACAATGCTGAATTTAGCCAAGGAGGCCGACAGGAAAATACCAACTCTGAGGAATATACCCTCGCTGTTGAAGGATTTTCCTTGCGTTTTGTTGAAAAAGGCTATTTTTGCCGTGTAAGATTATCTTGTGAAAAAACTTTCATTCAGATCCCCGAGGGAATTTTCAGTCACTAAGTATTCCTACATCATTGTACGTTAAGAGATCAGTGTGCAAACTTACAACTCCTAGGATTTCCAGTTTGATAAATGTATTGATTTGTAGAATCCCCTCCGTTCTGTCCCTCCTGTGAATTCATAATTCCAAAATGTCCAGGTAGATTCTTACAAGGGAGTAAGAGTCTTTTTGTAATTTTCATTTCTTTCGAAACCTTCCCTTCCTTTTCGGGATCAATATGTGAATATTCGGTCACGAAGTAATCTTGGACCTATATGCAAGTTTGTGGCTTCCAAGGCTTCTTGTCAGAATTTTTGTTAGCATTGCTTCTGCTAAGACCTACTATCATATGTCGCAGATAACAGACCGAGTTTTGAAAATTTTATGTAAGAAAGTTTCTTGTTGTATGGTCGTACTTTTTGTTCCCGTGTGTGTTTCCCATGGTAAATATACCATATAGAGAAGAATAAACCTAGTTCTGAAGTCAAAATGAAGAGTTTTTGCGCCTATGTCCATGTAACAGTTTTTCTTCTACGTGTGGGGAAAGTGTAGTGAAAGTTTCGCCGTACCTTTCTGATGAACTCTGTACATAAAATTTCCGGTGGAAATGTGACCAAATGAAGTAGACCATCGCAATTACCATTACCTTAGTCAACAAAACAAGATGACAGACACCTCTTCTTACCCGTGTCGTCTCAAAACTCTCAAATTCCAGGAAGAGAATTAGTAAGAACAGGTTTCTCTACCTGGGCCAGTCTCAAAACTCACGAGCAGGACCAGTTCTTCTTTGAATGGATAAATGTCCACCCTATTACTGATGGGATAATGGAATACTTTTAATAATCGAATAATTTCCATCCGATTATTTTATAAATATATATATATATAATCGAATGAGTTTCAAATATCATTCAGTTATATCGCACAGAATAATCGGATGCGATATGAGTATTTTTTTTCGGTCAGATAGACAATCTATTGAAATAAGCGAATAGGTGAACTCTTACGAAAAATAGAAATGCGTCTTTTTTAAAATTAATCTCCAAGTGTTGAAACTAAATGAGTGAATTAACTTTCTTGATCTTAAATATCTCTAAATAAAACTCCTTATTCAAGTAAATGCCGCCTTCTGGCTGCATAATGGAACTAAGCCCCAGTACTACCAATTGACAGTTTCTATGGCTCGGGGACTGGGTGTTCGTGCCGTCTTCAGCATTGGACTTCATCTTAAGTAGGGTCTCATCCTTACACACGTGCAGGTCACCATTACGGCGTCAACTCTGAAGACCTGCACTAGACCTCCTCGGAGGCCACACGTCATTATTATAAATTTATGTGAAAGGTAAAAAATGCATTATATTAGCTTTAAGACAATAGCAAAATAGGGGCGTGCCATTCCAGCTGATGAGTCCAAATGGCACGTCTGGACGAAACTCTGCATAATGCACACGGCCTAACCACCCAAAAGCTGGTTCTATTGCTGTATTTTAATATTATTATAAATAATTATTATTATTATAAATAATAATAATAATAATAATAATACACCTCGGTCTCTTTAATTTACCAGTCATTATTCTTCCCCGGTGGGTTGGTTTGGCAGAATAACATCCACAGAATCCCCTGTCTGTCGTAAGGGAAGTGTGAGTCACCGGGCACCTCATCCCTCGTGTGGTCATCGCAAGCACATGCTGTCCAGAGTCGTGAATTTTGAGACTCATTAGAATGTTTACTTTAGCTACCAGTTTGTATTCGTGAGTTTTGATAACTAATTTTAGGCCGTGAGTTTTGAAACTCGTGAGTTTTGAGACGTAACCTTCTTACCGAGAATCGAGTTATCGTGACCTTAGCCAACAGAAAAACATAATAGGGACTTCCTTGGTGAGGAATCTCTGAACTATCGAGATAGTGAACAGCACAAGATTCCTTACTGAGGAATCTATTTTCCAGTTGAGTTATCGTCTCTTTAGCCAATTGAACGAAGTAAAGGGTACCTTATTCTTGCTGAGAAATGTAACTACCATAACCTTAAATAACGAAATGAAACAAGAACTTCTTCCTTGGTGAGAAATATATCTACCAGTTAAGCTACCGTTCCCTTGGCCAACAGAACAAGACAAAGGGAACTTCCTTCCTTGTGTGCAATTGAGCTACCGAGACCTCAGTCAACATAAGAGGTTGGTGGGGGAAGCTATTCCTTATTGTGGAATAAAGTTACCATCCCTGAACTCAGTTACCTGAAATGTAAGAGGTTCCTTGTTCCATGCGAAAGTGGTCGTGAAAATTCGAGAGACTGAAAAGAAAGGGCATTTCTTGGTTGAGTTCTAAAAATTATATTTAGGGTTTTGATATTAGTCAAGCCAACTGGTGGCCATAATCGTTAAGCCGTCAGGTCTATATGGCCTGACCGTGGTTAGCCGGTTCGAGTCTCGTTGGTCGAAAACATTTTCACCATCAGAATGTTAGCTGACAGGATAGGAGACATGGCATACAATTTCTAACCACTATATAGCGTACCAAAAGCCTACATTTAATTTCAAATATCTGCAGTGTTCATATTAAGGGAAGACACGCTGTTGGTGATTCATCCGTCGGATGGAGGCGTTAAGCCTTGAGCAGACCCCCTTGGTGCAGTAGGCTATGTGCCGGCTCCAGGTTCCACCCTCTTCCTACCTACTATCATATGTCACGTCATGCATTTCACCTCAGGAACTCCTCTGATGAGGCTGACGTTGGACATACAACTGGGTGCTAGCCCTTGTGTATATAAACAGAGGCCACCGCTTTGAGTGGTTAATACATCCAATGTCCTAACAGCCTTATAATCGTTCAGTGTTAAAAGCGGCATTGATGAGAGTGGTAAGCCTGCTGTTGCAGATCGAGCGGACAGCACAAGTCGTCTAGCAAGTGTCAAGTGCGACGCTCGCGGAGGTCAGGCGTTCCGCCGCAATGGATACAATGAGTAATTGGTTCGTACGGTCAGTTCCGAGAACCATAACAAGTCATGAGAAGTCTTTTACTAGTTACGTAACACTCGCATCTACCAAGTCATGTGCTATAAAACATCACATTCCCACACTTCCGAGGGCAAATCGATTTGGCTGCTTGCTGTCGATCATCGTGAAGGTTTATGGAGCAGTTAAGCCCGGGTACATTTCTGCAAGAGATTTTACTGCCTCTTTTTAGAAATAACAATTGAACATGGAGGTCACTTCATTTAAATCGCCCGAATAAAAAAGTGAATAGCATGTCTTACAGTATATGGACACCGTAGGAACATGAACGTACACACCGTTGTGTGCGATTTAGCGCATCAGCTGGATCCTCTGCCACTAATTCGGTACTTGTTTGATGATGCAGATTACTAATTCAGCTAAGAAGAAATATGGGTTAAAATTGCATTACTGAGCAAGTGACTGCTTTTTGGGTCACGTAGCTATCCACTTGTCGCGGGAGGTAGTGGATACGAACCCCACTGTCGGTAGCCCGGAATATTTTTCGTGGTTTCACATTTTCACTCCAGCCAAGTGCTGGGGCTGTACCTTAATATTGCTCCCTCTCCTACCCCATCGTCGCCACAAGACCTATCTGTGTTGGTGCGCGGTACAGCAAATTGTAAATATACATTACTAGCTGATGTACCCGTACTTTGCTACGGGATTCTCAAACTGATGTCAATAGGAATGTAGCGATTAAAAGCAATGTTATCATATAAAATACTAGATTAAATGAAAAGAACGCACATTTTCTCACCTTTAACAAACAGTACTACGGTGCCGATCTAACCGTCCAAAGTTACGGAGCTGGAATGACCAGGCCGCAGACAGCCGTGAGCACTCCTCTGCCATTATTCCGTTAAGTATGCACGCTGCTCATTCCAACCAGTGCCTCAGAGTAGGAATTGAATAGTTGGAATACTATAATGAACTAGTGTGTTACGTTGTAGTATCAGAAAATTTATGAACCAGAGGAATGGCATGCTAAAGAAGAAAGTTATCTAACTCCTAAACTACTTCCCACCAATATTCAGGCAGGCTGTTATACTCTGTACGACCGGGCAAGTTGGCCGTGTGGTTAGGGGCGCGCAGCTGTGAGCTTGCATCCGGGAGATAGTGGATTCGACGCCACTGTCGGTGGCCCTGAAGATAGTAGTATTCCGTGGTATCCCATTTTTATACCAGGCAAATGCTGGGGCTGTACCTTAATTAAGGCCAAGGCCGCTTCCTTCACACTCCTAGCCCTTTCCTATGCCATCGTCTCCATAAGACCTATCAGTGTCGGTGCGACGTAAAATATATATTTTTAAATACTCGGTACGCAGCAGTAATCCTATCTATCGGAGATGAATGGCAACAGAAAACACAAAGCACATCACAACAAACAACGGTCACTATGATGTTATTGTTGACCAATTTTATGAGCTTTCTATATTGTAGGCCTTCACATTTAGTTTTATTCCGACTCTGTGATATTAGGTAGTCTTATAAAATTTTATAGTGTAGACTGTAGTTCCTTTTTCTCCGACTTTACAAGCCGATTTTTATTAAATTCTGTTTACTGATTTTCTCGTGACTCGTCGCTGATACGGACTTAGTAACAAAAATCCAAATTTATGAGTATCTCTGATCATTGTTGGCACGGTAACCATGTGAAAGACATAAATGACCGGAAACTTAATACTATATAACTTTAGTTATGTAGCATTTATCGATACGGCCACTAATAATATAAATATTTGAGAATTACATTTTAGGTCTTCCCCTAAACTACCTATCCACTAGGCGTGAATACAATTATTTACAGCCTATATTCTAGAGATTTATTTCCCGACTTTGCATATCGATTTTCATTAAGATAGGATTATTTGGAATTATATTTTAGGCCTTCCCCTAAACTACCATTTTTCTCAGCATGAATACAATTATTTATAGCCTAGATTGCAGCAACTTATTCTCCGACTTTGTCAACCGATTTTCACTAAAATACGACCATTACTAACAAATATTTGAGAACTAAATTTTAGGCCTTCCCCTAATGTACCATTACACTGAGTGTGAATAAAATTATTTATGGCCTAGATTGTAGAGACTTATTCCCTGATTGACTACCAATTTTAATTCAATTCTCTTCAGCCGTTTTCTCGTGATACGTGTACAGACAGATGGAAATCACGGAAAATTAAAAAGTGCATTTCCTTGTTACTGTGGACAAGACTGATACAGAAATACCACCCTTTTTAAATTCTCAGCAATGTACAGACAAAACTCATATATAGATATATCGTTGCGCCTCAACATACCGTTATGAGAATGTGGAGAGGAGAAATACTGACCCGCAGCACATGTATTACTTGGAACGAAAACTCAAAGATACACAGTTCATGCAGTAATGAACCTTAGATGACAGAACCTTTCTGATCGGAGTTCTAAGATGAAATATTATTACACAGTGAATTTGCTAGGCGTAACGACTATATACTGTACATTTATAGCCACTCTAGAAATGTTTCCCTACGGTTTCCGCACTTCCACACTGCCACATTTTGTTAATTTCAAGTTCCAGCTATGGTAAAACTCTCATGCGATATCCCAGGTCCCTTAACAACAACAATTTGAAGGAAGTCTCAAGTTCAATATGTTCACTGGGCGAAATTTACATTTATAAATCATTCACATTGAGTTATTCATGCGAGAACCTTACGTGAGAAGATAGATTCTTGCGTATTAAGTATTAATATTCAAGTCACCTGGCTCATTTCGGTAGGCCCGGGTTCAATTCTCGGCCAGTCGAAGATTTTAATTCTGTGCTGAAGGCAGGAATATTAGTCACCCAGTCTGGTGAGACAGCCGAGGGGCAGATTATACGAGAGCAGAGAATTCGGTGACGAAAGCCAAGCAATGCGGCTAAGAATATAATCACGCTGACCACATAACACTTCACTATCTACAGACCAACTGCCTGGCCAACAGTCCTTTTGTCAGGACAAGGTCTAATGGGCTGCATGTTCGATTAGGCTTTTGTAAGTGATCAACACATAATTAACATTAATTTTACAATAATCCATAAGGGATTTTGCTAGTACTTAGAATCTATGTTAGGCTTAAGTTATTCCTCCAGGCAGAATTTCGTTAATATATTGATAAATTCTATTTACATTAGACTGTTTGGCAGAATAGCTGGCTTCATAGCTTGAGTCACACCACGGAAGTAATAATAGAAATATTTTCCAGAAATAGCGCTTTTTAAAGTGGTCGCAAGGAGCACATGTTTCAACTCGTAAGTTCGAAAATAGCTGGTAGCATGTACAGCGAGAATTTGGGCTTGTTTTGTAGCTCTACTGATCGCATAACAAAACGCGACATTCATCAAAATTTCAACAGATAGTCTGGTGCCGGTAAGTCTGAAGTACACGTTTCTTTAAAAGGCATGTACCAGGCAATAAAACGCGCCGAAATATAGCTTGAAGATATTTTCCAACGTGATATTGCACTAACGTTTAGCATAATTTTAATTTTGACGGCTATGGAAAAACAACGCTTTGCCTACAAGGTAAGTTCTAAGTAATTAATAACATATTTTCATTAAATAAATTCCGTGGTCTCTAAAAACCACCAAATCACAAGCTAGAAGAAATTTATTGGAAAAATTTCGTTTCCTTTTGCAGGAAACCTGCTTTCGATTATATATAAATTTTTAAAATTTCAAGTCGGTTACCTTGAAGGAACAGAATCTGTGAGTTTCCTAATCTACGAATTTTGGAGAGTATGAAGTGTGGTACTTATTTGGAATTGGATCCGGTCGGTGATAAATGTGTCAACTGATGCCTTTGTTCAAAGAATTTCTCGCGAGGAGGAAAATTTCACAATGCTAGCAAAGTGAAGAAACAGGTCACCTCAGTTCATAAAATTTGTTTTACTGAACAGATATTAATTTAACTGGTCATTTCAAAGCTTTCGAGAGGTAACTTCAAGATTCAAATAGTTTTCCCTACTTTCAAGTCAGTTTTTGCACGAATGCAGCTTGCTTATTGATTAATTTTTAGGCTTGTTTATGTAGCTTTTGGGCTTTTGCCGTGTCGAGAAAATAAGGAGAGATTCTTCATATTTGAGAGATTTTACTCCTCGTCGTCAGAGGAGTAAACACGTCTGTCCACGAGGAAGATTTCTCTAAAAACGACTTTCAATTTGAGAATACTTTATAGTTGATCTATCGTAAGTGGTTCTCTCGTTCGTCACCAGATGGCTCCCTGCGCGCTAGTCTCCCGAGTGTGAAGTGAGAACGCCATTTTAGTTCCCAATTAAGAGGTTTCCCGTTCAATGCTTACGCGAGTTGCGAAATGGACACTAAGGTCATCAGATGAATCAAAAGCGATGGTAGAGGAATTTGATAGAGATATATAAAATAAAGTGCAAGGAAAGACTGAAATGAGATGAAGATTAAAAGAAAAGTGTGTAAAAGTCAAAAAGATAAAGAAAGGAAAATATGTATGCGAGTTGGGCGGGGGTGGGGGTAAAAGGACGTACTACTATACTATCCAGAGGCAATGTGCACACCCGTTGCACTGCCAACACACTTCGTCCCACACGAGCAGCAATTTCCCGGATGGATGCATCACGTTCTCTCGTGTCAATAATGCGCCCTTTTTCAAACTCACTCATCTGACGGTACGGTTCTCGCATACATCAGTGAGGCATCCTGTATGTCTGCTCAAGTCACACTGATCCATTACCTTCTGTTTATAGCGACAACTAGAGACGGAGGCACAATTTACCAGTCTGATGGTGCGCCGAGAAATCGATGTGAACCTCGAACCTGAGGGTCGACATGATTCAGATGCTAATCATTTCTTCACACCATACTAATGCAGATGTCTTGTGAATATGAACTTCCTATCTCTAGTCTTTCAATGTGTTCTGTTTATAAACACGAGTAGTTTCGTTTTTATTCTAAATTCGTACTCTCATCACTAGATGTTTCACTCTGAGCTAGAGTCATACTTTCATAACCTGCGTACGACTGTTAATATTAATTTTTACTTATTTTCACTGCTACGTTCTGACCTTCCCCCTCCCGACATACACTTTTTTCATTTACACACTTGTTTTCATCGTCATCTCTATTCTATCCTTATTAGTCTTATCACATTGTATTTTATTTATTTCTTCAATCACATTCCACACCCAACGTATGATTCATCTGATGACCTTGGCTACTTCGCAACGCATATGCGGTACTAAACAGAAAACTTCTTAATTGGAGCTAAGATGAAGTCGTCAATTTCCACTCGGAAGTGGAGTGCATAGTGAGCCATCTGGCGACGAACGAGAGTACCACACGCAGTAGACCTTTTTACAATTGGCTTTACGTCGCACCGACACAGGTTTTATTGCGACGATAGGATAGGGAAGGGCTAGGAGAGGGAAGAAAGCGGCCCTGGCCTTGAGACACAGCCCCAGCATTTGCCTGGTGTGAAAATGGGGAAACCACGGAAATCTATCTTCAAAACTGTCGGTAGTGGGGTTCGAACCCACTATCTCCCGAATGCAAACTCAAAGCTGTACGCCAAACCTGCTCGGTTTACAACAGACCAACGGAAAAGTATTCTCAAATTCAAACCGTCATTAGAGAAGTCTTCCTCATAGACAGGATTCTTTTCTCATCTGAAGACGAAGAGCAAATTCTCCGCGAAACGTAAAGAACTACTTGTTTGCTTGACACAGAAGAAGCCCTAAAGCTGCATGGACACGCCTATGAATACGCGCCGTGAAAGCCACAAACCTAAATAGGTTTTTTTATTACCTTTTCAACAAACTACTTCATATGCAGTAGAACACGTTTTTAATCACATGGCACTCTGCATGTTACTCTCGCCATTTACATTCCAGACCATAATTTTTTCGCATGCAAAGGGCGATGTTCAGAGACAGCCTAGCCCAAATGTATTAATGAAGCTTGTAGGAGAGTGGTTCCAAACCTTTCCAGCAGGCGCCCCCTTCCTTTTGTAAGCTCTGCAAATCGGAAGTGCTTTCGTACTTTTATTACAAATATTTTTTCTCACACACGCTTATATTTGAGAATAATAAACGAGAAGATTTCACAGAGTTAATAAACTAATCTTAAAATGAACCAGTATGTGTGCCTGAAACAAGAACATGAACTGAAACCATAGCCTTGTGAATGAAGTGTCAGTTCCTTCACATCTGAAGTGTAAACCTGAAGATAAGAACAAAAGTTATGCCCGTGCGGGTTATGGAGGTCCTTGGTGGGGCGATAGGTAAAGGCTTCCACTATCCATAACCCGACGCTTGATGAGGTAGAGTGGTTAACTCTACGCTCGGCCGCCTTTGTCCCCAGGAATTAACCTGGTACTCATTTTGGTGTAGGCTGATTGAACCTCAGGACCATATGCAACTTCGGAAGTGGAAATATCCTTAACTTCGTGACGGGAATCGAACCCACGTCCTTCCGGGTGAACCGAGTACGCCTTTACCACCTCGGCCAGGCAGCCCCTCTGAAGTAAAGTATTGTAACTTAATTTGCATGAAAATTAAAAAGCAGGATTTGAGCCTGTGACCGAAACACTAGGAAAAGATCTATTTGATGTTCTGTGAAAATATGGACTGAGATCGTAACGTACCCATGCCTGTTACATGGCTAAATGGTAAATTGAAAAGCATAGGAACAACTTTTCACTCTTAACAGCCATTCCATAAGGTCACATGACTTTCCTCCTCCTCCTCCTCAAGCCAAAGTTATCTGTGCTCCCCTTGTTTATCTCTCACCCCGCCATGGGGGTGCAACGTTTTTCAAGACCCGAAGCTGCCCATTCTGAACAGAAATGGGTGGGTTATTGGATTCCTAAAGAATGGCCTACTCACGAAGGACTGTTAGATGTCCTGTTAGCATTTGCCAGAAATTCCTGCCGACCATGAAAGAATAAAAGGAAACTGAAACAAGGCCCACCTACAGTTTTGAAGGGATTAATATTCAGACGCGATGAGTTTGAGTTTGATCCGTCTTATCTATTTCCAGCGACTGTGGGATGGATCCTCTATAATATAAATTCCTTTCCCATCTGCCTGTTTTGGCTCTGTTCTATCATCGGGTCACAAGACCCTCCTCTAAAAATAGGAGTAACGTTTCCACATTGCCGCACTTTTAGTTGTTAAGGTTTGTTAAATTGAAACAGACCGGAGTCTAGATATTTACGCTATGTTTATTCAACAATGCACACTATCAAAATGACAGCATACTAACTAGATGGCGGATTCATACGCACTGAAAACTACAAAATATCCACTATTGCATACTCTGTAAAATACTTGATTTTCCTCATGCATAAGGTTGATCCTCCGAATATCCACTGCTGAAGTAGAATACTTTTAGCTTTTTTTTTTCTGGCATGATTTATAATGGTCAATGGTCTTCATACAACGAGTAGATGAAATTATAGGATCAGCCAATCATCAGCGATCTGCATTTAGGGCGGTCGCCTAGGTAGCAGATTCCCTATCAAGTTTTACCTCATTTACATTTATTTATAATTTGTTTACGTAGCTTTTTCTTAAACATTTTCAAGGAACTTTCAAATTTATCGAACATTTCCCTTGGTGAATTATTCCACTCTTACTCCTCCTATAAACGAATATTTGCCCCGATCTATCCTCTTGAATTCCAACTTTATCTTTATATTATGATCTTTCCTACATTTAATAGCTCCACTCAAGCTTATTCTTCTACTTGTATCATTCCACGCCAACTCTCCACTGACAGCTCGAAACACATCGCATAGTCGACCAGCTCGTCTCCTTACTTCGAAGTCTTCCCAGCCCAAAGTTGGGAACATTTTAGTAACACTACTCCTTTGTCGGAAATCTCTAAGAATAAATCGTGCTGTTTCCCTTTGAATTCTTTCCAGTTCTCATATCAAGTAGTCCTGCAACTCATTTACTACTCTATACAGTACAACATCATCCGCAAATATCCTTGTCTGAAATTCCAGATCATTACTCATTTATATACTTAAGAAAACAAAGGTCCAATATCACTGACCTGCGGAACCCCCTCTTGAACATCACAGGATCAGTTAACGCTTCATCTACTCTGAGTTCTATTTTCTGGAAGTGCAACCACACATTCGACCACTTTTGTCTAGTCCAGTTGCCCTCATTTTTGTCGGTAATCTCCCATAATCTACCCTATTAAAAGTTTTGGATAGGTCAATAGCGATATAGTCCATTTAATCTCCTGAATCTAAAATATCTGCTGTATCCTGCTGGAATCCTACAAGTTGATCATCAGTGGAATAACCCTTCCTAAACCCTAAAACTGCCTTCTATCAAACCAGTTCGTAATTTCTCAAAAGTGCCTAATAAAATCAGAAAGAATGTTTTCCCAGAGCTTACAAACTACTTATAATTTTCCGCTTTATGTTTACCATCCTTTCCCCTGTACACTGGGGTTACTAATGCAACTCTCCATTCATTTGGTATAGCTCTTTCATGCAAACAGTAATTAGATATTTCAGATGTGGTACTCTATCCCAAGTCATTGTCTTTAATATACCCTCAAATTTTAATCCCAGCTGCCTTTCTAGATTTCAACTTTTGTATATTTTTATAAATGTCTTATAGTCAAATTTCAGTATTTAGCCTTTATTAGTCGCCTCCTCTATCAGGACTTATCTTTATATCCAACTACATTTACATATTACTGGCTGAATACTTCTGTAAGTCCTCGCAGATAAACTCTCCTTGTTCATTAATGATCCCAGAAATGTCCTTCCTGGAACTACCTAGACGTGTCCATCCATTGTTCCTTAAAATTCATGTGACTTCCAATTATTATACTTGCCATCATTTTGTCCTTAGATGATTAGATCGAACATAGCAGGAGCTTCGGTGACCTCTCAGTGTACTAAAAAGGCTTTCCATTGTCTGTACATTATCGTAAGATACAGAATAACAGAAAATATGAACGGGAAAGATAAGTTAGAGCTACAAAGTATTCGTCTGGATTGGTCAGGTTCGGGCTAGTGACAAGACCATGGGAACAAAGAAAATAGTGGCATTATTTAGTTTCAGGCTGTCTTGGTTTTTTCTCTTCTATATAAGTAAGAATTTTTGAATGGGTGGGTTGGGTCCTGTCATGTATCGAGGATTCCAACATATGAACCGAATACCAAAACGCCACCGAAAATAGTTACACATTGTCAAGCAGCTGTTAATATTTTGACTGTCAACAACAATGCATCGAATTTGTAAATATCCATTCATTTGAATTGTAGTATGTTAACATTAAAATCGGTACAGTATACAGTGCGATTCAGTAGCCCCTTCCAATATCGTTTGCTGCAGCCCAACCAACGTGCACATGGTTATAGGGGTGCTATTCCCCTGCAGGCGTACTGCATGGTACTAATGTTCAGCGAGCCCATTTTGCACGACTCTGAACCCTAGCGACAAGTTACACCATCTGTTCGCAAAACATGACGCCTCGAAATCATGCAACAACGTCCTTTTACCACGTAACTATGTTAATGTGTCGTGCCTCGTGACCACGTGTAATGAAGAGGGGAATTATTGCATAAAACTAGCTAACAGTGCAGTAATTAGTGTCTTAAACACCGAACCGGATGGCGTATGTAGTCTGCTCTCGAGGTACTACCAGCATGTTTCCAGCAGTGTAGTGTAGCGGATGTGGTTAGGCGTTCGCCTAGCAATCGACGGAATGTGCTAGCGGCGGTTCAAATCTTGCATCGTTCAAGTATTTTTGCATTGGTATGATGTTTGAATACGTAAACACCGGCCCACGTTTGCCACGTTCAAACAGTAGAATTACGCTGTTATTTATCTTGTGCCCTGCGCATACTCCGATGGTTCGTGCCTGAATGTACTGTAATCTCTGCTGTCATTCGGCATGTTTTCCATAGAGGAATACGTTGACATGCTCCTCACTTCTGGGGAACAAGACAAAACGCGTGCGCGGCACTACGTCTGTACCAGGAACGATATCCCGACAGGCGACACGCGGCTGCTACAACATTCCGCCGTGTTGAAAGACGCCTAAGGGCAACAGGCGTGATTTCTAACCAGCCACCAGTCCACGATAGGCCCGTTACATCGTGTGAAACAGAAGAGGCCGTTCTGGAGGCAGCTCGTAATAATCCACATATTAGTACAATGGCGATTGCACGACAGGTGAATACCAGCCAGCCATCCGTCTGGCGAATACTGCATGAACATAAATTTCACCCGTACCATCTTAAGCTACACCAAGAGCTCCATGCGCGGGATTTCGAAGCTCGAATGGAGTTCTGTCGGTGGATATTAGGCAGGCTGGACAATGGTGCAACATTCGTATCGTATATCTTGTTCTCAGATGAATCGCGCTTCCACAATCATGGGAACGTCAATCGCCACGACATGCACAATCGGAGTCCGGACAATCCTCACTGGGTACGACAGGCGGCCCATCAAGTACGATGGGGAGTGAATGATATGGAATCTTGGGAATCTCCTGATTGGATCTTATTTTTATGAGGGCCATTGGACGGGCCTACGCTACCTGCACTTTCTGCCTCAGGAACCCCCAGTGCTGCTGGAGGATGTGCCCTTGCATGATTGTTTGACGATGTGGTTGGAACAGGATGGAGCTTCACCACATTCGACTTTGCCCGTTCGTAACCACCTGAACGAGGAACTGCCAGGGAAATGGATAGGACGAGGAGGCCCTGTTTCTGGCCCCGCCAGATCACCGGATTTTACGCCGTTAGACTACTACTTGTGGGGATATTTGAAGAACGGCGTTTACACTCAAACGCCGGAAAATCCCGACCTGCTCCGGCAACTCATCACGGACGCCTGCCGAGCAATTACACCTGGAATGCTTCAGCGCGCAAGACGTTCTATTGGACACCGCGCCCAAATGTGCATAAACCAAAACGGCCATCACATCGAGCATTTGCTGCGATAAAACATTGCCAGGGCAGTTGTGTTCCTATTATTTCCGGTCTGTATGTGTCCAGTCTGCTAACTAATCGGCCCTTCTTAGGGCCACAGACACATTCATTCACAAAAAACTTACATGAAAGCGGGTATTGAACTTGCATTGCGTGCGGTACGTATTAAACAAATATTTAAAAATTTGTTACCTTCGTCCCGGACTCGAACCTCCCACCTGACATGCAAGCACTCTCCGCCACGTCTTTACCAACTACACTACGTTCCGTTCGGCACACTGGGAAGTTTATAGCTAGTATTGGTTTTTACTGTGCTCACAATATCAATTTAGTGTTTCGCCGGCGTGTCAGGTTCATATGATCTAGAAGGCACACGCATGTCTTCCAGTGTTTAATACGAGTATAACATTACGGCGTCCTATCATGGTGAGGGGGTAAATACCAAGATATCTGGTTGTGTTGTCTGAGCATAGCGGTAGGGCAGATGTTTTCAGGACGGAATGAATATTGTTTCTTAAAACTACATTGAAAGCAATGGTTGAATCACGCTGCATACAGCATGTTTTGTACAAAATAATCAGAAAACTGCAATTATTCGTATATATGCACGTATGTTGAGAATATGCGTGTATTACGTGCATATGCATTGATATACGCAATGAAACTTAGGCATTCTATTTCAAATTATATAAATGGTATATTCCCTATGGTTATATTATATCTTGAAACGAAACGTGCAAATAAGCCTAAATCCGTTCTCTACTGATGATACTTTGATAGAGTCCTCCGACGTATGTTTAGAATTCCATGTCTACTGGGTAGACTACCTGGCAGAATCTGAATGGTACCTGGGGTTATATTAATATATTTATTCCATAAATTGTGAAAATACTACAAATAATATAATCTACTGGTAAGACTCATTTTTAATAAGTTACACATTCGGTATTACCAGAATAACCTTACGCCATTGAACTAAAATAAAAACATCAAGATTTATACCAAACTAAAAATATATGTGGCAATAACACAGTAAATATCAACATGGAAACTTCGTAAACTTTACAACTTGCCTAGAACCTCTGACAGCAATCACACCACGTCCAGTAAGCGAATGGATTCAAGACAGGAGAGGAGTACAAGTATCTAGAATATAGTATAGTGTGTCCGAAGAAAAGCTTCAAAAGAATGAAATACGTGATACGAATATATAAAATAAAACAAATTGTTTAACGCGTGTTTTATAAACAATCTTAGCACAAGCCGGGGTACCGATATTTTGCCCCTTAAGAATTCTTCACCATGCTGAAAGCCAACGACGCGGAACAGTGTCATTAAAAGACCGTTAAGCAACACCGACGCCAGCAGGATTATATTGGGACGAAAATCCCAGCGGCTAACCAAGTGCTTCACAAAGGTCGGCTAGCTAGACAATTCACTCCATGAATAGTAGGAGCAGTCTTACATTTCTTTTTCTTACTTCTCTTGAAAAATTGTTAGGAAGAATAAAAAGAAACCCCCCCTTTTTTTACAGGTATTATTTAAGTTGGAGTACAGAATCACGCGATATTGAAAAACATCCCTCCGTCTTGATCCAGCTTTGTAGTTAGGGTCAAGTAGCTGTGAACTTGCATTCGAGAGATGGTGGGTTCGAATCCCACGGTCAGCAGCCCTGAAGATGTTTTTATGTAGTTTCCCATTTTCACACCAGGCAAGAGCTGGGGCAGTAGTTTAAGGTCACGTTCGCTACCTTCCCTATCCTTGCGTCGCCGTAAACCTTCAATGTTTTAGTGCGACGTTAAACCACCAGCAAAAGAAAGACTTCCAGCCGTGTAGACAGTGCCGATACTAAGTAATTAGGAAAAGGCCAACAAGGGGATATCAAAGTAGCAGTAGCTTTATACAGAGTGATTCAAAATAACACCGGCAGCACACAGTATGTTGTGCGGGACAGCAAACTGATCATCTTCCAAGGGGAAATCCAAGTCTGGAAATGCTCGATTGCAGGATCACTAGATCTTTCACAGTGGTACAGTTCGCGCATGCTTGGGCTATATAATTAGCTCTCCGTGCCGCTTGGCGACTATAGACTTCACAATTGCAAGGAACATCTTGTCCACTATGGTGACATCTCTCTCTCTCTCTCTCTCTCTCTCTCTCTCTCTCTCTGATATATACACCACTTCAATACGGCCTTGCGTTGCTCAAACGACAATCTTATTTCATTAACTGCTCCACTATGTCATCTGGTGGAAAACGAGCGCCATGATTGTCAAGCCATTCACGCGACCATCATCTGTTGAGAAAACAATGGACTACGCTACCGTGCAAGAATTGCAAAGATATGTGTTTTTGTTCCAAAGGTATTAACTATCAGAGTGTCTACATTATACACACACACACACAAAGAGAGAAAGAAAAAGGGAGAAAGAGAGAGAGAGAAAATTATCGGTCACTTGTAAAAGGAAATGTTTTGAACACACATATTTCCCTTTCATACTGAATTGACTACCGTTGTCTCATTTCACCCCAAGTCAGACTTGGGTCGCGCGACATTGTCACGAAAATCCAGAGGGACAATGCCTCACCTGATTCTCACCATATGTTTAAAATACATGTATAGTGTTTACCCGCTAGTTTCCGTGATTAAGTATGGGGCCGTATATTTATCTCAATACTTTCCTGTCCCGAGCTGCTGAAGTAACTATTTTCCTGTCAACTTCAGTCTTCGCATCTGCATGCAAGTGTGGGCTCAATTACAGTCTCATAAATACTTATCTTTACTTTCCTTCAAACATATCGTGTTCGCATTGTATTACCAAGAGTCCGGAGGCAATCATTACCCGGAGCTATCCTATATTTTATCTCTAGAATCTCACTTTTAATGACACCTTTCAATGTGGACAAATATAACTTAACAGTGCGCACACACTAAAATCAGGTGACTGTTGTTGCCAACTTACTGGACATACACTGTTTTATTTCTTAACACAGCCTGAACGTGACCTACTGCTTAACGTGGTTATTATTGCTAATGCTCAGTCGAGTTTTATTTCTTTAGAAAGTTGCTTGGAACTTCATGTTAAGATTACCTGATATGGAATTACAGTCATGGTGGACAGAGCTCTAGGCCATCACATGTACAGTGCGAATGACTGCTTGCTTCCACGTGCAAACTGAACCATGTTTGACCACAGCTCGGATGAATAACGAGTTTATAGAGTTCATGCGTAATCCAGGGAAGTTAAGTTTATAAATCAATCAGCTTTTCATAAAAAGTAGGCCTTGACAATTCATTCATTCATTGCTTAGGTTATGGCGATTTAGTATTAACAATATGCGCAAAAAAAATTGAAAACTATTTTATTCTCTATGCCTGTGCTGGCGAGACCTGATGTTTACAGTGCACTGTATCTTCTGGGTAAGGGTTAGAGCAATTTTTTTTTTTTTTTTACTTTCATTGATCTGTCTCATTCTCATCCTTGGCTTTGGCAATATGGAAGTGGCTGAGGTATGAGTGATGCTAGTACATGTTTTACAATTTGCTCTACGTCGCACTGACACAGATCGGTTTTATGGCGACGATGGTATAGGAAAGGCCTAGGAACGAGAAGGAAGCGGCCGTAGCCTTAATGTACAGCCCCAGCATTTGCCTGGTGTAAAATGGCAAACCACGGAAATCCGTCTTCAGGGATGCCGACACTGCGGTTCGAACCCACTATCTCCCAGATGCAAGCTCACAGCTGCACGGCCAACTCGCCCGCTGCGATGCTAATATGCCATTCCTCGTGCAGCCAGTCCCTGCTATGAATGGTGTGAAAATATTGCTCGTAGAGTCGGTTTGTGCATGCATTTCAGTGAGCTTGGCAGACATGTATAACAGCAACTTCTGGCTCAGTGAGGATAGCAACTGGAAACTACCTCACTCCTCATTTCCATAGTACGCCTCTTCAGTGATGCCTAGGCCATCTATGACAGCTAAATGGTGGAGCTGTTAAGGATTCAACCAGCCTTTGGGCTGAGGACTGAACAAGCATTTTATTCTCACACAAGAGTCACTTAACAAGGGAAGGGCGCGTACGGGGAATCGTCAAGTGTTACGTCAATTTTGCACACACGTTAAATGAGCCAGGAATAACACAATGGCCAAAATAATTATTTCGGAAATTAACTCGTGCAACCTACAGGAAGCGTTAAAATTCGTATGTTTGAATTAGCGCGCTGGGTTACGCGGGCCGCTACACCATACCCAACCCGCATCTCGCACTACCAACAACAGATTTGAGTCCAAGGTGATATACACTTCTAGTCGTCGTATGGGACAAGTGGTTGGTTGTATAATGGTAATCAACATAGGCAAAATTACTTTTCCGTTGGAAGAAGAATGTGGAACGTGTGATATCCTCGCTTCGTCAGGTGAGGTTTGTGTAGAACCGTTGTGTGCTTTCAAAATGTTTGCCAGCAGCATCCTTGTTGCAAAGAACCTATAAAGAGTAATTTGCTTTCGTGCGTAACGTCACTTATTATACTGATTAACTTTTATTTTCACCATAACAAGTTTTATTCTATTGCCTTTATTGACCCACAATCAATGCAGGAATTGAATTATTTATCTTAATACTGATACATCATTTTCACAACTTGCTACGCAATTAGTAACGGGATAGAAGAGAAGATCAGTGGTGCGGTCCCAGCACACGCAGTCATGCGTAGCCAAACGCGGCAATTCAAACGTGCTAAATTAACGCTTTCTGTAGGTTGCACGAGTTAATTTCCGAGGGAAATATTTTGGCTGTTATTCTTGGCTCATTTAACGTGCGTTAAAATGTACGTAAGGTCCGTTATTCCAAAGTTCACGCCCTTCCCTTGTAAGAACAGTGAAACCCAATGACAGTTATTCGCGAATTATAAGGATTTCAACGAAATAAATAACGCAATTTGTACCTGAAAAATTAATTAAATCGAAAGGCCTCAGATACCGTATGCATAGATTTTAATATGATGTAGTGTAAGCTGCCTACACGTCAATTTTGACGTTCCATTTTACCCCCAACAGATGGCAGAGAAACTGGATCTCTATTGGGCGATCTATGGTAGATTTAATTTTGTCAGATTCACACCAAATGCATCGTAGAGATCTTTCACATACACATGCTAGGATCGTACGACTTGGACTCCTCCGCCCGCACTTCAAAAATCCGACTACCTCTGCCAGGTTTAAACCCATGATCTGGGAATTCGGAAGCCGACTGCCACTGATCAAAAATGAGCTATTGAATACAATTTCTTGCGAAGTATTTGTAATAACACGAACAGTTCTTTGAAATAAAACAAATATTTTGTCTTAAGCTTAGGTTCATCTGAAAACAACGATCCTTCAGCCAAACATTCTTGCTATAGCGGCTTTGCACGGGCTTACAGAGTGGTAGTGGTGGTGGTGGTGATTGTTTTTAGAGGAAGTACAACTAGGCAACCATCCTCTATGTAACACTAACCTGATAGAATTACCTGGAAGGGATCCGACGCTTCTAAAAATAAAGGTATCGGCCAAAGACAAGGGCCACGAAGGGAATAATGAAAGACTCCCTAGGCCTCGAGTGCTAATACCGTCGGGCCGGAAAAGAACAAGAGTTGACCAAGGGAGGTCGGATGGTTTAAATTAAAGTGAGGAGCCTGGCACAAGTGGAAGCACAATGCCAGGACTCAGCTAAGGGCCCCGTGGTCGCCAATCTACGCTCCCAAATTAAGATCCCCTTCTATGACAGGCAGGGTATACTGTGTCATTCTAGCACCCTCGCCCACAGGGAGAGCTCACAGGGTCCGCATCCCGGTTTTAATTACAGCCTCTTGGAATCTGTTGCAAGCGACACTTCTGCTCATATACAAGAAGGTTTCATATCGTCGCTTAAGAATGGAGACCTCATATGTAACAAACTTTATTTTATACCTGAGAAAAAACACTTTCCTGTGGTTGAAAATGAAACAAAAATTGTGCCAACAAATTATGAATTAAATTTGATAAAACTCAATCTCAATTTATTACAACAAATTAACTTTATTCTTAGATTTTCATTTTGCTCATATATGTAGAAGAGACTGTACTGTGTTCATGTTGTAACGGTTCAAATCCCGTTACAAGATGATATCTGTATTTTTATTATTCTATGATTTTATCTGTATTGTTATTATTATTATTATTATTATTATTATTATTATTATTATTATTATTATTATTATTATTAGTATTATGTCAGTATTATTATTATTTTATCTGTGATATTATTACTATTATTGTAATTATCAGTCTTATTCAATTCTATTTTGCAATGCGTGTTGCTTGCAAGATTGTACTTAGATGTATGCATATATACGTATGTGTAGATTATCATTAAATACCTGTACAGTGAGAGTTTCGATGTATCAGATGTGGCAGTGACGTTGTTATATTGCTATACCATTGGCGATTCTGCCAAGTCATCGCCACTCCATGGCTACGTCATCGTATTTATTTAGCAATGCGCTCACGGACTCAGCCGCCCCGGGGGATTTCACAACTGTATGTAATATTTGCCGCGTTGTGGGAGTATGTCATTGTTATTTCTGGAGATTACGTAGCTGTGTCAACTAACGTCTATAAAAGGTGGATGCATATTGTAGCGTCAGTCATTAGTTATACAGATGCAGTACAGTGAAGAAGTCTACTAGATCAAGAGGCCTTAGTTGGTCAGTCAACGAGTGTGAACGAGAGATGGTGAAGACTTAGTGAGCCATTAATTATTGGTCATTGAGAGAGTGAGGACAAGGTTGGTCGCTCACTCAGTTGAAGACACGGACGCAAGGGCTTACCATGGAGTCAGAGAGGGCAACCCTGGACCTGCCAAGAGGTAATACCATATTGACTTACACAGATGATATGGAGAAGAAGCAGTCACAAGGATGTATCACCAAGTTAGGCGTGACACATCTACAGTAAACACCAGATCAAAGGAATACGTCGTAATTACACTAAAAGTGTTGAAGGTACAGTCAAGTGAATCAGTGAGGGAAATATTTCGTATAAATTGTTAAATGTCCGGTCAAGAAGAATTCAAATTCATGCTTAGTTTCTTTCAGTTGCAATGTCATAATTTCATATTCTCATCTGTTTTATCGCAACAAGACTCACTATTTTTTTATATATTATTTAAAGAATATATATTGTTCTATCAAACGAATTCATAGTTTTATTTCATTGACAGTAAAATATCTTAACCTCAAAATTAATGGGGAAACCGAACGCCAATCTCCTTTTCCCAGAACTTATATGGTATGTTGTCAAAAGTAAGCTTATTACCCCACACCCTAGAGATAGTCAAGAGTCTCATTCTATTATTGCTGCACTGAGTGGCAGCTGGCGCCCTTCAAATAACGTATGTGTAAGTAAGCAGGTAACAAGTAAGTGTGAGTACAAGGTCCGACGAGTGTATATTTTATTGAATGAATATTTTCAGATTTTCCATTTTAAATGCAGATATTCAGATTTTCAAGTTAAAATACAGATTCATGTATGTTTCAAAAGTCAGTCAGACAGTTAGGAAACTTACAATGTTAAGCAATGGTATTGTCTATTTTGTCACGTGGTCTCCACAGAACGAACCGGAGGTTTCATACAGCTTCAATGAAATAACAAAATACCCATTCTGAACCCTTAAATGCACAATTTATTATTTCTTTCAAATATTATGGTTTTCCTTCGCAAAACTAACACATTATCGGAAAAAGTATTTTTTTAATGTTTGCCAAAATCAATATTTTTTATTTTTTGGATGAGTCAAAATTTTCAGAGTTTTGAATGTTTTACGTACAGGTGTATGCAGAACTGTACAATTAAATGCATACTTGTAAAGTCATAAAGATATTACAAGCAAGTACATTTTCCTTGGCATATATGCAATGCTGTGTATTTAAGGGTTAAACTATTGTACGTTATGACGATCGAGTAAGGGCGGCAATTGCTGTAGAAGTTCCAAGATTCTGCTTTGGTTCAGATTAATAATGTTCCATTTGGATGGACTGGTACTTTCCATTATTACTATGTAATGTGTACTTAACAGTCATTAAAATTAGTAACTGGATTTTAAAGGACTAGTTATGTAAAATATATTAATATAATCTTACGCATTTTATGTCAATGGAAATTTCCACTAAACACGTACCGATACTCTCCGTATTTTCCCCCGAAGTTTTCAGCTAAATCATGAAGTTAACACCGATGGAGAGGTGAAATAATTACTACTAAAGCACACCTCTATTCATTACTAATGTAATGTAGGACCTGTAATACCTACAACCAGCTAAGATAAGGTAGTTACACGATTTAAAATGTAACCACCTCCTAAATGAACCCCGAATGCCCGCCTCTCAATTTCTAGGCAACTGCGTAAGCGTTTTAAGTCATACGAACATTTTTCGTATAACTCCAGTTTTATCAAAATCCGTCAAGAACAAGTAGCACCTCTGTGGCACTGCACAGTTGCTAGTGGGATGAGCAGCTGATATTTGTGTGCGCGTTTGAAAAACATGAAAGCGTACAGCTATTGATGCTATTTTTACTCAATTTGAACAAAGTAGCCATTTTTGTACAATTACTCTATTGCATTTTATTTTATAAACCCGTTTACCACAATATTTAAAAATATTAGCTTTATGGATTACAAAATAATGGAGGAGCATTTAGAAGTATTGTATATCCAAGTGGCTCTTAAAATATAGATAGGTAAGATGCAGCTGAACCCAACTTCGCCACCACCGTACGAAAAATGTCCAGATCCTGCATTGCCTTCGTACCGTAAAGAAATCACAATAGTTCGGTCCTTGTGCATTACAGCGATCCATACACAGCTATTAAGCATATCTTTAAAAAAAAACTCAAGGAAGGACCGTCCTCAGCAAAAGGAAAAGTGGGGAGGGACTGGGGCGTGGGATCCAGCAAATTTCAACACGTCAGAAATAACTCCACATAATAGTTCTGGGTCACGTGCATTGTTGCAAGCAATATATTTCATTATGAAAGCTATTTTAAGGCTTAGTATACGTAAGGATTCCACAGAAACGAACTCTGAGGGAAAAAAAGCCTTTAACCATCAATAGAAAATGAATGCAATAAAACAAAGATTGCTAGGTAAGAACTATTCATGGGCTCTAACGTGGCACTAGAGCAGCACTCGCGGCGTTAGCTCCGGGCGGTTCAGGGCTACAAGGATTTGTATTTTATATTTGATTTACGTTACACCGACTCAGAGAGGTCTTATGGTGACGATGGGAGAGGACAGGTCTACGACGGGGAAGGAAACGATCCTAGCCTTAAGGTACAGCTCCAGCACTTGTCTGGTATGAAAATGGGATACCTGCCACGAAAAACAATCTTCAAGGCTGCCGACAGTCTGTTTTGAACCCGCTGTCTCCTGAGTGCAAACTAACAGCTACACGTCTGGAACCCTGTAGCCAACTAGCTTCTTGCGGATAATAATATGTGAAAATTAAAGCACCTGAAGAACAGCCTAAGAGAAGAAACTCCGAACATTTCGGAAGAAGTTACATGTTAAAATTTGTTTAGAGAGTCTGCAACGTGAAGTGAACGGAGAACATTTTCGGGATATTTTTTCAAAAGGTAAGCAGCGTTTAGACCTAAATTTTCCTCAACTGCTGCCCAGGCACTCACCCGACTGAGGGCCAATGTACACTGAATTCCTGTTCGTGATGAGGCTATAAAACTATAAAAATTCATAGTCACAGGAAATATTATAGCGCTGTGTGAAGAAATTAAAAACTTTCCTTTTGCATATCGTGATAAGATGGTTATCCCGTGGTGAAATACTTTCGCAGCTATTTGAACTCAAACATGAAATAAATATTGAGAGTTTGTCAAAAGCTTTCTTACTAATACTTAACATGAGATTGCCGATATTTAAGATGAACCTACAGTATACTTTTACATGTCATCCAAGTGGCAGAGTCAATTGTTTCCCTAGTCTTAAACGAGTTACAATAAAAGTTGCAAATTTACCGAACTTCTCCCTTGGTAAATAAATTATTCCAACATGGTTTGTATTTTCAGTGTTATAATTTTCCTTTCCCAATGTATTACTATTTTACGTAAATATAAGCACAGAATGAACCTCCGTGGCTCAGACGGCAGCGCGTCGGCCTCTCACCGATGGATACCGTGGTGCAAATCCCGGTCACTCCATGTGAGATTTGTGCTGGACAAAGCGGAGGCGAGACAAGTTTTTCTCCGGGTACTCAGGTTTTCCCTGTCATCTTTCATTCCAGCAATACTCTCCATTATCATTTCATAGCATTTATCACTCATTAAGAAATCAGCTTGGAAGTGGCGACTCCATTGTAATAACAGCCTATATATGTTTCATTCATTACATCCCTGACCCGGTCAATGACTGGAAAACAAGTTGTAGGTTTTCATTTTTTTTTTTTTCATAAGCACAGAAGAAAGTAACAGTACTTTAAAAATCCAATCAATCAATCACTACTGATCTGCATTTAGGGCAGTCGCCCAGGTGGCAGATTCCATATCTGTTGTTTTCCTAGCCTTTTCTTAAATGATTTCAATGACTGGAAATGTATTGAACATCTCTCTTGGTAAGTTATTCCAGTTCCTAACTCCCCTTCCTGTAAACGAATATTTGCCCCTATTTGTCCTCTTGAATTCCAACTTTATCTTCATATTGTGACCTTTCCTACTTTTAAAGACGCCACTCAAACTTATTCGTCTACTAATGTCATTCCACGCCATTTCTCCGCTGACAGCTCGGAACATACCACTCAGTCGAGCAGCTCGTCTCCTTTCTCCCAGTTCTTTCCAGCCCAAACTTTGCAACATTTTTGTAACGCTACTGTTTTGTCGGAAATCACCTAGAACAAACCGAGCTGGATTTTTTCCAGTTCTTGAATCAAATAATCCTGGTGAGGGTCCCATACACTGGAACCATACTCTGGTGGGGGTCTTACCAGAGACGTATAAGCCGTCTCCTTTACATCCTTGCTACAACCCCTAAACATCCTCATAACCATGTGCAGAGTTCTGTATCCTTTATTTACAATCCCATTTATGTGATTACCCCAATGCAGATCTTTCCTTATATTAACACCCAGATACTTACAATGATCCCCAAAAGGAACTTTCACCCCCATCAACGCAGTTATGAAAAAAATGAAATGGCGTATGGCTTTTACTGCCGGGAGTGTCCAGGAACAAGTTCGGCTCCCCAAGTGCAGGTCTTTTGATTTGACACCCGTAGGCGACCTGCGCGTCATGAGGATGAAATGATGATTAAGAAGACACATACATCCAGCCCCCGTGCCAGCGAAATTAACCAATGATGGTTAAAATTCCCGACCCTGCCGGGAATCTAACCCGGGACCCCTGTGACCAAAGGCCAGCACGCTAACCATTTAGCCATGGAGCCGGACAACGCAGTTATTAAAACTCATGACTTTTCCTATTTGTGAAACTCACAACCTGACTTATCGTTTATCATCATACCATTGCCATCCATCTCACAACATTATCGAGGTCATTTTGTAGTTGCTCACAATCTTGTAACTTATTTATTACTCTATAGAGACTGACATCATGCTCAAAAAAGCCTTACCTCTGATTCCACTCCATATATATATGTATATATATAAGAAAAACAGGTCTAATAATACTGCCTTGAGGAATTCCCCTCTTAATTATTACAGGGCCAGATAAAGCTTCGCCTACTCAAATTCTCAGATCTATTTTCTAGAAATATAGCCACACATTCAGTCACTCTTTTATCTAGTCCAATTGCACTCATTTTTGCCAGTAGTCTTCCATGATCCACCCTATCAAATGCTTTAGACAGGTCAATCGCGATACAGTCCATTTGACCTCCAGAATCCAAAATATCTGCTATATCTTGCTGGAATCCTACAAGTTGAGCTTCAGTGGAATAACCTTTTCTAAAACCGAACTGCTTTTTATCGAACCAGTTAATTTCGCAAACATGTCTAATGTAATGAGAAAGAATGCCTTCCCAAAGCTTACATACAACGCATGTCAGACTTACTGGCCTGTAATTTTCATCTTTTTGTCTATCACCCCTTCCTTTATACACAGGGGCTACTACAGCAACTCTCCATTCATTTGGTATAGCTCCTTCAACCAAACAATAATCAAGTAAGTACTTCAGATGTGGCCCTATATCCCAACCAATTGTCTTTAGTATATCCCCAGAAATCTTGATCAATTCCAGCAGATTTTCTAGTTTTCAACTTTTGTATCTTATTGTAAATATTATTGTTATCATATGTAAATTTGAATACTGGTACTATTTTAAAACCAAAAAGCATGTTGTATAAAAATCTTTTTGAAAGAGGTTCATAAGTGTGAAAAGGTGAAAACTTCACCCAGTCAACTGCAACTTCGACAACTGTGTGCAAGTACACTGAAAACCAACTCTGCTAAGACAAGAGACTGTTCCTCTCATCATACTAAAAGCTGAACAGTTTTGTGGTAATTCCAGAGAACAACGGTGAAACAAGTATTCCTGATAAGCTCTAGTAGATGTGAAGACAAAGCATGCAGTCTTGTGCAACTGTAGATACAGTGATCATACGTCACAGAAAAAAAGTTTTGCATGGAATCCGAATCACAAGGACGTAAATTTCCATTTCCAAATGTGACTTACATTGGCTGGGATTCGAACGCAGCCACCTTTGTGAGAATGAAGTGACAAAGTGTCAATGCCACTCTGCTATCAACACCCCTATCTGCTGACACTTCAGTATTTAAAACAAACCCGTGACAAGCAGCCAATTGAAGGCCACTGCCAGCAGATATTGAAGTGTTACATGGTTAATGTGACAACATCCTCAAGCCATTTTGCTCGGATTTCTATACCGGGCTCATTCTCCCTCAATTGAACCCGCGAGACTGACAACTTGTTTCAGCTCTCCGTTCAGGATTAAAATCCTAAAACTATCCAGAAATCTAATCCGGAGCCTGTACCTTGGGACTAGACATTCGATGTTCACCCGACAAAATCAGAACACTGAGAATATATTTAATAGCGCTTTAGTTTCTGCCTCGTAGAGTAAGAGGGAACCTCGAAATTGACAGACCGCCTAAATGGCGTAATTTAAAATGTCTACACACGGAAGTAGAGACCATTCAATTTATTATTAATACTGCATATATTTCCACTTCTGTAACAATGATTGCAAACCTAAACTATCCCTAAACACAGTGAGGATGTTGAACGAGCTACTTAGTCATCTGGTCCCAGAACGAGCGTCTCGAATTCGAGTACCAGCGATTTCGAGCGAACTTTTCCACAGTACCCGGTATAAAAACTCAGTCAAGACCCAACATAACTCCAATTATTATTATTATTATTATTATTATTAAAGAGACTTCATTGCGGCGAAGTTAGGTCTCCTGGCCCTTTCTTACACTCAACCACTTCATGTATCTCTCTCTTAGTCCAACCCTTCGTAAGGGTGTAGTGGCATCACGCGACAATCCTTTTGGTGATCTTCCTCCAGAAGTCTCTGCTTTGGGCATGGTGACTTGCTTGCTGTAAGCTCATCCTGGTCCATCCATCGTAACGGCGCACGTCCTCTAGGTCTTCGGCCGTCGACTTTTCCCTCTGGTAACTATTTCCAGTGCCTCCTGTCTTCTGACAATATGTCCAAAATATCTGAGTTGTTTTTGGTTGATAAGGGTCGATAGTCTTGTTCTGATGCCGAGCTGTTGCAGGCTCGATTCATTAGTACGGTGTGCTGTCCATGGTATTCGCAGTAATCTCCTTTAGCTCCCCATGACATTAAACCGAGTCTACCGAGTGACCACCGGTATAAGTGGTCCCCCTCTACCAAGTGCCAACGACCTCCTCGGGGTGGGAAACTGCCCCTAAAGGCGGAAGAGCCACTGGATGGCCAACGGCAGAGGATCATGTATATAAGCGAGTACTAATTTACAATATAATTTTTACCATTTTACAATGTAAGAATTTCAACATTTTACATTTTAATACATACACATAAATAAAACTGAAATGACCTCATTTAAACATATTAAATCTTTCAATCTAAAGTATAAACTAAACTAACTAAAGTCAGTCAAGTATAACTTACGTATAAAATATAAACTGCAACATATTACAATAAACAACCATATTCACTCTCATTCATGCATCCCATTGATACTCAAGAAAGACTGAAAGTGCTTATAAGATGACGCTGCCAGAGGATTTTAAACTTTGTCAAAGGTTTAGCTTCCCTGATGTTATTGGGGAGTTTATTCCATCAGTTCGTAGCGGTGATCGTGAATGATCTGTTGTAGGTCGCCGTTCGATACAGGAATTTCTAGCGTACAGCCTAACCGGGTATTCAACAAGTGTAGTCAACTAAGGCAGCGAAATCTGGTGGATATGTAAAGAGCAGTGTTTTCAGAAAGCACTTGTTACACCAAAGTACCTAGTCGCATGGAGTCTACGTCTGTCATTCAGTCGTAACCAAGGTAACTGTCCATAGTTCGGGGATACCTGGGCATATACAGTAGACTTACGTCGAAATCATACCTTGTACATGCATTTTGGGCACGTTGCAGTCTCATGCCTTGCTCATTATTGATATCAAAAACTGTATCACACTATTCGAGAATTGGAAACAAAAGTAAATGTGCTTTCTCATATACGATCGTAAAGACGGTCTTTGAGGGGAAAAAAATCCTAGCTGTGTGATATAATTGATTACCAACCCAGCGCCCGCTTGGTTGCCATGTCTAATAGATTGTCACCGTGGTTAGCAGGTTCGAGTCCCGTTGGTGGATAACACTTCACCATCAAAATATTTATTGGCAGGGTAGGAGAGGTGGTGATATACAATTTCTAATCAATAGATGGCGTGCGAAAAGCCTGTGTTCATTTCTAAACCTCTTCGCAGTGCTCAGAGCGCCTCGTGGCTCAGGCGGCAGCGCGCTGGCCTCTCACCGCTCGGTTCTATGGTTGAAATTCCGGTCTTAAAGCGGAGGTGGAAAGGGCTTCTCTCCGGGTAGGCACCTACTTCGGTTTTCCCCGTCATCTTTCATTCCAGCAACACACTAACATATTTCATTTCATCTGTCGGTCATTAATCGCTGTCCCAGGAATGCAACAGGCTTCGGCAGCCGGCACAGTTCCTATCCTCGTCGCTAGATGGGGCTTCATTCCATTCCTGATCCGGAGGAAACTAAATACGCTGTGGATTTTCATTTTCGCAGTGTTCATGCCAAGTGAGGGTATATGACACTGTTGGATGTGATTCGCCCGTCGAATAGGATCGTTAACCCTTGAGCAGACCCATCGTGTTATTCAATCAATCAATCAATCAATCAATCAATACTGATCTGCATTTAGGGCAGTCGCCCAGGTGGCAGATTCCCTATCTGTTGCTTTCCTAGCCTTTTCCGAAATGATTTCAAAGAAATTGGAAATTTATTGAACATCTCCCTTGGTAAGTTATTCCAATCCCTAACTCCCCTTCCTATAAATGAATATTTTCCCCAGTTTGTCCTCTTGAATTCCAACTTTATTTTCATATTGTGATCTTTCCTACTTTTATAGACGCCATTCAAACTTATTCGTCTACTAATGTCAATCCACGCCATCTCTCCGCTGACAGCTCGGAACATACCACTTAGTCGAGCAGCTCTTCTCTCAATTCTTCCCAACCCAAACATTGCAACATTTTAGTAACGCTACTCTTTTGTCGGAAATCACCCAGAACAAATCGAGCTGCTTTTCTTTGGATTTTTTCCAGTTCTTGAATCAGGTAATCCTGGTGAGGGTCCCATACACTGGAACCATACTCTAGTTGGGGTCTTACCAGAGACTTATATGCACTCTCCTTTACATCCTTACTACAACCCCTAAACACCCTCATAACCATGTGCAGAGATCGGTACCCTTTATTTACAATCCCATTTATGTGATTACCCCAGTGAAGATCTTTCCTTATATTAACACCTAGATACTTACAATGATCCCCAAAAGGAACTTTCACCCCATCAACGCAGTAATTAAAACTGAGAGGACTTTTCCTATTTGTGAAACTCACAACCTGACTTTTAGCCCCGTTTATCAACATACCATTGCCTGCTGTCCATCTCACAATATTTTCGAGGTCACGTTGCAGTTGCTCACAATCTTGTAACTTATTTATCACTCTATAGAGAATAACATCATCCGCAAAAAGCCTTACCTCCGATTCCGCTCCTTTACTCATATCATTTATATATATAAGAAAACAAAGGTCCGATAACACTGCCCTGAGGAACTCCCCTCTCAACTATTACAGG
Source organism: Anabrus simplex (assembly GCF_040414725.1). Classification (NCBI taxonomy): domain Eukaryota; kingdom Metazoa; phylum Arthropoda; class Insecta; order Orthoptera; family Tettigoniidae; genus Anabrus; species Anabrus simplex. The sequence goes on from NC_090270.1 coordinate 189,715,552, forward strand.
GTCAGACAAAGCTTCACCTACTCTAACTCTCTGAGATCTATTTTCTGGAAATATAGCAACCCATTCAGTCACTCTTTTGTCTAGTCCAATTGCACTCATTTTTGCCAGTAGTCTCCCATGATCCACCCTATCAAATGCTTTAGACATGTCAATCGCGATACAGTCCATTTGACCTCCAGAATCCAAGATATCTGCTATATCTTGCTGGAATCCTACAAGTTGAGCTTCAGTGGAATAATCTTTCCTAAAACCGAATTGCCTTCTATCGAACCAGTTATTAACTTCACAAACATGTCTAATATAATCAGAAAGAATGCCTTCCCAAAGCTTACATACAATGCATGTATGGCTATGTGCTGGCACAGGGTTTCACTTCCCTACATCATCGCATCCAGACGCGGAGGTCACCCATGGTCGTCGAATTGCAAGACCTGCACCAGGCAAGCCGGACATATCCTCGACCAATCCCGGCACTAAAACCATATGCTAAATTAAAGCCATTCCCCTCCCTATACAACTGTCTCTAAGAGGCATGTTAATAGAAGGATGTGTCAAAAGACAAAAAATAAAGTCAACGGCGTTATTAATCAGTTCTCCTAATATAATGTACTATATAATATTTGTAGCCCTGTCTACACATTCATCGTACTATGCTCTATAAAATGCCGCCTTCCGAAGTATTACAGAGCACTGTGCTTCAATAGTTCAAGGTTCGTGAAAGAATGCGCTTAGCCTGCAGCAAAGTTAAATCATCATACACAATTGTAACAAAGAGGCAATAAACGTTGCAGAAGACTTAAATCCACTTTTTGTTTACTTAGGTCTCCCAGGTATGTTGAAATAAGTAAAGAAAACAATAACAACCTGCCAGAGCGTAGCAAGTATGCAGTTACTCATTCTATGGCAGGAATATTTAATTTCATATGGTATGGATAGTATAATTATTTTATCGGAGGTGGCAAAACCAATTTCAAAGCTACAGAGAATCTGAGTTCCTCTTTAGTAGACTGATGACACGATTTATATATCCATCATTAAAACAGTTACCAGGCAAATATTATTTCAAAGTAATCTTACAAATAAAGTAAGATTATCAGAGACTTCTCTCGTGGGCTACCAATAATATGCCCAGGCCCAGCGTTTTGTTTCTTGCTAACGACAACGGTTATGTTCGGTACGCCTTATTTCTGAAAATATTCAACTTCTATCACCAACCCAATAGAAATCTGAACAAAACAAAAGTCACTGCACGCGATTGCGTGGCGACGTATCAAAGTTATGTATAATAGAAATATTTAAAGTACATTAGCCCAAGTATTGTACACAACAGCCACTGAAGTGAAATTCCGTCCTCGTAGTAATTATCTCACTCGTGACATTAAATATCTCTCTCCGTGGCTGTTGTGTAAGTAGCTATTACGTCATTACGGTGTGTGATTATCAGCTTAGTCCGGCTCCATGGCTAAATGGTTATCGTGCTGGCCTTTGGTCATAGGGCTCCCAGGTTCGATTCCCGGTAGGGTCGGGAATGTTAACCATCAATGGTTAATTTCGCTGGCACGGGTGCAGGGTGTACGTGTTCTCTTCATGATCATTTTATCCTCATGACGACGCGCAGGTCGCCTACGGGCGTCAAATCGAAAGACGTGCACCTGGCGAGCCGATCATATCATCGGACACTCCCGGCACTAAAAGCCATACGCCATTTCATTTCATCAATGCAATAAGCAAACCCCCTTAAGGAAACTAAAGCACGTTATTTGTCCCTGTTTGTAGAGTGACTATTTTAGCAAGTTAATTCTGTCGTTTAAGGTGTTAACGATGCATTTAATTGTCTTTGTTGCTCGCTGTTCATTGACATACAGTACACAGAGTGTCCGGCTTGGATGTATAACATAATATCTTAAGTAATAGAGAATTATTGGCGGTTTGTTTCTACAAGGAGAGAAACTAATACAACTCTATATGTGCACAGTTAATGGAGCGACAGACGATGAAACCATACTCTATCTCCAGCCATGTATGTTGTTGCATTGTCGATGTTAGCATTTGCGATAGCTGCCCAAATGCTGCATTCAAATGCCAGAACTGCATTTGACGTGAACTTCGCGAGATAAGTGTCCTCCCTCTCTCTTCTTTGAAGATCAGGCAAGCTCAGACGGCTGCGCAGCACAGCACACATCTCGCTTGCACGTCGTCGTTTTCGGCTAGAGTATCAACTGTGACTAAGTGGTGGTGATGCTTGTTTAAAGGGGCCTAACATCGAAGGTCATCGGCCCCTAATGGTACGAGATTGACGACATGAGATAAGTAAAATATTAAAACGTATCCGCTGACTAGAGTTTAAAATAAATGGTGATGAATGATTATGAGATTAAAACAATCAGTGGATCTAATTTGCAATGCCTTATTTTCTAATAAAAGAATAGAATTTTTTTTGCTATTTTGCTTTACGTCGCACCGACACAGATAGGTCTTATGGCGACGATGGGAGAGGGAAGGCCTAGGAATTGGAAGGAAGCGGCCGTGGCCTTAAGGTACAGCCCCGGCATTTGCCTGGTGTGAAAATGGGAAACCACGGAAAACCATCTTCAGGGCTGCCGACAGTGGGGCTCGAACCCACGATCTCCCGATTACTGGATACTGGCCGCACTTAAGCGACTGCAGCTATCGAGCTCGGTAGAATAGAAAATAGAGGTGATAATGGAATAAGGCATTGCTTGGACATTCAAATATAGAATTCAAGTGATGAGTTAAAATAACATTAAAATACGCAACACGAACTAGAGTCAATGGGATAAAAGCGCAGTCGACAAAAATACACTAAGACAAGAACAATATTGCACACGAGAAAATAGACCACTATCCCTCGTAAAACGGATGACGAGGTCTCCGGACTGTTCGTCATCGCGCAGGATGAGGGAGATGGTACGGGGGAGTTTGAGACTACGGCGCAGACCGACCAGGTCCACGGACTCCGTACGGATGTGTACCACGGTAAGGCGACTAAGTGGCGATGTTCTCACGTACATATAAATCAATCGATCACACGTCTTCGGGAAAATGGCAGACTGCTTTCGATGGCGGGCCAAAACACCAAGCGTACAGATAGCGAGGGGCGTAGGTAGGAGTGCATTGCCTATTTGACGTCTGTCGCATCACTACTGGCGCAAATATTGGGGTGCATTAGGTACGTAAATAAATCATTGCGTTTCTCTACTTGAAGAACCACATTGCCAATTGTTATCTATTAATTCAATATATTAACTTGTATTTTATTATACATTCACGCTGCATATAGATTGGGCCAGCTAGGAAGAAGTCTGGTCGCGCACGCGATACAGCGTGGCCCATCTCCTAACAGAGCTCTTGCTACAAGGACACTCGTGCATAAGTTGGCACTCAGATGTCACTCGCTGCTTTCTAATTTTTCGTTGTGTAATGTATAACTGGTTAATGGTGTACGTTAATCCTATCTGTGAGAGTACGGAAGGCGTTGAAAGTTGCCTGCATTGTTAGATGCTAAAGAGTGCGACTCGTGCAGCAATCGCTAACGTTATGGACTGTATGGAAGGGAGGCAATGGAAGAAAAGTTCGTGATAGATTGTAAGAAAAGCAGCAGCTTTTGGAGTGTCAGAAAGTTCTGTGACAGATGAAGAGCGAAGAACGAAAAGCGATAGAATTAGGAAAACCTATGGATAGTAGTATATTTAAAACACCAAACAAAATAGGAATTCGCACAAAGAATGACTACTTTGACGAAGGTGTCATATGTCGTATTGTTAATTTTTAATTAGTTGAAAGAAATGACAACGACGTGATATATCAAATCATTCATCAGTAGGACTAACCCTCTAACGCTCGTATACCCGGATCACGTTTCTGACCACCCAGTATATTTACGTACCCAATGAGAATGTCGTAAATATTGTGTACGAGAGCGTGTTGTAAGACACACATTTGCAGGTTACCTTAATTTAAGCACATTAGTCCTTGCACATAAATACGCAAAGAATGGGTACTGTAACTGGTAACTTCGAAGAAACTTTACTTGTATGCCAAAAAACATTACAAAGTTACTTGAAGAGTTCCTCGTAGTTCCTGCATTTTTAGGAAGACGGCGCCCATAATGCTCTGGAAGTGGAAACTGCAAGATGCTTGACTGAGAATTTTCCACTGGCCTGTAAAATGTGCGAAGGTGGAAGTGCGCGTCAGTCTTGAATCAGTCACGAGACAGTCCGGAGCGTACCAGTCAGTGACGAGTTTATTAAGGAGTGCGTCGGCGAGGAGCGAGAGCATCTTGATACGCGAAGTGCGGCGTGTGAGTTGGATGCTGGAGTGAGCTGCGCTGTGAGAGGCAGCCGTTCGACGCGCCGGAGGACTGTGTTCCGTGTACAAGCTGCTGAAGCGGAAAACTTATGCACTTTTAATAACTGTACACAGTAGTTTTAATATAGTGAAACACACTGCCTCTGCGAGTAGGATTTCTAGCAAACTTCTCAAATCTCATGAGATGTTAGGCCAGTTTCTACAAGGAGGCAACTTATGGATTGTTTTGTAGCAGAACAGAGAAGACAGATTTCTAATGACTTATTCTGTGCTCGTTCGTCCTACCCATATCTTATCTGTTATTCTGAACTGTTGCTCACACGAGCTCTAATGACACCAATTGACTAATTATCCAATAATATTTTCTCACAGGATCTGCCCGTGTTATTAGTGAAAATTAGGTGATAAAGTACTAGCTTAGGCTTTTGACGGCCGTTGACTCTTTGATAATTGAGATTTCCCGACCTTGTAGGATACTGGGGTTTAAAGTTCCCAACGTATCATCGGAAAGAGTGCGCCACCAGGGAACGATTTAGGTGTGATTCCCATAGGGAACCTGAAATATTTGTCTCGAATGAGTAAATTTATAATACCAATATAATACCACCAGAGAACTTAACATGCCAACAAAAATGTCATGGAGTGCCAAGATTTTTGGCTCTCCTTCAAAAGTAGACTATCATCTGGCATCGAACCCGCGAACTTGGGATCATGAAATGGAAACTACCACTGATCCGCCGAGGTCATTATAGGAGAAAGAGGAAGAGATCCAAACCCCTCAAAAAATGAAGGTAACAGCTAAAATTTCCTGATAAACGTGACTGACATTTACTATCTCGCATACCAGCTTTCATAGCTCAGACAACGATTTAGATTGTGACCGACTATGAAACAAGTCAGCCGTAAAACTGGGGAGAGTATTCACTTATTGTGATCATAGCTCCCTCTCTAGATCAGTGGTAGAGTGCCAGCCTCCAGATCGCAAAATCGCGTGCTCGAACCCGGCAGAGGTAGAGCTTTGAAGGGCGGAAAAAGTATATTCCACACTCCAAGTCCGATGTCTTCATGTAAAAAAAAACTCCCGGGACACATTTTGTATTTATCCGACAAAATTAATTTAAAACTCACCCAAAGTTCGCTCAAGAGAGATCTGGTTTACTCTCATCTATCTGGTAGAGCGAAGTGGAACGTCGAAATTAATGCGCAGGCAAGAGAGATGGCGTCGAATCAAATCAAAATGACTGCAAACACCCTAGCCGAAGCCATAACATTTATTATTATTATTATTATTATTATTATTATTAATACCGGACGAGTTGACCGTGCGGTCAGGGCCGGACAGCTGTGTGGTTACATCTGGGAGAGAGTGAGTTCTAACCCCACTGTCAGCAGCCCTGAAGATTCTCATTTTTTTTCCCCCGTTTCCACACCAGACAAATACTGAGGCTGTACCTAAATTAAGGTAACGACCGCTTCCTTCCCACTCCTAGGCCCTCCGTATCCCATCGTCGCCAAAAGACCTGTCTGTTTCGGTGCGACGTAAAGCAACTGTTTATTATTATTATTATTATTATTATTATTATTATTATTATTATTATTATTATTATTATTGCAGTTAGATGTCAAGGATATTCCAGCTAACATAAAAATCAAATTAATTCTTGGACGTGTTTAAAAAATAGACAAAACTTATGAAATGTTGATTATGTTTGTTTAAAGGGGCTTAACGGCTAAGTCATCGGCCTCTAATGGTATGGTAAGGTAAGGGTTATTCTGCCCGAAGGCAGGTCCGAACCTCCGCAGAGGTGCTCCTGAGCCGGAGTTTACGTGCGGTAGGGTGGCCTGTTCCTTTCCGCTCCTCCATTCCCTTACCCCCACCAACAGCGCGTGGCAACCCATCCAACTCCTGACCACGCCCAATGTTGCTTAACTTCGGAGATCTCACGGGATCCGGTGTTTCAACACGGCTACGGCCGTTGGCTAATGGTATGAGGTATAACGAAATTAAAATTAAAACTTCGAAATGTATCCACTGACTAGAATCTAAAACGAATGGTGATGAGGAAATTATCGTGAGAAAAACAATCAGTGGATCCAATTCACAATGCCTTAATTACTGGGATGATGCTCATTTAAAGGGGTCCAAAATACAGGTCACCGGCCCATCATAATGGTACTAATCACTGGTAAAACAGAACCATGGTATTCCTCCTACAGTGGTACTAATCACAAGTAATGTAGACCCACGGTATGTCACACATGACACCACTCGCAGGCAGCACAAACCCATGGCGTTTCGCACATAGGGGCACCACCCACAAGCAACGCAGACCCATGGTGCTCCTCACCTAGGTGTTCAAGCGCTGGTATTTCCGTGGTGTTCGTCACTTGGTGGTACTAATCACAGGCCCCGTATACTCATGGGGTCGCTCACATAGTGGTACTAATCATAGGCAATGTGGACCCATGGTGCATCACATTATGGTAACGCCAGCAGGGAACACAATCCCATGGTATTCATCAAATAGTGGTACTAATCACGGGGGTGAGCCAAATCCGTGGTGTTTCTCACATAGTACTAACTGCAGGCAACGTAGACACATGGCGTTGTACATAAAGTGGTACCTATTATAGGTAACGCAGACCATACTGAACACAGTGGAACGGACCAATGGAACACACATGATCTCTTTCACAAGAAACACTCAGACCCATAATGTTCCGCACAAAATGGTACTGCTGCTATATAACGTAGACCCTCGCAAGGTGGTACTAGTCACAAGTAACGTCGATCCATGGTGATCCACACGTAATGGTACGAATCACAAGTAAACGCATGGTTCTAATATCATCCATTGGTCGCCCCTTTTATTGCCTCTTACGACAGGCAGGGGATACCGTGGGTGTATTCTTCGTCTGCGTCCCGCACCCACAGGGGGTAAACTGAGATTTCCTAGATTTAATCCGAAGAAATTAATAACTTATCCATTTCGTTCCTTCCCAGAAGTGTAAATTTCTAAATTTGTAGACCTCCTGGTTGGGAATCGAACACGTTCTTACGGTTGTACTAAAAACTCCTTTACAGCATCTGAGTAACACACAAGCCACTGTAACGAATATTATCAACACTGATGGGTCTCTATTACAAGTAACTGTCCAATAAACTGCCTGTCCCCACTTTGTCAGTCTATTCTCCCTTAGGACTGCCAACATCTTATTAGATTTCTGAAAAACTCCTCGGATGAGCTACACGGAGAAACATTTGAAAAGTTCCTATGCTTCCTATGTCCCTGTCCATCTGGCAAGGAAAGGAGACTTGAGAAAAATCCAGTGTGCAGGTGTTATGCCGTCCAGGGACCTCTATGATGAGGACAAAGCAGCACAGACTCTTAATTCAACTGAACTATGCTCTCAAAGGCAATATGTATCACCTAATGAAAGAAAAAGGCAGACATCTTTCAGACTGAGGGGGGAGATTATGCTGGATAGTATTCCAAATATGGAGTTTCAACACATCCTGCATCTACCTCAGCGGTGGATCAGTCGTAGTGGCCGACTCCTCATCTTAAGTTCATGGGTTCGATCCCGGCTGAGGTAGTCTATTTTTGAATGACTATCAAAAATCTTGGCACTCCATGTCATTTTTGTTGACATGTTGTGAAGATCTTTGGTGGCACACTGCCACCCGACGTAATTATAGCAACTTAGCCATAGCAACCGGTAGAGTAGAATTTGGCTTTCGTTGTTATATAGCAACACAATCGGAATGTCGAAATTGGCAGGCAGGTTGCCTAGATGGCACCACTTCAGGTGGTCCACACCACGGTAGCTAAGGCATTATTATTATTATTTTATCCTAAGGATCAATGAATTACGCAATACCGTACTTCTGCTACCGATGCAACAGCTAAATTAGTCTTGCGAATGATGTGACGTGGGTCGGCGATTGCGGAGTGTGCTTCGGCCTACAGCTGGCCACCTGTGTCGGTGCAACTTAAAGCAAATTCTAAAAAATTAAAAAAATAAAGTGAATTATCGCCCTTTTATTATTTTCACCGTATATGATAATCCTGTAGCCACACTTCATGAGAGTTCTATCAGACAATACAAAAATCGTCATCATCGCAGCTGATCAATAGGAACAAAGAAAACTGTCGCATTTCGTACTTGCAGACTGTTCGGTGTTAATTCTTCTAAATAAGTAATATTACTGTTGGGGGCGTTTTGATTGGTCCTTGGAAAGTATCGGGAAAGTATCTCGTCTCTCTGCTACTTCGCGTATCGTTTAACATTATCTATGACTCCAATATCCGAACAGGCTACCAAAGTACCATCAGTTCTTCCATGTAAGTTCGAGGGTCCCTGGCAAGCAGAAATGAAGTATAGTACCTCTACTTAATGCTACTTCCCGTATCGTAAACCATTTCTCTAGGATTCAAAACGTGCGAGATTGGTAGCAAAGCCCTAGTGGGGAAATAACTAGGACTGGGAGAGAAACGGCCGTGGCCGTAATTACGGTAATCTCACGGAAAACCATCTTCAGGGCTGCCGATGGCTCCCAAATAGCAGCTCATAGCTGCGTGACTCGGACCGCGCAGTCAACTAATCGGCTCTATAACCTTTTTGCTAGTTTGCTAAAACTAATTGTGACGTGACATTAATTCGTCACGATAAACGTCAGTGTTACAATTCACAGGTTAATCCTGAGTTCAAATCTACTTAAAGTGCTGCATCAGAGATGTTAATTTTATCCATGGAGGCTGTAGGGAAAAATAATTTATTACACCAAATAAACCACCTTCTTGCTGTTCGTTTTTAACACCATGGACTACCCACCCCTATCCCATCGTCGCCAAAAGACCTATTAATTTTGTGTCGGTGCGACGTAAAGCAAATTATTATTATTATTATTATTATTATTATTATTATTATTATTATTATTATTATTATTATTATTATTATTATTATTATTATTATTGCAGTTAGATGTCAGATATTCCAGCTAACATAAAAATCAAATTAATTCTTGGACGATAGGTCTAGGACCTATGCTCGTATCAATTATGCTTCTGAACATTTGATTACAATTGTTTACCCTAATTTTCGATCAGTCTTAACGAGGCAAATTATACCCCAGACTTCGACGCACCAGTGAACGTTCCCATTAGAAAGAAGAATGGCAACCGAATGATTTTATATTCTGATATTGTATTTAATTAAAATAAAATTATTTCAGGAAGCCAACCATTATTGTCTAGCCATAAAGGCGTACTCATACTGGGAATGTAAGATATATTTGGTCCATTCTACAAGCATCACAGCTAAAGGAGTAATCTATCAAAATGTCTGGTGTTTTTAGATTAAAATATTAAATTTTTAAAAATCTGAATGTATTGTTCACGTGAATTCAAAAGTTGTGAGCTGAATGTTTTCCTAGGAAAGTAAAATTGCTGTACAGTACATCGAAAGTTACTGCACGGCCGATAACAAGCTCAGAGTACATAGCACTGGACATGCTTTCAATAAACTTCTATATTTCTGAACGCCTTATAAATAAGGCTGTGAATTACATTAATTTGTAAAATAAACTTAATTCCTTACGTAGATAGTACATCAAAGTTACTGCACGGCCGTTAACTATACAGTAGAAAAGAGCACATTTACCAAAGTCAAAACTTATGCTGAGGGAATGATTTCTTACTTCCGATCTTAAAGATCGAAGCAAAACCGAATATACACATTTTAAAAGGTTTCCATTTAAAAAAAATGAGAATATCCTAATTAAATAGACATACTGTTGGTAACGAACTTGTTCTAGAATAGTTTACTAATTAAATGTACTCCGCGCTGGACATTCCCTCAATTAAACTTCTGTATTTCTAAACACACCTTATAAATAAGGCTGTGAATTATATTTATAGAATAAACTTCATACCTTACGTAGATAGTATTCTGTAACAAGTGAGACTGCCTAGAGGTAGGAATTTCGTTTGAAATTCAGGATTCGGTTAAAAGGGTTTTCATTCCGCGTTACTTTGATCTCAGTTTCTAGTGTTTCAGTGTACTGTGTCCCTATATCTCACATACTACTAAAGTAATAATGTTCCATTTTTTTCAGATATAATTTAAAAATCAATGGAGAGAATTGGCTTGATCTAAATCAGAGAATCCATTACACAGTCTTGTACAATATTGTTTCCATAATAATTGACTAGGTAACAAATTTTACTCAAACGACGACTTTTACCTAAATAGGCTACTGTTCGGTAAACTTAAGAAGGGTACAATTTCAAAGTTCTAGTTGCAGATATTTCAGAGATACAATTTTGGCAGTGACGACACAGTTCGTTAAGCTGAAATAATAATTTCAGAAAGATTTCAAATGTAATTTTATTTTAAAATACTATAGGGGGATGATATGAATGACAGAATAATGTAACTGCATTAGAATAGACTCAGTTTTCTTTTCGCACGACTCTTAATGTATTCACTTGCCGAAGTTCCTGAATCAGTTCTCCAATGAAATACTTCCCTAGGTTTAAAAGACAGAGCTGTCTGCATAATGCTGGAATTTTAAAACTTCTCAGAAACCTATTCGCAAAGGACGGGTACACCGCCTTATCCTACCTGTTTGCAGTTCGCGCAGATCTTGCTAAAGGTGAGGCCGGACTGGGCATCTGTCGAGTCAAGTCAGCCCCCACTTGACAAACCCAAGCTGTGTGTTGCAGTGCACTACCCACAAGAACGCCGCAGGCAACGTAGTCATCGCTTCTGACCCCAGGGTGAATCTGGACTCTCCCCACCTGTCCATACCACGTGACATGTGACGTACCGTTCATTCGCGATAAGGGAACCAGAGTTACGACGTGGACACATTAAAAAGTTGTAAAACTGTACTCAATTACACACTATCACAACAATACGAGCTGTTTATGTTGATGTAACCGCTAATTTAGGGCACCATTCTGTACGTGAGAGCTGTCCTCTCCCCCGTCTTTTCTATTTTCTATTCCAAAGACCTTCATACTTTTCGTAGTTTCCTCTCTTGTCGCACCCGCCTTTGATTTCAATTTAGGGTTCATTCAGTTCGGAAACATCACAATAACGAATTAAGCTTAAGTTAGGATGATTAACAACTTTTTTCCTTTCTTTTTTTTTCTTTCTTAATCCATTTAACCTCCAGTATAGGCTTTTCCCTCGAATTCAGCGAGGGATCCTACCTGTACCACCTCAAGGCCAGTGAGATCAACAACTAATTGCATAATTTACAAATTAAATAAATACCGAGCATGTTAGTCATGTGGTTAGGGGCACGCAGCTGTGACCTTGCATTTGAGAGATAGTGGGTCCGAACCCCACTGTCGGCAGCCCTGGAGACGGTTTTCCGTGGTTTCCCATTTTCACATCAGGCAAATGCCGGAGCTGTGCCTTAATTGAGGCCACGGCCACTTCTTTCCTACTCCTACCCCTTTCCTATCCCATCGTCGCTATAAGACCGATCTGTGTCGGTGCGACGTAAAGCAAATTGTAAAATAGAAATTAAATAAATAAATACAAATAAATACTTGAATATACGTATATAAACCAGCACAACTAGTCCGCATTTTAGTTCAGCCCAGTGCACAGTGGGCCAGGAACCATATCTAGCTGGACAAAAGTAGTTTTTATCTGGAATGCTATTTGTTTGATATTTTATTGTTAGACATTTACTAGTACTGTTATATACTATTTCTATAATATATATATATATATTAATAAATATATAATTAATTAATTCGACGCAAGAATGTACTACTACTACTACTAAACGTTTTCATTCCTCCCCTGAAGGCGGGGGGGGGGGGGGTGGCGGGCCACTTAGACGGTGACGCCGTTTCTCAGACCGGGAGATTTGTTACGGTGAAGGAGATGTGCGGGGAAGGTGAGGGTGTGGCCGGCCGTGGCCTATACTACGAACTGTCCCGCCATTCGCCTTAGTGCAGGAGAATGGAAAACCACTGAAAACCATTCTCAGGGCAGCCGACGGGTGGAGCCAGGCATGAAGTCCGGCACTGTGCTCCAGGCCCGTCTCCCGAATGCAGAGGCGTAGAGCCACGGTAGAGCCGTGGCCAACTTTCCTCTGCTCGGTTGGCTGGTCAGAGTACAAAGCTGTTGGACCACGGGCAAGCCGTGGCCTCTTAAGGGACGATACCCAAGGGCCTAAACCCACTCTTCATCCACCGACGTGAAGAAATGACTTCTTCTTCTTGAAAAGTTCTCATTCCCCGCCCGAAGGGCGGGGTGGGCCCCCTAGAGCAGTGAAGAGAACAGTGTGAAGTGTCATATGGGTAAGATGGGTGATCGAAGATGCGTGTTGATGAAGGAGAAAGGATACGGGTTTCTTGGGTAGGGAGATGCGTTTTAAGGAGTGGCCGAAGTTTAGATAGGAGTTCCAAGATGTAGAATGAGGAGGTGAAGCGTAGCAGACATAGTGCAAAGGGAGGTGGTGAGAAGTCGGAGGAGTTCGGCTTGCGGTGGTGGTGGTGGGAAGGAGGAGTGAATTGGAGGAGGAGGAGGTGGACGGACTTGTGGTGGAGGACGATACGGAGGGGCTGTGAGGCGGTCCGGGAGGGGAGCGGGAAGGTTCCACTTTCAGGCGTCGACCGTAGAGGCGTGCTCCGCTGGCGATGAGGCGTTGCGCTTCGTCCGCAGAGGGCAGGTGGAGTCGGACTAAATAAGTTGGTCCCAAGTCATTCCATATACGAAAGACTCGACGAACAGGTATGTCTGCCAGGTTTAATTCAGTGAGTATGTCGTGGTCTGAGATTGCAGGATCAACGTCGCGAAGGACACAACTGTACATGGTGGTGCGATCTGGTGGTGGTCATGACGGTTCTCGAGCGGCTTCTGCAGTGGAGTGATCTGGTGGCGGCGACGGAGATGATGGCCCTGGTGCGGAATCGGCTGAGGAGGACGACTGTGGGACACGTGGCGTTGCTGCGGCGTCGGTGTTGGGAGGGATGCGAAGGAAACTAGGCGGATCAAGAGATGATGACAGAGTACGAATCGTTGTAGAAAGCGGTGAAAGATGGGAAAATGTTACTGTGGTGATAGGAAGGTAAGGATAAGCAAAGGCGGAGGTCGTGTTGGTCGTGGTGAGGGTGGTGGTATTGGCCATGTTAGTTAGAGCGTAGCGAAGGTTGGGGAGGCTGACTTCCAATGCGGTGTCGGCCATATGCTTTATTGGGGTCGGCAGAGAGCTTGAGTATAGGTGAAGAGCCCCCGGCCGAACAAAAATTAGGTTAGTTGATACGGAGTTCAAGTCCAGACACTTCTGAGAGGTCGATGAAAGACCCCAAGAATTGACCTGTACAGTCACCGGAAGTTTAAACACAAACTGCTGTGAATTGAAGTGAGCTATTAGCCAGGAAATCTATAAACTCGGAAACGAGTTACTGCCCACGACGACAAATAATTAATAAAGTATCTAATTAATTATATGCACATTTGATCGTCTCTGTTTTATAGTAGCACAATATGTCTTTCTCTTTACTCACTGCTCCTAGAAATCATCCTCGTCGTCATCATCCGCACTCTCATTGTCGTCATCCTCATCCCCGAGCTCGATAGCTGCAGTCGCTTAAGTGCGGCCAGTATCCAGTAATCGGGAGATAGTGGGTTCGAGTCCCACTGTCGGCAGCCTTGAAGATGGTTTTCCGTGGTTTCCCATTTTCACACCAGGCAAATGCCGGGGCTGTACCATAATTAAGGACACGGTCGCTACCTTCCAACTCCTAGGCCTTTCCTATCCCATCATCGCCATAAGACCTATCTGTGTCAGTGCGACGTAAAGCAAATAGCAAAAAGAAAAAGAAAATAAAGCATCCCGTCCGCAGCACGCAAGGTTTGAGTTCTCTAGCAACTGCCGCACTTCAAATGGCAAAGGCTCTTCCTTCTTATGGAAGAAGGGAGAAGCACTTGTTATTACCGGGTCAGAACTTAACAGAAGCCTATTAAACACAACCTGAATGTTGTACTCTCGAGACGATTTTCTTGCATGACCCTCCCTGTACCGCCTAACTGTCTACCAGGGAAACCCAAGAGATTTTTTTCTGCTCTCACCCTCGTGTGTTGACTATGTAAATAATTTGAACCTGTAAATACTTTAAACTGTAAATATTATGTATTACTATTGTATTTATATGTAATGTGATGTGTTAGCCATACGCTAAATAAGTAATAATACCGCCTAATGTGCTTGTGTGCTGTCTCCTGCACTTCTTCACTCAGCATGCCTATTGGCAGGATGGCCAGTTCAATTATACTTCCTCCATGTATAAGGATCTTATTCACAGTAGATGGAAGGAAGTACCACGGATATAATTTAAAACACAGACGCGTCATTTTTCCAGTAATGTTATCAAATTTATCCACGACAACAGGAAGTCCAGTTGATATGGCATGCAGGATCACAGCAAATCTATGGATTATTGTTTCACTGATTACGGTAATTCTAACTAACTGACTGGATCACGAAACAATCTTCGAGCAGTATTCCTGTCATTGGAATTTCCTACTCCCCCACATTTAGGCTGGTCAACGATTAGACCCATTACAGAGTGAAATCATGCTACTATCTGCTGCTTCCTCATGACTTTGTCTTCGTGTTTTCTAATCTGTCATGCATTTGCATCAAGTCGGTAGGCAATATGCAGAAGGCATTCAAAACATCTAATGTATGCATGCAGGGGTGAAAGACCAAATGTAAAATGGCTGACATACTCTCTTTTTTTATCTTAACAGAATATCGTTCACGGTTTTAGGTGTAGCTCCACAAACATAACATTTTTGTGCTGGCATTTCACTCAAAGAATTGCAGACTTTACCATAAACCATAGTCAGTACACAGTCAGTAATTGCATTAAAATTCACGTCTTCAGAAACAACTTTAGGGGGAACCAAATATCTTATTTGTTCCTCAATACAATTAACTTATCTCTCACACATTTCTTATGTCTCTTTTTCGTATAGGATCTTGATTGGCGACAAAATCTTGGAGAGAAAGGACGACGATTTTACCATAGAACCATTTTGTCCTTATTTGAAACGGAATGTAACTGCAAAGGCATCAAAGAAATAACAAATATTTAACTCTGTATTTTCCGACTGGAATTTTTGTTTGTAAACACTTTGATTACTACTGCCGTCACAGCCCCA
This sequence comes from Anabrus simplex, assembly GCF_040414725.1. Lineage (NCBI taxonomy): Eukaryota > Metazoa > Arthropoda > Insecta > Orthoptera > Tettigoniidae > Anabrus > Anabrus simplex. The sequence goes on from NC_090270.1 coordinate 189,731,077, forward strand.
CTTGAACACTGCTTTTACCGTATCATTGCTTTTCAGCTTGCACACTTACAAGTCGATGAATTGTGTGGTCTACAAGAGCCTGCAATGCTACTTCAGCAGAGGTCTCTGTCACCTTGAGAGCTACCTTTGGAGAATAGCACTTCAGTTTCGTTTCTCTCACAACACTATAGGTTGGATAAATGTCGCCGTTCTTTGCTTTTGTCCCGACTCGTATGTTGACATACCGTCTCTCTGCAAACTCATTATCTATCATATATCCTAAAGCTTCTTCTGCGCTATAATTCATGGGAGGCACTGATGGTGATTTGAAAGCTCTCTTATACCTCGTAGCCCTTTGCGGTGATGATTCCACAATATCCTTAAGAATCCCTGTAGTCTCCCTTTTACCAGTGGACCTAAGTGATGCCTCCACAGCCAATACAAGATCTTCATGAGATTTCTCTTCTGCTAAAAGCTGGATATGTCTGCGTTTTGTTTTATGTCCACTTTCACTAAAAAGCGTCCTTGTTCTTTCCATTCTTGAAGGACCACGTTTCTTCCTTTGCAAGGTCGTCGTCTTTATTAAATAATTCTAGCCATGCACTGCATTTGGTAAGAAAACTATCTTTCTTTCTACAGCACTGCTTCCATTTTATACCAAAATCGCTCTAAAAGCACTTAGATTTTTAATAATCCTTGTAATGTCCTTAGAAGAGTTATCCAGGTCATATTTGTGAACTACAAAATCATGTAATGCTTCAATAGAAGCCTTAATACAAACCACCTCCTCGAAGAGTTTCCATCTTTTCACAGAACACCGACGTGCCTGCGGAGTTAGTTCTGTAAAAACTTATCAAAAAGGCGAGAATATGCTCATTTTAAATATGGAAAATGAAGAAGACACTAGGTTATATGATGTAGTCATGAATACAGCTGAATTCTTACAAGGTTTTTTATAAGTCTACGGGAATTTAATGAATTTGAAAATTATCATTACTTTAACAAAGGTCACAACTGACTCTTAAACTAATGCGTTTCTTCTTCACAGTGTTATCGTTATCACAAAGGGAGTTCCTTGTCATCTAACGCATCAAGGGGCGCGCTAACGGAAGCGGCTGATGCATCGCAACTTCAGTGTTTATTTTATCTTGATTTAGGACAATGAGAGTCAAAACAAACTCAGGCTAGTGTAGCTCAGACAGTTGTAGACGAAATGCATAGGGTAAAATATTGTTTCAATTACCTTCCCAAAATGACTTTTGTCCAGCTAGGTATGATTTCTGGCCCACTGTGCAGTGTTGGGCGACGGTAATGACCTCAGGATCTGCTTTCAACCGACCTTCCAGTGTGTATTATGTGGAACATAAAACACATTCGTGCATTCCAGGTTGTTTGCTCAATTTCGCAGTTACCGGGCCAGCTGGCCGTGCGGTTAGGAGCGCGCGGCTGTGAGCTTGCATCCGGGAGATAGTGGGTTCGAACCGTACTGTCGGCAGCCCTGAAGATGGTTTACCGTGGTTTCCCATTTTTCACACCACGAAAATGCTAGGGCTGTACCTTAATTAAGGCCACGGCCACTTCCTTCGCACTCCTAGGCCTTTCCTATTCCTTCGTTACCATAAGACCTATCTGTGTCGGTGCGACGTAAAGTCAATTGTAAAAAAAATCCGCAGTCAAATACGGTTGACACATACATTATATGTTCCAGTTTTCTAAATTGTCTCTGGATCTTGCCACACCTACTCTAAGCCTATTCAGAGCTTTCCAAACAGACCGCAGCTCCTAATGTCCAGCGATCAGGCTCTCAGATTGTTCCATCCAGTAAAGTTCAGCACTTCCTTTCCACATAGCGAACTAGGATTTCTGGTGAGTGAAATCTGTTTCTCGTATGAAGCTCTCTCTAGATTTTAATCTGGGAGAGTGGACTACTGTAGATAGTCACGTAGTGGATGTTAACCCGAGGTAGATATTTTATTCCTCGTCTGTTTCTCGTCTGATGACAGGAGGTGGTATTCCAACTAGACAGTACAGTGCAGTATATCCATTACAGAGCTTTTTTTTTTTTTAGTCCGGCTCCATGGCTAAATGGTTAGCGTGCTGGCCTTTGGTCACAGGGTTCCCGGGTTCGATTCCCGGCAGGGTCGGGAATTTTAACCATAATTGATTAATTTCGCTGGCACGGGGGCTGGATGTATGTGTCGTCTTCATCATCATTTCATCCTCATCATGACGCGCAGGTCGCCTACGGGAGTCAAATCAAAAGACCTGTACCTGGCGAGCCGAACAAGTCCTCGGACACTCCCGGCACTAAAATCCATACGCCATTTCATTTTTAATTTTTTCTGATTTAAATTCCATGTGGATTCTTCATTGTGGTTTTCCAGCGGTCTTCAATGAACAATATATCTGACCAATCAGGGTTTTCTTTCTTCTTTCAAAAATCTGCTCATGCAGCAATCCCCTTGTGGCTTACTTGCTTGATTTGTAACTTTCCACCTTTCAGAAACACAGAGGAGGACTGTTAAGCATTAGGTATTATGTTTCTTTAGAAATTGGGTTGCTTTCCTTTCTTTTTTCTCAATCCGTTTACCCTGCAGGGTTGGTTTTTTTCTTCGGACTCAGCGAGAGATCCCACCTCTATCGCCTCAAGGGCAGTGTCCTGGAGCGTGAGACTTTGCGTTGGAGAAATACAACTGGGAAGAAGTACCAGTACCTCGCCAAGGTGGCCTCACCTGCTATGCTGAAGAGGAACCTTGTGGGGGATGGGAATATCTGAAGGGATAGACAAGGAAGAGGGAAGGAAGCGGCCGTGGCCTTAAGTTAGATACCATGCCGGCATTTGCCTGGAGGAGAAGTGGGAAACCACGGAAGACCACTTCGAGGATGGCTGAGGTGGGAATCGAATCCCCCTATACTCAGTTGACCTCCCAAGGCTGAGTGGACCCAGTTCCAGCCCTCGTACCACTTTTCAAATTTCGTGGCAGAGCCGGGAACCGAACCCGGGCCTCGGGCGGTGGAAACTAACCACACTAACCATTACACCACAGAGGTAGTTATAGTAGTATTTAAGAGACCCTTGCGTTTTAATTCGTACATTGAACTCAACACCACCATATTTTTTATTATTATTTTTTTGGCTTAACGTCGCACCTTTTTTTGCAGTAGTTGCTTTACGTCGCACCGACACAGATAGGTCTTATGGCGACTATGGGACAGGGAAGGGCTGGGAGTGGGAAGGAAGCGGCCGTGGCCTTAATTAAGGTACAGCCCCAGCATTTGCCTGGTGTGAAAATGGGAACCCACGGAAAACCATTTTCAGGGCTGCCGACAGTGGGGTTCGAACTTACTATCTCCCGAATACTGGATATTGGGCGCACTCAAGCGACTGCAGCTATCGAGCTTGGTTAACGTCGCACTAACACATCAAAGGTTTTCTGGGACGGAAGGATTGAAAAAGGCTAGGATTGGGAAGGTAGCGGCCGTGGCCTTCATTAAGGTACAGTCTTGCCTGGTGAAAATAGTAAACCACAATAAACCGACAGTGGGATTCGAGCCCACTATCTCCCGAATGCAAGGTCACACGACCATCTCACTCGGTACACCATTATCTTTGATCACCATACATGCCAACCGAGCTCGATAGCTGCAGTCGCTTAAGTGCGGCCAGTATCCAGTATTCGAGAGATATTAGGTTCGAACCCCACTGTCGGCAGCCCTGAAGATGGTTTTCCGTGGTTTCCCATTTTCACACCAGGCAAATGCTGGGGCTGTACTTTAATTAAGGCCACGGCCGCTTCCTTCCCACTCCTAGCCCTCTCCTGTCCCATCGTCGCCATAAGACCTATCTGTGTCGGTGCGACGTTAAGCAATTAGCAAAAAAAGAAAAAAAACTTACATGCCAAATCAATGAAAAATGATCACAAATGTGCAGTTTTTCTGCAATATCCCATATTCTTGGTTTTCTTAAATTTATGTTCAGTAGCCCACGATTCCGGCATTTGACTTCTTAAAACAGCAATAATAATAATAATAATAATAATAATAATAATAATAATAATAATAATAATAATAATAATAATAATAATAATAATAATAATAATAATAATAATAATAATAATAATAATAATAAACGGCAGTTTCACTATCCTGTGTCCAGAGAAAATTATCCCAAAGACTAGAACGTCTGGAAGGCTGCAAGTTTGCATGCAGGTAGGCCCTAACCCACCAGGGTGCAGAAATACTTGGTGACCGAAAATGCCCACGGGAATTCCAATAAAGTATTTTTCAGAAATATTCTGACTGTTTTCCGTTACTGCAAAGTGTTCATACTTCGTAACAGTAAAGGAAACTTATCTGAGCAGTTTCGAATCAAGAATTCACTAGAGAGATGAGGCCGGGGGGAGGGGGTATATTGGGCCCAATTTTAAGATATTACCCTGTCAAATTATCACATGGCACACACAGTAATTTTAAACATAGTGGTTTCGTAGTCATATAGCGCACGTAGTCATTTGTATTTGTTTACTCCAAGTGAGGTTCAATATCAATTTGCAGAAAAAGTTATGTCAGAGCTTCCAGAATCAGCAACGCATTCGACGATTATATAAAGGAGAATTATATCGATTGAGATAGGCGTGTTGCACCTGCTAGTATCTCAAGACATATCATAAAATCGTACAGGTAACGCCTGCGAAGCTTTCCACAGTGCGTTAGATAAGCAGTTTAATAATTCACATAAACTGGTTTTGGTCATTCAAAAAAGTATCCAAACTCAGGTATACATATTGCACCGTACGGGGTACATTATTCGTATTGTGCCTTTTCCCTCACTGCCTCAAATACTCCGGCTAATAATCTAATATAAAATGTTGGATGGACAAATAAATATAATCATCTCCTAAAAATTCAGGACGACACGCAGGTAAGAATAAAATAATTACATCAACTTATGTCTGCGACCAAATCATATTACAATCATCTGTATCTGCAAAAAAAAATCATTTGTATATTCCATCCCATCCAACATGTGCATTCATTTATCTACACCGATATTGGCTTATTTCGGTGAATAACACATGAGAACCATATTTTGTTATCAAATCATATATTCGTTCGCTGCACAATACCTTTCAGGGATACTCATTTCAATTAACCTTTTTTTTTTATCGTGGACTCAACTGAGAAATGCACAGCCTTTTCCCTAAATCCGTCCGCAAAACCAATTCCAATTAATTGTAGCCAACAATAAAATAGATCTTTGACTTTATCTATTGATTATTTATAAGTACTCCATCTAATACCTCTTCCGATAATGAATTGAATAAATAACAAGAATTCCGGTTGAAATCCTTATCTCCTATTTTATTGAAAGTTCGTTGTACTTGGAATGAAGTATAATTACAATTACATATTCAGTTACACTCTTAGGAATTCCAATTCCAAATTGAAATACAATTCAATGTTTTCTTATCATATAAAAAAATCGTCGACATTAACATTACAATCTCGTTTCAATATTTTTGAAATATTAATAATTCATCGAAATATTATTGAAACCTTATAAAATATCCCCTAAACATTGTCGAGATGTCGTTGGAATGGTTGAAATACCTTGGAATATCGGCGAAATAATGTTTAGATATTCCTTAAAAATTGTTGAAAAATCATTGAAATGACTGAAGCACCTTGGAATATCGGCGAAATAATGTTTAAATATCCCTTAAATATTGTTGAAAAGTCATTGAAATGTCTGAAGCACCTTGGAATATCGGCGAAATAATGTTTAAATATTCCTTAAATATTGTTGAAAAGTCATTGAAATGACTGAAGCACCTTGGAATATCGGCGAAATAATGTTTAAATATTCCTTAAATATTGTTGAAAAGTCATTGAAATGACTGAAGCATCTTGGAATATCCGCGAAATAATGTTTAGATATTCCTTAAAAATTGTTGAAAAGTCATTGAAATGACTGAAGCACCTTGGAATATCGGCGAAATAATGTTTAAATATTGCTTAAAAATTATTGAAAAGTCATTGAAATGACTGAAGCACCTTGGAATATCGGCGAAATAATGTTTAGATATTCCTTAAATATTGTTGAAAAGTCATTGAAGTGACTGAAGCACCTTGGAATATCGGCGAAATAATGTTTAAATATCCCTTAAATATTGTTGAAAAGTCATTGAAATGACTGAAGCACTTTGGAATATCGGCGAAATAATGTTTAGATATTCCTTAAATATTGTTGAAAAGTCATTGAAATGACTGAAGCACCTTGGAATATCGGCGAAATAATGTTTAGATATTCCTTAAAAATTGTTGAAAAGTCATTGAAATGACTGAAGCACCTTGGAATATCGGCGAAATAATGTTTAAATATTGCTTAAAAATTATTGAAAAGTCATTGAAATGACTGAAGCACCTTGGAATATCGGCGAAATAATGTTTAGATATTCCTTAAATATTGTTGAAAAGTCATTGAAATGACTGAAGCACCTTGGAATATCGGCGAAAAAATGTTTAGATATTCCTTAAAAATTGTTGAAAAGTCACAGAAGTGACTGAAGCACCTTGGAATATCGGCGAAATAATGTTTAAATATCAAGAATATTAACTAAGTACCACTCAAATATCAACTAGACATCATTAAAATATCATTTGAATTTCATTGAATATCCCTACAAAATTCATATGTATGATCTTTGCTTTCTTTGTTTTCTCAAGTCTTCATTGTGTAATAACGAAAACAACATAAGCAAGTTCCATAAATATGGTTCAAAAATTACCATACAGCTATATATCGACTCAAATAAAACCGAAAATAAAATATTCTTTATACTAGGTAAACTAATTTGGTCCTAAAACCATCTGAAAATAAATAGGAGTAGCCTATCATAACATACATGTGCAAACAAGGTAATCAAACATCTTTCCGCGGAATTAAAACAGAAAATGGTATCGGAAATTTACCTGTCCACAAGCAGTAGTCATTTCAGTCATGAAGACGTTTCCTCCCTCCAAACATGCGTTTGACAGAAATTCAACTTAGGCTTAGCTTATTATGTGAGATTCTTCAAAAAAAAAATGTTAACTTTCAATCGCGAATGCCTTATTTTAGGATATAATTTTTGATGACCGTATACCATAAGTAGCCTGTAAGTTCATTAACCTCTTACAATCGTATGCATGTGCCACATAACCCGACATCGTATACTGCTACGTAATTCACATGACGAAAACATCAACTATAACGTAACATTAGCGTTATGTTGCTTAAATATTACCAACTGCTCAAATCTAGTCGTATTTCACCGAATACGCATTCTGTCAATAACAATTCCTCATTACTTATACACTTCCCTATCTCCATTATTTTAGCCTATAATCTCTTAAGATTATCGATCATAACAACGATTCCACCTAACAAAATCATTCGTTGCTTTAACTATAGTGCAGTATACGTATAATCCATTCACATAATCTCATCACCTATCATGGGTTTACGGTATTCCGTAACACAAGCAATCACATATTCTCAGCAAAATAACGCGAGTGTTAATATTTCAGGTTCTACTTACTTACTTTTGGTGTCAAGTTATCGTCAAATTAAGTTCTATTAATCTAGAAGACGGTCTAATACCATTCTGCATTGCACTGGAGTTGAATTACCCAATGAAAGGCATGAATCTTCAGAATGACATTGATAATGTCGGTTTTCCAACTACCTAACTCCATATCTTAAATAAGCTATAAGGATTCCTTTTTAATGACCCTACTCATATAACTTTTATCTTGAAGAATTAAACATTAACCATACTGCAATCATATATTAAATTAAATATTTACTATCGTTCATCCAAATATAAGTAATTTTAACTATGAAAATTTAAATATAAGGAACTTGACTTATCTTGCTTTCGTTATTCGACTGGGATGGTCTTCATTCTGGATCTCCCTTGGCTCCCGACTCGAGTTGCGGTTCACGTCATCGTTGGTTACTGGTGACTGGCCTCGGGTGTGGGTGATGACGGCTGGCAAGGGCTCCCACCGGATTGTGATCCCATTATTCTGGTTTACTCAGCCATCGTATCTCCGTCGATTACGTGCGGTAGAAACATAATGAAGGATAGCATTAGGTGCATTCTCCAGACAGGGAATAAATAATTTTGAATATATATTTTAGCTATCTAGTAAGTTATTCGTCAAGATGCAATATTTAGCGCAATACTTTAAGTATTTCTTGTTTGTCGCTAGCTTAAACAATAAGCTGCCGATCTCTAAATCTTCTTTAAGATTTCGGCTATGAGTTCGTATTGGCAAATCTTATGGGCGATATCTTCCTCTTTCCTTTCACTTCTTTCACGCCCGATGCTTTTAATTCGTATTTTATGGTTTATATACCGCCGTAATTATACTATTAGCAGTTTTCTTCTCTGAATTCAACCTCTTCTTTTCTTGAATACCAATTCTTGCTCACAATTTCGTTCCGATGATCAATACGATTTTTTTTTAAAAGTGTCGTCTTTTTTTTACTCGGGACAACAATCTGATTCTTTTATCACGGCCATTTGGATTGCTAAGGTCCGATCGTCGCAATATCAACTCATGGCCTACTTGACTGGTTATATCTGCATTTTCTCTCTAGAATATACTCTTTCATTATGTAACCTCCGTCATTTTTATCGCGATGCATGACAAGTATTAGGGATGTAACTCCCGATCATGACGCAAATCGGGCAATGAAATGGTACAATATCAATCAACAGCAAGAAACAAATATAATATCATAATTAACAACTCAAAAAACACAAGTACCGTAGTGAAGTTATCTAACTCTACCATCGGCACAAATAACAGCCTTTAATTTCGTTCAGCGGGCTGCTTACCACTGCATTAAACACGTTTTAATGACGTAAAATTACTTATAATTGAAGAAGAAATGTTAAACCACCGAAGTAATATCAAAACATATTACCAGTATATTCTGATATTAATTAGTCCTAAGCCAACAATCTGAAAGTGTGAAGAAAAATTACAATTCGTCATTGTACTGAATGCAGGTATTTAAGTTCCACAAGTACATGATTTTGAGGATTGGTTCTGGTAATAATATGTCACCTGTGCGCAATGTGACTATTCCCTCTTACCGATATTTAACCTTACCTTGACCATGTGCACATTATGGGCACATTTCATTATTTTTTCTGCAGCCCGTCAAATTAGAATTTTGTTCATATCCAAGTCAACATTTCTAGTCAAGCGCGTTGGGCAACTTGGTATTTCCCACTTGTTCGCAATCTGGGCTCATTAATGTGTGTCAAACTCAAATCATCTCCTTCAGGTACCCATTTGTTCTCAATCTGGACTGTTAGCAATCAGGACGACACCGGCCCATAATGCGCACATGGTCAAGATAAGGTTAAATATCGTCATATTGCGCACCGATGACATATTATTACCACTCACTTCTTTCATTAGCATAATAATAATAATAATAATAATAATAATAACAATAATAATAATGGGCGAGATGGCCGTGCGACTAGGGGCCCGCGGCTGTGAGCTTGCATCCGGGAGATAGTGTGTTCGAATCCCACTGTCGGCAGCCCTGAAGATGGTTTTCCGTGGTTTCCCATTTTCACACCAGGCAAATGCTGGGGCTGTACCTTAATTAAGGCCACCGCCGCTTCCTTCCAACTCCTGGGCCTTTCCTATCTCATCGTCCCCATGAGACCTATCTGTGTCGGTGCGACGTAAAGCCACTGGTATAATAATAATAATAATAATAATAATAATAATAATAATAATAATAATAATAATAATAATAATAATAATAATAATAATAATAACCTATTAATAATACAACTCTCACTAATCCACCATAAATAACTGCTCCTCTAGTTATGTTATACAATAAAAAAGATAATCTTCTAAATGGTAAGATTACCTCAAGCTAAATTATTTAACATTTTCAATAAAACATTTTTTTTTAAATATGGTTAGGTTATCTAAAACATCCCAGTGTACCAGTTAATGTTAATACTACTAGAACAAATATTACATATGAGACTGTTTTAAAAATTGTATCTGTTTTATGTATCTCACGTCAACACTAATCTCTTGTTCGCAATTTGGACAGGATATATTAGTTGTTCGGAATCTGGACGGTTTTTGCCTTGTTCGCAATCTGGACTGTTCGCAGTCAAGACACAACCTTATGGGCCTTCCCGGGTAGGATAGTGGGGTTCCAAAAACTGAAAAAAAATCTCAAATATTACAAGGCTAGTAAAATGCAGGTTTGCATGCTTATAGGCCTTACTCTGCAAGAGGATAGGAATACTTGGTGAACGAAAATAACCCTCGGTGACTGCAACACTAGGGAGTTTTGCAAAATATACTGTATATATGAAATTGCCGAAGGAATCCTTTTCATTGCCACTTTGACTTACGTTCCTCATTCAAATGTCGACATATCCCCATCATCTTGCCTTTGGCATTACGTCATTACCATCAAGTTCGCGTAAGAGCAGTGTTTCAACAACGCAGGTTCCTTTCTCAGAGAATCCATACATTTCCATGTTCCGCTCATCAGAACGAAATTCAAAGGTAACTAGCCGAAACCCGGCCAATGGGGTAAATATTTAGTGAAAAATTTCCATACATTTCTTTGCACAACTACATGTTGGCAATGTTGCAACTTTAACGACGTCAAAAGTTCGCACCCTTAACATTGCAACATATGCCACGTCTGAAAACTGGCTGAATTAAATTGAAACCTGCAAGTTCCAGTGTTTCCCCTTGAGCGTTATTGATCGTGATACGAAATGCCAAGAGAATTGAAAAGTGGTACCGCTTAAAAGAAAATGGAAGTGTTTCATCTGATGGAGTTGAATCATCTGCCTAATTTGAATGTACGGTGCACTGATCGACCGCTATTAATATAATATGAAGCCCTACATTAAAGCACTTCTCTGTTAAGCATCGGTATATATATCCGGTGCACACGGGATCATCGATGAAAAACGCATTCTTGACATTTGTATTGTTTTGCTGTGGCTCGTCAAGGATTTAATTAATGTAACTGAATGCTGCTCCTGGTTTGCTATGAGCACAATGTCGACCAAATCAGAATTGAAAATTGGCACATTTTGCTCGTAGTAAAGGTACAATCTTTCGGGTTTCCATGACAGTAAATTATGACACGGTGGATCGACTCACTTTCCTAACAACCGGAGTGGTAAAAGATCACAACTTTAGTGGTAAAATTACGACATGAAGAAAAGGACTGTTACGTTTCTCCGACATCACTTCAAGCTAGCAAATATAGGGAAAGCTGCAAAGAGACAGTACTATTGAGCTGAATAACTTCTTCTCTATTAAGCGACTCTCTGATACACAAGCTGAAACAATTGACCAGGAAGACGTCCGACTGCGCATGCATACTTCTCTACTTCCACCTCCCCTCTCGCATTGTATGCCTCACCGCTCCCACAATCCAGGTGGCCGTGGTATAATGGAAGAAAGAGAAAACAATGTTTTTATTTAATCATTTAAAGATATACGGCCGCAGATATTTTTCTTTTAACGACATCACAAATCTACAGACCAAGAGCTGTCATCAGTGTGCTTCTCTAAGACTCAAGGTAATCAAATCCAGTTATTCATGACTGTAACTTCGTGTGTAATCAACGTGAAATACTCTCCACAAACCACGTGTCCTTGACTGACCGCTCAGTTATGTAGACCATAGACGGCGCATGCGTGTGCGCACTTTAGAATTCCCGTCACGCACTTGGCTGGCAGTGGACAACAGGTGGTCTTGAAGTACTGGTGAGCGCTTTGGTCAATCAGAATGCTACATTTTTAAAATAATTTAACGGTATATGGCAAGAAATGTTTATACTTTTAAAGACACCCAGCAAATCTGCAGACGAAGAGTTTTCGTCAGAATGCTTTACGATGTCAATCGGTTCAGCCATTCTCTCGAGCTTGTGGTAATAAAAATCAGCCTAGTGTTTTAAATATATAGATTATTATTGGAGTTTCAGAAAATTTCTCGTTTACAGCTTTTAGGGAAAACGCACTTCAATTAATGTTAACATTTCCATATTACTGGCCAAGCCCTCAAGGACTTCACTTCAGTGATAATTTAATTGCGTGTGGCCTCCGAAGAGGCCTGATCTTTCGAGTTGACGCCGTATGGGCGACCTGCACGTCTGTGATGACGTATTCTAATGATGAAGACGGCACACACACCCAGCCTTCTATCCGTCGGAATTAACCAATGATGGTGTCGGGCCCCGCGGTGTAGCGGGCAGCGCGTCCACCTGTCACCCGGCGGCCCCGGGTTCGATTCGCGGCCGGGCCAGGGTTTTTAATTGTAATGGCCTGGCCTGGGGACTGGGTGTTTGTCACGTCCTTAATCTTCCTTTCCTCACACACAACATTCCACACTATCGCCATTCCAATTACGCGCAGTTTCATACAATATGGTGCCAGTATGGCCAAAAGATCCACATGGGTCGACGCCCCGAACAAATAGCATTTTTTTAAACCCATGAAGGTTAAAACTGCGGCTCGGCCGAGACCGTCTGCACCAAAGGCCAGCGCACTAACCATTTGGTTGTGGAGCCGGTCGCTTCAGTGATAATACTGGTCGTTATGGGGCAGCGAGGAGAGGCGAGATGAACGGTTGTGTCCCGTCTGCGATCACAGCAAAATTTCTCCCATTTGCGATCACTGTAAAATTATCAGCAGCCTATCAGAGTTTTCCAACGTCCATGCAGAAGGGGGACTGCTAATTAGGGCGTACTCCACGCAGCCGTGTGATATAGATTCTCCCAACCCGTCCCCCTCTCTCTTGAACGTTTTTTGAGGTAATATTAGTCTACAGTTTTTAACATAGGCCTACTGTAATTATTCCAGCTGTAGACATTCATCGTTAATGTAGCTTTTGTTGTTATCTGCGTGCTTACTTACGATATGCAGGTCATTGAGACGAAGAGAGGCAAGCCTCGTGCTTTATCTTATGGATACTCTTACATAAATTTACGGAAGACAGGGATGTATGGTGACATGGGTGTTTTTCTTTTTTACCGCTGGCTTACACAGATATGTCTTATGGCGACAGTGGGATAGGAAAGGTCTAGGAGTGGGAAGGAAGCGGCCGTAGCCTTAGTTAAGGTACACTTTCTTGTTGTGAAAAGAGGGAACCACGGAAAACTATCTTCAGAGGTGCAATGGGGTTCGAACCCACTATTTCCCGAATGCAATCTCATCTTTTCGCGCTATCATTATAGAATTATAATTTCAACTTATTTTAATCTATTTTCTTAATATTAAGTTCTGGCATTTTGTACATCTAATCCGAGCGTACAGACAAAAATTATCATTTTAGGCCTATTTATATAGGGCAAAGTAGGCAGAGTGGCTGCGCGTGTTAACGCGCTACGGCTATGGAGCCAAGCTCTGCATTCGGGAAACGTGTGGGTTCAAACCACACTGTCGGCTGTTCTCAGAATGGTTTTATGTGGTTTAATATTTTTACTTCCAGGAAAATGCCGGGACAGTTCCTATCCACAGGCCTGAGCTGAGTCCTCCCACCACCTTCCCCAATTTCATTCACCATAACACATTTCAAATTCATTAGCTCCTCAACTGAGTTGTCAGGAAGGGCATCCGGCTGTAGAAACATGCCGTATAAATTAATCTCATTTCATCCCCGACCCGGTATCAAGGAACGAGACTAAGGGGTAGACATACATACAGATAGATGGAAGCAGGCAAATTATATTTTGCTTATTTACTTAACGTGTCAGTATGAATATTTGAACAGTTTGAACATTATTTAAGCAGTAATTTATAAGGCAAGTTGGCCGTGCGGTTAGGAGCGCGCAGCTGTGAGCTCGCATCCGGGAGATAGTGGGTTCGAACCCTACTGTCGTCAGCCCTGAATATGGTTTTCCGTGGTTTCCCATTTTCACACCAGGCAAATGCTGGAGCTGTACCTTAATTAAGGCCAAGGACGCTTCCTTCCCATTCCCTGGCCTTTCCTGTTCCATCGTCGCCATAAGACCTATGTGTCGCTGCGACGTAAAATAAATAGCAAAAAAAAAAAAAAAGCAGTAATTTAATAGTGTCTCCTACTGTATAAGAAAGTGTTAGTTAACTGCTAAGTTTGAAATGAGCTATAATTTTTAAGAAAAGGGTAGCACTCTCGAAGAAGCAAAGTGTTACAGCAAAATCCTTTGTTTTGAAATTGAAAAGTGTAAAATTAAACGGTTTTAATACGCCCATCTTTTGACCTACTTCTTAAAACTCGTTTAATCGTCTTTACACCCGCAACCATCTGGTAACTATTTTATTCTCTGTCAGTCCCGGTCAGTCTCAAACGGTAAATATAAGTAATTTAATGAGTTTCAACATACGATTAGTAAAAATCCTAGTATTTATTTTCCTCAGTTATTTGAGGGATGTCTTCCTGAACCAGTCCTTCAGCAGGGAATTCCCTTACAGCAACCTGACTGTATGTCACTGATAAGAGTGATCGCAAATGAGACTGATCGCAAATGGGACGACACCAGATGAGCTAGCTTTCATGGTAATTAGGTGATAAGAGATGGTTTTAGTGATAAAACTGGTTTTGAAGTGGTAAAGAGAAAAGACTGTTCGTTATGAAGTGGTGAGGACAGATGATAACAGATGGTTTTAGTGATAAGGCTGATCGTTATGAGGCGGTGAGGACAGATGATAAGAGATGGTTTTACTGCTAAGGCTGATCGTTATGAGGCGGTGAGGATAGATTATAAGAGATGATTTTAATGATAAGACATGGAATACTGAAAGGTATTAAGAGATGGCGGGAGTGATCAAACTGGTTATGAAGTGGTGAGTAAGAGATTGGTTTAGTGATAGTCTGATCGTTATGAGGACAGATAATAAGAGATTGTTTTAGCGATAAGACTGATGATTATAAAGTGGAGAGTATATGTGATAAGTTATGGTGTTACGTCAGAGAGACGATATATCATAGGTTTTTTGCTAGTGGCTTTACGTCGCACCGGCACAGATAGGTCTTATGGTGAGAATTGGATAGGAAAGGCCTAGGAGTTGAAAGGAAGTGGCCGTGGCCTTAATTAAGGTAAAAATGGGAAACCACGGAAAACCATCTTCAGGGCTGCCGACAGTGGGATTCGAACCCACAATCTCCTGGATGCAAGCTCACAGCGCCCGCCTCTAACCGCACGGCCAACTCGCCCGGCAGGATAGTTTTTTCTGATATGACTTTTTTTCATGGGGATCGTCCGGAGGTAAGGCAGAGATCATGTAGACTTACTGATAAGACTGGGCTTATGATGACATAGCAGAAGTAAGCCGAGCAAGATGATACAGATGATAATATTTTTCGCAATGGAATTGTGTCAAAAGTGGGTCAGAAGACATGTTATTATCTTGGTCATGGAAGGGGGCGTTTTAAGTGACATCACAGGAAGGCTAGATGTGATTAAATGAGAAGGCTTCAGAATAGAATTAACAGGAAGGGATTCTTCCACGTCTCAAGAGGTCGGGGATCAGTTTATTAACAGGACAAGCTCAGTGGAACGTAAATTAGGATAGTGATGGCGAAGGTTCTTTGAAAGGGGCAAAACGGTATTACTAGTCCTAATTTATACATGACTGGTTATTTAAAATAGGCTTTGAGGTTGCGAACAGAATACATTGGCTGGGTTTACTGATCCTTCCTTGTCTATTCAAATATGCGTGCCTTCTAAACTGGGCGAGTTCTTACTAGGTATTAATTTACTAGTCTTAAGTTCTTATTACGTCGAGGTATGATTGAATCCTCGTTCTATTTCAGGGGAAATGTGAGAACCCGGGCGGTACTCGATCCTCTGGTACGGCGCTCCCACGGCCAAGAACACGCTACTTGTTCTTCTGCCAGGTAGGCTGTACGTTGGAACCAGTTCGATCTGGAACCACCCGGTTCTTGTTGAAGACCACTGGTGAATGCGCAAGTTGAAGGACTGCCTCAACAACATTATTGTGATGTTTCTGTGGATGGCGTAATCTATTGTTGGTATAACAAGCAGACTGTTGGAGTGGGCAAGGCAATAGAGAACGTGCCTGCTCAACAACTTCTAACAAAAAGCAAGCAAGTTTCTAGTTTTACAGGACTTCGTACCGTGATCTTAGGCACGGACAGATGGTGAGCTCCAGTTGGCACGTTCGACCCCGACTCAGTCTAGTGGTATTTGAAGGTGCTCAAATTCGTCAGCCTCGTGTCGCCAGATTTACTGGCACATGAGAGAATCCTGTGAGACGAAATTCCTGCATCTCTGCATCTCTAAAAATCCGTAAAGTAGTTCATGAGACCTAAAGCCGACAACATTATACAGAGCCACGGGTCTTCCAGATTTTATGTGGAATCCGGAACACAGAGACGTGACCTTTTTAATTTAAAAATCACACTTGCACTGGTCGGGTTTCTAATCGCAGCCTCCTTATTGAGAAGCTGGTGACGATGCTACTCGGCAATCACGCCCCACAATAGCCTATAACCTGCTAAATAGTAAACTCTAGTCTTCTTCTAGTTAATAATAATAATAATAATAATAATAATAATAATTTGGTCAGAACTGTGTTTCTTTTGTAAAATTTCGTGTGGCTATTGCTAGTCTGGTGCATCTTTTGTAAGTCAGACCCTCCGAACAGGGTGGGTTGCCTCTGAGAAACTGCACCTTAGTGCGGTGTGGGATAGTGTTGTGTGTTGTGTATTAGTTGCAGGAATATTGGAGTCAGTACAAACCCCCAGTTAGCAAGCCGAAGGATTTAACAGTTTTAAGATTAAATTTTCTCGACACGATCAGGAATCTTATTCGGGACCCTGAGAACCGAAGGTCAAGACGCTGACCACTCAGCCGTGTAGCTAGACAGCACTGTTGTGTAGGAGCGCGTTTACTTTGTCTGCTCCTTACTTAAACTACAGAATACAATAAAACCGTAAATTCATAAAAAGAATCTGAAACCACTTATCACCGAATTAATATTTCACTAGTCCACCTCTGTGGTGTAGTGGTTAGTGTGATTAGCTGCCACCCCCGGAGGCTCGAGTTCGATTCCCGGCTCTGCCACGAAATTTGAAAAGTGGTAGGGGCCTACGAGGGCTGGAACGGGGTCCACTCAGCCTCGGGAGGTCAACTGAGTAGAGGTGACTTCGATTCCCAACTCTGCCATCCTGGAAGTGGTTTTCCGTGGTTTCCCACTTCTCCTCCAGGCAAATGTCGGAATGGTACCTAACTTAAGGCCACGGCTGCTTCCTTCCCTCATCCTTGTCTATCCCTTCCAGTCTTCCCATCCCCCACCAAGGCCCCTGTTCATCATAGCAGGTGAGGCCACCTGGGCGAGGTACTGGTCATTCTCCCCAGGTGTATCCCCCGACCCAATGTCTCACGCTCCAGGTCACTGCCCTTGAGGCGGTAGAGGTGGGATCCCTCGCTGAGTCCGTGGGAAAAATCAACCCTGGAGGGTAAGCAGATTAAGGAGAAGAATAAATATTTCACTAAATATCAACATTGTCGTTTTACCTACTGTATAAAACACAAATATCGGCCGAGTTGGCCGTGCGGTTAGGGGCACGCAGCTGTGAGTTTCCATCCGGGAGATAGTGGGTTCGAACCCCACTGTCAGCAGCTCTGAAGATGGTTTTTCGTGGTTTCCCATTTTCACTCCCATGTCACTGGGACATGGAAGCAGAAGACCTACCTCAGTGTATTTGTTAACACCACGACACCGAGCGCAGCTTCTCACCTGAGCGTGTGACGTTCTTAATTGTATGGTGGAGGACTGGTGAGATGTAGCTTGGTCCTATGAGTCATTGTTCCAGGCCTCACGAAGCCATAAAACCAAGTTCTCAACAAGGCACCGTCATGACCAGTACAGACAAATTATCAGGTAACTTTCTCTCTCTGCTCACACGTGATTATTGATCAAGTTACATGATCACTCACACAAATTAACAAGTCATGTTTAATTCATTTTAATTTTGCTGGCAGGAAACCAGAAAAGAGCAAATCCTGCTCCTAAATAGCCAGCTGTAGGCTAGTAGCTCCTTCTAAGGAAATCTGCTTACTAGTACTCGAAAAGTTGTCTCAGTTCGACCATAATAATGAGTACGGTGAAACAAACGCACGAGGTCTCACGAATGAAACGCCCACCTAACTGTTTTTTTTTTTTTTTTTTTTTTTGCTTTTCGTCGCACCGACACAAACAGGTCTTATGGCGACGATGGGATAGGAAAGGCCTAGGAGTTGGAAGGAAGCGGCCGTGGCCTTAATTAAGGTACAGTCCCAGCATTTGCCTGGTGTAAAAATGGGAAAGCGCGGAAAACCATCTTCAAAGCTGCCGACAGTGGGATTCCAACCCACTATTTCCCGGATGCAAGCTCACAGCCGCGCGCGCCTAATTGCACGGCCACCTAACTCTATAAACAAGATGATTGATGACCTAATAACAATCGAGTCGGAAGATGCCAGAAGGACATATGCCTACAACCTAGCAAGCTTGCTACACGATACGGACCGCGTAGGTGTTAGTTTGCATTCGGGAGATGGTGAGTTCAAACCCCACTGTCGGCAGCCCTGAAGGTGATTTTAGGTTTCCCATTTTCACACCAGGTCGATCCCGGGTCTGTATCGAAGGCCACAGTCGCTTCCTTCCTAATCCTAGCCCTGTCATACCTCACCATAAGATCCGTCTGTGTTGGTATGACGTACAAAAATGCGAAAAGGTCTGTATCTTTTGCCCATAAATATTGCTATATGCTCTTTCATCGCAAATTGATTGAGGTGTTAATGGTGATTATTGTCTTATGAGGAAGTTCAACTGGTTAATCATCTTCGCTTGACATTCTTCTTCTTCCTGACATTTCCTGATGTATTGCGGTTGGAACTTGTCCAGTTTTACGGTCGAATGCCCTTCCTGGTGCCAACTCTATCGCATGTTTCTGTGGTGGTTGGTAGTGTGGTGTGTTGTAGCTAGGCACATAGATGAAGAGACACATATAAGACGAACACAATCACTCAGTTCCCAACCAGAAGAATTAACCTGATCCGGCAAGGAATCGAGCCAGAGGCCCTCTGAACTAGCATCTCTTTCGCCGTATCATATCTCCCTGGCCCGAGAGACGGCGTTACCGTCTAGGAGGCCCACCGTACCCTTCACGGACGCAATAAAAACTTTTGATGTAGTAGTAGTTAGTTGAGAAGAACACGAACGCTACACAACACTTCTTACGATGGAACACAGGCGAAGCTAGCCGATTACAAACATCAGGGGAGGGTAGGCAACCTGCATTCAGTTGTCTACCCAACCACCACATGACACATTTTCCAGAAATGACTCATTTTCAAGAATCGTTGCAATCACCTAATCACCCAGTGATCATAGAAGCCGAACTGATTATGCACTAGTTCGAAGTTGTGACTTTGCTACTGTAATTGATATAAAGGTCATTCAATCCGACTATACTGTACCCCATCCGGCTCAATGGTTAAATGGTTAGCGTGCTGGCCTTTGGTCACAGGGGTCCTGGGTTCGATTACCGGCGGGATCGGAAATTTTAACCATCATTTGTTAATTTCGCTGGCACGGTAGCTGGGTATATCTGTCGTCTTCATCAACATTTCATCCTCAGTACGACGCGCAGGTCGCCTACGGGAATCAAATCAAAAATCCTGCACCTGGCGAGCCGAAGTCCTCAGACACCTCTCCACACTACAGTAAAAGCCATATGCCAATTCATTACCTGCTTGGTGTAGATATGAAGATCAGAACATGCAAGAAGACGGGGCGTTTGGCAGGTCCTGAGAAGATCAATTGGTGGAATGACATGACCACCAAGCAGTGATAGTGAATGAAATGTTTTCCACCGATCATATACCACTTGGTCGGCATTGTGTTATTCTGTGACAAATGCTGCAGAATTAACTCTTAACACTACAAAACCACGGTACCGATATATCAACAAACAGGCCCGTCTTTGGGCAGATGAGGGGCAACTGAAGCTGGAGCAAAAGAAGACAGCGTGTAAGAACTGGTTTGCATAGAAAACTGATGAAACTAGGGAGGAGTATATCAATACCCGGAAAACAGCAAAGCAAGCTATCGCTAAGGCTAAGGCTGGTCATTGTTGAGACCTTTCTAATCAACTGAGCTCAAACGAAGGTGAAACACCTATTTATTAGCGAAAGTCCGCAATAGAGCAGAGCAAGATGCTTATGTGTGAAGGACAAGAATGGATTACAGTTGCTGGACAGACACAAGATCTTTTTTTTTCTTTTTCTTTGCCAGTTGTTTTACGTCGCACCGACACAGATAAGTCTTACGGCGACGATGGAACAGGAAAGGGCTAGGAGTGGGAAGGAAACGGCCGTGGCCTTAATTAAGGTACAGCCCCAGCATTTGCCTGGTGTGAAAATGGGAAACCACGGAAAACCATTTTCAGGGCTGCCGACAGTGGGGTTCGAACCTACTATCTCCCGAATACTGGATACTGGCCGCACTTAAGCGACTGCAGCTATCGAGCTCGGTGACACAAGATCTTGAAACGTTGGTGTGATCACTTTGACGATATCTCCAATATTGAATTCTCACATCCACCAATCCCAGAGGTCCTACTCCCTGAATCATATTACAGGAAACTGAAAATACTGTTTTAAAATGGAGAATCTTGAAGTCCCCAGACCAAATGAATTGCTAACAGATTTCTCCAAGTTTAAAGAAAATTCTAGATACTGGAATTGCTTCGCAGACTGATTTCTTCAAAGCAATAATAGCTTCAGGTCACGAATCTGATGACTCGACCACAAGTATCAAAATCCCTATTTTCAAAAACAAACGAAATACAGCACTTATGCTCAGACTACAGCCCTGTTCGCCCCCTGTCACACACAGTGGACATCTTTCAAAGGATCCTAGATAGAGTTGCGTGACATTGTCCAAATCGTCTAGAACAGGTCATTTCGTCCATTTCTCTCGTCGACTGACAGCAGGTCCATTCATTTGTTCCACTACAAATTTACTCATTTTCTCCTATTCCAATACGTCCATTTCCTCTTAGATTATAATAACAAGAACAATATGCACAAATTTGTTATATTTTTCGTGGAGATGTTATTTAAAATTTGAAGCAATTGTTGGAGCATACTGTCAAAATAGCAATGTAAAACAGAACGACGTTATACTCTGCCTATTTAGAGGACGATCAGTAAAAACCATCCACTTCCTTTCATAGGAATGCCAAGCACCTTTTGAAATTGTAATGTAATAATATTGTAGCGTTCTCCACTTAAAACATTGCTAAATCTGGCGTTCAAACATGTTACAATATTATTGAAACCTATACATGTAAGTAAAAGCATAATTGCACCCAAGCCCGTGCCTTCCTTGTAATAAAGTGGGCCTTCAGATATTCACAATATTATTTGAAAATATTGTGCAATTATTGACTGATTGCAGAATTAATACGTGGGTAAAAATGGACGAAAACATTTAAGTTAGACAAAAGGAAGTAACAGGCGAACGTGATAGGTGTACTGTAGGTAGACTAAGTGGAATGTGGACTAGTTGTCCTTTGAAGAAACATACGGGGATCCTCTGCTTGCATTATTCTTTTCAGTCGTGCTTGAATTCAGGATTTTAAAAATGTTTAGGTAATCTCGTTTATTGTCAGGAAGATGGTGGTGGTGGTGATTATTGTTTTAAGAGGAAGTACAACTAGGCAACCATCCTCTATATAACACTAATCAGAGGGAAAAATGGAAGGGGTCCGACACTTCGAAAAATGAAGATATCGGCCAAAGGAAGACAAGGGCCACGAAGGGCGTGAAAATGAAAGACTCCCTAGCCCTCGCAAACCTAATAGCGTCGGGGTCGGAAAAGAACATGAGTTGACCAAGAGAGGTCGGATAGGATAGATGAAAGTGAGAAGCCTGGCACAAGTAAGTGGAAGCAATGCCAGGACTCAGCTAAGGGCCCCGTGGTCGCCAACCCACGCCCCATAGTTCAGACACCCTGAGGCCCCTTTTAGTCGCCTCTTACGACAGACAGGGGATACCGTAGGTGTTATTCTACCGCCCCCACCCACAGGGGGATATTGTCAGGAAGAGTACTTTGAGTAAAACATAAATTGTTTCTCTTTCATGGCTGGTGGTAATAGTTTTTGAGGAGATTGTATAACTCATGAATCAGTGACAAATCAATCAGGTACCTGATCTATCCTAAGGTGAAAAATATGGCTGATGATGCCTACTATTGATAGGCGAAACATGTACCATATAATATATTAATTTCATGTTAACAACTTTGATAAGGACAATGTCCTAATTTTTAAAATTGTATTGTATTGAATAGGTGGATGAATAATAAAACATTCAAGTGTTATTTAATACAAATATTTTCAATACGGACCCAAAAATGAATTTTATCACATGTGATATCACATGTAAAATCTGATATATGTATAAGGAATTTCAACTACTCATAGCAGCCTGTTACCACAATTTTATCGTTTGTTTTATCTTATTAATTGTATCGCATCTACGTACACTTTTTTGTGGAGGTTTTTTCTTTCTTACTATTCGCTTTACGTCGTACCGACACAGATAGGTCTTACGGCGACGATGGGACAAGAAATGCCTAGGAGCGGGAAGGAAGTAGCCATCGCCTTAATTGTACAGCCCCCTGCATTTGCCTGGTGTGAAAATGGGAAACTACGGAAAACCATCTTCAGGGCTGCCGACATTGGGGCTCGATCCCACTATCTCCGGGATACGAGCTGACAGCTGCGCGCTGCTAACCGCACGGCCAACTCGCCCGGTTGTTTTTAATGGAAATTCATATGAAGAGTGCACTGAAACATATTTATATCGTACATCTAACCATAGAGCGCACAATGAACGGGTCGTAACTCTGTTATTTTGATGAAGCTGGAGGCCGATATATCGACATACTGCGGCCTAAGGAGTTTAAATAAAAACTATATCATTATTTATGTGCCGGGCGAGTTGGCCGTGCGGTTAGGGTCACGTAGCTGTCAGCTTGCATTCGGGAGAAAGTGAGTTCGAATTCCACCAACCGTCGGCAGCCCTGAAGATGGTTTTCTGTAGTTTCTCATTTTCACACCGGGCAAGTGCTGGGTCTGTGCCTCAATTAAGGCCACGGCCACTTCCTTCCTAGTCCTAGCCTTTTCACATACTTCCTTCACCGAGAACCTTCAATGTGTTTGTGCAACGTTAAACCAGTGTAATAATAATAATAATAATAATAATAATAATAATAATAATAATAATAATAATAATAATAATAATAATAATAATAATAATAATAATTGTTATCTGAACAGATTATAAATACCTATGTGTTTGATTTGTTTTCGTTGTTATCATGTCCTGCTCCATGGCTAAATTTTTAGCATGCTGGCCTTTGGCCTAGGACGTCCTGGGTTCCATTCCTGGTCGGGTTGTGGATTTTTTCTATTTGCTTTACGTCGCACCGACACAGATAGGTCTTATGGCGACGATGAGATAGGAAAAGCTTAGAGATGGGAAGGAAGCGGCCGTGGCCTTAATTAAGGTATATATCGGGCCGATGACCTTCGATGTTAGGCCCCTTTAAACAACAAGCATCATCATCAATTAAGGTATAGCCCCAGCATTTGCCTGATGTGAACATGGGAAACCCCACGGAAAACCATCTTCAGGGCTGCCGACAGTGGAGTTAGAACCCACTATATCCCAGATGCAAGCTGATAACTGCGTGCTCCTATCCGCATGGTCAACTCGCCCGGTGGTCGTGGATTTTAACCTTCATTGGTTAATTCGGTTGGCTCGGGGGATGGGTGTGTGTGTGCCATCTTCATCATTAGAATTCATCACAGATAGGGCCCCATTGTCATAGATGCGCAGGTCGCCTATACGGCGTCAACTCGAAAGACCTGCATCAGGCCTCTTCCGAGGCCACACGCCATTAATTAAATTTGCTCTTATCATTATGTGTATAATTTTGTAGTTCTTCGTTTAGTACGCCTCTGTGGTGCCGTGGTTGGTGTGATTAGCTGCCACCCCCGGAGGCCCGGGTTCGATTCCCGGCTCTGCCACGAAATTTCAAAAGTGGTACGAGGGCTGGAACGGGGTCCACTCATCCTCGGGAGGTCAACTGAGTAGAGGTGGGTTCGATTGCCACCTCAACCATCCTGGAAGGGGATTTCCGTGGTTTCCCACTTCTTCTCCAGGTAAATGCCGGGATGGTACCTGACTAAAGGCCACGGCCGCTTCCTTCCCTCATCCTTGTCTATCCGTTCCAATCTTCCCATCCTCCACCAAGGCCCCTGTTCAGCATAGCAAGTGAGGCCGCCTGGACGAGGTACTAGTCATCCTCCCCAGTTGTATCCCCCGACCCAGACTTTGAAGCTCCAGGACACTGCCCTTGAGGCGCTAGAGGTGGGATCCCTCACTGAGTCCGAGGGAAAAACCGACCCTGGAAGGTAAACATATAAAGAAGAAGTTCTTCGTTTAAGTCAAACTCAATACATTCGAGCTCCAGATTCTGTCTAGATAAATTCTGGAGCTCTCGTTTCATTATTACAAACATGAACGAGATTGTCAGCCCCTCTTAACCTACTTGGGTTATCAGATAAATAAAATGGACTAAAAACGTTTCCGAAAAATACCATCAGAGTCGAGAAAGGAGGAACGTTGACCACGAAAGCGGACCTGGAAAGAACCGATGCTTGAGTTTCGTACACCTCCCGATGTGGAAGGAGAAGAAGTAGGAGATAAGGAAGCAACTAAGAGAGCAGCGAGCTGAATATAAAGGTGAGGCTGGCTCAAGAATGAAAGTCATGACCATAACACTGGAAGAGCGCACGTTTTGGGAAGAAGGCTAGTCTTCACCTTGGCAAACACTACTGTGTGGAATGTCAGAGTGGTTGCGAACCAGTTTGATCTGGCGGGAACAGCTCCTTACAGGTATGCGTCATGGTTTAACCGATGAACATCAGTCATTCAGAGAAACAATAATAAGATGTTATGGAGTAGTTCTGTCAGTAAGTTAAGTGAACACAAGAACAGAGGTCAATCGAATGACGGGCTCACGCTTCGTCTTGTCGGTTCGTTAGAAGCTAGGGATGTCTTGAATCGTTACATCCATGAACTTGTATGTCACTAACCTGACCTACTGTTAGGTCGACCAATGTGCTTAAGTGACAGGCTTAAAGTTAACATCTCTATATTGAATGTTGTTAGCGTAATAATAATAATAATATGGCGTCAGCTACCGTGTGCAGGCATTGGGATCTGACGCCATTTAGGCTGCCTGAGTGTCAATTTCGTCCAACTCTGTGGTGTAGTGGTTAGTGTGGTTAGCTGTCACCCCCGGAGACCCAGGTTCGATTCCCGGCTCTGCCACGAAATTTGAAAAGTGGTACGAGGGTTGGAACGGGGTCCACTCAGCCTCTGGAGGTCAACTGAGTAGAGGTGCGTTCGGTTCCCACCTCAGCCATCCTGAAAATGGTTTTCCGTGGTTTCCCATTTCTCCTCCAGGCAAATGCCGGGATGGTACCCAACTTAAGCCCACGGCCGCTTCCTTCCCTCTTCCTTGTCTATTCGTTCCAATCTTGGCATCCCCCGTAAGGCCCCTGTTCAGCATAGCAGGTGAGGCCGCCTGGGCGAGGTACTGGTCATCCTGACCATTGTATCCCCCAACGCACAGTCTCGCGGTCCAGGACACTGCCCTTGAGGCGGTAGAGGTGGGATCCCTCAATCAGTCCGAAGGAAAAGGCGACCCTGGAGGGTAAACAGATAAAGAAGAAAAGTGTCAATTTCCACTATTTAGTTTTATTGTACTAAATAGCAGAGAAACAGATCCCTGTTTGGTGCTCTATGTCTGATTTTTAATTAAATATGTCGATTAAACACCAAATGTATCACCAGGGATAATTTAAATGCCGACATCGTAAGAAATTGCTTGCCAAACGGAAATTTTTCTACCCACGAGAAATCCTGTTCTGGGAATCCGGGAATCCACACTATAGATTGTTCACTGTAGTATTCAGAGGGAATGATTAGGGCAATAACACCACCACCAACGACTTCTCGTATCACATTAACTATGGACACTGAAACCACCTCATTAGATAGGCACAAACTCTGATCTTATCTGTTAAGAACTACTATACAAGTCCGCCTCTGTGATTAGCTATTACCCACTGAGGCCCGGGTTCGACTCCCGGCTATGCCACGAAATTTGAAAAGTGGTACGAGGGCTGGAAAGGGGTCCACTCAGCCTCGGGAGGTCAACTGAGTAGAGGTGGTTTCGATTTTCTGCTCAGCCATCCTCGAAGTGATTTTCTGTGGTTTCCCACTTCTCCTCCAGGCAAATGCCGGAATGCTATCTCACTTAAGGCCACGGCTGTTTCCTTCCCTCATCCTTGTCTATCCCTTCCAATCTTCCCATCCCCTTGCAAGGCCCTTCTTCAACATAGCAGGTGAGGCTACCTGGGTGAGGTAGTGGTCATCCTCCCCAGTTGTATCACCGACCAAATGTCTCACGCTCCAGGACACTGCCATTGAGGCGGTAGAGGTGAGATCCCTCACTGAGTACAAGGGAAAAACTAACCCTGGACGGTAAACAGATTTTTTAAAAGAACAACTAAACTGCACACACCTACATTTAATGCATTGTAACATAGGGTAAAGTCCGCCTCTGTGGTGTAGTGGCTAGTGTGATCAGCTGCCACCCCCGGAGACCCGGGTTTGAATCCCGGCTCTGACACGAAATTTGAAAATTTTAACATTTTAGTAGCCCGTACTGCTGAGCTCTTGGATACCCCGGTTTCCTGTCGAAGTCGTCTTAGGGATTTTGTAGGAGTATGTTCTAATCTTTCTGCGATTTAATTTGCTTTTTCCTCGTTAAGTTTTTTAACACTTCGCGTCTTATCGAGTACAGAACCAGTTCCTCTCAGTTTCTTTACGAGTTTCCGCCACGGTCTCTCTATGTGGAGGGCGTACACCTGGAAATTGTGTTAAAAATCGCCTAACGACTTCCCTGCTTTCACATAATTCCTCTACCGTGTACACATGTGGAGGCAGTATAAGAATTATACCCCGAAGTAACACTTCACAACTCGAGAACATTTGGAGCGACAGATCAACACTTAATGCACGTTCTAAGCACGGACCTGAACTGCGAAGTGCTGGCATTCCCGTGCTGTCGCTGCGCTGTGTAACGGGAAGTGATGAGTCAACATGAGCCGGATAAGCTGGACGCACTTGCCGGCCAAACGATGAGAGAAACTTACTGTAGTAAAGTGTAAATTTTATGCGTCGTAGTTAAAGTATTCGTTTATGAATGCAGAAATATATCACGTTATGAGTAGCCTCGCGATTCCCGATAATTATTATTGTGAATTTCCCCGCGCCAGCGGTTAGCACCACTGGCAGGAGCTATTACTCTTATTACTTCAACATCGTGAGTAGCCTCGCGATTCCCGATAATTATTATTGTGAATTTCCTCGCACCGGCGATTAGCACCACTGGCAGGAGCTATTACTCTTATTACTTCAACATCGTGAGTAGCCTCGCGATCACTGGCATACGCCAGACTCCAAAATGCAGTGAACACCGCGCGGAGGGCACAATACTCCGTGCCACACCGGGCGGTGGTCTCTGCGTGGATGGCCTACTTTACTTATCACAGCATGTTTGTTTATTTTAACTGTATATTTGTTTGGTTCATTACTAACAACACAGGGTTCAAGTTGGACGCGACCTCTGTATAGACCCATTGGAAATAAATAAATAAAAAGTAAATCACGTTAAGAGGAAAATAATTGCCATTTCCTGCTTATGTGTGTGTCTTAAAATATTTAATAAGTGCTCGCAATGATTTCGGAGGTTTGACATCTTATCCCAAACGATAGAATATCCATATGATATGTGTAAGCATCATGGAAGCCTATACCAAATATGGAGTTTTCCGGCTGTGATGAGGTAAGAACTCGTCAATGAGTTGTTATCCTTGAAGGATTGGCTAAAATCTATTGATGTACATGTGACGTAGTGTTAATTAGTTACCTTCCAAGAATCAAGGGTTAGTTGAAGGTAGTGGATGAGATGATCCACAGCATTTGGCGTATTCTCAACCGTAATACGCTCTTCTACATATTTTATCCCCACAGCAGAACACTAGGATCTGATTATGGCTTCTGAATGGTACACGTTGAATTATCATGCTTACGCACTGTTCGGAAGGTATTTCGGTATTATTCACAGGGAATTATTATATACACTCCCCACCCCTTCAATTCTTGCAATCCCCGCTCGATTCAGTAACCGGTCGCCATAGACAGAAGAGTGACGGGTTACATCGACCTCTACATTTCTATTCACCTCTTTCACCCCTGAGGCGCCACTTCATTCCGGTGTTCATTGTCTAATACACACAGGGATCCTCTTTTCCGACATTGATCGTCTAGAGTACACAGTTAAGGATACTATACTGTATTTTGTTATCCCATAAACCCGGCATTTCTCATCACATTCAAGTCCCCTTGTTAAAAAGGAAAATTGTTCTTTTACTTTGCAATTTCTTTCCAGATACCCGTGTTCAAGCCTTGCATATTTATGTTCACGTAGTCATGTACTAGTTTCATTCGGTATAAATTAAACGGAAAATGTTTTTCTGATAGGCCCACCTTGCCATTTCATTTTACAGTTCCGTGTTTTCCACTATTGCTCAAAAGGCTGCCGAATTCTTTCCACGTATCTGTGTTTCTTCTTTATTAGAGTCGAAATTTAAAATAATAATAATACTTTCGTTATGGATGTTCTGGCTATGTATGTCCCATCAATACCAGTGCGAGTAAACCACTCTTCGTGACTTGTCCTACCCTTCAGTTGTGATATAACATCCATCCTCTCCCTTTCTGTTCTTATGTACTTCGGTATGACTTGAAATGAAGAAACGCTTAAGGAAGCCAATTTTTCTAATAAAAATAATTATTTCAATTTCAATGTACCACAGCCCGAATTTTCTTAAGCAAATGTATAGTGTACATGACCCTCATCACGGTGGCATATTGCTATCAAAATTCTGGCATTGTGACCTACTGTTAAACGTAGGTAAGCCTGTAAAGAAAGCAACACAGTTGATAAAGAATAGATAATAGGATTTTAATCTGAACGTAGCGGATGCACTGGAAACTTTTACCTAGGGCCAGACTTGAGAACTATTAGGAGAGAGAAACTGAAGCATTTGCACCATGCCAACTAAGTAAATAAATATCTCCTATTCTAGTTAAGAGGAAAATCTACGGTAACTTGCTCATATATTCACGGTCGTGTAAATACAATAAAAAATAATTAGTCCCCTTCTGCGGTGTAGTGGTTAGCGTGATTAGCTGCCACCCCCGGAGGCCCGGGTTCGATTCCCGGCTCTGCCACAAAATTTGAAAAGTGGTACGAGGGCTTGAACAGGGTCCACTCAGCCTCGAGAGGTCAGCTGAGTAGAGGTGGGTTCTGTTCCCACCTCAGTCATCCTGGAATTGGTTTTCTATGGTTTCCCACTTCTCCTCCAGTCAAATGCCGAGATTGTACCTAACTTAAGGCCACGGCCGCTTCCTTCCCTCTTTCTTGTCTATCCCTTCCAATCTTCCCATTCCCCGACAGGGCCCCTGTTCAGCGTAGCAGGTGAGGCCGCCTGGGTGGGGTACTGGTCCTCCTTCCCAGCTGTATACCCCGACCAAGTCTCTGACGCTCGAAGACACTGCTCGTGAGGCGGTAGAGGTGGGATCCCTCGCTGAGTCCGAGGGAAAAACCAACCCTGGAGGTTAAACAGATTAAGAAAGAAAGAAAGAAAGAAAGAAAGAAAGAAAGAAAGAAAAGTTAAATAATTAAATAAATCACTCTTTGAATACGATAATAATACAGATCACATGAGATACAGATTTCAATTGCTTCGCAATGAATAACGCCAAGTTTAAGTGTACTGTAGTGCGCATTAGTGGCGTGCATTGTTCGAACTTGAGACGGGTAACCAAGACGAAGCAACATGTGCCTTGCCGCATATGCAACCGCCATCACGCATGAGTGGAGCGTGTAAGCTAAAATGCCCGAATTTGCTGCAATTCGTTCGAGAGGGCATGTTCGAAGCGAAGTTTGCCGACTAGCGGGGATGACCTTGCTTGTTTTACTGACTTTGTAAGCAATGTGGTTAATCCAGATATGAGTAAGACCTCGTTTACATAAAGCAAAGGCCGGGAATTCGGAGGTATAAATGGATGATGGAATGGTTTAATTAACCATTAGTTTTGAGCTGAACTTCACCATGCCACATGAATTGACGGACAGCATTGTGGCTAAAATTCAAAGCAGTGAATATAAACCAATTAAGAGATATGGGCTCAGTTCTGATGTTTGGAAGAAATTCCTGCTTGTGATCACTGCCGACAACCAGCAGACAGGGTACGTTTCCTGTGACTCGTGCAATGCACTGTTAACATATAAATTCGGTACAACTCATTAAAGAAAACACGTTTGCAAATTTAATGCTGGCTCTTCTCGCCAAGTATTGCACGGCAATACAAAGCAAACCATAACTATCGCGAATGTTTTCATGTGTGTCAAAGATTTTCGACGGTTTAACACTGTTTCCGGAGAAGGCTTTAAAGATTTATGGCAAAAACTAATTAATATTGGGCCGGGCTGAGTGACTCAGACGGTTGAGGCGCTGGTCTTCTGACCCCAACTTGGCAGGTTCGATCCTGTCTCAGTCCAGTGGTGTTTGAAGGTACTCAAATACGTCAGCCTTGTGTCGGTAGATTTACTGGCACGTAAAAGAACTCTCGCGGAACTAAGTTCCGGCACCTCGGTGTCTCTGTAAACCAGTGGCGTATGCTGAGTCCAAGACATGGGCTTAGGTTACCCCTTTGCGATGCTTGGTTTAGTGAATGCCAAGTCTTTTGAGCGTTTTGAGCTGCAAGGAAGAACACTTGCCTTATGTATAATACAGGATAAACAGGGGTATAATTACCCATACTACATGGCCTTAAGTGTAAAAGAAAAAAGGTTGCATATAACCGGCCATTAACAAAAGGCAAGGAGGCGAAACTCCAACACTCCTTATATAAATTGATAAAAACCTAAGTGGGCTTACGGCCCAAAGATACAGAGGTTAATCCCATACTACAAGAGGATGACTAAAGGGGGTACCTTTAAAGCCGAGACGAGATTTACAAAATTTATAGTTTGAAAACTTAAGTCACCCAATTGCAAGGTTGAAGGGGAGATGGCAGAGGGTCACCACTCTTCTTTTCCTTACATTACATATTTCCCGGTAGAGAATAGAAACAGAGTCCTCAGACTTCACACCGAAAACCCTACATTTAAACCACCAGTTTACAAAATTACATTAAAAGAAAACAGCTAAAACCTTCCCCTCATACTATCCGCAGGCGCTATCACATGTTTAGGAAAATTCTGCCATTACCTTGTATAGCTGGATATTCTTCAAGCAGGCTACGTTCCTGCCTCCTAGGCCTCCGTCAAGTCACACTCCCAGGTACTGGAGCAATTCAGACAAGATGGCCCTAAAGTAGCCTGCCTATGTAGTTCCGTAAGGAGAAGATCCCCTATTAAATTGAACTTTGCTGATAGGCTGGATTCCTGTACACAACCCCGGTTTTGATTGGCTAGAGAACATGTTTACAAGCATCTGATAGATTACAGTAGATGAGGAGCCAGAAAAACAATCTTCAGAAAAAAGTTTACTAATAACAAAAATGAAATTTCCTAAGTTCTAGGTTCATTTTTAGTGCGTTAGAGTGAGCTAGCAAATCGATATTAGAGCCATATAACTGTAGAAGACGAAATTCTTTGGGAGTTTGCAAGTTTCATTTTGAGGCCCTTTATGGTGCTTGTACTTTTTTTGCCAATACATTCATTCTAAGCATTGTTGGAACTTTTCATATTTTGCTTAAGACGGTTGCCCAGTTATACTTCCCCTTGAGTCAATAGAAACGTGATAAACTGCATTCCTTCAGACCATTTACAAATGAAACTGACCAATTAAAGGATGATGTACATGAAATACAGCCATTAGTGTAAGTAACCACCAAACACACACTTTCCAGTACTACTACTACTACTACTACTACTAAAATGCTTTCATTCCTCCCCAGAAGGGTGACGCTGTCTTTCAGGCCGGGAGATTTTTTTTTTGCTAGGGGCTTTACGTCGCACCGACACAGATAGGTCTTATGGCGACGATGGCCGGGAGATTTGTGACTGTGAAGGAGTTGCTCGGAGAAGGTGAGGGAGTTGGCGGCCGTGGCCTATACTAGGAACTGTCCCGACATTCGCCTTATTGCAGAAGAATGGAAAACCACGGAAAACTACTATCAGGACAGCCACGGACCAGCCGTGGCCACTTGAGGGCCGAGGCCCACTCTGCACACTTTCCTCGAAATACAGTATACTGGTGATTCAAATTTTGTACAATGAATGATGATGACATTACATAGATAATAATAGTTTGTATGTAGATACGATAATAAGCTTTTGGGATTTTTTTCACATAGAACTTTGCTCTGCGTCTTCAAAAGATAATCTCGTCTATTCACGAGCAAGACTTCTCTAAAAATGAATGAGGGTTTGAATCACTTAAACTTAAGAGTGCTTTACCGTTGTCTATAGTAAGTGGTACTCTCGTTCGCCACTAGATGGCTTCCTATGCGCAGTGTGAACCATTTCATGATGAGAATACGAATTTGGAAAAAATCGGAAAGAAGCAATAATACATAATAGTGAAAGTACAGGGAAGAGTGTTGTAACCAAGGTTGAAATTTACAAACACAACTTTTATTGCTTCACTTTATGATATTTACACAAATAACTGAAATTTATCTTGAAGCAAAAAGTAATATTGAATCTTGAGAAAAGTCTGTCTTTATACAATATGTACAGGTTTACAGTCTTTATATACACTTCTATCTTGAAAAGATAGTCTTTGTGAATTGACACGTTGATAGTCGAGAACTATCTGGCACACTAACATAAATGTCTTTGAGAGTCCTTGTTTGTTGAAGTGCCTGAATTCCTAAAAAGCAAGTTCAATTGATTGAAGAAATTCCACCTAGCGAAACTAAGGGAGCTTGCATAAATTAGGGAATGAAAATGGCTTGTAAAAGAATTACGGAACATAGGCAGCGGAAACAGGTAAGGGAGCGGTGACCAGAGGTGAAACCTCGTACTGCCAGAAATTCAGTCCACCTGGTCGAAGCACATTTTCAAGAGGAGTAGCCTCCGTGCTCGACGTAGGGTGTATTCTGGAGCTGGACACCGGGGCAAGTGGGTAATTGAGCATTTGTTTTTTTTTTTTTTTTTTTTTTTTTTTTGGGGGGGGGGGGGCCCCGAAGCCCGCTCCCCCCGCGTGACCAACGACTCAATCTACATGGCCTCCGACATGCTATTATTTCTAAGAAGAAGAAAGAGATAGCAGGGAAGAGTGGGAAGTGATACAAGGAGTATCTGCCGGTTTCCGAGTCAGACTCGCTACCACGGCAAAGTTTGTGTTGGTTGGATAGTGTTAAGGTATGGTATTGAAGGGTCAGGGAAAAACCACATAGGCAGAAAGAAGAAAGAGCCTACATGTAAAACCTGACATCTTGTGATAGCACATGCAAGGATGTGGGCTGGAGAAAGACCAGAGGTTGTGTTAGTTAGGAACAGGTAACATGCACAAAACATAAACCAATTCCTCGCCATTCCATCGCCTGGGGATCAGTCCGTCTGGGCACTGCTGGGACTAGCGCGGTCCTTGCCGGCTGCGGAGCCATGCGTCAAGTACCACTAGGGCCTGTCGCACGACTCCACCTCCTTGGGGTACCTCGTACCCAGTCTCCGATCCCGGAGAATGAGGCCAAGCCCGCCGAGGCGGGGGCCTCCTGGAATGGGGTGGGTCATGGCGCCGGGCCTCCCTCCTCTCTGCCCGCGCCATGGCCCTGTAGACTGGGCAACTGCGGTGGGAGGCCGGGTGGCCCCCCGCGCAATTGGCGCACACCGGCGCCTCCTTAAGTGTTGCGCAGGCCGTGTAGTGGTGATCACCACCACAGCGGTTGCACTTCACTTGGAGTCCACAGCTAACTTGACGGTGGCCCCACCTCAGACAGCGGAAACACTGCAAGAGCTGCTGAGGGGGACGTTTGACTCTCACCTGACTGCCGCTACCCGCTGAGGTCCTCTCCTGATTGGCTCCTCGGTTGACTGCTGTCCTGGGAGCAGTCCTGGGTTGCGGCTTGCCGGTCCTCTCCTGGTGAGCCAGCGACGCCTTCTGCTTCCTGGTGCGGCGTCGTCTTCTTCTTCTTCCCGGGGGTTGCTTCTCGGCGGGGGAAGAGGCCTCGTCCTGGTGGCCCTCCTCCCGGCCTGGTGACCCCAGGGTAGATGGTGGTTCCGCTGCGTCGCCGTCTTCTTCCTTCTCCTGGCTGGCGGCGGCGGCGTCGGTCGCTGCTAACGCTTGACTGCGTTCCCTGTCCTGTGGGGCGCACATCGAGGTCTGCAGCTCGACAGACGTGCTGTCAGGCTGGGCCTGGACAGCAACCTCAGAACGCCAGGGGGCGTCCTCCTCCACAGAAGTCGCACAGTCGAGACGCCAGGGGGCGTCATGCCCCACCTCCGTGGTGGCGTCGCTGGTTGCCGGCTGGGTGGCCAGGACTAGGTCGGTATTAACCGCCCTATTCCTTAGCCTCCTCGGCGTCTCCCTGGTCTCCGTCGCGGCCCTGACTGCGCCGGTGTTCATCCCTGGCACTCCGTCCCTCCCTGGTAGACGGATGACCTGGAACAGAGAAGAAAGCTCCCTCTCTGCGTCGCGCATCCGCTCCTGGTCGTGATGCCTGATGATGAGGCCTCCTGGTAGGAAGCTCTCGACGGCCATGGTTGTCGAGATGATCCTGCCTCCTCGGCGAGGGCGCCTCATTCTGTCCAGGACGAGGCCCCGTTCAGAAGTTACAGGGCGCCCCGGCCTGTAGTACACGAGCAGCGCTTCGTGCGCCGGGTCGGTGTAGCCTTCGGAGAAGAAGAAGCCGTTAGGGGGGTCACACCCGTCCCTGTAAGGCTCCGTCTCCACCTCGATCTCCGGGTCCTCCTGTGGCAGCTCCGGCTCGGGTGCCGGGGTCTCCGGCACAGGTTCCAGCGTCTGCGGCTCCGTGTTGCTCTCCGGTGTCGGTGTCATGCCGGTGAAGAGATCTCGGAGCAAGTGCCCGATCGCCACCGCCCGTTCCTGGGTCGTCATCGTATCCGCCTGGTTGTCCATCCTGGTCCTCCTGTAACAAACTCTGAAAGAGAAAGAGCGAGCACTGAGAAGTGCTCAGCTCAGACAATGCTCTTTCGAAGATGTACTAACAAGTACAGCTGCCTGACTAGTACTGGGAAAGTACAGAGCGCCTGGCAAGGAGAGAGAGAGCGAGCGGGAGGAACACGTCCTTCCACTACGGCTGTCGAACTCGTCCTAATTGAGCAGGCAGGGAGCTCCTATTTATAGTACACTCGATGGTCAGGCACGCGCACTGAGGGCTGCGCGTCGAAGCTAGCAGAATGATACACAGGCGCGCGTGCAGCTGGCTGGTGGAGCGAGAAAGGGAGCGCCGGACATACAACAAAGAGAACTACCTATATAACTCCTTCATGGCTGTCAACCACGTATTACTTAAGTGACAGAGAGTGTCCCTGTTGAAATACGTATTTCCACAGCTTCCCGTATAATCCCAGACCTGTAGTGTTTACTGTGGGTTAGAGCTCGAACATCTGGTCGCGGATGCAGGGTGAGTCTGGGCCCACAAGTAGCCCCGGCTGGTCCGTGGTCCCACAGCTCTACACTCCGACCGCCCAACTGAGCAGAGGAGGGATTGCCACGGCTCTACGCCTCTGAATTCGGGAGACGGAGGGGGGCTGGTCCCTACCTTCGGCTGTCTTGAAAGTTTTTTCCCCGTAGTTTTCCATTCTCCTGCACTAAGGTGAATGCCGAGACAGTTCCTAGTATAGGCAACGAACACCTAGCCGCTCACTTTCTCCACGCATCTCCTGGTCTGAGAGACGGCGTGACCGTCTAAGAGGCTCACCTCCTTCTTCAAGGAAGGAATGAAAACATGTTAGTAGTAGCCGAACATCTTGGAATGCGATATAATGAGCCGTTGATGGGGCGTGCTCAGCTATTGCGGATTTGTCTGGCTGGTTGAGACGAATGTTACGTTGGTGTTCCTTGATACGAATACCAGTGGAACATGAATGTTTGGCCAATGTATACCTTGTCGCAAGTACAGGAAGTTTTGTGCACCCCAGGGTGTATTTTGTATAGCTTATTACCAAGAGTGTTGCAGCCTTTGTAAGGTAGACCCTTCAACGATGACGGGTACCATGTGTTTTAAGTACAATGTACCTTCAACAAAATAAGGAAACAAGATCTTCCACGGAGAAACTTTATTTTACAGGCAGATAAAATAATACATGGTAGCACACATTGCTATTCAACATACTCACTATTCTTACCCAAGCTCCTGTTCCTCTACATCAAGACATCGATGTTTGCAAGACAAAAATCTGCTTCCAGTTTCTGAAGCCACGTCATGACGTTCATCCTCGTGCTTCATCAACGATCCGAAGAGATGGAAATCACTGGAGTTCTGGTCGGAAGGTCATCGCTCAGCCCATCTCGACAAGGTTTGCTTTTCTCTATATGAGATAAAGAGACTAGAGCTGTGTTAGTGTTTTTTTGGGAGGAAGGGGTGCCGTGAGGCTCCGCCCCGCCTCACAGCCCGTGGTGACCTACCTGTTTGGACAAATGACCGACAAGCGAGTACTAACGCAGGAACCTAGCCTAGTACAAGAGTACAGAATAACTTGAGGTGCAAAGGCTAGTCTTCTGCCAGCTACTTCCACCCCTCCGTAAAGGAGAAGTTATGAGAAACCTCCCTAAACCCACCAGGCAATCCCATATCTCCTTTCGGCACTGGTTACCCTGTCGCGGTCATACCAAGTCATCCCCAGCGCTAGACCACTGCCGCTCAAGAGCCACTGTCACCCCCGGCCCATGGCCGCCTGCAAGGCTTTCAAGG
The DNA here is from genome assembly GCF_040414725.1 of Anabrus simplex. Classification (NCBI taxonomy): domain Eukaryota; kingdom Metazoa; phylum Arthropoda; class Insecta; order Orthoptera; family Tettigoniidae; genus Anabrus; species Anabrus simplex. The sequence goes on from NC_090270.1 coordinate 189,768,216, forward strand.
TAGAAAATGGAGATGATAATAAAATAAAAAAAGAACTTCTGACGCGCGGTCGAGAGAGAATAAATAAATAAAATGTAGTCTTGCAAACGACCATGCGGATGGCCAGTAATGCGAAAGCTCTTCCCAAAGGAGCTACTTCGCATACCCCCTTCAAATTAGGATATTATTGCAGCCACCACTTGTAACCTTAAGGACGGACCGCATAGAGAATGTGGTGCCGCACCATTGTTGTTACAGCGGTGGTGGTGAATATTGTTTTAAGAGGACGTACAACTGGGCAATCATCATCCGATAACACTGATCGGGGGGGGGGAGGAGTAGAGGGGTCCAACAATTAGAAAAATGAAGGTATCGGCCGAAGAAAGACAAAGTCCACTACGGGCATAAAAATGAAAGACTCCCTAGTACTACTACTACTACTACTAAAATGCTTTCATTCCTCCCCAGAAGGGGGAGGCGGGCCTCTTAGACGGTGACGCTGTCTCTCAGGCCGGGAGATTTGTGACTGTGAAGGAGTTGCTCGGAGAGGCAGTTGGCGGCCGTGCCCTATACTAGACGATCGGGGTCCGAAATAAACAAGAGTTGATCAACTGAGGTCGGGTAGGACAGATGAAAGTGAGGGGCCTGGCCCAAGCAATGCCAGGGATCAGCTAAAGACCCCGTGGTCGCCAACCCACGCTCCCAAGTTGAGTCCGTGGAGCCCCTTTTAGTCGCCTCTTACGACAGGCAGGAGATGTCGTGGGTGTTATTCTACTGTCCCCACCCACAAGGCAAGTTAAAGTATATTAAAGCTCCCACAAACTTTAAGTCTGGTAGAAGAGAAATAACTGACATGGAGAGCATCACATCTGGACTAGCGATCATCTCTGATCTTCTGGGAGTGATTCCCGTAATATTAACGTTGTTCCCCTAAGCCACAACACTTAGCAGGTTGCTAAGCGACTAACACTTTCATTACTATGCTGATACGCAACCATGTTTCATTAGCACCTGTCAAGCCAGAGAGTATACGCTTCCTCTGATACTATTCCCTGCTAAGTACTCTTTGATTCTCCAACCTTTCCCAGCTTCCAAGCATATTCAACAGATGGAGAACGTTCCTAATAACTTACATGCTGCTAAGAGAAAGACGTCTACGTACAAACAGACCCCATCGTGACATACGCCTTAGACATTATCTGGGAACACCTAGCTACACTGGAAACAGTTAAGGCCATGTACCTTTAAAAAGTTATCTGCCTGATAAAAGCCACTCCTTCGAGACTAAGCTATGAGCTCACAAGACAACCCTTCCATATAGAAGAACTGCGATTAAAAATACCATTGCCTTCAAAAGCAGAGTACCAAGCTTTACATCAAGAACAGCGAATACATGGAAGGATCTTTAGCAAACAGACGGCATGATGACGTAAGAATAGACAAACTGTGGCGTGCGATAACGCGCATCTTATTAAATATTCATAAAACCGATGAAAAGGGCACGCAAAACAATAAGACTACGAGATGCATATCAAGGCAAGTTATCTGACCTGTTTACAACGAATACTGCGGAGCAGGACGAGTCCTTTAGTCAGTATTTAATAAACTGCAAGTACTGTTCTCAAAGTAAATGGCATAACAGAAGATTACCAGTATAATAGTCAGTTCTTTAGATGCTAATTAAGAACCCTTATGTACTCTACAAAATAACTGTAATACGAGGATAATAATAATAATAATAATAATAATAATAATAATAATAATAATAATGGGAGCACTAAAACAGAACATGTAAAAGTAAAATACAAAGTGTCATTGACCTAACCAGGGCGTGACGGAAGGTCAATGGACTGGCTAGCGAACTGTACTCGCACCAATGGCAGAGCAACAGTTTTTGAACACCTCGCATTCTATGCTAGAGTTGTGATAAAAGAGGACTTTACTAAGATAATTTCCAGATTTCAAGTTCTTAAGTATTTAAACAGAACTACAAAATGAATATTTACGCATTTTTAAATATTCGAGTGTGATTTGATAGAATCTGATGATGCTCAGCCAAGAATGAAAGATATCATTCTATTTTAACTTGTATCCTGAACAATTTGCGGTAGTGACTTTGTGTGATGAACGTGACTGATATCTTCCTCTATACTAAGACTTCACGTGTCACACGGACATGTTTTCGTGAATATGTGTTCTTAGTGTGGACAAAGCGCCATGACTCTGAAAAAATGGTCGCTCAGTGCGAGTGAATGCACGTGTGTGCGTATCCATCTATTCCTTAGGGTTTGAATAAATTTGTGTAGGTATATAAACCTAAAACACAAACTGTGTATGTTACTTTGTGCTCAGCTTTCTTTCATCCTGTTCCGTTCCCATTAAAGTTGTAGGTTCGTAGTTGGGAGAATCGCTTATGCAAGTTATATGTGACGATATTAGTAAATATAGGTAATTTATTCGTTATGAAATAATTACCAGTGACAGTTTTTATTAATCTGTATTCCACAACACGTTTCAGAGCTTATACTGTATCGTCTGGTAGTGAAATTGTGACATTTAATTGTTGCGCCATTTAATACACAATTGTTTTCTAAGAATATTGTACTATTTTATTGCTTTATGAATTTGCTACATCTATGCTGAGTCAACTACAGGTGTGTGTCATCTCAGAAGTTATCAGTTGCTGCTGAAGCTTGTATTTTAAATATTCATTTTCAATGTTATCATTGAGTATGTGTTAAGGATCTATTAATCGATGCCTATACATTTCTAGAGTTTCTAAAATGTTCAATGTTTACCCTTTCAGGTGTAAAACAGTTAGAGAATTTTGTACATTTGATGCTTAATGACCTGTGTCAAGTAGGTGTACAGCAACTGCTGTTCGTTCGTTCTTATGTAAATGAAATATAATGCATATTATTATTATATAAGCACTTTCAACATTCACGAGACTCAGGGCCGTAGCTAGGGGGGAGGGGTAACGGGGTTTATACCCCCCAATGGAAGTTTTACAAAAGAAAATAAACGAAAACTGACAATAAACAAGTGAAAGTCGACTCTTTCGAACATTCACAGAGACATAATTGTAAAACCAACCAACAGATCTCTTGAACATATTTTCTATGAAGCCTTGAAAGTTGGATTTTAGATTGTAATCTGAGCATACCACTCGCTGAAAAACTGTTGACGTTGATCATGTTGTTCTGGTTCTATATTGTAATGTAAGATTTAGTGGTGTACTGCAATCTGAATATCAACATAATTCACTTGTAGCAGACACGCAAGTAAGCGCACACCACTTACTCACAAGCACCTTCATTATCTTATATAATCATTTTGTAACTATAACCAAATACAGTAGAGACAATACGCGACACTGAGCGAGATATCGAGGGACAACTATTGGAGCTCCCTCTAGCGAGTAGACCTGAGAACTACTGATTCTGTCATAAGAGCACGTGTATTTTTGTGTGAAGTTTTTGGTGTTATTTATGCGTTTTCAGTGAGTTGACATAATTAAATAGTAGCGTGTGTCATTCCTTGATATCTCCTCTCAACATGAGGGGAAAGGTATGTGCTGTGTTTGGCTGTAGTTACTATGAAGTAGCGAAGAGTGCGCGGTCGTTCTTCAGGTTCCCTCGTGACAAGAAAATGTAAGTAATATTGTGTTTGCATATATATTCTTCCAGTGACAGAGATCTTTATAGTATTTCTGACCTGCTCGACCCATATTTTAACTGGAATGCGCATATTTTATTGTATAGTGCAGCAGTTAACCTTCAATACCGACGTGTTGTTGTAGGTGTGATCTGTGGGTTTTGAAATGTCGCGTAAGTGATTTAGATAATGTGTACAATAAAGAAGGGACGTTACGCTTATATAAGAATTATAAGATCTGTTCAGATCACTTCCAGGCCAGCGACTTTAAAAGTCCTCGACTATACAGCCAAGGGTATGTTACATTTTTACTCTAATTGTACGTAAATATTCCTCAAAGCATCACTATCGACAACATTTTCATTCTTTTCTTTCTTTTATCCCTCTTCTCAGATTAAAGCCGCGATTTTATAGACTTTATTTTTGTTAGTAGGCTTCATATTAAGAGGAAAATTGTCCAGCTATTAAATGTTAATTCATTGCATCATATGTGTACGGAATGTGCCGATATTTTTATTGACAAGTGTCTTAATGTGATGATACAATATTTTTAATGAGAAAAAAGACAAATCCAACCGTAAGAGTTCAGGCAGGAATGCTAAAGCTAAAAAAGTAATGCATTAATGAAAGATCAAGCCATTTCGCCGCAGTCCATTTCATATCTTGTTTATATGTCTAATTTCAGTCTTTGAATAATAACCTTTTAAACAATTCTCCATTCATTTATCCAGAATTGCTTTAGCAACTTCGAAGTTAATGTCTCAATACCACTTTCTTTCTAGACGTAATTTATTTATCCATTTCCGTATATACATTTCCATTGATATTTGAATTTAGCGCGATTTTTTCAGGTCAAGTCACTAGGAGCGCCACCGTCGAATTGTCCCCATTTTAGCAAGGCTAAATCCGTAAGTGTCGCGTATTGTCTCTACTGTATTTGCTATAACCTCCCGTCCAGTCCGACTCCTTGGCTGAATGGTCAACGTTGAGGCCTTCGGTTCAGAGGGTCTCGGGTTCGATTCCCGGCCGGATCGGGGATTTTAATCGCGTCTGATTAATTCTACTGGTTCGGGGACTGGGTGTTTGTGTTTATCCCAACACTATCCTCTTCATATTCATACAACATACTACACTACCAACCACCACAGAAACACGCAATAGTGATTACATCCCTCCGTATAGAGTTGGCGTCAGGAAGGGCATCCGGCCGTAAAACAGGGCCAAATCTACATGTGCGCACAGTTCGCACCCGCGAACCCACAATGTGGGAAAAGCGATAGAATAGGAGAAGAACAAGAACCCCTCGCCTATCGGTCGATCCTGGCTACTCTACTGACCCAAAGGTTGGTTTTCGGCAGCAGGAGCAAAGATAGCCATCTTTCCTGCATTTCTATCTCTTGGTGTCTTACCGTATTGTCGTGAAGCCTCCGTGGCTCAGGCGGCAGTGCGTCGGCCTCTCACCGCTGGATTCCGTGGTTCAAATCCCGGTCACTCCAAGTGAGATTTGTTCTGGACAAAGCGGAGGCGGGATAGGTTTGTTTTTCCTGTCATCTTTCATTCCAGCAACACTCTCCAATGTCATTTCATTTTATCTGTCAGTCATTAATCATTGACCCAGACGAGTGCGACAGGCTTCGGCAGCCGGCACGATTCCTATCCTCGCCGCTAGATGGGGCTTCATTCATTCCATCCCTGACCTGGTCAAGGACTGGTTGTAGGTTTTCACCGTATTGTCGTATACAGCGAACTTTGTATCTATAAGTTCAATTGCTCTTCCTACCCATTATTTTCCTTAAGACTGGACACGCCTCCCAGCTTGTGTGTACCGCACTGTAGGATTACATTTTTGCGCGATGAATTTACTCACTCCTATTTAAGGTTCATTTTTCTTTATACTTTCGCCGGCCCCGCGGTGTAGGGGTAACGTGCCTTCCTCTTATCCGGAAGTCCCGGATGCTATTCCCGGCCAGGTTAGTGACTTTTACCTGAATCTGAGGGCTGGTTCGAGGTCCAGTCAGCCTACGTGATTACAATTGAGGAGTTACCTGACGATGAGATGGCGGGCCTAGAAAGCCAAGAATAACGTCCGAGAGGATTCGTCGTATCGACCACATGACATCTCGTGATCTGCAGGCCTACGGGCTGAGATTGGTCGCTTGGTAGGCCATGGCCCTTTGGGGCTGTTACGCCATGGGGTTTGGTTTGGTTTGGTTTGCTTTTGATTATTCCTTCATATTATCGCATAGGAAAATTAACACAACGAACATTATTCTGATGGACTGCATATCCATGTGGCATAACGTCGCCGGAATTCGACTGTGGTGCCCCACGGCAAACCATCACTCATATCGCAAGCTACGTGCTTACTCGAGTAGCTGGGCTGATTTCTTTATACCATCAAACGCACTGTTAAAGTGGGATAGAAGGGCTGGATATCCTTATATGAAATATTATTTTCTTCTGATTGTAATATATTAATTGTATATAAGTAGACTCTATGTCATACGCTAAATAATAATAATAATAATAATAATAATAATAATAATAATAATAATAATAATGAAATGGCGTATGGCTTTTAGTGCCGGGAGTGTCCGAGGACATGTTCGGCTCGCCAGATGCAGGTCTTTTTAGATTTGACTCCCGTAGGCAACCTGCGCGTCGTGATGAGGAAGAAATGATGATGAAGACGACACATACACCCAGCCCCCGTGCCAGAGAATTTAACCAATGTTGGTTAAAATTCCCGACCCTGCCGGGAATCGAACCCGGGACCCCTGTTACCAAAGGCCAGTACGCTAACCATTTAGCCATGGAGCCGGACAATAATAATAATAATAATAATCCATATGTGGGTGGCAAGGATAACCAGGATCAAGGAACGAAATGGATAGGAAAAACATTGTAACATACGAGGTTTGATTTCTTCAACGACAATATAATACCATACGTTCATTCCTTCTTTATGCAACTATACATAATTCATATCTTGTACGATCAAGTGGAGATTCGGGATGCAAAGTTTGCGGTAGTGGTAAGTGTCCCATTTTCATCTTCAGAAAAATATGGTCACATTATCAGATGGGAATTTTCCACCACTCTTCTGTAACTTGGGAGTCGTGTATTTTCATGTTCCATCCTGTATCCTGGTAATTTGTGGATAATAGGCATCGAGGGATTGCTAATTTTGTAACCTTCCTCTAAATTCATATTACTTGTCAAGCGTTTCTTGAGTCTGGGAGTGCAGATACAAAATATGAGGTGAGGGATAGGGACTAGCTGTGTAGTCGAGATACTGGTAATTAGTCACCGTAATGAAAAAAGTGTGATGTATTGGAAATGTGTAGAAAATGTACACAGAACAACAATATGCTCCATCATGAAAACAAATGTAGTATTAGTTCAAGAGACAGTGGAAGCTTCAAGTCTAAATATGTCGTTAATGCAGCTGTAGAACTCACATAATATGACGATGTTATTTCCGAAAACATCTTTGATGGAACTGGCATGAGACACCACTCTGGATAACACCTTTGGCTGAATTTGTGTGAGATTATTACTCCCAGTAATACCTTTGGTGAAATTTACATTACCTATGAAATCTTTACAGGAATTCTTTCTCACTTTCGTTCATTCCTTCTTTCTTTCTTATCGTTTACATTCCAGGGTTGTTTTTCCCCCGGACTCAGTGATGGATCCCACCTCTACCGCATCAATGGCCCTGTCCTGGAGCGTGAGACTTTCGGTCGAGGATACAACCGGGAAGGAGGACCAGTACCTCACCCAGGCGGTCTCACCTGCTATGCTGAACAGGGGCCTTGTAAGGGGATGGGAAGATTGGAAGGGATAGACAAGGAAGAGGGAAGGAAGCGACCGTGGCCTCAAGGTAAGTACCATCCCGGCATTTGCCTGGAAGAGAAGTGGGAAACCTCGGAAAACCATTTCGAGGATAGGTGAGGTGGGAATTGAATCCCCTCTTCTCAGTTGACCTCCAGAGGCTGAGTGAACCCCGTTCCAGTCCTCGTACCACTTTTCAAGTTTCGTGGCAGAGCCGGGAATCGAACCCGTGCCTCCAAGTGTGGCAGCTAACAGCACTAACAACTACAACACAGAGGCGGACTTTTACAGGAAATACGTTCAAAAATAGTGTTCTCGGTTATATCTTTGGTGGAATTTATGTAGAATAAACCGCACAAAAATTGGCCGTCGCAGAAGATGACTTTCTTTCAAAATCTTGTTTGAAATAAAATGAACATATTATGCAGGTAGTAGGATTCCAAGTATCATCTCTCTCCACAGTTTACGAATATCCTCGCGTTTCGAGAATCTATAAAAATTAAATAAATGTCTTTGCTGGCCAATATTTGTGTAGTTGGGTGTACAAGATGAATTTATATATAGTCCATATCACCAATAGATTATCCGTGACTGGGAGAGAGAACTTGGAATCTAGTCCATTCGTTCATGCACTCATCCATTCATTCATTTAAATGGAATGTTCAAGTCATTTCATCAATTCATCATTCATACAATCAAGCACTCATGCATTAATGAATGTTCGCTCCCCAGTTGGTGGCTGGGAGAGAGGACTTGTCCATTCATGCATGCACTCATTCATTCATTCATTCATTTGTCCAACTCGTTGGCTGAATGGTCAGCGTACTGGCCTTCGGTTCAGAGGGTCCCGGGTTCGATTCCCGGCTGGGATGTGGATTTTATCCTTCCTTGGTTAATTCCAATGGCTCGGGGGCTGGATGTTTGTGCTCTCCCCAACACCCCTGCAACTCACACACCACACATATCACTATCCTCCACCACAATAACACGCATTTACCTATACATGGCAGATGCCACCCAACCGTATCGGAGGGTCTGCCTTACAAGGGCGCCTCTCGGCTAGAAATAACCACACGAAATTATTATTATTATTATTATTATTATTATTATTATTCATCCATTCATTCATTCATTTTGCAGTCAGTATTTCATTCATTCATAATGGAATGTTTAATTCAGTCCATCAAGTCATCCACTCACTCACTCACTCACTCACTCACTCACTCACTCATCAATGCTCTCTCTCCAGTTAGTGACTATCCGTGACCGGGTGAAAAGAATGTTATTCATTCATTAATTCATACACGACCAAAATTCTATCATGAAATCATCCATTCACTAATTCATGCAGTCCTTCACTCATTCAATTCAGTCATTATGAATGTTGTAATTGGAGGATAACTCTATAAGACTTGTGACACAAATGTAAGCACTAAGTATGCTTAGGAAGGGGAAGATACATGTTGTCCCAGACAATATAACATTGGTAACGTCTAGGACAAAATAAAAATTACTTAGTGTAGTAATGGTCAAATAATTGTAAGAGGAAAGTATAATGCATGTATCGAACTTACTGAATTGCAGGAAACAAATGCTCCCTCGCCAGTTTTTCAGGCGATCCGGAACTACAGGATGGGAGTATTCTATTATATTTTATTCAGTTCTGTTCCATATCGCCTGCAAGAGAGCCTCCGTGGCTCAGGCGGCAGCGCGCCGGCCTCTCACCACTGCGTTCCGTGGTTCAAATCCCGGTCACTCCATGTGAGATTTGTGCTGGACAAAGCGGAGGCGGGACAGGTTTTTCTCCGTGTACTCCGGTTTTTCCTGTCATCTTTAATTCGAGCAACACTCTCCAATATCATTTCATTTCATTAATAATTCACTAATCATTGCCCCAGAGGAGTGCGACAGGCTTCGGCAGCCGGTACAGTTCCCATCCTCGCCGCTAGAAGGGATCTTCATTCATTTCATTCCTGACCCGGTCAAATGACTATAAACAGGCTGTGGATTTTGATCACCTACAATTTGTTAATGTCCATGGCGGAATTTGTTTATGACATCATTATTTCGGACAAATTTGGACAAATTTGCATAAACCATTATTATTCTTGATAATATCTTTGACAAAGTTAACGCATGACAGTATCACTGTTGGAATATTTACCAGCGATTTTGTTGAGTTAAGTGCGCCCTTAAGAATCGGAGGGATAACAGTCGGGAAATATTATGCTCTAGATTCCAAAATTTTCTCCCGTGGCTGTGTAGGTGGTGAAGCAATTCTGAAGGGGGGCAAGTGGGATGTACAAAAGACGTCGTCGTATCCAGATTACACAACACCGAAGTGACTGGAGATAAAATACAATACGTCATTAAGCAGGCTTCATTTCATTGAACAATAACTTGTTTTCCTCTTTGAGTCGAACATCTGAATAACAAATTTTTACAATAGTCTTCGTTTGGGACTAAGGTCGGGCACATTTTAGAATAATGGAGTCATTTGACCCTACTTTAAAAACTGCTCTCATCTCTGGGACCCTGACGTTAACAGCAGCTGTTTTGACTGTGTTTTATCTTCGCTTGTCCCCCTGTGGTTGGAGGTCGTGTCTGTCGTAATAGCTGACTAAAAGGAGCCCCAGTGGTCTTAACCAGGGAGCTTACTTTTTTTTTTTTTTTTTTGCTAGTTGCTTTACGTCGCACCGACACAGATAGGTCTTATCGCGACGATGGGATAGGAAAGGGCTAGGAGTGGGAAGGAACGGCCGTGGCCTTAATTAAGATACAGCCCCAGCATTTGCCTGGTGTGAAAATGGGAAACCACGGAAAACCATTTTCAGGGCTGCCGACAGTGGGGTTCGAACCTACTATCTCCCGAATACTGGATACTGGCCGCTGTTAAGCAACTGCAGCTATCGAGCTCGGCAGGAAGCTTAAATTGGCGACCACGGGGCCCTTAGCTGAGTCCTGGCATTGTTTCCACTTACTCGTACCAGGCTCCTCACTTTCATCTAACCTATCCGACCTCCCTTTGATAACTCTTGTTCTTTTCAGACCCCGACGGTATTAGGTTGCTAGGCCTAGGGAGTCCTTAATTTCCATGCCTTCGTGGCCCTTGTCCTTTTATTGGCCGATATCTTCATTTTTCGAAGTGTCGGACCCCTTCCATTATTTTCCCTCTGATTAGTGTTAATAGAAGATGGTTGCCCAGTTATACTTCCTCTTAAAACAATAATTACTACCACTATCACTAACACCAGTCCGCCTCCGTAGCGTACCGGTTAGCACTATTAGCTGCCATCCTCGGGGGCCCGGGTTCGATTCCCGGTACAGCCAGAAATTCAAGAATGACGGGGGGCTGGTATACGGTTAAAATGGTACGTTCAGCTCACCTCCATTAAAGGTGTGCACCACCTCAGGACGAGAGCACGAGTTTACTTTACAACCACCACCACCACCTCTTTACCTTCATTTGTCCATTAATATGAATGAGATAGTGTCTTATTTCAGATCCCGAAGTACATTTCCAAAACTGACTCACAAAAAGAAATAAGGCTATATATATCTTCTTATCCAAAAGTTACAGTAATACAGGTATGAACTAACCTCCAAGGATAAAATTATTTAACAAACTTCAACTAGAAAACCGAAATAAATCAGTAAAACTATTTAAGAAGAGCCTAGACCGCCTCTGTGGTGTAGTGGTTAGTGTGATTAGCTGCCACCCGCCAAGGCCTGGGTTCGACTCACGGCTTTGCCACGAAGTTTGTAAAAGTGGTACGAGGGATGGAACGGTGTCCACTCAGCCTCGGTAGGTCAACCGAGTAGGGGGCGGGGGGCGTCGATTCCCACCTCGAAGTGTTTTTCTGTGGTTTCCCACTTCTCTTCCAGATAAATGCCGGGATGGTACCTAACTTAAGGCCACGAACGCTTCTTTCCCTCTTCTATGTCTATCCCTTCCAATCTTCCCATCCTTCTAGAAGGCCCCTGTTCAGCATAACAGGTGACGCCGCCTGGGCGAGGTACTGGTCCTCCTCTCCAGATGTATCCCCGACCCAATGTCTCACGCTCCAGGACACTGCCCTTGAAGCGGTAGTGGTGGGATCCCTCTCTGAGTCCGAGGGAAAACCAACCCTGGAGGGTAAACGGATTAAGAAAGAAAGAAAGAAAGAAAGAAAGAAAGAAAGAAGAGCCTAAAGGACAGACTGATAGCGAATGTGATTTGCAGAACATTTGGATTGAAGAACAATTGGCACAACACCAGAAGGAAACTTAAATATGTAACCTGATGTTGCTAAGGAGTGTTACCATCATCGTATAGGCATGCTCGATTCGCCCGAATGGACGTGAGTTCGATTCCCCGTCAGGAATTCGTAAAATTTAAGAAACAAGATTTCCACTTCACTTCCGGAGGTGCATATGGTCCTGAGGTTCACTCAGCATACGCCAAAAGTGGGTACCATGTTGATTCCTTGGGGGCAAAGGGTGCCGGGCGTAGAGCTACCCAATCAAGTGCCAAGGTTACGGATAGTGGAAGCCTTTACCTTCCACCACTCCCAGGACCTTCATGGGCTGTACGGAGATTACATTGCTTTTTGTTTGTTTGTTTGTTTGTTTGTTTGTTTGTTTGTTTGTTTGTTTGTTTGTTTGTTTGTTTGTTACCATCATCACTTCCTGTCCATACACAGCCAGGTTAGGGCAAATAGGGTTCCTCCACTCCTCTTCCATCAACACATGCCTACCGAGTTCGATAGCTGCAGTCGCTTAAGTGCGGCCAGTATCCAGTATTCGGGAGATAGTGGGTTCGAATCCCACTGTCGGCAGTGTTGAAGATGGTTTTCCGTGGTTTCCCATTTTCACACCAGGCAAATGCAGGGACTGCGCCTTAATTAAGGTCACGGCCGCTTCCTTCCCACTCCTAGGCCTTTCCTATCATATCGTCGCCATAAGACCTATCTGTGTCGGTGTGACGTAAAGCCAATTCTAAAAAAACACATGCCTGTCCAGGTCACACTGCCATATGTTGCTCTTAATTAGGTCCATCTATCCTAATTGGGGGCGGCCCCATGGTGTAGGGGTAGCGTGACTGCCTCTTACCCGGAGGCCTCGGGTTCGATTCCCGGCCAGGTAAGGGGCTTTTACTTGGACCTGAGGGCTGGTTCGAGGTCTACTCAGCCTACGTGATTAGAATTGAGAAGCTATCTGACGGTGAGATAGCGGCCCCGGTCTAGAAAGCCAAGAATAACGGCCGAGAGGATTCGTCGTGCTGACCAAATGACACCTGCAGGCCTTCGGGCTGAGCAGCGGTCGCTTGGTAGGCCAAGGCCCTTCAAGGGCTGTAGTGCCACGGGGTTTATCCTAATTGGGAGCTTCTTTACACTCTCTTTCTCTCATTTGTTCCTATGTCCGGCTCCATGGCTAAATGGTTAGCGTGCTGGCTTTTGGTCACAGTGGTCCCGGGTTCGATTCCCGGCAGGGTCAGGAATTTTAACCATCATTGGTTAATTTCGCTCGCGCGGAGGCTAGGTGTATGTGTCCTCTTCATCATCATTCCATCCTCATCATGAGCGCAGGTTGCCTACGGGAGTCAGATCAAAAGACATGCACCTGGCGAGCCGAACATGTCCTCAGACTTTCCCGGCATTAAAAGCCATACACCATTTCATTTTTTCATTTGTCCTTATCCTTTTTACGATATTCAAACTATCTCAGCTTATCCCTTTCTACTGTATTTTATCAACTTCAATTTCTTTAACAGATTTCTTAATTTTCCCCTATGTCTTGTGAAACACAATTCTCGGAAATGCCACTTATAATGCTCGCCATCGGCCATGCCACTGTTCCATTTAGTCATTATAGATAAGTAATTCATCTTGTACTGTCTTTATTTAACCTACCTTGGTTCCTTAGGTGTTGTAAACTCTGTAATAGAAGACATCAGCGCATCCGATATTCAAGGCGATGGCGGGTTGATGCATGTAAGGAAGAGTTTCATATGGTGTGCTAGTACGTTCTGTTCCCGTGTGTTTCCCGTGATTAACGTACTGGTACTATAACTTGGAAATAAAGCGTTTACGAACTCATGTCCTTCTGCGTGTGAGGAATGTGACGCGAAATCTTGATCTTTCCTTGTTGTTCCATCCTGTATAAACATGTATAAATATCTTATGAACGATTAGTCTCATGTTAAAATATTTTCAGAATTATGTACTCGTGTCTTATTAAGTTTTTTATTGTTTGCATACAAAAATCTGCATAAGTAACGTGATTATGTTAAATATTCACGTATTTGACTCTTCCAAGTTAGGATATTCTTCCCCTTCCCTCTCTGAAACTATTCGCCATTAGCTGCTAGAAATGTATATACACCTTAATAATTTTGTGTCCTTCTTGTCCAGTAACTCTCATCTCGAAGTCTGGTGGGGGGGCGTCGATTGGGTAGGATCTCTTGTTAGACGGTCAAACCATCGATTTTTCAAAAACATTGTCGAAAGTTAGCACGTCTTTTTGCGAACTGGACAAAAGCAGAATTTTTAAATCGGTCGACGCATTCACTCGCTACGGCGCGCGGTCCTCTGAAGCCCCCGCGGGGAGAGGTTGCATGATCACACAGAATTTATCGTTATGGTATTTAGCTGACACTTTGAATTTACTATCGACAAAGGCATATCGAACGTATCAGTTACGCGTAGTTTGCCACAAAGAGCCAGTGATAAATGGGCTGATTTTCGTAACACCAACTTTCCGTGCATGCAGGCCTGTTTGAAACATTGGCGAACTTTGAATAATTATTTAAATTATTAGTTATGTTTAGTTTCTTGGTAGTCATCTACGTTGCAGAGATCATCCGTCTATAACATGAACTACACGACGTATAGAGAAACGAAAACTCATAGAGACTACAAAAGAAACGACTCCTTCAGAACTTAGATAAAGTAAAATGCTTTGATATGTCACTGGTCTTACTGATGATGATAATAAAAGTACTAAGCAAACCTCAAATTTTTCGGTACTGAAGTGCGCGTAATCGAGCGCTCAGAGCACGAAGCCCCTGCGGGGAGAGGTTGCATGATCGCACAGAATTTATCGTCGGGCTGAGTAGCTCAGTGCTCAGTGCTAGCCATCTGAGCCAACTTGGTAGGTTGGTGTTTGAAGATGCTCAAGTACGTCAGGCTCGTGCCGATAGATTTATTGGCACGTAAAAGAACTCCTACGGTGCAAACTTCCAGCACCTTGGTGTCTCCGAAAACCGTAAAAATGTACTTAGTGGGACCTAAAACCTATATTATTATTATTATTATTATTATTATTATTATTATTATTATTATTATTATTATTATTATTATTATTATTATTAAGTGGAAGAGGAAGTTCATGGCATCGGAATAAATGGCAGCACGAGAAGGATAGACATTAAAGGGAAAAAAGGATATATATTAGACTCTATGATAAGGTTTGAAACGCACCTCGACCAACCAGAAGAAGTAGGCAGAGAAAAGAAGTCTATCTACCTGCCTACAGTGCCGTATTATATGCTTAAATATGAGTAGATGTAGAAGTGAGGGGTCTCATGATTGGTGCAAAGGGGACAGTCCGCAAGAAGACGATAGAGCTGATGAAGACTGTACCGGAAGGTACATCCACCCCGTTCATATAAATGAAGCGCCTTGGAAAATGCCATCTGATATATGAAGTTTGAACAACTAATACAAGTAGTTCGGACTTTTCTCTACAGATGTCTCTTCTAAAAACTGTTATGCCCTCTGGTATGATTATTAGAATTGTTAAGTATTTTTTTAATGTTTACTACACTGAGTTGACTATTCTTTGTTTTTGGCATGTTAAAATTGACAACTCTTCGATCTCTTCCCGCCAACTTGAGATGTTGGCCAATAGAAAATTTCGCATATTTATTTTTCAGCTAATCAAACTATGTCTAGTATTCATTTAATTACCCAATAAGAATTGGGGGTGTGTCGGGCCCTAGCCCAGAGCTCTCTAGAACCTTCCTCTCGGGTATAAAAGCTGGCACGTTTTCGACCAGGAGGTCTTATTCATCGCTCCAGTCTAGTGTATGTGTGCCTTGTTCATCATCGAGCACTTCATCAGCTCAAGGTAATGGCAGTCAGGATTTATTAAGTGATAGTCTTTGAAAGCTAGCTCGAGGTGAAGGTTTCCAGTCTTTACTAATGTAACTTAACTTTTCTAAAATGTAACTTTCAAACAAGTCCAAATAACTTAGCCGAAATAAGGGAATAGAGAGTGTGATACCCTCTCGCGTTCCCTATCAACTTGATTTTGAGATGACTATGATTTTGTAACCTTTTTCAGTTTGAAATCCTTGTAATATTCTCTTCATCTAGCCACCTCGATAGTATAGGCTTAGCCTCTGTAACTTCGGGCCAGAAGCCCAAATTTTAAGCTTTTAGCTGCAAATTTCAAGGAGTGCAAGTGTCCGCCTTCACATCATTTTGATTTTTGGGCCAGTAACTTGAACTTGTGGTTTTCCACAATGGCTCGGTAGATTGGGTATTCGATACCCCTGTGAAATTCTATTTCATTCCTTTTGTATAAAGATGTTAGACGATTGAACATAGAAGACAGTGAAAACTGTTGGAGCTTGTAAAATGTAGGCTGAGCCTTTGACAGGCCTGGAAATTTCTGGACATAGATTCCTAAGTGTACGTTTTATAGAGCATAGATGCTCCATCTATTCATGTAGGGGTGTTAGTGTAAATAATGAATGGTGCCTATGGAAGGCTGTAACGTTGTAATGTTTGGAGTGTGGCCTCCTAGATAGTTTGGTGGAGCAAAAAGGTGCTCTTGGAAGAGTGTGTATTTTGAATACTCTGTCTCCTGGTGATGTAAACGAAATTGGGAGGTTCGTCTCCTTGACTGTTCTTAGAAGGAGCCACAGCGCTCGGGGGAATGTATAATTAGGGAGCTGCAAGCTCAGGTTTGCTAATGTGTTATTTGTTGATTGCTCTGATTTTCTAAATAATAATCAGAATTATAATCAGGATTTTGGTACCTGAAATTGTAAAGTTTACTTTCCGAAAAGAAACAAAAAAGGAGAAAGAAATATAACTATAATTTTATTTTAAATTAATCTTCTGAATGTCCTATTTTGCCCTATTCATGCCCGCACCTTCTTTCACCTCTGTCCACCACGGTATCTCCGTAACATCAGTTCCAAGGAGTTCATCGCTTGGGGACTGACAGCGCTCAAGGGATTCTCTTTTGATACTCACTTTTACTCGCCAGATTGAGACAAAAGCATTTTTTGAATGAAATTGTTTCAGTTTATTCTTTGTCATAGGCAGCCTCACAATGGAGGAGTATTTTGGAAATAATAATAATAATAATAATAATAATAATATTATTATTATTATTATTATTATTATTTCGATAGTGGTAATTCAGAGCAATCAGCGCTGTCGAAAATATCGACCCTTGATAGTTGTTGGGTCAACAGTAAGCTGGGCTGGTAATCTCTTACAACAATAATCACCATGGTCACCACCATCTCTCTAGGTCAGGGACATTCACATTGTCCAACGGGACACCTTGGAGGAGCGTCTTTTCAGGTCAAAGTGCTGGCACAGAATGAAGAGCAAAGAATTATTTGAAGGCACAAGGACATGGCGTCTTCAGAGAAGGGTTACAATAGGCAGCTAAGTGATCTTTCCACACGCTAATGAGCAGTTTCAGATACCACTGGGAAGGACATGAATGAATAAATCAATCAATCAATCAATCAATCAATATCAATCAATCAATCAAACAATCAATCAATTAATCAATCAATGGATGAATACCCTTTTCTCCCACTCACTGATGACCACCAACTGCGGAAAGGGTATTAATTTATTGTAATCATAATTAATACATGCAGTTATTTTTTTACAATTCGCAATATTAAAGATAATGCAACTAAAAAATATTACAAACTTATTTAAGTATAATTTACTAATATTCTCCATATCCCATAAATTCTTATTTTAATGATTAGCTTTTGAGGTATTTTCTAGATTCCAGCCACCTTGCTGCTCACACTCGTCGCTCGTGGGCACATACCTGCACCACTCTCAACGCTCTCCACGCACATCCATCCAAATATTGGCGAAAGCTGAACACTCTCCTTGGTCAATCCTCTACTCTTAAATATCCGATTACCGGGCGAGTTGGCCGTGCGGTTAGGAGCACGCGGCTGTGAGCTTGCATCCGGGAGATAGTGGGTTCGAATCCCACTATCGGCAGGCCTGAAGATGGTTTTCCGTGGTTTCTCGTTTTCACACCAGGCAAATGCAGAGGCAGTACCTTAATTAAAGCCACGGCTGCTTCCTTCCAACTCCTAGGCTTTGCCTATCCCATCGTCGCCATAAGACCTATCTGTGTCGGTGCGACGTAAAGCCACTAGGGAAGAAATATCCGATCATCGACTGTGGCATCGCTCCAGCGAACACCGCCGAGAAACTGGAGATATTTGCCCAGCACTTCAAAGGCCGTTTCAACACACATGCTGACTCTAATTTCGATTATTCAGACACTCAGCTTTACCTAAATCTAGCCTCCTCCCCAGCACTAACACCCTTCGCGAACCACACCCTCACAAACCACCCCCTAGACGATCCCACCACTCCATCCGAAATCCGTTCCGTCCTATCCAAAACCCGTAACACTGTCCCTGGACCTGACAAGACCCGCTACCTACACATCCGTCAAGCCCCTCCGATCGTTTTCACCATCCTAGTCACTCTCTACGCCTTTATCCGTAGAATCGGCTTTTACCCTTCATCCTGAAAACGCACCATAATGCTCCTTTTCCCCAAATCCGACAAACCTCCCTCAGACCTCAACTACTTCCGCCCCATCATACTTATTACGGTCCTTGCCAAAATCATCGATAACATCCTTGTTCGCCGTCTCCACCCGCATCTACAGAGTAACCACTTACTTCCCCTCCCCCAGTTCGGCTTCCGTCCTGGTCTGTCCACCACTGATAAACTCCTTCGCTTGGTCCAAATCACATCGTAACTTCAATCGCGCCCGTCCCACCCTTCTAATAACGTTTGATTTTCACCTAGCATTTATTCCACCTGGCACTCGGCCCTCCTTTTCAAGCTACATTTCTTTGATCTTTCTTTCTCCTACATCGGGTTTCTCTCCTCCTTTCTCATCAACCGCACGATCCAGATCTTCATCAACCAGCAGATCTCCTCCTCTTTTGCACTCACAGTTGGTGTCCCACAAGGCTCTCCACCCCCTCCTCTTTATCCTATTTGTAGCAGATATACCCCAACCTCCAACCCCGATCTAAGTTCTTCAATTTGCGGATGACAACGCCATCCTCGCACCCCTCTACTCCATCCAATCTATTGACCGTACCGTCCAACCTTCCCTAGACTCCTTAATTTCCTGGTGTGACCGGTGGCATCTTAAACTCAACCCATCTAAAATCCAGTCCCTCTTCTTTCGCCGCAAACGCCTGAGATTCAGCAGCACCTGTGATCCCCACAATTTCCTCCTCCAAATCCGCACCCAATCCACCCTCAAATACCTATGAACCCATTTCGATGAACACCTAACATTCCGTCCCCACTTTCTCCACCTCAAAACCAAGACCGGCGCCCGTGCTCGGCTGGTCCGACGGTTAGTCGGCGCTCGGTGGGCTCTTATCTCCTCTCTACTCCTCTTAACCTACAAGTCCTTTGTCCGTCCCCCCATGATCTACGGCCTCACTGGCTGGGCAGCTGTCGCCCACTCGAATGCTACCTTGTACCGCCCACTCATTTCCATGGAACGTCGCCTTGTCCGCCATACCCTACGTCTCCCCTTCCTCTTCCATACGTCCGACCTCTATGACATCCTCCCCTTTCCCAAACTGGACTCCTTCGTCCTCATCCACTTCCAACGAGCCATCCTTCGCGCCCTCAACCAAGCCCATTCTCCCCTAAACCAACTCCTTAATGGCCCACGCCCTCCTTCCCCACTCTTTATCCAGTCCCCTCTTCACCCTTATCGTTCTCTTCCCCCACCCTAGGGTAGTGACCGACCGAGGCCTGTGACGGGACCCTCACCATGGATTCCCTCCCTACCCTCGGCATCAATAGCAGCAACTGCAACAACTAAGCATTCTATTTCACCTCCCATTATAATTATTATCATCTTGTGCGTTAGGCCGCATCGGCGTCCCCCTTCTTACACACATTTCATTTATAATGTGACTCCTTTATGCATGTTCAACTCATCAATCACCCATCCCTTGTATTAAGAACATTATAGCAACATTCCATCCGATCATTATAATTTATACTTATGTTTAATCGGAAAAACTGTGTACACGTCCAGCTACTATTATAATTGTTATAAGTTTTCCAGTCCATTACTATGTTACATGTTCTACATCATATACTTCTGCCAAAATAGGATTGTATTAATAGTCTACGTATGATAATCAAAAATGTATGTCTTGTCCATGTCAATATCAAGTTCGTCGTGCCCCTCGTTCCCACATTTATAATAAAAACTATTCCGTCAGTTAATTTAATGCCCATACCACCTCCCACTACTCTTCAAATCACTCTTTACCCATCCTGCATATCCCTCACTCAAAGTCTTCATCTCCTGGCCAGAGAGAAGGCGTTCCCTTCTAGGTGGCCCGCACCGCCCTTTCAGGGTGGGGAATGAAAACTTTAGTAGATAGATTCACGTTGAAATATATTTCACGCAATGGGATTATGGATAAACTGCGATAATAAACTTCATTATTGTACGAATGGACATAACTTAAAAAATTGCATATTCTTACGGAAACAGAGATGGAGAGAGGAGAAGATGTGTATAAAGATACATGTTCAACAACTGATACATTTTGATCATACGTTAATAACATAAGTGTTTTATCAAAATGCATTTAGAAGGCATTTCGTAATGTTTCTCTTAATAAAACAATCAATAATTAAATGACCCTGAGTAATCAAAAATAAAGATTTAACTTCTATTCAGAATCAGATAACATATAACGTAGATTAATAAATGAATGAAAACCTACAACCTTTCAGTCACTGACCGGGTCAGGGATGTAATGAATGAAACATATATATAGGCTGTTAGTACGGTGGGGTTGCCACTCCCAAAGTGATTTGTTAATGACTGATAGATGCTATGAAATGAGAATGGAGAGTGTTGCTGGAATGAAAGATGACAGGGAAAACCGGAGTACCCGGAGAAAAATGTGTCCCGCATTCGCTTTGTCCAGCACAAATCTCACACGGAGTGACCGGGATTTGAACCACTGTATCCAGCGGTGAGAGGCCGACACGCTGCCGTCTGAGCCACGGAGGCTTTCTAGATTAATAAATATACCTCGTAAAAATGAATAAAAGAAAAATTAACCATGTTCTGTAACTTATTTTGATTTTTCTTGTCTCGATTGTTTAGAGTCCACAATTCATTGACTTTTTGTCTTTGTATTGATTAAAGCGCAGTCATCACATATTGCGTAGTGAGAGTTGCCTATCATCCAGCCACAGTAGAGCAGTTGTGTGTCCATTGCACACTTTGCCATGCCTGCCATAGATGAGGTTTGTGGGTCTGTTTATTAGTTTCACTAAAATTTTTAGGAAGTTCCTCCCTCAGAAACCTGCTTCACTTTTTTCTTTTGCCCCATTTTAATGCAAGTCTGTCAAATGTTTCACTGATGAAAACAAGCCGACAGCTTCACTCTTATGAAAATGAAAATCCACAGCTTGTTCCCAGTCATTCTACCGGGTCAGGAATGGAATGAATGAAGCCCCGTCTAACGGCGAGGATAGGAACTGTGCCGGCTGCCGAAGCCTGTCGCACTCCTCAGGGGCAATGATTAATGAATGACAGATGAAATGAAATGATACTAGAGAATGTTGCTGGATTAAACGATGACAGAGAAAACCGGAGTACCCGGAGAAAGACCTGTTCCGCCTCCACTTTATCCAGCACAAATCTCACATGAAGTGACCGGGATTTGAACCGCATAACCCAGCAGTGAGAGACCGGCGCGCTGCCGCCTGAGCCACAGAGGCTCAATTACTGCATATTACTGTATTTCTCCGTAGTGGTTCTGCCAGACAAGGGAACGGGAACATTTTCGAACTTTAATATTGGCTACTGCTTTTAAACAGATTGTAGTAAATTTTACTAAGTGGGTGTCAACAAGAGCTCGGTACATTGCATCGCTAAGATATCTGTGAGGCAGTTTGGAACAACTGTGAGAGCTTCTCTAACCGCTCAAGGAAAAGTAGCCATCCCAGCGTATTGGGTGCCACCTGAGCAACTGTCAGAGTTTGATTAACCGCAGAAGAAAGAGTATCATTATGTTTCAGTTCAATAAACGCTCCTAAATCATTCAAATTATACTCTGCGATGATGTTGAGAGTTTTACAAAGATGAGGGTTCCTACTAGTGTCAAGAATCTAGAACAGGTCTTCACAAACTAGGCTCCTTCATTTAAATTGCTCTATAGGAGAAGAAGAGTCGAACTACGGGCACACACGAATCCTAACGAAAATCGGAGGAAGTCAAAAATGTGCAGGATTGCTCTACGGGATGCTGGCTCAGAAACGAACGAGAGGATCCTTTCGCCGAAAGGTGCCAGCATTTCAAAGTCCCTCGTTCATGTTGAGTTATCAGCACATATCACTTTGTAGATCCACTTGAATTCAAGGCGACTGGTAGAAAAAGATGCTCATCACGCAGTCTACCATCAATAAAACATGTTCGCGCTGGTGTCTTGAGTGAGTTGCTGTAAACTGGAGATACGACCTGTTTACTTAAAAATCCGTTTCTTTTTGGAACATAGGTAAATATCACCCACTCGAGAGAGGTATGGAGAGAGTGACCTTGAACATCAGATAAATCCAGAACATTTCAAGACTGGTGGCGTTATTGAATGGGGCTCCAGGACCGGTACCTTCCTGGGCTCCCATAGGTAGAGATTCTATAACGTCTGAAAACACGTATTATTTTGCCAAAACTATTACTGGGTGTATCTGCTAACGTTCATGGAAGGACTCCAGCAGCTGATATTTTTTATGGATAATGCCTGCCCTCATTCAGGTTAGGTTTGTCCCGACTGTATCTGTACTATATTACCTAGTGGCTCTCAACTTCTGAGATGTGCTGTAGATACACTGTCATCAGTTGAGTCCGGATGATCTCTATGTCACCACGTGATCTTCATAGTAACACCCCACCCCATCACACCTCCCCCAAAGTACCAATATTCGAACCTATCCCCTACGAACTTACAACTTTTGAGACTTACGTGGCAACCAGAGCTTGTCACTACTACCGTTACTTACTTGTGCCAAGCTCTTGGTCAACCTTTGAACAGTATTAGCCTTCCAAGGCCGAGGGAGTGTTACATTGTCCCACCTTTCATAGGCCTCTCCTTTATTTAGCGGATGCCGTCAGTTGGTGCTCGTACCAGGTCATGTTTCTATAACTGCTAACAGGGGCCGATAATATCGTAGAGACTTGCAATGGTGTATCAATCTTGGCCGGAGAGAGGGTTCAACCCTCTAGTTAGTCCGCTCCACTCCTTTAGGGTAGGAAATAAAAGCGTTAATATGTAGATACACAAATCAGTTAAGCACCCATAATGAGTGGTCCAATATTACCCCATTTTGGTATACGCGCACACCATTCATGCATAAGTAAACGATTAGATTTACAAGGATCTAAAAATGTGTAGAACGCCCACCAGAGTGCATTCGTGATGGCACCGTCCTGTTGTTGATAAGTTGTTACCAGTCAACTGCTGTGAGTGAGGCGGTTAAGCAAGTCGTGCAGAGAGGACTACGTACAGTACGAAGCACCCGCGGTGCCTCGCAGACGCGTTGGACAAGCTATCCACCAACTGACAGCATTTAACAGAGGCCGCATTGTGGGACTGCATGAGGCTAGTTGGTCGTATCGCGCACTTGCCAGCTATGTGGGCTATTCAGATGTCACAGTGGTCCGATGTTGGACTCAATGGGTCCACGAGGGCACCCATTCACGCCGTACAGGTTCGGATCAACCAAGAAACACCACCCAGAGGGAGGACCGTCGTATGGCGCGCCAAGCATTGCAAGATCCTATAACTTCGAAACCCGCTATCCGCAAGTATGTACTGGAGACTCTACCACATACTGGGAGTTCCCGCACAGTGTCTCGACGACTCGCATCCGCCGGATTGGAGTCCTGAAGCCCCATGTGTCGGTTGGTATTGACACCAGAACACCAACGTCTGCGTTTTGAGTAGCGCCTTGCCCGGAAGACATGGACAGAGGACGACTGGCGTCGCATCATGTTAAGTGATGAGTCCCGCTTGTCCATAACCTCCGATGACCATCGCATGTGACTTTGGTGGCTTCGAGGGCAGAGGGCAGATCCTGCCCATATTGTGGAAAGATAATCAGGGGTAACTCCTGTCATCATGGTGTGCGTAGCCGTAGAATATGCGTTCAGGTCACCTCTAACAGTGCTTCGGCAGACTTTGTCGGCACAGCGATGTGTCACAGATATTTTGCGTCCGCACGTCCTACCCCTTATGGCACAACACCCTGGGACACTGTTCCAACAAGATAATGCACGTCCACACACAGCACGTGCGTCTATGGACTGCTTAGAGCATGTTGAGGACCTCCCGTGCCCAGCAAGATCCCCGGACCTCTCCAACACTGAACACGTGTAGGATGACATTGGAAGGGGACTCCGTACAAGTAACAGCCTGCGGGATCTGGAGTGACAGCTGCAATAACTGTGGACGAACTTGTCTCGGGAGAGGATCCAAAGGCTGTTTGACATCTTTTCGAAACACATACGGGCATGCATTGCAGCCAGGAAGGTTCCGACACCCTGATGACCTGACGCCAATATTCTAACTGTAACTCCCAACGGCCTTCTCTCTTTCATCCCATATTGTAATCAGTTCATAAAAGCACATGGACTTTCAGCATATGTAGTCTCATTCACTTTCAACCACACCTTCTGGGGGCTCAACTTCTTTTGTCAGCCAGTGTATATATTGTCTCAACAGCGCACTAGACACCAGCGCCTTGGAAATTTGTGACAATCCAACTGATGAGCCCATTGACACACTGGGGCGAAAGTCTGGTAGTTTCACGATTGAAAAGGCCTGAAGTGATTGAACGTTTTAATAATAATAATAATAATAATAATAATAATAATAATAATAATAATAATAATAATAATAATAATAATAATAATAATAATAATCAGGGATTATATCCATTAGAATTCTTGAGTAGACAGGGACAAGTTAGCCAACTGGAAATGAAGAGGTGTACTGTAAGACAGAACCAGTCACATCATCGATTAAGAAGAAAAGACTGCTATTCCACGGGCACATTTGCAGGATGTCAGATGACCGACTAACGAAAAGTATATGGCATTTCATCAACCCAAACTCATCAGTTCAGGGAACTTCAGAAGATTCTGAGACAGGTCGTTATCCCAGAATGGAAAATTAGAAACAGCGTGAAATTAGACCGATGGTAAAGAGGTACCGCTGCTTTAAAATGGAACAAAAACCCAGAAGACGAAGAGGACCTCTACCCGAAGGACAAAGAAGGCGCTGGCTGATGGGCTCAAGAAACAACACAGGGAGGTTGTCAAAGTCGCGAGAAAAAAAGATATCGACACAGAAATTAAATGGGTTGTTATCAGGAAGTCCGTGTAGGCTCAACTCGATAAAATAATAATAATTATAATACATACATACGTGCATCATCATTATAGACCGTTACGCCTTTCAGCGTTCAGTCTGCAAGGCTCTGTGAATATACTAAATGTCACCACAATCCTCTATTTGCAACTAGTGCTGTGGCCTCATTTTAGTTTTATACCTCTTATCGTTAAATCGTTAGCAACTCAGTCTAACCATCGTCGTCTTGGTCTCCCTCTACTTCTCTTACCCTCCATAACAGAATCCATTATTCTCCTAGGTAACCTATCCTCCTCCATTCGCCTCACATGACCCCACCACCGAAGCCGGTTTATGCGTACAGCTTCATCCATCGAGTTCATTCCTAACTTAGCCTTTTCTCCTCATTCCGAGTAAACTCCTGTCATTATTCCAACCTGTTCGTACCAGCAATCATTCTCACTACTTTCATGTCAGTTACTTCTAACCTATGAATAAGATATCATGAGTCCACCCAGCTTTCGCTCCCGTAAAGGAAAGTTGGTCTGAAAACAAACCTATGTAAAGATAGGTTCGTCCGGGAGCTGACATTCTTCTTACAGAATACTGTTGATCGCAACTGCGAGCTCACTGCATTAGCTTTACTGCAGCTTAATTCAATCTCACTTACTATATTCCCATCCTGGGAGAACACACAACCTAAATACTTGAAATTATCTACCTTTTCCATCTTTGTATCACCAATCTGACATTCAATTCTGTTGAATTTCTTGCCTACTGACATCAATTTAGTCTTCGAAAGGCTAATTTTCATACCATACACATCCCACCTATTTTCAAGTTCCAAGATATTGGACTTCAGGCTTTCGGCACAATCTGCCATTAATACCAAGTCGTCAGCATAGGACAGACTGCTTACTACATTTCCACCTAACTGAATCCCTCCCTGCCACTTTATACCTTTCAGCAGATAATCCATGTAGACTACGAACAACAAAGGTGAAAGATTACAGCCTTGTCTAACCCCTGTAAGTACCCTGAACCAAGAAGTCATTCTACCATCAATTCTCACTGCAGCCCAATTCTTAACATAAATGTCTTTGATTGATTTTAACAATCTACACTCAATCCCTTAGTCCCCCAGTATGGTGAACATCTTTTTCCTCGGTGCCCTGTCATATGCTTTCTCTAGATCAACGAAACATAAACATAACTGTCTAGTCCTCTCGAGGCATTTTTTAATTACGTGGCGCATACTGAAAATCTGATCCTGACAGCCCCTCTGTGCTCTGAAACCACACTGGTTTTCATCCAACTTCCTCTCAACCACTGATCGCATCCTCCCTTCCAAGACACCGGTGGTATACTAATCAATGAGATACCTCGATATTTGTTGCAATTTTTCCTGTTCCCTTGCTTATAGATAGGTGCAATGACATCTTTTGTCCAATCTGAAGGTACCTTACCAACACTCCATTCTAACCTTACTACATTATGAAGTATTTCATCTCTGCCGTCCCACTATACTTCACCATTTCAGGTCTAATTTCATCTATTCATGCTGCTTTATAACAGTGGATTTTATTTACCATCCTTCCCACTTCCTCAAGCGTAATTTCACCAACTTCATGTTCCTCCTCCCCATGAGCTCGGCTGTTCGCGACACCACAAGGAGGAAAACATTGTTCATTTCCTTTATCCCTCCCTTCCTAAGATTCTTTATTACTATACAGAGAGGTTTCCCTGCTGCTTGACCTAGCCTTTCCAGATTATTACCAAAATCTTCCCCCGAATTTTTGTATTCAACAATTATTTGTTTCGCTCTGTTTCTTTCATCTACATACAATTCCCTGTCTGCATCAGCCCTAGTTTGGAGCCATTTCTGATAAGCCTTCTTTCTACGTTTACAAGCTGTTCTCACTTCAACATTCCACCAAGATGTTCGCTTTCCCCCATCTTTATACACAGTTGTTCCTAGGCATTCCCTTGCTGTTTCCACTACAGCATCCCTGTACGCCACCCATTCTCTTTCGATACCCTGAACCTGCTTACTGTCCACTATTCGGAACTTCTCACTAATTATATCCATCTACTTCTGTCTAATTTCTTCGTACTGAAGATTTTCTACCCTTATTAGTTTGCAGACAGATTTCACTATCAGATAGTGGTCTGTTTCGTCGAAAAATCACCCGTACATTCCTAACAGATTTCCTGAATTCGAAGTCGGTTAAGATATAGTGTATTATGGATCTGGTACCCCTATCCTCCCGTGTGTAGCGGTGAATATCCTTATGCTTGAAGAATGTATTCGTAACCCACACTAGCACAGAAGTCATGGAAACACTTCCCATTCCTATTAGCTTCCATATTTTCCCGCATTTACCAATCACCCTTTCATATCCTTCAGTTCTATTTTCAACTCTCGCATTGAAATCGCCCATTAAGCACTATCCTATCCCTGCTGTTGACCGTGACTACGATGTCCTTAATGCTTCATAAAACTTGTCAATTTCATTCTTATCTGCGCCCTCATATGGTGAATACACTGAGACAATTCTCGTCCTAATTTCTCCAACTGCCAAATCTACCCACATCATTCACTCGTTGACGTGCCTAACAGAAACTATGTTGCGTGCAGTGTATTTCTGATGACCAACCCTACCCCCACACTCTGCCCGTCCATTTTTATTGATTGCTATTGGCTTTACGTCGCATCGACACAGATAGGTCTTATGGCGACGATGGGATAGGAAAGGGCTAGGAGTTGGAAGGAAGCGGCCGTAGCCTTATTTGAGGTACAGCCCAAACATTTGCCTGGTGTGAAAATGGAAAACCACGGAAAACCATCTTCAGTGCTGCCGACAGTGGGGTTCGAATCCACTATCTCCCGAATACTGAATACTGGGCGCACTTAAGCGACTGCAGCTATCGAGCTCGGTCGTACCTTTTTAACATCCGTCAAGTACACTTTATAATCTCCCATCTCTTCCTCGTTATCTCCCCTTATCCGAATATCACGTACTCCTAGCACATCCAGATGCGTCCTCTTTGCTGACTCAGCCAGTTCTACTTTCTTTCTTACATAAGGCCCATTAGTATTGATAGCTCCCCATCGAATTCCATTTCGTTCGCCAAGTTGTTTCCGGGGAGTCCCTCGCCTATCAAATGGGAGTGGGACTCCAGCACTCCCGTAGGTCCGAGGCTTGCTTTAAATTTTCTGAGCTTGGTAAATTCATGAAGCAGGATGTTACCCTACTTACACATAGTCCGAGTGAGGATGTCTCCTCTAACGGGTTAGGGACTGTCGATGGATTTGATAGCCCTAGCCGCCTGAGCACAATTAATAATAATAATAATAATAATAATAATAATAATAATAATAATAATAATAATAATAATAATAATTGTACCAGAGATACAACTTCCCCGGCTGCTTAAACTGCGTACCTTGTCTACGGCCATCTATGGCCAACTGCCTTCAACTTGTAAACTCCCAAAGAATTTCGTATTCTACAGTTAGATGGCTCTACCATCGATTTGTTGGCTCACTCTGCCGCACTAAAAGCTAACTACTTGATAGAGTAATATTTTTATTTTTGGAGTTGGCAAACCCTTTACTGAGTATTGCTTTTTGTAATGTACCGAAGTTGTCAACACTTCAGCTGGTTCCTCCTCGATTGTAATCTACCTATCAGATGCTTGTAAATATGTTTTCTAGCCTATCAAAACCAGGGATGTGTACAGGATTTCAACCTATCAGCAAAGTGTTCTGGAAGCTTCCCCTTACGGAACTATAAAAGCAGACCACTTTAGGGCCGTCTTGTCTGAATTGCCCCAGTGCTTGTGAGTGCGACTTGACGGAGACCTAGGAGGCAGGAGCGCAGCCTGCTTGAAGAACATCCAGCGATATAAGGTAATGGCAGAATTTACCTTTAAAACAAAGGGATAGCACCTGCGGGTAGTTTGGGGGAAGGTTTCAGTCATTTTCTTTTAATGTAATTTTGTAAAATGTATGTATATCAGCGAAGTCTGAGGGCTCTGTTTCTATTTCCTACTGGGAAATATCTAATGTAATAGAACGAAGAGTGGTGACCCTCTGTCGATTCCCATTCAGGCTTGCTTTGGGTGACTATACTTTTCAACTTTTCAATTTTGTAAATCTGGCCCTCGGCTTTAAATGTTCCTCCTTTAGTCATCCCTTTGATTATGGGATTAGCCTCTGTATATTTGGGCCGTAATCCCAGTTAGGTTACTAGTAAATTCTATAAAGAGTGTAGGTGTATCATCTCCTTGCCGTTTGTTTATGATCGGTTATGTGCAACCTTTCCTTTTCTAAGTATGGGCAATTATGCCTCTGTTTATTCTGTAACTGTTTTTTCGTTTTGGGTCTCCTTTAGGAACAGTGACCAGTCTTATTGTGGAGCAATTGATAAGCGCAACATGGGGCAACCGTATATGAACACCCTAAATCCGATGGGTTGCCTACTGTAACTTAAGTGTATCAAAAGAAACTGATTGCCTCTGTGAGGCTAGACTATGGTATTTTGGAGCTCAGACCCCTGTGTAGTGCAGCTGCTCGGAGAAAATCTTGTTTTTGTAAAATATTGTACCTGTCAAGAGCAATAATGCTCTTTTGTATGTAAATTAACAACTTGTTAATTATTTCAAGCTTTTGTACCTGATTTCCGGACTTTTAAGTCGCCGATATTGTTAGAGCTGACGAGCTCATTAATAACCTGTTCTATTGTTTGTTAATTATCCAGATTTTATATCTCTCAATTTTAACAAAGGAAATAAATAAAATTTCCAAATTCATTGTCTTAAATGCTGCTCTACGTAATTCCGTGTCCAGGCATTAAAACCAGGCGCTACCTATTCCTCTGTGAGCCATGGAAACTCCATAACAATAATCATCATCAGCATCTTCCTGACCTTTTTCCGAATTATAGTACCCGTCACGTCAGGATATGCACTAAAAGGCAAACATCTCCGCCCTCTTCTTTTTTAATGGCTTATCATAGCTGCCCTTTTTACAGTTGGCTATACGTCGCACCGACATAGATAGGTCTTATGGCGATGATGGGATAGGAAAGGCCTAGGAGTTGAAAGGAAGCGGCCGTGGCCTTAATGAAGATACAGCCCCAACATTAGCCTGGTGTGAAAATGGGAAACCACGGAAAACCATCTTCCGGGCAGCCGACAGTGGGATTCGAACACACTATATCCTGGCTGCAAGTTCACAGCAGCGCGCCTCTAACCGCACGGGATAAAGAGTAAGGTTGTGCTCTTAGTGTATAGGCTTACGTGCCAGGAAGTTTACCTTCGGTCGTAACTTTGTGTGGATTTAGTCCAGTTTAACGGCCGGATGCCTTTCCTGACACCAAACCTATCTGGAGGATTTTTTCACTACTGCGTGTTTCTCTGATGGGTTTTGGTGTGATATGCTACAATATATGTAAATGAAGATGACTATTAAGAAGAACACAAACATACAGGTCCCGAATTAGAATTAAAATCACCGAGCTCCATAGCTGCAGTCGCTTAATTACGGCCAGTATCCAGTATTCGGGATATAGCGAGCACGAACTCCACTGTCGGCAGCCCTGAAGATGGTTTTCCGTGGTTTCCCATTTTCACATCAGGCAAATGCTAGGGCTGTGCCTTAATTAAGGCCAAGGCCGCTTTCTTTCCACTCCTAGCTCGTTCCTGTTCCATCGTCGCCATAAGACCTGTTTGTGTCGGTGCGTCGTAAAACAACTTCCAAAAAATCTGCACCGAAGGCCAGTACGCTGACCAATCAACCAAGAAACTGGATAATAACAACAATAAGAATACGAAGAAGAAGAAGAAGAAGAATTTAAAGGTTCTTCCCTATCAATAACTAAACAAGAGGTGATGTGACGTAGGAAGCGTTCTCCAGCATCTTAAGGTTCTTGGCTCCAGATCCGGTTGATGTCCGGCTGGAACCGGATCAGGCCGCTTGTTCCCGGTGTGTGGCAGATCTACTGGTGCACATGGCCTTGTGGGAACAACTTCAATGATTTGCGTCTTTTAAATTTTATAGAACTACCTGGACCTCTCGGGAATTTGAATATGACCTTCAGAAAACAGGTATTACATCACCCAGGGTGCAAGAAACTTAACAATAGAGCGTTGTTGCTTCAGGTGCTTAAAGCTATGATGGTAAGGTATACATTACATCCTACAGGTAGGTGATTTCCTGAACTTTGAGGCAATAAATCTCAATGTAAAAATACATAATGACCGGGCGAGTTGGCCGTGCGGTTAGGGGCTTGCAGCTGTGAACTTGCATCCGGGAGATAGTGGGTTACAACCCCAGTGTCGGCAGCCCTGAAGGTGGATTTCCGTGGTTTCCCCATTTTCCACTCAGGAAAATGCTGGGTCTGTGCCTTAATTAAGGCCACGCCGCTTCCTTCCCACTCCTGGGCCTTTCCTATCGAATCGTCTCCTAAGGCCTATCTGTGTCGGTGCGACGTAAAACAAATTATTTAAAAAATACGTAATACATATAAAAAGTCCGCAAGAACTGTTGAAGAAAGAGATTTACAACTGTTAATCAAACGTGTATCGTTTGGGAAGTGCTATTGACAACAAAATGATTGAAACTGCTACTGAAAAGCGTGATGGATAATATTTCGTAGTTGCGCTTGCGAAAACCGCTATGTGAAATATTTCATCTAAGGTTTTATAATGTGTGAACCACTAACCACCACAGAAACACACAGTGACAGGTCTAAATTACATCCCTCCACATAGGGCTGGCGTCAGGAAGGGCATCCGACCATAAAACAGGGTCAAATCCACATGTGCGACTCCACAGGTGTGGAAAAAGCTGTGGAAAAAGAAGAAAATCAGTTCAATATTGTGTGAGTAATGTCGCAGAACTTTCGCTCTTGATAATGTATGTGCTGCGGGTTAGTATTTCACCCACAACATTATCGCATAGCTGTTTTACCAGGCGCAACGTCGATTTGCTCATGAAATACGAGACAGATGAGAATTGCTAGGAAGAGAATGAAAATTTAAATTCATGATTGATAATAATCATTATTATTTTACGTCCCAATAGCAACTTTTACAGGATATGGAGGCGCCGAGGTGTCGGAATGTTGTCCCAGAAGAGTTATATTACGTGCCAATCAATCTACCGACAAGAAGCTGACGTATTTGAGCACCTTCACATAACACCGGACTGAGCTGGGATCGAACCCAGCAGGTTAGGGTCAGAAAGCCACCACTCTACGTTAAGCCACTCATCCCGACGTGCTGAAAGATAATTGCTGTTATATTGCGGCTTAGATGATAACTGTTATTGGAATAAGTGAGAATTGCTATTAAAACACGTGGTGGGCAAAACATATTATGTGATGGACGAGAATCGCAACTGAAATATGTAACATATGAGAACTGATATTGAAATATGTGATAAAGAAAACTGGCACTCATATCCATGAAGAGCGAAAACTGATATTGCAACGGATGATAGAAAAGAGATGTTACTGAAATATGTAATGCACGAGAGCTACTACTTAAATGTGAGATATATGGCAACTGCCATTGAAAAACAGTGGTTGAGAACGATTAAGAGTACCTAAAAAAATAACTCCATCCTTAAACAACTATTAATTGTTGTAGATAATGATTTGGTGGATTATTTCGTAACTAATACTACAAGATATTTTCCCTGGGTCTGAAGATGATTACATGACAACTGAAATATATAGCACTCCTTCTTTGTCCTGTCCGTAACATAAGATCACATTGTACATCAATAATAATAATAATAATAATAATAATAATAATAATAATAATATATTATTTTAGTAGTATAGATCACGTTTGCGGCTCTCACAAGTAACCAACCGAGACAAATGAACATTCAAAAGAAAGAGAACACCAGTGACGAATTGCACTCTCATTTCATAAATATCGATAATTTCTTTTTAAAAATGAGTTTTAAAAATTGTACGAAGTGTGCGATTTGCACATACTGTTGCCGTAGGAAAATACGCGCCATCACTGCTGTCCACTTCACATTTTGGTCGCTGGAACTCCTGTTGTATGTCATTATAATATGCTGTCATAATCAGTTAACGAAAGAATGATAGTAAAGCCAAAAATTACTTCCGGAACATTCGTCAGTATAATAATCATCATCATCATCATCTGTTTACCCTCCAGGTTCGGTTTTTCCCTCGGACTCTTGGTCGGGGTATACAACTGGGGAGTATGACCAGTACCTCGCCCAGGCGGCCTCACCTGCTATGCTGAACAGGGGCCTTGTGGAGGGATGGGAAGATTGGAAGGGATAGGCAAGGAAGAGGGAAGGAAGCGGCCGTGGCCTTAAGTTAGGTACCATCCCGGCATTCGCCCGGAGGAGAAGTGGGAAACCACGGAAAACCACTTCCAGGATGGCTGAGGTGGGAATCGAACCCACCTCTACTCAGTTGACCTCCCGAGGCTGAGTGGACCCCGATCCAGCCCTCGTACCACTTTTCAAATTTCGTGGCAGAGCCGGGAATCGAACCCGGACCTCCGGGGGGTGGCAGCTAATCACGCTAACCACTACACCACAGAGGCGGCCAGTATAATAATGCAGTTGCATTTGCTTCCGTTCAAGTGGATACCATAAATGTTTTTAAAAAATCAAAGATTACATTAAGTGGTAAGTAAGACTGTCTAATGTTGTACTGATTTGTGTATTCCTTAATTCACCAGTAGTTCACCAGGGGGCTACTCCACCACATACTTTATGAATATGCGAGATTTTTCGCACGGGCACCCTAGTAATAATAATATATGTACTTTTGTCCGACTCGTTGGCTGAATGGTCAGCATACTGGCCTCCGGTTCAGAAGGTCCTGAGTTCGATTCCCGGTCGGGTCGGGGATTTTAATAGCTTCTGATTAATTATTCTGGCTCGGGGACTGGGTGTTTGTGTCCGTCCCAACAATTTGCTCTTCATATTCAGACAACATACCACACTACCAACCACCACAGAAACACGCAATAGTGCTTACATCCCTCCATACAGGATTGGCATCAGGAAGGGCATCCGGCCGTAAAACAGGGCCAAATCTCCACTTGCGACGCAGTTCACACCCGCGACCCCACAGGTGTGGGAAAAACTGTAGGAAAAGAAGAAGAAGAATATGTGTATTTTTCAAACTGGTACTTATCATTCATAGTTATTTGTTTAGTGTACGCGCGTGTGTGTGTGTGTGTGATTTTTTTTGCCAGTGGTTTAACGTAACACCAACCCAGGCACTTTTTTTTGCTGATGACGAGTTATGAAATAGCTATATCTGGGAAGGAGGCAACACTGGTTTTAATTAAGCTACAGCTCCAGCACTCACCTGATGCGGAAATGGGAAACCACGGGAAAACATCTTCAGGCTTACCATTAGAGGAGTTCTCCCGAATGGAAGCTAAGAGCTACAGGGCCCGAACCACAAGGCCAGCTCGCTCGGTTTATTTAGTCTCTTACAAACTTCTACGTCCTTCATCTCCGTTTCATGTGAGTTAACGACGAAATAAAAAACGTAATAAATATGTATTTCTGAAGTCTGGATTCTTATAAAAATTCGAAATATCTATGATGCACTAGTTAAAAGATGACATGTCATCAAAATTCGAGACCTGCTAACATTGTTCAGACCGCGTGACGCATATACAGCTTAATTAATACAACATCATAACTCAAAAACAGCCTGTTTTTAAATGTGTATACCGGTTAAAAGTGCATGAAATAACCAATACAACGGCATACATAACTCAAAACAGGCTATTTTGAGTTACGACGTTCTTGTATTTTTACATACATACCTCTATTTCCTCCAGATCTGTACAGTCAAAAACCTACTGGATCAATTTGGAGAAAATACAGATAAATATAACAATGTACACTTAAGAAAATGGAAATTGCAACACCATGAAGGCATTGGTCGTTTGTGTTGATTTTCAAGATATGGAACGATGCCATGTACAGTAGGTATGTAAACGATCAAAGTTTCAGACCCATTGGATTGTTGCTACAGGTCTCCCCACGTGACTGGTCGCGGAGGAATCAACTCCAGTATACGGACTCTGGCGTAGCGTAATTGACTTGCAGTCTGTGCAGTGAAGTGTTCCCCGTCAAACATACCTCGACGACAGAGAAGAGCACGCTATCAATAACTGTCGCCGTTTGAGAGGGCTCGGATAATTGGGCTGTGTGAGGCTGGTTTATCGCTAAGGACTGTCGCTGCACGTGTTGGCCGACAGGCATCTACGGTACAACGTGTATGGCAGCAGTGGTCAAATGAAGGTACTCACACTCGTAGACCTGGCACAGGCCCAGCGCGACAGATAACTGTGAGAGAGGATCGCCGCATCATTCGGATGGCCCGGATGGAACCCCATGCAACAGCAGCGCAAATTCGAGCAGCTGTGGCACCCCACGTTACACAACAAACAGTTGGTAATCGCCTGCGTGCAGCTGGCTTACGAGCTGGCCTGTTGTCGAGAAAGATCAATGTGGGTCGACGAATGGCATAGGGTCGTCTTTGGTGGTGAATCGCGCTTCTGTCTTGCCCGCAGTGATCGCCGGAATCGTGTGCGCCGACGTACCGGGGAGAGGGGCCGCCCAGATCTTATTGTCGAGAGGCACACAGGGCCAACACCAAGCATTATGGTCTGGGGAGCTACTGGCTTTAATGTGAAATCACAATTAGTGCTTGTTGAGGGCACTATGACTGCTCGACAGTACGTTGATAGGGTACTCAATCCAGTGGTTGTCCCTATGATGGCGAACATTGCTAATGGGATGTTTCAGCAGGACAATGCCCGGGTTCACACTGCATGCATTTCCAGAGAAGCTCTCCACGACATCACAACCTTAGAATGGACCGCCAGATCCCCGGACCTAAGTCCTATTGAGCATGTGTGGGACATGATGGGTCGACAATTGGCCAACCGTCCTCATAACTCTGAAATAACTGACCCGTGCAGTGCAGCAAGCATGAGCCACAATTCCTCAGGAAGCGATCCAGGGCCTTATTGACTCCATGCCTCGACGAATTCATCAATGTATTGCAGCTCGTGGTGGGCACATCCTATATAGATTGTTGTCCAAACTTGCGGCCAGAGGGATCTGAAAGTGTAATCATCGAAGCACAACCGAACACTCGTCCTGCATGTTCAATTGCAGCAATGTAGCACCACTCCTTCTGGGTGTTGCAATTTCCATTTTCTTCAGTGTAATTAAATACCAATAAAAGGTTAACTCACATGTCTTCTTCCTCTAGGCGTGTGTCAGTGTGGGTGTTACCTCCTACCCTCCGACGCGGATGACCTGTCACCTCGGGCATTGCTCTTATTCTATCATACTTCCGACGTTCTTGTATTTAATGGGCATATTACCTCCTATGCGGTACGTGTGACACACTTTGAATTACGGTGTCTGAGCTTGAGGTTTGTCTGAGTGAAAGGGCATTCAAGATTTACTATCTTATTTACTGTTAATATCCTCGAATTTGCAATTTCTTATTACCAGGACGAAGGTGTATCTTCTTTGTGCGAAGCAAATCTGAAAGAACAGGAAATAGACCTGCGTGGAATTAACATCGAAAATCACCTCTACAGGATGTAATGTTTCTTTAGAGTAATTTTCTAGACATACACGCAATGTTTCGTGGAAGTAAACGGTTATTATTCTTGAACCACTGATCGCACACGAAACATCAACTTAAGGTTTTAATATTTATACGAGCGGGTCATAATTCAGTATAAGTAGGTTTAAAGACATATTCTTTGTTGAATGATTAACCCAACATACCATTGTACAAATGTTAGTAGTTTACGATGTAATGAGCCTACGTTTCCTCTTATAGAAAATGTTAGAATAGAGTCCATTGCATCGGCCGTGTGACCACACTGTTAACTCGCACGATAAGTCGTGAAAATGTCAACGCAGGCCCCCGATGTCTCAGAATCTCTCATCCTTTGGTTATTACTTGTAGAGTGAAATGAAAAGCATGACTTATGCGTCCAACATAGAAACTGATACGCATTTATTGGGAAGATTTACCGCTAATGTAAGACACCATCTCACTAATAATAAACAAGTTTCCATTTCGTCCCTGAAGGGGACGACGGGTCTCGTAGACGGTAACGCCGTCTCTCAGGCCTGGGAAATTGGATGCGATGAAGATGTTCGGAAAAGGTGGCCGTGGCCTGTACTATAAACTGACCTGGCATTCGCCTCACTGCAGGAGAATGGAAAACCACGGAAAACCATTCACAGAACACTCGAAGGTGGGGTTCAGCCTCT
The DNA here is from genome assembly GCF_040414725.1 of Anabrus simplex. Taxonomy (NCBI): domain Eukaryota; kingdom Metazoa; phylum Arthropoda; class Insecta; order Orthoptera; family Tettigoniidae; genus Anabrus; species Anabrus simplex. The sequence goes on from NC_090270.1 coordinate 189,805,703, forward strand.
CTCCGTCTCACGAATGCACAGTAGAGCCGTGGCCACAAATCATCCCACCATTATTACGGCTGCCACGTTTTCACTACTATGTAGAGTGCAGATACAGTATATAGGGAAAATCAAGGAGGACATTACGAGCCAAACCTGTTCTAGTCGCAAGAAGATTTCACTAACCAACCAACCAATCCCATGGCACAACAGCCTCGAAGCAAGCAACCGCTGCTCAGCCCGAAGGCCTGCAGATTACAAGGTGTCGTGTGGTCAGCACGGCAAATTCTTCGGCCGTTATTCTTGGCTTTCTAGACCGGGGCCGAAACTTCACCGTCAGATAGCTCCTCAATTGCAATCACGAAGGCTGAATGAACCTCGAAACAGCCCTCAGATGCACGTAAAAATCGCTGACCTGGTCGGGAATCGAACCCGGGGCCTCCGGTTAAGAGGCAGGCACGCTACCCCTACACCGCGGCAAGAAGATTTCACTGTTCAATGAATCTTGTCTTGTTTTCGTTTATCTTTTCCCTCTTGTATATTATAGTTGATTTTAATGGTGTGTGGCTTGCGGAGAGGCCTGGTGCAGATCTTTCGAGCTGACTCCTATAGGTGACCTGCTCATTTGTGAGAATGGGGCCAAACCTATGATGAAATCTAATACCGAATACGGCACACACACCCAGTCCCCGAGTCATCGGAATTAACCAATGAAGGTTAGAATCCCCGACCCAGCTGGTAATCGAACCATGGGGCCCATGGACCAAAGACCAGCATGCTAACAATTTGGCCATGGAGCCGGACTCTATTAAAGTTGCAAACAGGAAGGTGAAATAAAACCACCACCACCTGCCGGGCTAAGTGGCTCAGACAGATGAGGCGCTGGCCTTCTGACCCCAACTTGGCTCAGTCCAGCGGTATTTGAAGGTGCTCGAAATACGTCAGCCTCGTGTCCGTAGATTTAGTCACGTAAAAGAACTCCTGCGAGATAAAACTCCGGCACCTCAGCGTCTCCGAAAATCGTAAAAGTAGTTAGTGGGACGTGAATCAAATAACTTTATTATTTATTTTAAAAAGACCTGATCTTTTCTTGTTTGTATCTCATACCAGCGGCTTTACTGATCCTTTACCGGGCGAGCTGGCCGTGCGGTTAGGGTCCCGCAGCTGTGAGATTGCATCCGGGAGATTGTGGGTTCGAACCCCACTGTCGGTAGCCCTGAAGATGGTTTCCGATAGTTTCCGTATTTTCACACCACGTACCTTAACTAAGGCCATGGCCGCTTCCTTCCCACTCCTACGCCTTTCCCATCCCATCGTCGCCATGAGGGCCTATTTGTGTCAGTGTGATGTAAATCAAATTGAAAAAAATACTCTCCCCTTATGCTGTCATTTGTGTTGCCTGTTCGAATAAAGTGGACGGTGATACGGGAACATCCTGCAATACACGAAAAGACCAGTTTATTACGATGCTTACGGAAGTTACAGCCCATACTAGCCCTATATAAGAAAAAGAAACATACATACATACATACATACATACATACATATTCGTTATAGACTGTTATATCTTTTAGCCTTCAGTCTGCGAGCATCTGTGAATTTACTAAAAGCCTCAACAATACACTATTTGTAACTACCTCTGTGGCGTCGTTTAATTCCATACCTTTTGCCTTTAAATCATTAGAAACTGAGTCTAACCATCGTCTTCTTGGTTTTCCTCTCTTACCCTTTATGACAGAGTCCGTTATTTTCCTAGGTAACCTATCCTCCTCTATTCACCTCACATGACCCCACCACCGAAGCCGGTTTATGCATACCTCTTCATCCATCGAGTCTTTTATTAACTTGGCCTTTATCTCCTAATTCCTAGTACCCTCCTGCCATTGTTTCCACCTGTCTGTACCAGCCAAATTCTCGCCACTTTCATGTCTGTTATTTCAAACTTATGAACAAGATATCCTGAGTCCACCCAACGTTTGCTCCCGAACAGCAGAGTTGGTCTGAAAACAGACCGTCCGGGTGCTGATTTCTTTCTTTTTATATACTGTCAGTCGCAACTGTATGTTCACTGCGTTAGCTTTGCTGCACTTTCATTTAATCTCACTGTGTGGCGTCGTTTAGTTCCATACCCCTTGCCTTTAAATCATTAGAAACTGAGTCTGACCATCGTCGTCTTGGTTTCTCTCTCTTACCCTCTATGACAGAGTCCGTTATTTTCCTAGGTTATTTCCGTTATTTCCATTATTTTCATAGGAGAATAGAGATTCTAAATAGTTGAAATGGTATACCTGTTCCAGTTTTGTAAAATAAACATGCTCTAAAATGTTACGGTAATCTCATACGGGTTGAAACAGATTAGGAGTACGTTTCAATAGGAATCTAAAAGTTATAAAAATGTTAATGCAGTCTACATGAACAGAATTTCTGTATTTCTCTAAATTTACTCCACCCAGACTCTGTTGCGAGCTCGCCAAAGAACTACGAACTATGACACAAAACTACTAGGCTTTCAACACATGGTTTTCACCATCAAGTGTGGAACAGCAAAATGTTCCACCTGCCTAATAGAGGGTGTATTTGTAAACTGTGTAGGAAGTCCCGTGGTAGATTCAATGTTCAGAACTGCACCAAGATGGAGACCATAATAAGGAAATTTGGTTTATCAATTAAGCATCTGGACTAACGGGTTGATGTGGTATCATAACCAAAGGGACAACACTATCCATTTTAAAACGACACATGAATTGGGCGAGATTTGAACCGCAGCCCAACGTATGTGAAGTCGGTAACTATGTTATTTACATATCATGTCCCCGCTCAGTATGAGTGCATGGCACTTTCTTCTTCAATCTCGCCTCCTAGCTGAGTGGCTTTAGCGATAGGATGGGAAGAAACAATTATAACTACGACTACACTGAACTTAGTTTATCCAATCATTTTCTCCAGAAAAATATGCGGTAGTACCTAACTCAAACCCAAGGAGAAGTGTTCCAATCCTCTACTTCACATGGTTACATCGACCGTCACAGATCACTACAAATAAGACATTTTATACATTCACTTACACTGGATTGCGTATCATATAGGACCGAACCATTCATGGACCAAAAATATCATCAGTAACAACTGATAGTTGATAGATCCAATTAAAAAACGCACTAAAAGTAACGAGTGAACATAATATGTGAAGGCGCCTGGTGAGCAGAGTAACCCGCATAACTTATTCGTATGAAGGGAAGGCTGGATTTACGGCGATAAAGATCGTGCATTTCAGTGTCTGCTCAACAATATTCTGACTGGCTGCCAGGCATAGTGGTCAGACGAAAGAGTGCTTGCCTTCTGAGCTCAGTTTGGTGGGTTCGATGGTTTTATAAGTTTCCCAAATATGCTAGCTTCATATTAATATATTTATTGGTACATGTAAGAACTCATGAGAGACAAAATTTCGGTAGCTCGGCGTCTCTGAAAGCCATTAAAGTACTTAGTGTTACATAAAACAAATAACAATAGCATTCTCACTGCCTATAATAGCTTAACTTTTTGGCTAGAAATCTTGAAATTGACATTGGATTCATGATTCAAATTCTGGCCCTTGAAACTGAAATCATTCCATCTGGATCGAATTTCCCTAACAATCTCTCACTGACTGAGGACAAATTACGGAAATGTATGAGTTACTTATTTTAATTATAGCAAAACAAACTTTGTATAGGCTTTGAAGGCCACTGGAGGAGTGGAAGTGAAAACCCTCACCTTAGCACTTAGTGAGATAGAACGGATATCAGCTCCTTACCAGTCAGGATATGACCTGGTATTTATTTCTGTTACTGCCTGTGCGAACCACAGGACCATGTACCTCTTCGCTCATTTCTGTCTCGTATTCCTAATGAGCAATCGAACCCAACATACTTCTGGATGACTCGATCACGCCTTGTTGCCTCGGCCATGCAGCCCCATTCCCCTATTTCGTTTATAGTGGGTTTGATTCAGGCTCAGTCCCGTGGTATTTGAATGTGCTTAAATACACTGACCTCGGCAGTAAAAGAACTCCCGAGGGACAGCATTTACTGTAAAAGTAGTTAGGGAGACGTAAAAACTAATAATATTTTTTTTTTTTTACAGTTGACCAATTAAAGGAGGTCTTATAGGGAAGGTGAAAATGCAGAGCATTGAGCGAAGCAATCCGGACTCAGGTGGTCTCCAGACGACACTCCGAAGGTGAAAGCCCCTGAGAAGATACCCAGTCGATCACTAAATATGTGATAGTGAGGAAATGTCAGGATTCCAATAACGCATTATTTCTTGGGTAGGGGGATAGAACACGTTGTCGGTATCCGCTGCTTGTCGTGAGAGGCGACTAAAATATAAGCTCACCCGATAAAAAAAATATTAATCATCCTAGTGCGCACGCACAAATGGATCGTTAAACCTGTCCAGATGGCGCAATGAACGAGACCCGTGCTCAAGGTATACCGTATATACGTGAATAATACCCGCACATTTTTTTGAATGAGACATGAAATTGGGGTTCGCGTTTTATTTGCATCAAGGTTATCAACACGCTCCTGCTCACTCAGTTTTCGATGTTGGGTATACGGTTATGCTTTGTGTTACCGCAGATGGAAGAAAACTGCCCCCATTTGTCATATTTAAATGGAAAACAATTCAGACTTTTAATTTAAAACTGCCTTTACATTTTAAAAATAGTAATTTACAGAGTAATTTAAATATAAAATGTCTCCGTGTCACGATAGAATGCGTCTTCCGGAACGTGCAGGGGTAGCTTTCCACACTTTCACTTCGGTGTGTCGACAGCTTGTTTCAGAGTTACTAAGTTCGAGTGAATCGTAATTCTTTTGTATTCAGCGTTTTAAGTAACGCCATAATATCACGTAACAGGCGAGTGAGCGGAGAAGCAGAATCCGCGAACACTGGCAAAGCCGACGGTTGGCAAAAAATTGTGGCTCATAATTGTAATAAATTCGCACAGAACGATGTTATCCATGCCAATGAAACTGCATTGTTTTTTATGCCAAGCCCTAACGGACATTTTTTAAGGAGATGGGGTCACTGTACTGTGTCGCAATGCAGACGGAAGCGAACGACTTCCTCCACTCGTCCTAGGAAAGTTCGATAAGCCACGAAGTTTTAAGGGCATCGGGTACTTTCCGTGCAAGTACAAGGCATCTAAAAATGCAAACAGTACAGTAATCCGAAAAATAAAGCACAGGGAGCCAGCATAATTTGTCCTCGTCTTTAAATCGTGTTTTTTTTCGTCGCGTGAGGTTATGTTTGTCAGTGATTTATCCAAGTGCATTCTTTGAATAATGTAAAAGTACCTTGTTAGATACATTTCCGAAATAGTTCTTTCCATAATATTTGAAAGATTTAAACTGTGAAGCAATGTTAATTGCATGCAGTAACGAGTCTTAGAATATTTTGAGACGCGGCGAGGGTTGACATTTCTGAAGTACGAGTTAGCGGTTAATTTGAAATCACTTAATTCGAAGTCCGATTTTTGCGTTCCAACGACTTCGAATTAACGAGGATTTACTGTATCGTAAAACTAACACTCGAGTTCACCGTTGTGTTTCTTACAAGTGTTTACATTGCATGAAAAGTCCGGCTGTATTTGAAGGTGCTCAAATACGTCAGCCTCCTTTAAGTACATTATTGGCACATAAAAGAACTTCTGCGGGACAAAATTCCGGCACCTCGGCGTCTTCGAAAACCATAAATATGTATTTAGGAGGACGTAAAGCAAGTATTATTATGATTATCATGATTATTATTATTTCTATTATTGTTATTTCTGTCATAAGTCCGTCTTTTCTTATTATAAATAATTATATATGATTTATATTATATTTATTTATTATTTTTATGTTAAATGTTGTTGTCGTTGTCGTTGTCGTTGTCGTTGTCGTTGTTGTTGTTGTTGTTGTTGTTGTTGTTATTCCTCTGGCTTAGAGACTGGGTATTTGTGTTTCTCTTAATGCACACCACTTCCTATACACACAACAAATCACACAACCAACCACCACAATATATTCCTCCACATAGGACTAGCATTGAGAAGGGCATCTTGACTGTAAAACTGCTCCAAATTGCCATGCAGTGATGACCCCAAACTGGAAAAAGCCAGGAGGAAGAAGAAAAAGATTCATGCATGGGGTCTGATAAATTAAGAAATACGTGTCATCATAAATTTCTTTATTTAAAACATATTCCAAAGTACATTTTCAAAATAAAAAGGCAAAATATTCATTCAGCAATCATTATTGTTCCATAAAATGTGTGTGCTGCAGAAATTTGCCCTGATAAATCCAGTTACCAGGTGATATAAACAACAACAATAACACATAGATGTGCATTCTATAACAAAACATATACTGTAGTTTTATTTACAAACTATACCATAGTTCACTGGTTTAAAAACCAGAACTGCAATAACAATAACACAGTTTATCTGATTCCTGATCATGAAAACTGATGTCACAGATACACAGTGTATTAAGTGTAACAGGCCTTTAAAACAACTTCAAAGTAATAAGTACATATGAATAGTATTGAAGTCCAATAGAGGAAATAATCATAATCAGATTTTGGGTCCGCATTACTATATGATCATTCCTAGAGGACTTTGATCCAATTTTATTTTTAATGACTCACAAGAAGAAACCTACAATGCACAGTTAAAAACATGTTGTCCAGCAATCTAACAATAAATATGACACATTGTAGTTCCAGTTCCATACACAACTACTTTCCATTATTGTCATGCTGAAAGCATTAACCTAGATACTCTCCATTACTAAGCACCAAGAGAGTATGATGTATAGGTTACAGGAGACTAATGTGTGTGAGGGAACCAGATATAGTTAAACTTGTTTAGAGTGGAATCTGATATATCCACTTCCTCACTTCACCTCTAAGTTAATGAAGTGTCCATTTTATGAAAAATTAGGTATATCCACAGAATGAATTTACATGCATATATATAAAAATATCTAACAATATAAATTAGTAGTAACCTTCAAATTATGTTAGCAAACTTATATTCTTCACTTCCCTCTGATAGAGCCTCTGGTTTATAGCCAATATCGGGGAAAATAAGTACTGTAGGTACCTCATTTGATAGGGTACCTAAAGAGAAAGAATAAGAGTTATACAAAGTGAATTAGCTAAAATATTCTCACTGCCTATGTCGTCAGCAGCTGCTCCTCGTTTCTGATAAACAAATTCTCCTATTGACTAGTAAATCATTAAAAATATTGACATCCATTTTTACTTTCAGTGATGTTACCAAGGGGCTCATACTGTACTTGAACTTTCAGTACCTTTCCATGGTATGCTCAAATAATAATAATAATAACAATAACAATAATAACTAATAATAATAACAATAACAATAATAACTAATAATAATAACAATAACAATAATAATAATAATAATAATAATAATAATTTTGTTTCCTTAACAGGTACTACACTGTTCTGTACACCCAGCTTTAGAGATATGGACATCGCAAATTCAGGGATATGATTCTTTCAAAATCTGACAAGTTCTTCTCAATAGAATATCTCCAAACACACTTTATTCACCAGCCATGGACACCCCTTTTGAACGAATGTTGTCCTTTAAAGCCACTGTATATTAATTTTTTACCTTTATTTGGTATCTGTAATGCTCTGTATACAAAACAGTGTAGTTCCATTTAAAATACAAAGTAACGTTATCTTAGAAAATATTGACACCCTGGAAAAGTATTGTAAGTTTGATTATGAGCCTCTTGGTAACATTACTGAAAGTGAAAACAGATTTAAGAATTTTAGTGGTTTGTGACTTATTCAAAGTGAACACCTTACGTCAGCGTACTGCCAGTGGTATTTGAGGTACTGAATATCGGTACACACTGAGCAAGTGGCTATGCGGTTTGAGTCACGTATCTATCAGCTTGCATTTGGGAGATAGTGGGTTCAAACCCCACTGTTGGCAGCCAAGAAGATGGTTTTCCATGGTTTCCCATTTTCACACCAGGCAAATGCTGGGGCTGTACCTTAATCAACGCCACAGTTACTTCCTTCTCACTCCTAGCTCTTTCCTATCCTATTCTCACCGTAACACCTATCTGTGTCAGTCCAACGTAAAGCAGATTTTTTAAAAAACTAGAAAAATTGGTACGCAATGAGGTTGCCGGAAAAATGTAAAAACACGGATAAAATCTTTAAATTATACTAGAATGAACAAATGGTGCATGGTCTCGAATATCTCATGGAAATTTGTCATAACTCTATTCTGAGCATCCTCTTCCTGGCTTTTGGATTGACTTTGAGGTGCTCTTTTCAACGACATATTTATGTGAGCAAGGAAATTCAAGACTTTCATTTATCAAAGACAAAGTCGTAAGACTAATAATGAGAAAAATTCAGCCCCATGTAAGTAAACTGGATTTAGTGATGCAAGCTCAAATATCTCATTAGTATTAATCATCATCATATATATTCTAATCACTTTTTTTGAAGTACCAATTATTTTATTAAGTAAATGGCAAATTATCTGAAATGTGAAAATTCATCAACTAAAATAAAAATTATGGAGAAAGAGAGTTCCAAGTGATGATGGCCACTTAATGTCTCTGTGATTAAAAACGAAAAACCACACACAAAATAAAGTGTGGGTTTTTTCTTCTTTCTTTCTTTCCTTGCAAACTTTGGCATCATTCCTGCTCCATGTGAATAAAATGTCAGTGATTTCCTTAAGACTGGTGTTCTGTTGTAACTCTAATTTTACTGATTATTCTTTTGAGAAAGTAATTTGTAATTGAGTAAAATATTTTTCAGGTAAGTGAAATTCTTTTTTTATTAGTGAAATTCAACCCAATTATTTTTTTCTTGTACTTTTCCCATCACTGATTACTAACTACTTACCCACCCATAAACAAACGATACCTTCAGTTTTAAAAAATGTGGGTTTTTTTCCTTATTGTCTTCATAATCTAGGTACTGATGGTAGTTAAAACAATAATAACAGGAGAGGTGATAGATCAGATAAAATGGTTGAGAAACACTGCCTTAGCTGACTCACCCTGTATATCTCATATTAGTAGGCACACATTTTGTTAACCAGTACAGCATACACTGAAGTAGAAAGAAACTGACTAGGCTACCATATCTTTCTCTGAGCTTGGCATGCTTCTAAAGCAGTAAATCATATATTTTCTTACATCTTCCTACATCTCAGAGCCTACGATGGTTTAACCAGCCTCTAAACCAGACTTGGCCAAGACTTGAGCCCCACGTGCTCCAGCTATCCCCGACCAATGCATATTCCATGAAAGTGTGTGAGAGATACCGACAGTTGTGGGAGGCATGGAGTTTTGCAGTGATATCGGACTAATTATTTTGCTATTTGCTTTACGTCGCACTGACACAGATAGGTCTTACGGCGACGATGGGATAGGAAAGGCCTAGGAATGGGAAGGAAGCAGCTGTGGCCTTAATTAAGGTACAGCCCCAGCATTTTATCGCTCTAATGAAGCAAGATACACATTCTCAACTTTCATAATCAAGCATAGTGTGATGTACTACATAGCAACAATACTTCGCATTCAGGCACACGTATTCAATCTTTTCAGCAACCCTGAAGATGGTTTCCTGTGGTTTCCCATTTTCACACAAGGCAAATGCTAAGGATGTACCTTAATTAAGGCCATTGCTGCTACCTTTCCCATCCTTCCATCACCAAAAACCTTTGATGTGTTAGTGCGATGTTGAACAAGTACAAAAATAATCCTTTCAGCAAAACAAAGCACATTGTGATCTGAAATGGGATGTGTGTCATTTTGTTTACATTTGGACTGTACAATGTATTTTATGTTTGCATTAAGGGTTTGTGATAAAGTTAACTGCATGTAACTGCTCAGGTTTAAGTCCATTAAACATCACCTGGACTTGGTCAATTTCATAAACTAGAAAAAACTCACTCGTATACATAGCTGGAAACAAACATAGAAACAACTTTAGCAACTTGCCTGCACAGTCAAGGATATCGCTTTTGAGGAATTATTTTATAAAAATTGTGCACTTTTTTTGGATTCGATAGATAGTATATTCTTGAATTGGGAGTTGCACTGCAGATCTATCAACTCAAGCTGAAAGTAAGAGGGAGCACACTCAGCCATAAGTAAGAAATTTGATAAATAAATAAATAAAAGTCAGTCTTGACTTAAAACCTCTTCAGAAACAAACCAACTGACAGGCTGGCAAGGCAACTTTTCTATTGCATGCGGCCCTCTTCCACACTTCCTTCAACACTTCAGCAACACTGCACTCGACGCACAAGACAGGGGTGCTGTTAGAGCATCGTTTGGCCAGGTCAGCTCTTGCACAAAGTAAGAAACTCACATTTCTAATGCAATGTCTTTAAAGGAAAGAGGATCAAAATGTTCATTAGTTCATGCAAGATTAAAATTGACCACAAACAGATTTTGTACCTAACATTGCCCAGTATCAGTCACATATTTTTGTATACTCTGTGAAAACAGGTCAATAAAGTAGTCAGGCAGTTTCTTTGATTCACTCTACTGGTGCAGCCAATAATATTTCATTAAATTCCAAGTATGAACTAAAAGAAAAAATTATTCCATATCAAATATCATTTATGGATTTCCTAAATTTAGATTCTATTTTTTGTATCAAATAAGTTTTGCTTTATCCTGAGAAAATATATATTAAAATTAGTGTCTTATCTTTGGGCCATGATTTTTTTTCCAAAATATCTTTCTCTTAGCTACAATGAAAATATAGTAGTCACCACTTTATAGAAGTTCCAAATTCAACAACTTTTACTGTTGAAGGTTGAAAAATTTTCCTTTTATTTTAAAATTGAATAAATACTGTTCTACTGATAAAATGTTTTGTTTTACTTAACAACAGCGACTAACAGTTTTTGAGTCTGATAATACTCACAAAATATTCAATATGTATACATTTTTAACAAAACAATATTCAACCCTGTATATAACCCAGTTTCTATAGATTTAAAATAAAAGCTCATACTAAATATATTTCAAGAAATAAATTAATAAAAATCTAAGTACATCAAAAGAACAGAATCAGATCTGCCAAGTGCATGATATTTCTCATTTCTGCAGGAAAAAAAAAAAGAGTGATAAAGTGAGACATCAAGTTGCAGATCATTTCTGCCATGTGATGTCAGACATGTCTAAAATTAAAAACATTACTAGTAAATCAAGTTTGTGGTTTACAGCAAATTGGTCGAAAATGAGGATTTTGTGTAATATTTGTCTACTTGAGATTAAATGTTTGAAGACATACAATATTTTGCAATCAGTAAACTTTGTCCTTGTGGCACCCTTCTCATAATTCACATAATTCAACACTCGCTGTCAAACAGAAATAATAGATTTAAACTGATATCATACACAGCTGCATACTCAAATGGGATCTGAGCACTGCTCAACTCCCTCCAAAGATCAATAGGTGAAATGCTGGAAGCTAGTGATCACCTAGACACCAATCAGATTTCTTTAATTTTAATCCCACGTGCATTAGCCAAGATTCGAACCATGGCCACCTTCATGAGAAGCCCGCAATTAGTGAAGGGCAGTTTGAGACAAGGTCCCGAGATTTCTCGAGACTAGTACAAGCACTGGTTTCTCTGAGAAATGTTGAGAGATCTTGAGAACGTTGTCCCCGCATTGTGCAGTGAGCAGCATGTCGTAGGCCTACAGGCAGAGCTGAATGTTGTTTGTGCTGAGTATGCGAATAACCAACCTTCTCCACTCCGTAAATGTGTGTCAACTAGTGAGTAGGCCATTCATTTCTACCGAGGTCGATTATCGACGCAGTTTATCATAATTATAAAGGATACACATTCTGGCATTGTATACAGTGGTAAGTAAACAAATGAGTAGGCTAAGTACAGAAAATGATGGCTACTGTAGATAGATCACTATCACCCATAATTTATCAGACCCCACATTCAATATCCATTTGACCAGTGCTTGTCTTTACTGATATTATGGTGATGAAGGAAATAATTCCTTGCAATGTTAGAGAGTATTTGCGTCGTAAGTGGGTAAACTGCACTGCCTCACACCCCATTCATTCACAGACAAGGTGCAAATTGTTTCATATTTCATACAATAGTGAATGCCATTTTTAGTTAGTTTGCTGACTTATTCATTGCAGTAAGGAGGTGAACTATTTTGTTAATTGTAAAATGAGCACCAGGTAAAGAAAATGAAACATTTTAACAATCTAGTAGCTACTTAGTACATTAGAAGATTTAGATAAAGATGAATCTGTGCAGTTAATTTGTAATGAATTAGGAGTCAAGAAAAGTATGGTAAATGAATGACTGGCAATGCAATAGGAAATCTCTGCAGGATCACTGTACTCAGGTGAAAAAAAAAAACTTTCTACTTGATGCATTCTAAAGAAGTCATTAAATTAAATCATCAATAGTTATGGCTGTGGTTTGTACAAGAGCATCATAAAGCAATTCCAGTTACCAGACTGATATTGAATGAAAAGGTAGTAATCTTTCAAAAAAAAAAATAGATATGGTGGCAAGTGGAAAGCCAGTGACAGATATTTTGACCTCTGGAAGAAACAGCATGGTGTCCACATACTAGATATTTGTGGTGAAAAATAATCAGCGGACCCCATTGTTGCAAATGAGTTCAAGAATAAAAGAGCTAATTTAATCACGGAAAAAAACAGTCCCCACAATGCATTATAGTCAACAAATAAGGCTTTTTGTGTAGCCTGATCTGAAACTCAAGTACAAGGAATAATAATTTATGCCAAACAAAGAAGGACTGGGTCAAGTTTACTTTGAAATCTCTGTTTCCCCTGTTCTTTCTTTTCTTATTCAAGCTAAGCTCTACACTGGCTTGGATATATGCGACATGCTTCACCAGCTAGTTAAGTTCCAACAACTATGAGCTAGTTAGACCTTCCCTTATTCTAGCAGTTGGCTAGAACATGGGTAAGCAGATTATTATTATAAACTGAAAATGGGCATTTGAAATTTCACACTGCAATATATGCTAGAGTTAGAAGCTCAACCTTTTCAAGGTCATCAGCACCAACAGCAGCATGTAATAGTATGGGAGCACCATAAAAACAAATAGCTGTTTATAAACAAATATTTCTAGGAAAATGCACTAAGATTTGCGGTATAATGTCCTTGACAATCTACTTTCCTGAACCCTGACAAAGAAGCATGGCGTAGTCGTTCACTCCTGTATTGCCATCACTGTTTACTGTAAGAAATTCAATTTTCCAATTATCTTGAAAAGAGTATTGTTTATTTCCTTGTAGTTAATGTGTACAGGTAAGCTGAGACCTTCTTATGATAAAGAATGTACCAGGCTCTTCAAATCTTCCCCACTGCACTTAAGCACAATCTATTTGTTCATGCTGTATATTTTACTGGTTTCACCCTTCACCCTTTTTGTTTATATCCATTGTTGATTTTATTCTACATGACTCATTATTTGTGTATTTTTTTTTAGTTTGTATAACTGTTATGTTCCTCAGTCTGCCAAAACTAATTTTGAATACATTTTTTTATAAATATCTGGAAAAGAAACAACTTAATTAAAATAGAATGAAAGAACATCATCAGATTCTATCAAACCACACTCAAATATATTTAGAAATGTGTAAACATACGTATATTTCTTCTAGAGTGGAGAACAGTGAGCACTTTGTTAAGTTAAATTAGAAAAATTCAAGTTTTTAAGGATTTAAATAGAAATAAACATAAATGTTTACATATTTTTATAGAAGTCCATCTCTGTGGTGTAATGGTTAGTGTGATTAGCTGCCACCCCCAGACACCTGGGTTCGATTCTTGGTTCTGCCATGAAATTTGAAAAGTGGTACAAGGGCTGGAATGGGGTCCACTCAGCCTTGGGAGGTCAGCTAAGTAGAGGGGGGTTTGATTCCCTACTCAGCCATCCTTGAAGCGGTTTTCCACTTCTCCTCCAGGCAAATGCTGGGATGGTAACTAACTTAAGGCCATGGCCACTTCCTTCCCTCTTTCTTGTCTATCCCTTTCTAATCTTCCCGTCCCCCAACAAGGCGTCTGTTCGGGTGAGGCCGCCTAGGCAAGATACTGGACGACATCCCCAGTTGTATCCCCCTGACACAAAGTCTCACACTCCAGCACACTGTCCTTGAGGTGGTAAAGGTGGGATCCCACACTGAGTCCAAGGGAAAAACCAACCCTGGAGGGTAAATGAATTAAGAACGAAAGTGATTTGATAGAATCTGATGACGTTCTTTTACGAACGAAACTTGTCATTCTATTCTTTGGGCCCTATCCAATTGGGCAAACATGGACCATGCCCAACGTCGCTTCTTCTATAGGCTACGCAGGCCTCTATCCTGTACTTGCCCTTACTAAGGGCTGGAACATGGCGGCCCAGGTGGCCAACGCTACTGGGGGCGATTTGGTCAATCTGCCGCCAGGTTTCCAGTTCCAATCCCCCACCCGGGCACCCGCGGTGCTCCCGGGGCCCGAGGTAGAGCCGCTACCGGAGGGACAACCTAGTGAGGCCGCCCAGGAAATGCCTGCCGCCCGACGCGTCCTGCTGACATCGGAGACTCCTGTGTTGTATTGTGCTCTTTGTATGTTCATATTCTGCATTACTGTTATTCTTTTCACGCTTGTTTTCTCGCCATGTTTAATGTTGTATTTCCTTGTAAGCACTGTGTTCATTTCTTTACCTATTTCCCTTGGTATTCCAGCATATGCCTACTCTAGATCTACAAAACATAACTGTCTATTCCTCTTGTATCTTTGTATTTTGAAATTTAATAAAGCACTTGAGGGTTGACTGGGACAACACACCTGACGGGCTGTCACTTGGGATGGGAGTACCCGAGGCTGACGGTCCCGCGGAATGTGCTTCTCCCGCTCAATCACTCGCCTAGTCGCCCGGTCACACGCAGCTGCCGCCAGTGCTCGCGAGGCCCTCCCACTTGCATTGGGGGGGGGCCCTCGCCTAGTACATGCGTGCCCGGCTAGCCTATATAAGGAGGCTGGCTTGGACTCCTGGCGAGCAGTCTATTGGTGACCGGGGGATGAAGGACTTCTTTTTGTTTCTTTTTCACATATAATTTTGTTACTATTGGTTTTCTTTTTCAGATAGTTTATACATTTATTTATTCAAAATCAGTTTCGGCAGACTGAAGAACCTAACAGTTCAAAAATAACCACGTTCTACTTCAGATGTTACAAATCATTGTTTGTGTACATGCCATTAGTTTTGTATTGGATGTGGTAAGCTTTGTCGAGAGGCGGCCTCGAATTCAAGGAAGCATTTAAAATTAAAATTCATGTAATCTAATAAACTCTGATCATATAACTTAATAACAGCGAACTCGACTGCCCTACTTAAATTGTCACCTCTGAATTGAACGAGCAAGCATAGGATGCATGATCTCAGTTTCAGTTTCTTTCTTCCTTTTTCACTCATTCTGATACCACACTCATATGTTCATAAATATGGATAGAGAAATATAGGATGCACTTGACATAAAGTTCAAAATAAGTAACATTAACACTTTTCTCCACCAAAAAAAAAAATCTATAGAACAACCCTCTTCAGCAGCCTTGCAAGACCTATTTGTTGCAGAAGTGACGTCTTCATACTTGCTTCATACTTTCACTCCTTAACTCAATGTCAATGTGCTGCCGATATTTTTTCTAACATAAAGGAATGTATCATATTCCTGGTACTAGTATAAAACCTATCAACCAGGTCCTCATTCTAATACAGTTCATCAAAAATAATATCATTCTTTTGAATGTTGTCACAAAAATCTGGAAAAAGAGAACAAATATATTAAACCAAGAAACAAAAATGAACAACATAACAGAAAACTAAGGCTGCTTTAAAACAAGGCAGCTAGTGACTGCAATTAATTGGTGCAACTTATTGAAGAGCACTAAATGGAAGCCTTCATACATGATAATGGCAGTTGCCAGCTGGGAAACAGTTGCTGACAGTTGCTCACTCATGCAACCAATAGCCATAACTCAGAATTGCTGCTGCTGGAGTAACAGCATTATCTGAAATGAGAGCTTTTAAACTGTGCCACTAACAGTTGCCACTTCATACCACTGCACACTCTAGCCTGCTCATGGTCTGTAAAATTGAGTAAAGCATAAACAAAGGCTGTAGCTACTGCCTACCTTATCAAGTACGAGTAAAAGCGTTGAAATAAGTAACCTTAAGAAACTTCGAAGTTCATCAAATTATGGTTTAGACATCTGGAAGTAGCTGAAAAATTTATTTTGATCCACGTACAGATTGATATACAAAGTGTGATTAAGACTTCCCTCCAGGCATGCTGATATCATAAAATCCTTAAGCACTTTACCTATTTCCCTTGGAATTCCAGCATATGCCTACTCTAGATCTACAAAACATAACTGTCTATTCCTCTTGTAGTATTTTTCAATTATGTGGCACATACTGAAAATCTGGTCCTGATTCGCTGCTTCTACTACAGCATCCCTGTATGCCACCCATTCCCCTTCTATATCCTGACCCTGCTTACCATCTATTGTTTGGAATTTTTCACTAATCATATACATATATTTCTAATTTCCTTGTTCTGGAAATTTTCTACCCTTATTCATTGCAGACAGATTCCACTTTCTCTATCCTAGGCCTAGAGATACTTAGCTCAGACAATGATCTGTATCATCAAAATATCCCTGGAACTGCTGCATGTTCCTAACAGATTTCATGAATTCAAAGTTAGTTATGATGTAGTCTATTGTGGATCTGGTGCCCCTACCCTCCAATGTGTAGCGGTGAATAGCCTTATGCTTGAAGAATGTGCTGCTAATCCCATACTAGCAAAGAAGTCAGTAAATGCTTCCCATTCCTATTAGCTTTCAAATCTTCCCAACATTTATTGTTCACCTTTTCATATCGGACAGATTTCCAACTTTTGCATTGAAATTGCCTATTAGGACTATCCTGTCTTTGCTGTTCACCCTAAATACAATGCGACCGAGTGCTTCATGAAGCTTGTCAACTTCATCTTCATTTGCATCTTCATATGGCGAATACACAGAGACAAAATTCTTATAATTCCTCCAACAACTAAATCCACCCATATCATTTGCTCATTTACGTGCCTAACAAACTATGTTGCATGCAATAGTATCCCTGATTAGCAGTCCTACCCTACACTCTGCCCCTTTTTTTTTTAACTGCTGTTAAGAATACTTTTTTAAACCTCCTTTCTCATTATCTCCCCTTATCCAAATATTATTAACTCCTACACATCCAAATGCATGATGCAGGATGCAGGGCTGCGCATGGAGACCAATGAAAGGACACAATAGAGAAATCCATTTTACTATAGTGGGAGGAGCTTGGTAAGGAAGTGTAAAGAGGTGATGTATGGTAAAGTTGTATTATTGCCCTCCTGACATGTAAGCAGCAGAGATCTGGGCACTCACAGAAAGACAAGAGAGTAAAATCGAGGTCAGTGAGATAAAAAAATTAAGAATTATGACAGAGAAGACAAGAAAGGACAGATTAAGAAATGAGGATACCAGAAAGGTAGGTAAGCTTTCCTTCAAAATGGAGAGAAATAAACTGAGATGGTTTGAACATGTGAAGAAGATGGAAAGGGGAAGGATACCAAAGTGGATGATGAAGGCTAAGATTGACGGAAGGAGAACAACAGGTAGATGCAGACTATGATGGTTTGATCCTTTTCCAAAATCTGTACAGATATTCAAGAAGAGAATAACAGCAACAGAGAAAATAAATGAAATGTTAGAGGGCATTTCACCAGTGCAGGTTAATGTAAATAAAAAATGTGTGTGAATAAATTAATTCCATCCCCTGGTCTAAGGAGTTTGGACAGCCAAAGTAGGGGACTGCCTATAGGGGGGAAGTACAGTGGGGACTTCGAGGGCCCTGGGACTGCTACAGTAGCTGTGTCTGTCCTTCATGATTGACTGGATTGGTACAACTCAAAAGCAATCACAAAAACATCCACTAAATCATGTCAAAAATAATGTAGCACAATAATACATATGAGTCATGTTATTTGATATACAATAATATAGGAATTTTAAAAAATAGAAAACACTCTAATATCATCATCAGATTTCAACACACATCAGCATATCACTCTTGTCACCCGAGCTACCTTAGTCTCTAAATCAGTGGTAAAATGAGCAAGAAAATGTTTTACCTATGAGCATTGCAGTAATAACTAATTCTTCTCTAAGAGCTACTATCCTCAAAGGGGTGATGTTGACAGCAACTTAGGTTCACTAGTTGACAGGTTCTTCATGTTATTCTTGGAGATCAGAGATGATGCTGGAGTACCATTCTGTAGTAGTAACTACAACATTAGAACATTTCAAGTTACATTTCTGAACACTGAATTCAGAGTAAATTGCAAACACTAACAAAACTGGTTACCAACTCCAATAAATAATAAAACTACTGTATGAGCCTGATAAAAGCAACAGGATATATTGCAGGATATACTACAATGCTGGACTCTGATCATTCTTTTTTTTTTTTTTTTACGCTGTCTGGCATGACTAGGGCTTGAATTAATAGGTTTTAACCAAAAAATGTTCTTGCAATTTAATTTAATTTAATTTTAAACCTCAAACCCCATGGCACAACAGCCTCGAAGGGCCTTGGCCTACCCAGTGACCGCTGCTCAGCCCGAAGGCCTGCAGATTATGAGGTACCGTGTGGTCAGCACAACGAATCCTCTCGGTCATTATTCTTGTTTTCTACACCGAGACTGCCATCTCACCGTCAGATGGCTCCTCAATTGTAATCACGTAGGCTGAGTGGACCTCGAACCAGCCCTCAGATCCAGGTAAAAATCCCTGACCTGGCCGGGAATCAAACCTGGGGCCTGCGCGTAAAAGACAGGCAAGCTGCCTCTACACTGCGCGGCCGGCACTTTAATTTTAAAACTAACTTATTTTTGTGTTTTATGTCCACAACATTCAAATGAGAGAATCTTAATAAACCTAAAATAGGCCAAATGGGACTTAAAGGCTTAATCATCATAATTTCTCCTTGTCCAGTTCATTCAAGGTTGGGGTTCATACCACCACTCCTCATTCATCACTGTGGTCCAGTTCACGCTGCACGTCCTAAGGCTGTTCTTCACTAAATTCATCCATCATGTTTTTGGTCTTCCTCAAACTCTCTTTCCCTCCTGCTGCAGTTCCAAATTCTGTTTTGTCATCCTTTCCCTGTTCAACTGTTTGGAGTGTCCAAACCATATCAACCTGTTCCTCTCTATCTCATCATTCAACTTCTCCAATTTAACTGCTTCCTTATATCCTCATTTTTAACTCTGTCCTTTCTTGTCTCAGGAATGTAATTTCACAACTTTGATCTCCTTTTTTTGGTCACAGGCCAAGTCTCTGTCCCGTAAGTTATTATAGGGATGAAATATGTCTTGTATATGATTTCACACTGTGGTAGAAAGCATTTTCCATTGTTCTCCTGCTGATTTCCAAATCTGTCTAGCATTTACCATTAGTTCACTTCCTAAGTACTTAATGTGATCATTGTCTCCAATTCTTATTCCTTCTCTTTTGCTGGTCTTTACCATTGGTTTACTCTTTTTTTGCACTCATCTTCATTCCCCATTGTACAATTTTATGCTGTTCATCTGTTCCTGTACAGCAGATTCATCCATTACTCACATCACAATATCATCAATAGAGAATATATTTTTATTTTCAATAATTTTCTTATAAATACATAAATTATTACTTTTTCTTTATTCTAAGAATAAGGATGATGCTTCATCAGTTGAAATTCTTCAGAACATACCCAAGGACAGTTCATTAAAAAATGAATTTATTACACTTCAGCAAAGTTCTGAAGAATTTCAACTGACGAAGCATCATAAAATTAGAAACATCAACCAGCTTGTTAATTGAGACAGTTAATGAAGAGTGTGGCACTGAGAAAAGAATTCATTCACTCAAAGGCCCCAAAGCAGAAACTATTGAACAGAAACTTAAAAGTGCATTTGACAATAAATCTGGATTTCATACTATTTAGAAATTTTACAAGTTATAAATCTCATCGTTAGGTCCGTATTGAACAACATATACCTTTCTGGAAGAATGTTTCTTGAGGGTCCACTTTTTCAGTACATTGTTTTTTATTAATTTACATAAATAATGTTACATCATTACTATGTCTTAAGTGGGACATGTTTTGCCTATTTTTAGGCATCTTCAACCACTGTTCCTAATATCTAAGATCAAAACTGCTAGGATCCTAGGCTTGTTTACAATAAAATGCTTAAAATAGTTGCGCTAACATGAATTGCTCTGTCTAAAATTCTATACGTCTATCCATTCTATACGTTTTATAAAAACATCCTTGACGTGATTGTTACACTTTAAAAAATTTGATTACTGGTAATATACTAGTTCAAACCCAATGTTACATATAGTTACGTTGGGCTGGCATGAATTGCTCAGTTTATAATGTCCAACGTATGTGCAGCCTATGAAAACTTCACTGTCTTGATTGTCACTTTTTTTGTGATGTTAATTTTTGGAATAAAAATTCAGTTGTGGTTTTATGGGATGTTGTTGATGTGGTCAGTTGTCTCACTGTTTTTCTTTTTTTTTTGTTGCCTTGTGATGATTAAAATTCAGTAAAACAGGGCTGCCTGCTATTATGTGGGTCGGAAGAGGGGACATCTCAAGATTGTTCTTTCTGTTGTTGTGGACATTATTGCTCATTGAAAGGTTGAGAGTGGTGGATTGAGAGTCTCATTGTTTCTCTTGCAGCTGGCTTGCTCCCGTAATACTTCCTTCCAACTGGCCAGCATAACATTTTTTAATCAGAGCAATTCATGTTAGCCTATTTTAATCATTTTATTGTAAACGAGTCTAGGATCCTAGCAATTTTGATCTTAGATATTAAGAACAGAGGCTGAATATGCCTAAAAACAGGCAAAAAATGTCCCACTGAAGACGTAGTAATGATGTAACATTATTCATGTAAATTAATAAAAAACATACAATGTACTGAAAAGGTGGACCCTCAAGAAACATTCTTCCAGAAATGTACAAATTTGCTGAAGTACCTGAAGGGCAAGAAGATACTGGTGAAACTGAGAATTTAAGTGTCAAATATATTTCTTTGATGAAGACTGTATTCTCATGATGGACCATCCTTCTCCTGATATTGTGCAGTGTTCTAAGAAAACCAACATTTAGTTTGTGAAATTAATTTCACCGTTGTTCGCTGCAACAATGAGCTATTTCAAACCATCATCATCTGAACAGAACTGGTATATGATTTTTATAATACATACTTTAAAAAATTAATATTGAAATAAAATTTTATAATTTGTATATATATACCTGTATATCCAACTTTTTATTACATAAGAAAATACATATTTTCAGGTATTTTAACACATAACAATCCATTCCCTAACCATTAGCAAGCATCATTACATATTTTTGTTCCATCATAAGCCTTTCCTTCGCTTCTTTCATAATCTTATCCATTAACAATAGTGACAGAATATTTCCTTCTCAGTCTTATTTCTATTTTAAACCATCCTGTATTCCCAGCTTTCGTTTTCACACAACTGTAACATTTGATATACGCTGCTCTAATCATTTCTATAAAGTATTCACCCATATTTTCCTGTGTCAGGGTTTTCCAAATCTTTTCTTTGGGTACACTGTCATAGGCCTTTTCTACATCAATGGAAGTCATCACCACATACTTCTCTTATTTGCTGTTTCTTCCATAATCTGTTTCATGAAGAAAGGATTGGTTCCTTGTTGATCTTCTGTCCAAATTGTTCCTCTTGAATTTGGAGCTCTGTTTTTCTTCTAAGCTTTGTAAAGAAAGAAGTCAAAATACAAGCTAAGACAGCCATTTTCAAAATCTGTAAAGTAAACACATATTTTTCCTTGAATCCATGTTATTACAATTTTTACATGGATTGCACATGTTGCATGAGAGCTGTAGAACTGCTCACAACTTTCTTAGGGGTTGCTGACAGGATACAAAGACACTTTAAGGGGTTGGTGAGCGGTTTACTTCTCATCGCCTTTCTCCTGCTAGTAAACTTGTGAGGTTGTGTGCCCTATTCAGTTCATTCTTATACCTAGTGTGTGTGTGTGTGAAGGTTACAGAAACATATTTGATATGCCTAAATATGTCTTCAAGACCTAACCTAATATGGCAATGGATTAGGAAAAACACTAATTTTACTACTGATGGAATAACAAATTTTTCTCAAGCCTGTCGAAAATAAGCAACTAAATCTAAATACTGTAACTATACTGAATTTTTGCTCCTAGGTATTTATCTGCAAATGGACAGCATCAGCATTATATATCTATTTATATTTATTATATTCTTATTTGCAATGCTTTTTTTTTTTTTTTGTGGTGGTATGCAAAGGTACCTAGTACGACAACTTTTTCTCAAAACTAACAAAAACAATGAATTATATATTGTTTATTTATTTATAAAATATCCTGACAGTTTAAGTCTTATTGTGCATGAGTATATAAGGGTTATAGTTTTGATCAGTTTTTTAAATTATTGGTCCTTGACACAAAATTAGGAAACTAAATGATTGAAGATGTAGTGAATGAATTGAAGGAACTGTTTGTAGCAGCAGGATTTCCTGAACAGATGATATAATGACTTTGAATGTTCCAAATTACAACTGTTTAGGTGACACTCAAGTTTGAATCTTGTTCTTCCAAACACGGCACAGTCAAACAGTAAATGGTCCACTGTTCGTGAAGATCCACAAAAGTGTTCAAAGTGGCACTTAAACTTTCCATGGCTGGAGAGAAACTGAGTGAGAATGAATTCGGGCACTAATGCTTTGCACTGGAGCCAGCTATATATGTCGGGAAAAACTAATTATCTTGTGACAGACCCTTTTGTACTTTATGTCCAGAGGTTGTTCCACTGTCTTATTAGATATGTTTTGATTTGGGCTTTTGCACAGCTTAGGGGTGATTTGTTGTAGGTGATTTTTATATCTGCTAAGGAGGCTGCTTTTGCGAGGATGTCTCCCTTTTCATTTCTATGAAAACCTGTGTGTCCTCGGATCCAGCAAAGACAGACGTGGGGGCACGGTGTGCTCTAGATCTTATAAAGGACAATCTAATGGTATCTGTACTGCAACTAGCGCCATTAATGCCAGCGTAGCAGCAAATAACTAGCAAATAGCTAACCATCATAGCTAATCTGGGGTTAATGTATGTTTAAATTTAACTGCTTTCGTTGTTTTAAAATAATCTGAAAAGCACAGAACACTTGTTTTGTACTGCTGAGGCAAATGAGTTCATTGTTATTTAGCAAGATCAAGAGGTGCACATGGTTCACAAGTTAGAGAAGTGAAATAAATAAAATAATTCATTATTTTGTACTGGTGTGGAATAAGAGAAAGCACAATGATTCTTTTGAAGTACCTCCTGAACCTGCGAACAGCAAATCAAGTGAATGTCAAGAAAACATCACACGTATCAATAGATTTACTGTAGTTCAAGAAGGAAACAATTCTGATCATAATGGGCCTGACTGGACACCAACTCATAAAAAACACTTTATCCAGAGAAATGGATGGTTTTATGCAGAAAATTAAATGCTAGGTTGTACGATGTGTCAAAAGTTTACAAGTTTAGGATCAGAGAAACAGATGGAACGGGAAATTTCTTCAAAATGGGACAGTAGTAAAATCAGTACTTTTGGAAGAGATACGAACAAAGTGTGAAGAAGTTTGGGTGAGTACTGCCACCTTCTTTCTTAGAAAAAAGCACTGCCTATTTGACTCTAAGTACAATTTATAAAATTACTATAAAAGATTAGGATACCATAATAATGTCCATATGCAAATCATCACAATTCTTTTATCTAGCAAATGTACCAGTGCTTCGCTTAATAATACCAATTTTCATGCCTGAAACATGTTATGGTTTTGAGATACACTGTAGATATGCTCATTTTAAAAATTCACTTCCCCTTAAGTGCATTTTCCAAAAACAAATTATGTGTGTTTCTATAATTTTACAGGAGATTCCAAATACCAGTTTGCATGTCTGTAGAATGTTACATATTTTAGATATGCTCTTGATACACTAATTTTAAAAATTCACTTCTTTTTCACTCCTGTTCACCCCCGGTTAAGTGGAGTTTCCAAAAACCAATTTTCATGTCTGTAACCATTGTGGTGCCGGTATTCGAATCCCACTCACAACGCGGCTTGTATCCAGTTCTCACCGGCAGAGCAGGCCAGGCGACCAGCTGAAACTACACAACATCGCTCGAGACCCTATATAAGCGAGTGGGCCGGGAGAGAATGCAGTCAGTCATCCAATGGCTAGCTACACCTTTCTTCAGAAGCGCAGAGGGTGCTTTGTATAAACAGCTTACTGAACAAGTGGATTGAAGCTAGCTCGTGAGGTTTCTATCTCTTGACTTGCTGACATCTCTCCAAACTTTACATTCTCAAGTCTTCAGCTCTTGAATGAGCACTTCGACTTTGCAAGTCAGTTGCTACGCAACATTTCTCCCTCAGCAAGTCTTCATTTAGTTTGTGTACTGGCAACGTGTAAATATTGTACATATTTTAAGTGTTGTAGTAATCTGTTTATGTGACAAAACCGTCCATTCTATGAAAAGACTTTCTTTAGCAAAAGCTAGACTTCGAGTTTAATGTGCCAGTAGCACATATTTTGCAATACTGTATCATTGCAATTCTCCTTTAATACATTTTTTTGTGTGTGTGAAATAACTCTCTTAATACAAAACACTAATAACCTCAGTTTTTGAGATATAAATATCCCCATTTCACACACGCACACACGCACGCACACACGCACACCCCCGTAAGGGAATTTTTCAAAAACAAAAAGTATGCATTTATAATTAAAGTAGATTCCAAATACCAATTTTTACGTCTGTAAACTGGTTTTTGAGATATAGATGTTCTCATTTAAAAAGTTCAACCCCATTTCTCCCCCTTAGTGATGGAATATCCAAAAATCATCCCTTAGTGAGCTCCTACATTGTAATATAAATGTATTGCCAAAATTTCATTTCTTTACATTGTGTAGTTTTCGCTGGGTGTTGATTACAGTCAGTCAGAGTTAGCCGTTTATATATACGAGTAGAGATATGTTTTGATTGTAAATTTATCACAAAATGTCTATAAAATTCTTAAAAAAACAAAAAAGAGCCTAATCTGTGATAATAAAAGTCTAAAACTACTGGTATTTTATAAAAACCTAAGAAAATCTGGACCCTAGTCATGACTGTTGTGAAATACTTACAATTAACTTCTTAAGGTACATAGAGATGCCAACAAAATCAAACTCAGAAGTGATGTTGACATATCTAATACCATGTCAGTCAAAAAGTCAATATACCTTGTTATAGGCTACAAAAGTCAGGTTCAAGTCATTTCATTGTTCAGTTAAAAAGGTTTAATGCCATCAGATCTAAAAAAATCATTCAATATATTCAGATAAATGTTTAAGAGGTGGTTAATCAAGTTTCCTTTTTAACTCAGTACAGGAATACAGTACTTTGAAATGAATAAGTTTTTTATACAATGCAATTACACCAGGTGCTTGCACATGAAGATATGCAACCTTGTAACACTGATAGTCATTAAGGATGATACTGCTCTGCCTGCTGCCTGTATGTTACCAATGTAAAATGAACCAACCTTGCACAGGCAAAGTGGCTAAATGTAATATTCGCAGCAAGACGGAAGGACCTTTCCACAAATGTGATGTTTATTGTGTGCTTCTATAACACATGTGCCATCAATATGAACTAGTTAATAAGATGTGCAAAGTGATCTGTTTTGGTAGAATGATAAATGAACACTGTAAAACATAAACCAGAGATATGACATGGGAATAAAATGTCCTAGAAGAAGGGGCATGCATTACAGTATTTTCTGTGAGTTCATAATAAAAGCAGTTGTTTTCCTTGGAGAGATATGGGTAGATATCCAAGTTTACACAGTAAGTTTTGCTTCTACTTTTGCATCAACAAATTTTAGGTCTGGCACCTCCTGGCCAACCACAACAACAGAAACAATAGAAACACACTGTTTGACCTGCACAATCCTTGAAGTCTGGGTTGATGTGGCAAAAGTGACTCATTAGCATGCCTAATGTTATAAGAACTATATGTTTTGGTTTGAAACTATACAAAATATTTGTTCACATTTACCAAGAATGTATAGCAAAGATTACATACATTAAGCAAGTCATAGAGAGAAAACTTCATTAAAAAACAGACAGTTTCATTCAGAAGACTGGGGGACCACTGTTGCTCATGTCCGTAGGTTTAACCTTAAATTACCCTACACATGTCCCCTGGGTGGTGCTAAGTGAGCAACATCAGAATAAGATGAGACCGAACTGTCGTATACGACCTCCCGGTCAAGGAAAATGGAGAAGAATCATACCTAGAGGTCCTTATCAGGGCCCTCAAGTTCGTAACATTGGCCCTTCAATGAAAATATGCCAGCTTAACATCGAGGGCATAAGCAGAGCAAAGTGTGAACACCTAGCAAAGATTCTCAAAGAACACCAGACTCATATCATCCTGCTTCAAGAAACCCACACAGAAAATGATCTCCAGCTGCAATCCAGAGGGAGAATTCCAGGATTTAAATTAGTGTCCGCAGTTAATCACGCAAAGTACGGGAATGCCACCTATGTGAGGAGTGATATTACCCACCATCAAGTCTTGCCATCCTTCTCAGATAATGAAATATTTACTACCTCAATCAAAGTTTGTGATTTGACAGTAGTTAACGTATATAAACCTCCTGGAACTCCCTGGCCGTCTCCACCAATTCCATCTCTGCAAAATCCAAGTATAATTGTAGGCGACTTCAACAGCCACCACACACTATGGGGATACAAAGAGAATTACAGTAATGGGGAAAAGCTCACTGACTGGATGGAAACTGAAAACCTTAAGCTTATCTATGATGCCAAGGATAAGGCTTCCTTCTCTTCTGCACGATGGAACAAAGAATACACCCCGGATCTCTGTTTTGTAACGCAATCACAACACCCACTCAGCAACATACGACGCACAGTGCTCAACAAATTTACGCACAGTCAGCACAGACCAATAATTCTCCAGTCTGGATTGCTTGTGCCCATCGTTCACTCCTGCCCGAAAAAGAGATGGAATTTTAAAAAAGCCAATTGGGAAGAATTTTCTAAACAGACTGACTCCAACCTGCGATGGATAAGACCTATCCATAGTAACTACAGCAGATTCATCGGTGTGGTTAAAAGTGCAGCAAAACGATGTATACCAAGAGGATATCGTAAACAATACATCCCCGGCTGGAACGAGGAGAGTGAAAGGCTCTTCAAAGAATTTGAGGCCAATGGTGACCCAGATACAGCTTCGGAACTGTTACAATCCCTAGATGAAAATAGGAAGAGAATTTGGCAAGAAACAGTAGAGTCCCTAGACTTCACTCACTCCAGCAGAGAAGCTTGGAGCCTGATCAGGAAATTGGACACACCAAATAGCAAAATTAGACCGAAAACAAGCATCAGTCTAGACGACATGGCCAAGCATATGATCTGTACCTCAAAGGTCTCAGTTGACAAGCATTATAGAAGGCACGTAAAGCACCTCCTGAAGGAAAAGAAACGTTCGGCTCAACGATTCTCTGAATTCTCTGCCCCATTTCAACTACAAGAAACTAAGCAGGCCTTAGAAAGTCTAAAACCTGGCAAAGCGGCAGGTGCTGATGGTATATATCCAGAGTTCCTTCTTCATCTTGGACCAGCTGCTGCTAAATGGCTTACTAACTTCTTCACAAACATACTAGAGACAGGTACCTACCTTCAGTCTCCAAGAAAACAAAAATAATAGCTGTATTGAAAACATCTAAGGACCCAACAAAAGTTGAGAGTTACCGGCCAATAGCACTACTCAGTGTTACAATGAAGCTTATGGAAAGGCTGATACATAACAGGATTTTTGCGACAATAAACCAGCATATTCCAGTCGAGCAAGCTGGATTTAGACCTGGACGAGGATGTGAAGAACAGGTTTTAGCACTAGTTACCCATATTGAAAATGGATTTGAGAACAAAATGGTAAGCACGGGCGTCTTCTTAGATCTGACAGCTGCATATGACACCATGTGGCAAGATAAGCTCCTTCTCAAATTTATCAGCATCATCCCTTGTCTGAAACTCTCCACATTACTCAGTAACATGCTGAGTAATAGGTACTTCCAGATTTTTTCCGAAGACTCCAGAAGTAAAGTACACAAGATAAATGGCGGACTCCCTCAGGGCTCTGTATTGGCCCCTCTTCTATTCAACCTGTACAAACATGACCTTCCTGTAACTAAATCCAGAAAATTCATCTACGCAGATGACATCGCATTGGTTGCCCAACACCAACGCTTCGATGAGTCTGAGTCGACGCTTACATCAGACTTAAAGATTCTAGACAGTTACTTTTATCACAACAACCTTAGACCAAACCCCAAGAAAACTGTTGTGTCGACCTTCCACTTGCGGAACAGAAGTGCTGGGTACAAACCAACCATACCATTCAGAGGAGAGAATCTACAGTATTGTAGTAACCCAAAATACCTGGGAGTCACCCTGGACAGGTCCTTGACCTACAAGAATCACCTCTATAATGTGTCAGCCAAGATCAAGACCAGAAATAACATCCTCCAAAAGCTGGCCGGCACATCCTGGGGTGCTAATGCTCAAGTCCTGAGATCCACTGCTCTTGCACTCTCTTATTCCGTCGCTGAATATTGCTGCTCTACCTGGCTTAACAGTGCTCACACTGGATTACTAGACACCCAGCTGAACCAAGCAATGCGTATCATTACAGGATGCATCCGACCAACTAACACACACTGGCTTCCCACCCTAAGCCACATACCACCTCCATCCCCAAGAAGATCACAGTCACTGCTTAACTTGTGGAAGAAAATTGAAAACAATCCTCACCTCCCTATTCATTCTGACATAGCAGCTTCCCCAGCTAAACAACTGAAATCCAGACACCCTTCTTGGCGTACTGCAATGAATTTACAGGACACCTCCTTTAATGTATCGGACGCCTGGAAAGAACAATGGCAACAGGAATCCTCATTACCACATCACCACATCATTGAGAACCCATGCAAGTGCCCAGATGGTTTTTCTCTTCCCAGACGGCAGTGGAGGATGCTAAATCGAATTAGGACCGGCCAAGGTAGATGTGGAGCCACTCTCTTCAAATGGGGATGGAAGACATCACCACAATGTGACTGCGGACAAGGGGAACAGACAGTGGAACACCTTGCATTTGAGTGTCCTTTCCGTAGTTACAGAGGCTCTATAGAGGACTTAAACTGTGTCTCAAATGAAGCTCTTCTCTGGCTATTAAATTTTGACATGGAACTTTAGTTATGAACTTGAGATGGTAGTTGTATATATTGTAAATTATATTGTATTCATCATATGCTAAATAATAAATAAATAAATAATTCAGAAGACTGATTCAAAAATTGAGAGTCATTCTAAGTGGAAGAAATGGTACATACAAAAACTCTTTTGGTTACCAAATATTTTGTATGAGCCTTCTTCTTAATCACCAGTTTGGTTAGCATTGTTTCCAATAAACAAATATGTTAACATACCCTAGCCTGCCGCCTCTTGATGAATTTCCTGATGAGCGGAGAGTAGAGGTTTGGATCAGGAGGAACACTTGACTTAGTGCAAACCGAGTTAAGTAAGCAACTGACAAGGTTGCCCACAGCTAATGTGACGAGGAATCCAATGACAACACACCACAGGTAGGAGAGCCGGTTCAGGTACATGTATTCATCAGTACTGTAAAGAAATAACACATTCAAATGCCCCATGTATACTGTGAATAATCCTGAAATTAAAAGTAATAAAAAACAAGGAACAAATCAAGTCATGCATAGGAAGAGAGGAACACATAATAGGATAAACATTATGACAGGTCAGTGTGGAAAGAGGGAGCAACAGAAAAAGAAGACAAGGACAAATATGAAAACAGAACTGGATATGTCACATGCCTATAATACAAGCAGTTGTTTTCCTTGGAGAGATATGGGTAGATATCCGAGTTTACACAGTAAGTTTTGGTTCTGCATCTTCATATACCATTAAATAGGGTGATACCGACCAGGTGGTGTGAATCCAATCATTTCCAATCATTTACCTATTTTTCAGCAACAGGAAATGTTGGCACAATTCCATAATAATACTCCCGTAGTTGATCATTTGAGTTCTAGATGAACTCATCTACAATAATGGTATGTTGTAGTGCACAGTACCAACAACTGCCATTGTCAGCAAACATTTCTCGTGTGTGACCACACTCATGAAGTAAAGACAAAAGTCAGTTAACATCTGTTGCCGACAAGTACCTCAGTTGCCAAATTCTCAAATTACAATATTTTTACTCTCGAACAACCATCTTAAATACTACTCTTCATTATTTTATGATGATGATGCTTGTTGTTTAAAGGGGCCTAACATCTAAGGGCATCGGTCCTCTTCATTTTTTTAATGTCCATATAGTTAACACCATTTTGACACTATCAGTATCTAATTATACACTGACTGACAGAGCAAATGCAACACCAAGAAGGAGTGGTCAGAACTTTATGCCAATTGCAGGGTAGACTGACGTCACTGAGGTATGCTCATGATGTGAAATGCGCCGCTGTGCTGCGCACGTAGCGAACGATAAATGGGACACGGCGTTGGCGAATGGCCCACTTCGTACCGTGATTTCTCAGCCGACAGTCATTGTAGAACGTGTTGTCGTGTGCCACAGGACACGTGTATAGCTAAGAATGCCAGGCCGCCGTCAACGGAGGCATTTCCAGCAGACAGACGACTTTACGAGGGGTATGGTGATCGGGCTGAGAAGGGCAGGTTGGTCGCTTCGTCAAATCGCAGCCGATACCCATAGGGATGTGTCCACGGTGCAGCGCCTGTGGCGAAGATGGTTGGCGCAGGGACATGTGGCACGTGCGAGGGGTCCAGGCGCAGCCCGAGTGACGTCAGCACGCGAGGATCGGCGCATCCACCACCAAGCGGTGGCAGCCCCGCACGCTACGTCAACCGCCATTCTTCAGCATGTGCAAGACACCCTGGCTGTTCCAATATCAACCAGAACAATTTCCCGTCGATTGGTTGAAGGAGGCCTGCACTCCCGGCGTCCGCTCAGAAGACTACCATTGACTCCACAGCATAGACGTGCACGCCTGGCATGGTGCCGGGCTAGAGCGACTTGGATGAGGGAATGGCGGAACGTCGTGTTCTCCGATGAGTCACGCTTCTGTTCTGTCAGTGATAGTCACCGCAGACGAGTGTGGCGTCGGCGTGGAGAAAGGTCAAATCCGGCAGTAACTGTGGAGCGCCCTACCGCTAGACAACGCGGCATCATGGTTTGGGGCGCTATTGCGTATGATTCCACGTCACCTCTAGTGCGTATTCAAGGCACGTTAAATGCCCACCGCTACGTGCAGCATGTGCTGCGGCCGGTGGCACTCCCGTACCTTCAGGGGCTGCCCAATGCTCTGTTTCAGCAGGATAATGCCCGCCCACACACTGCTCGCATCTCCCAACAGGCTCTACGAGGTGTACAGATGCTTCCGTGGCCAGCGTACTCTCCGGATCTCTCACCAATTGAACACGTGTGGGATCTCATTGGACGCCGTTTGCAAACTCTGCCCCAGCCTCGTACGGACGACCAACTGTGGCAAATGGTTGACAGAGAATGGAGAACCATCCCTCAGGACACCATCCGCACTCTTATTGACTCTGTACCTCGAAGTGTTTCTGCGTGCATCGCCGCTCGCGGTGGTCCTACATCCTACTGAGTCGATGCCATGCGCATTGTGTAACCTGCATATCGGTTTGAAATAAACATCAATTATTCGTCCGTGCCGTCTCTGTTTTTTCCCCAACTTTCATCCCTTTCGAACCACTCCTTCTTGGTGTTGCATTTGCTCTGTCAGTCAGTGTAATAGGGACAGCAATTTTTCAGGGTGAACCTGATAATGCGAGACTGTAAGAAGATTCTGGGATGAACTCGAAAATCAATATCCTAACACAACCTTTCGAACAATTTGTGCTTTCTCTGTCTCAGGTGCAAGTTCATTTTCCAAAAAGACAAAGTAAATGTTCCTATCAACAACTTCATTTCTCAAAAATGTCATTTCATTTGTATCAGCTTCAAAGTTTGCCAACAAAATAAAATTATCTAACGCCCTTTTTATTTTATTTTTTGTAGACATTCCTAATTGAAGATTTGTGATTGAAATTTGACTTGCCAGCTACATTTTTCTGGATGAGACCACTACAAGAAGGAGAGAAAAAACATAAGGATATTTGGCTGGAATTCTGTTCAACAGAGGTCATGCTGAACCAATCTTGGACAGGCGCAAATCAAGAGCTCGAACATTTTGTGAATTATCTGGTGGTGTACAGCTATCCCTACAAAATCTGTAAGGTGAAAGGGCACCACGATGTATCTGTGAACTATGTGGCCCTTCCTATGGGAGATACCACATTCTCAAATGTTGAAAAAGAGCATAATATTATTATTGTTATTATTATTAAATCATAATAATAATAACAACAGCAACAACAACAAATCCCAAAACCACAATTCCCTGGTTTAGAAAAACCAAAGAAGCCTGCAAATGCTACATATCTCAGCTGAAGATGCCCTTTAACAAAGATTGCTTACGCAAGAAAATATTGACGAACGGGCTAAACCGAGACAAGCAACCGAAGAGAAGACACGGTGCCCCTTGGACGGAGGAGCGTAAACAGGCCCACTCACAAAGAATGAGGGAAATTTGGGCTCTAAAGAAGGCCAAGTTCTGTGTCAAATGCAACAAGACCTAACGTGGTCCTTGATGACTCCAGCGAATTATATATAAAACAAGTACAATAACGACAGTAGTGCTTTACAAAATATTTAAATTACGAAAGATTTGCAAACAAATTCCTAGAGTTCCAAGTGGTAAAATGATATACTGTCAACATTAAGGACAATTTACTTATTATCATAATAATTTATGGCATTAAATATATATACCACACTTTCTATCTCTATTTTACCTAACTGTGATGTACAGGAGCATGAGGCAAATGAAAATGAAGGAGCAGAAAAGGAGCATCAAAAAAGACAGTGCAGAAGTAAAAGTATATGAATTCACCACCATAAAATCTCCTACACAAATTAATGATCCAACTAAAAAAAATATTACAAATTTTTTTAGGTAAGCTAATATACAGTCTTTCCCATAAAAATTACTTAGATGTATCTTTAATTAATGATTATATAATTTAGCATTTGAGATACTCTCTATACTTTAACAAAGTCATAGAATCTTTGGATTTCTCTTCCCACAATCCTCTTATAATATTACATAGTTTTTCTTCTCACTGGCATCTTCCATTCCCTGTTTAGTAACTGAATAAGAGAGTAAAGTTCAGGTTCATTTTTGATTTTACCTATCTATATTTCTCTTTAATTGTTCTTGTTTCCTTACAGTCTTTTAGTAGGTATGCTACTTCCATATCTTTACTGCATAAAATGCATTGATTTTCATAAAGTTTATATCCTATAGCTTTATTCTTATTATAATCCAATCAGCCACCAAATTATCCCTCTCGTTTCTCTTTTTGTTTAAAATTTCAATCATTACTGCCATATTTTTACTAATTTTACAAAATTCAACAAATGTTCTCTTGCAATTACATTCTGTCCTTATTACTTGTCTTTCAATGTCTTTCATTCATTGGACCACCTTCTTACACAATCCCATATCATCCCTTGATAAATTTATTACCCAATGATAACCCATTCCTATAATGTCCAGTAGTTTCTTCGCCCCATCCACCTACACACAACATTATATGCCGACTTGATAGTGTAGCATACTTATATTACGTAAGTGTTCTATAATGCCTAGCCGACACAATGAGGTGACATTATTAAGTCATCGGCTTAGGACAGAGTGCCTTGAGATACTGAAATGAAAATACACAGCCTGTTTCCAGTCATTTGACTGGGTCAGGGATGGAATACATGAAGCCCCATCTAGCGGCAAGGATAGGAATTGTGCCGGCTGCCGAAGCCTGTCACACTCCTCTGGGGCAATGATTAATGAATGACAGATGAAATGATATAGGAGAGTGTTGCTGGAATGAAATATGACAGGGAAAACCGGAGTACCCAGAGAGAAACCTGCCAGCCTCCGCTTTGTCCAGCACAAATCTCACATGGAATGACCGGGATTTGAACCACGGAACCCAGTGGTGAGAGGCGGGCGCACTGCCACCTGAGCCACAGAGGCTCTCCCTTGAGATACGGTACTATGGTTCACCATTTCTGTTCTATAATGTGTGCAGTTAGTTCCATTATCTAGCAATTAGTTGTTGCCAGTCTGATAGGGTCTGATAGGGGCAGTGGATTTCTTCATAAATACCTATACTGCCACTCCAACTGGACCCCCACTGCAGGTAACGTGTTAACTCAGAGAAGATCGGACACAAAATCTGCAAGTTATGAGATTGATTTCCAGCAGTGTGGGGTTGGTCATTTTTGTTCTGTATTGAACACCCCTTTAACAGGTACTACGTGTACTTTACACAATCTAAAATGGTGAAGGACTATTTTCAAATGCAATGCAGTCATGAAAGCTAAAGAGTCGGTCAGTTACTTTCTGAACAGAGATGGTAAATAAAAGGATTACTGGATATAAACAGAGCTTACGTTCTAAAAGTCAAAATTATTCCTTTTTTCTATTGATGTTAAGACGTGTTGATGGTTTCAGTTTTGTCCCTTAAAACAAGAGTCACTGCTAGCATTATCAATGCCTGTGTAAATATTTTGAAAGAGAGAGGAGAGGAGAGGAGGGGGTTGTGCTTTTTTGTCTTCTAGATCCATGTGGTTACCCACAAGTGCAAACAAACATTGAGTAATGTATACATCAAGATTTCAGAACTCTATGACAATAAGAGATATTAAAGATTATGCTAAACAATCCATTTAAACAGAAAAGGTACTGGCTTACCTTTCAGGAGGTTCCATGGTTGTGGTGGATGTAGATACATTCCATAAATCTTGCGTAACAAATACTGTCATGTTACTGTGACACCCATCTGTTGAGACACTGAGCACTTTTTCTGGTGGCTTAGGGTAACCAAAACCAATAACACTAGACATTGCAAGGCCAGCCAGAAGCCCTACAACTGCACCCTAGAATATGAAAACATCATAATAACTTCATTAAAAATCATTAGAATTCTAAACATTCAAAGGGCCTCTATAGAGTAAAACAAATAAGGTTTGCTTAAACATTTTTAATTTTCATGTATTTAAATATAGAAGAACTGGAAGAAAACTTTTTTTCTGAATAAAATGATAGTTTCAGCATACAATAATTAATAAACATCAACTTTCAAAGGTGAGAATATTAAATTCATATTCCAAGAATGGACACCAAAACACAGAGGTTATCAGAAAGGGGAAAAGGGTGGAATGTGGGATGGTAATGGAAAGAGAATGGTAGCCAAGATGTGCTTATATTTTTATATAGAAAATAATCACATAATTATTACCAGTTATTATAATTAGAGAATGATCAAGTGTTAATATTTTTTCTATGCATATTAGTTCTATTTTGAAAATGGAAGAATACTCCCTCCATATTTGGTATCCAGCCTGGGATCAAGTATCTATTTTATTGGTATTATTATATTTTATTATCTGAGATATGTTTACAAAGTATTTCTTTAATTTCTTTGAGCTTTCTTTCTGAATTTGAATACCCATATTTTTTAATTTTATTTATTCTGAGTATTGTCCCAATGAGGTATTAGCTCAAGGGAGGGACTGACCTTTACATTTTTGGCTTTACAATTAATGGTAAAAAAATGTTTAATGTTCATAATATAATATACGCTGATCACAACAATACAGGTCATTCGTGATCTCTGGTGATGAGTTTAAAGGCCACTGGCAGTGCTTTTATTAACTTGAGCATGTCAAAACGGGGAGTGATTATTCATGTCAGCACTGAAAACATGTGTGTAGAGTTTCGTGACATTAGCTGAAACAATGCTCAAGCGGATTGACCCTTACTGCGAAGGCTACACAACAGCCCATTCCGATACTAAATATAGCTATTCTGCAATCCAAGGAATGTCCAAGAAGCGTGATTTCTTGATATCAAAGAACGGGATCAGTGCTGTATTGAATAAAAAAAGGCAAAGGCCGACTGGGCTTAATTCCAGACAGGAAAGAAAAGCAAATTCAAGACTAGCCACCAGCTGTATGCCAGAAGTGGTGAGGCAAGTGAAGGCCCTTGTCTCAGGTGATAACCCTGCCCCGCAAAGGACTATTGCACGTAAGTTGGGGATGTCTGTTTCAACAGTTAACAGTTAATCAACAAGGACCTGCAATTAGAAAAGTGGCATGAGCACCGAGTTCACAAGCTATTGCCTTGTCACATTTTGGAATGTCGCACAAATGCAAGAAAGTTCTATGAGGGCTATCTGGCAGGGGACAGATTGAAAAATGTGATGACATTGGATGAAGCATATGTGTACCTTAGTGACTGTAACAAACCCCACTCGATTTACTACCGCCCTAGAGACAAACAAAATTATCAAACATTGTATTTGTTTGTTCTTAGAGAGAATGGAAATGGAAACTCAAATCTATGCAATTCCTTTTACTGACATTCCGGTGAAGGCACCCAATGGACTCCTAAAAAGGGGCTTAGGAAATAGATGTCCAGGCATTATCAATATCATCTGGAAAGCCTGTCAAAAGGAGTGGGATAAGATAGACATGCCAGCTCTGCGAAAAAGTCTGCAGTGGAAATGACATTGTTCGGCTATAGCTAGAAATGCTAGCTTTCCAACTGAGCATAATCATTGGTGGAGACATGGCTTTTCATAAGCTAATTACCCTTCAAACATCGTCCCTAGAGATCCCGAATGACCTTCTGTATTGGCAGTACACTGGAGATAATTAAAATTATATTTAACTGTGGCGATTATAATTAATACTGTACATTTCTATATATTTTTGTAATAAATATCTAAAAAACAGACTTCTTAAATAGTGAAAATGTTTTAATACACCTTAACTCAGCTGGCAATTTGTTATATGATGCTCCAGCAGAATATGCTGTACTTTTTATTTTTTATTCCATACCTTGAAAAAGATACATGGCCAGTGTATATCTAATCTACTGACCTGGTGTGATAGTTATGTTTTCCCTGTACCTAATTTCTGTGTTCAAGGAGATCATATTTTTTAAATCTGTACACGAGTAGTGCTCCAGAGTATTTTACTATTTTTTTTGTTGAAGCAGTATATATATTACCATATATGTATATGCAAATAATCCCTGCATATTTTTTTCAAAATTTGGCAGCAAAAGTTCGGATGTGGGTATTATTTGTATCAGGTTTAGTACAGAAATCTGGAAATTTATATTTTTCTGCCTACTCTGTTGGAAACTCAGTTACTGCCACAAGCGAGAAGCGTGCTGCATACATATCACGCCGTTTATGTGCATCAGTTTAAGTGATACTTAGGATAGGTATGATTTCTCATTACAAATCACCATGGCTAAAGAAAAGCTCCACATTATTAAAGAGTCAGAGCAAATTGGTAATCGCACTGCAGGAAGAAAGTACAATGTGGACGAGGGTTCCATACGTGATTAGAGGAAAAATAAAGCTCATTTTGAACATATAAACAGTAACCACTGAGCATTTCATGGACAAAAAGGTGAAGTTTCCAGAAAACAAAAACAGGATATGCAAATATGTGACTGAAAAGAAACAGTTTAGATGTCCAGTAACAAATGAAAGGTGTTGGTTGAAAGCTATAGCAAATAAGATGTTTGAAATTACGGATTGCAAGGCTAGCCACGGATGGCTTACGTGTGTTTCTGTACGAAATAACTTCAGTTCTCATAGAAAACCTACTGTAGCATTGCACAACATCTCCCAGCCAATTACAAAGAAATGATTGTGAATTTCCACAGATTTGTCACTGATTTACACCACAGAAATTTGTATTTACTAGTGCAAATTAGTAATGAACAACAGATGTATTTATTGTACTGCAGTATTTACAGTTTTCAACACAATTTAACAGAGCTACACAATTACAAAGAAAATTATTTTCATAATTTCCCTTCCTCAAATAAGGGTGTGGTCGTTATTCGTGCATATGCAGTACAATATTCTTATTTCATCCATATTACATAAAAGTACGTTTTAACATGAAGTAGGTCAATAACCTTCTCCCCCCTCTCCAGTGTTGACAGAAGGTTCCACAGCGCTCCATTCGCTCTGCCCTACTTCTCCCTCCCCTCTCCATGGTACAGTATACTCGATTTTATCATCCAATAGAAGAGATCCACAATGCTCCACAAGGCCCCTCCCATACTTACCCTCCCCTCTCCGTGAGCAGTGTGCTTTACCCTAAACTTTCCATGACCACAGTCCTGAAATAGTGTTTGGTGACAATGGACTTAGCATCAGCAGTGTAGATAAGTACGTAAGTTTTTCATTATATTAATACTTGTAAATTTATTTTTGTCATTACTGGTTCATTTTATCACTAAACTCGCTATCATTGACAAGTTTACGCAACGTAAACAATACTGTACATATATAAGCATCTCTTAAGTGATTTGGTAGAATCTGAGGATGTTCTTGTACAACAAAACACATCATTCTTTGTACAATAGTGCGTATTTTTACAGGCATGTTTATATAATTTATATTGTAATTGCTGCATGTCTGACAGACTGAAAAGTTTTTGTTACATTTAAAAAAAGTAAACTCGTATCCTCATCCCGAGGTGGTGTAGCTCTTTTCATGCACACCCCCAGTGGAGTCGAGCTACATGTACCATTTCAACCACCTGCCAGTCTTAAATTTCTGGCAGTACTGGGAATTATACCCAGGTCCCAGAGGACAGCAGCTAATAACAATAACCGTTACACTACGGAGGTGAACAATAAAGCATGATGAAAGGAGAGAGAGTTCTCCTGTAGACAAATTACATGGTTCATCATTTCCATGAACATTTTTCAAAAATGTCTGACAACTCTTATACACAGGAAAATAAATAGGGTAAACTTACCACCTCGTTGCAGCAGACACAGAACATGCCGAGAGTGAAAACTCCCAGCAGAGGGCCACCAATAACTCCAAAGATAGTGAGACTTGCCTGCAGCATGCCACCCAAAAACTGAGCTAGGAAAGCCACAGCCAAGCACAGTAGGCCATACAGCATAGCCAGAAATTTAGTGTAAGTACTTGAACGGGAGTCAGGGATATCTCTCCTATAGACGCGTCGATAGAGTGGCTACAAGAAAAAAATGTTTCAAGGGTTAGCAGATGATAAATCCATCAGCAAAAAGAGAAAAATTACTGTACTATCCTTATAGCCTGTGTTTAACACTGTTAAAACAACTGGAATGATATATTTCCTAGAACATACCTAAATAAAGAGAATAGGACAAATTTCATGAACAAAAATTTTAATAAAACCAGAAAAGAATAGTCTAGTTAATTTTTTGAAATTTATAAATTTTATGATAATATTTTACATATACCCAACAAGGAATTAAAATACCGTTGGTATGCAGCAGGACTTCAGGCTATTCAAATAAGTTAACTCTCGGTAAACAAACTGAAAAACAGTTCATCTTTTCAAGTGAACTTATCTTTAACATGCTTGGTTCAAAACAATGGTTAAGGAAGTGCTCAACGAAGCTGTCTCACATGCAGATCTTCAGGATCTCAAAAATGAAATGGTGTATGGCTTTTAGAGCCGGGAGTGTCCGAAGACAAATTCAGCTTGTCAGGTGCAGATCTTTTGAATTGACGCCCATAGGCGACATGTATGTCATGATGAGGATGAAATGATGATGAAGGCAACACATAAACCCAGCCCCCTGCCAGCGGAATTAACCAATTATGGTTAAAATTTCCGACCCTGCCAGAAATCGAACCCGGGACCCCTGAGACCAAAGGGCATCATTCTTAACCATTTGGCCATGGAGCCGGGCTTCAATTTTTCTGTTATGTCTACGAATTTGTTATTGTTGACTCATAACAGAAGCTTCGTCATCAGCCCCAGCTATTTCTACATGTAGAAACTTGAATCACAGTGATGTCTGCAGTCGGGTAAC
Organism: Anabrus simplex; assembly: GCF_040414725.1. Classification (NCBI taxonomy): domain Eukaryota; kingdom Metazoa; phylum Arthropoda; class Insecta; order Orthoptera; family Tettigoniidae; genus Anabrus; species Anabrus simplex. Next base: position 189,846,032 of record NC_090270.1, read on the forward strand.
TGTGATTGTTTGGGTGTAAAATAGGCAGTAGGAGTAGGTGCACCAGAACTCAAAATACAGTGCCATTCTAGCATTTCCATGGACTAAATGCACAAAAACAAGGATGGAAACCACAATACAGATAGCTGCTATCTCGGCCAAGGTTTCAACCTCAGTTCTCTGGAAAATGCAACTGCCAAGTCCTATTCTGGAATAGACTGAATAGGTAGTCAGATAAACGTTGTTAAAAACTCTTATTGTTATTGATTGCCCAATTGACCTTCACTTTTGCCATGGTATTGGTGTTATGATAAAAATATTTTAGGATCATATATTGGCATATCCACAGTATCAACACTACAAAAATGTTTAATAATGGAGGCCATGAGACCTTTTCCCCAGTAACAGGCCAGAGGTTAGAGACAACACGGTCATCACTAGGGAGTGGATTTTTATGTGCTAAAAATGTGAAAAATATTTATTTTTATGTGCTGAAAAACTTTAAAATATGTGATAAAAAAATTGAAATTATTTTCCTTTAAATATCACACAACTACTCGCGCTCAAGAAGTAAATAAGTATAATGTTTTGTATTAGAATATGGTGCTACCAAACGCGCTCCTTAAGGCAAAATGGTGTCTGTGTATGGAAACGTGCTGTATGGTATATTAATTTTTGATATGCCAGAGTAGATATTATGAATGGTTATTTTTTTAAAGGTAATGTTTTGTTTAAATATGGCAAAAGCAACCTATCATCTTCGAAAAAATAGTGCTAGTTCGTACTCACCCATCACACGCTGGAATATTAGTTGCTAGAAGTAGTCTCAGAATTGCAGTGAATAACAAAGGTCATCTCCAAATTGTCCATCACAAATGCATGCCGATTATCTCTAAAGAACGCCTTATACTGAGAAAACGATCGCTCCACATCACAGGAAGTCAGACGAGCATAGTTAAAGAGAGGAATGTCACCAACAATAACGCCATCAATTTCGCCAACATGAGCACCCTCTAATACATTAGAAATTTGGCACATTGTTTGAAATCCTCTGTTTTTCCTGAACAAATTTTGATATTTGACCTTTAACAGTCCCCGTACCTGCGAAGCCGGGAGTGAATCTAATTTATTTTCAACAGCGCGCACTTCCTTCACTGTTTCGGACAATAAGTTAGTGGATTTTTCAAGTATGTCTATATAGTTTTACACAAGAAGCTTAGATTGGCAGATATAAACGCCAAATCATTTTTCGAAGAGCTGTCTTTTAGTACCTCTTGAAGAATCTCAATTGACGACACGTCGTTTTTATCTAGCACGTTCACAACGGATGCAAAACTTTCGAAATTGTCTGCGTAGTATACCACAGCGCTAAGCCAAGTACCCCACCGCGTAACAATAGGCAGAGGAGGAAGCACAAGATCCGGGTTTTTCTCTATAAAGAGATCGATTCTTGAGGGTGCTTTTACGAAGACTTTTTTGCCATTAGACACTAATTTATCCACTTGAGGATACTGAGCCCGCACAGTTTCACATAACCTGTGTAGAGCATGAACAACGCAAGTTACGTGTATCATTTTTGGAAAGCTCACAGAAAGGCCTTCGGCTGCCTTTTTCATGTAAGCTGCATTGTCAGTAAGGAAAAGCAATACATGGTCGTATTTTATACCTTTTGGCCAAAGTAAGTGCATGGCTTCATTGTATAACCTAGCTACAGTGACATGGTTTGCAGTAAGCATTTCTTTACACGCTAGCAAATAAGAATGTTCGCAAGCAGTTTTGTCATTCTTCAACACACCAACTACAACATTTCCTACTTTTCTTGCACTTGAATCAGTGGTTTCGTCAATGCTCACCCACAGTTTTTCACTATCACATACTGCTCGAATTCTCTGTAAAGTTTCTTCGTAACATTTTGGGAGATAACTTTTCCTTAATGTGGATTCGTATGGAGGCTCAAAATTAATGTACTTTGTTAGGAAATTTCTCAGTCCCGGATTATTTATTTTACCAAGAGGAATGTCGGCGCAAACAAATGCTCTGCACACATCTAAATAATACTGGGAATATTTAGATGGGCCTGCATTTGAAGTAGCTGGTTCAGCTATTAGTAATTGTCGCGAACGCACATGCGAAGCAGCCGCAGAATGCTTATTTCCAGACAAATGCTGGGTTACTTGAGAACGTTGATCTGCACGTACTGTTTTACCACACGGTTGGCAAAATAATACTTTTCCATCGGTAGTGAAAATGCTTTTAAATTCCACTACATATTGTTGGAGACGCGACCTTGTACTCAACTTCCCTTTTGGCATTATTTTGCAGGTTACGATACACGCATTTACGGTGAATCACTGTTTCAATAAAAAGAATAGCAGTGGACACTGAAGGAAATATTTCTTATAAATCCATACAAAATCACACGACCACGGGAATGATATATGGACCCAAACAGCTAACCTTACTCTTAGGAGAGATGAAATTCCACTACCTAATGGTGGGGCAATATTCTTCCGAGTCTCCCATGTCATAACGGAATTACGTCATCTTATCTCTCCATGATTGCCTTTCGCTGATCTATATATATAAAAGCAAGTCGGGCTGGAGCGATGTATATATAAATATTTAAAAATGAAAAAAGACGTGAATTAATGAGGCACTTCCAGAAATCTCAGAAATTTGAAACTTTGTACGGAGGAAACTGATGACCCCAGGATCCCTAGAAAAATCGGAAATTCTCAAAATTCCCTGAAGGGGGCACGCTGGGGGGGCTCAAATTTTGGGCTCAGCATAAGAACACAGTCGTATAGTATATCCAAAACGATAACCTATAGGTTTCGTGGGCTTAAAAATTTTCGAGAATTTCCTCATTTTCATCCCCTATCCCCCCAAATCAAAATGGCGGCACAACCTGCCAGACGAAGTAGACAATTGAAATTTGGTGAAATTATAGCTTTTGGTCCCTAACCGACGGGAAAATTCCAAGATGTTCAAATTTTTCACTTTTTACCCCCCAAAGATATCGAAATATGGAGGCAATTTTAATGACTGTGCAGACATTCCTTTTGAGCTATTTTTTGGCTAAACGGTAAGTCGTATCACAAAACGGATGGCACAATGTCGCTTCAATTCGGAGTGATCTACAACTTTGGTCCTGTGACATTTTGTGGTATCTCTCTCTCTCTCTTATACGTTAAATTTGGCCGTATTTCTGGATTGTTCGTAAATTTGGTGATTTTTACAAGTACACTTCATTGTTTGACACACTTATAAGAATGATAGGATCATCACGTTGTGTGCGCACATTGGCACGATTAAGGGACATGTGTGTACCAAATTTCATGATTCTAGCTTATACATAAGTAGGCAAAAAGTAATGTAAAATGTTAAAAATGCACCCAAATTTCACCCTATTCAAAATTTGATCTCAATTTACCCCCTTAATATGGGAGATACGAGGAAATGGTTTAGAAACAAATATGTAGAGCGATAAATGAGGCCTCTGATGGCGCAAACCGTTTCTTAATATCATAAACCGTTTAGGAGATATGAATCTCGAAGTGGAAGTCTGCACTTTTCAACGTGCTCATGCTTATCCGTCATCTATATATATAAAAGCAAGTCGGGCTGGAGCGATGTATATATAAATATTTAAAAATGAAAAAAGACGTGAATTAATGAGGCACTTCCAGAAATCTCAGAAATTTGAAACTTTGTACGGAGGAAACTGATGACCCCAGGATCCCTAGAAAAATCGGAAATTCTCAAAATTCCCTGAAGGGGGCACGCTGGGGGGGGCTCAAATTTTGGGCTCAGCATAAGAACACAGTCGTATAGTATATCCAAAACGATAACCTATAGGTTTCGTGGGCTTAAAAATTTTCGAGAATTTCCTCATTTTTATCCCCTATCCCCCCAAATCAAAATGGCGGCACAACCTGCCAGACGAAGTAGACAATTGAAATTTGGTGAAATTATAGCTTTTGGTCCCTAACCGACGGGAAAATTCCAAGATGTTCAAATTTTTCACTTTTTACCCCCCAAAGATATCGAAATATGGAGGCAATTTTAATGACTGTGCAGACATTCCTTTTGAGCTATTTTTTGGCTAAACGGTAAGTCGTATCACAAAACGGATGGCACAATGTCCCTTCAATTCGGAGTGATCTACAACTTTGGTCCTGTGACATTTTGTCGTATCTCTCTCCCTAATACGTTAAATTTGGCCGTATTTCTGGATTGTTCGTAAATTTGGTGATTTTTACAAGTATATTTCATTGTTTGACACACTTATAAGAATGATAGGATCATCACGTTGTGTGCGCACATTGGCACGATTAAGGGACATGTGTGTACCAAATTTCATGATTCTAGCTTATACATAAGTAGGCAAAACGTAATGTAAAATGTTAAAAATGCACCCAAATTTCACCCTATTCAAAATTTGATCTCAATTTACCCCCTTAATATGGGAGATACGATTAAATGGTTTAGAAACAAACATGTAGAGCGATAAATGGGGCGTCTGATGGCGCAAACCGTTTCTTAATATCATAAACCGTTTAGGAGATATGAATCTCGAAGTGGAAGTCTGCACTTTTCAACGTGCTCATGTTTATCTGTCATCTATCTATCTATATAAAAGCAAGTCGGGCTGGAGCGATGTATATATAAATATTTAAAAATGAAAAAAGACGTGAATTAATGAGGCACTTCCATAAATCTCAGAAATTTGAAACTTGGTACGGAGGAAACTGATGACCCCAGGATCCCTAGAAAAATCGGAAATTCTCGGAATTCCCTGAAGGGGGCACGCTGGGGGGGCTCAAATTTTGGGCTCAGCATAAGAACACAGTCGTATAGTATATCCAAAACGATAACCTATAGGTTTCGTGGGCTTAAAAATTTTCGAGAATTTCCTCATTTTTATCCCCTATCCCCCCAAATCAAAATGGCGGCACAACCTGCCAGACGAAGTAGACAATTGAAATTTGGTGAAATTATAGCTTTTGGTCCCTAACCGACGGGAAAATTCCAAGATGTTCAAATTTTTCACTTTTTACCCCCCAAAGATATCGAAATATGGAGGCAATTTTAATGACTGTGCAGACATTCCTTTTGAGCTATTTTTTGGCTAAACGGTAAGTCGTATCACAAAACGGATGGCACAATGTCCCTTCAATTCGGAGTGATCTACAACTTTGGTCCTGTGACATTTTGTCGTATCTCTCTCCCTAATACGTTAAATTTGGCCGTATTTCTGGATTGTTCGTAAATTTGGTGATTTTTACAAGTATATTTCATTGTTTGACACACTTATAAGAATGATAGGATCATCACGTTGTGTGCGCACATTGGCACGATTAAGGGACATGTGTGTACCAAATTTCATGATTCTAGCTTATACATAAGTAGGCAAAACGTAATGTAAAATGTTAAAAATGCACCCAAATTTCACCCTATTCAAAATTTGATCTCAATTTACCCCCTTAATATGGGAGATACGATTAAATGGTTTAGAAACAAACATGTAGAGCGATAAATGAGGCGTCTGATGGCGCAAACCGTTTCTTAATATCATAAACCGTTTAGGAGATATGAATCTCGAAGTGGAAGTCTGCACTTTTCAACGTGCTCATGCTTATCTGTCATCTATCTATCTATATAAAAGCAAGTCGGGCTGGAGCGATGTATATATAAATATTTAAAAATGAAAAAAGTCGTGAATTAATGAGGCACTTCCATAAATCTCAGAAATTTGAAACTTGGTACGGAGGAAACTGATGACCCCAGGATCCCTAGAAAAATCGGAAATTCTCGGAATTCCCTGAAGGGGGCACGCTGGGGGGGCTCAAATTTTGGGCTCAGCATAAGAACACAGTCGTATAGTATATCCAAAACGATAACCTATAGGTTTCGTGGGCTTAAAAATTTTCGAGAATTTCCTCATTTTTATCCCCTATCCCCCCAAATCAAAATGGCGGCACAACCTGCCAGACGAAGTAGACAATTGAAATTTGGTGAAATTATAGCTTTTGGTCCCTAACCGACGGGAAAATTCCAAGATGTTCAAATTTTTCACTTTTTACCCCCCAAAGATATCGAAATATGGAGGCAATTTTAATGACTGTGCAGACATTCCTTTTGAGCTATTTTTTGGCTAAACGGTAAGTCGTATCACAAAACGGATGGCACAATGTCGCTTCAATTCGGAGTGATCTACAACTTTGGTCCTGTGACATTTTGTCGTATCTCTCTCCCTTATACGTTAAATTTGGCCGTATTTTTGGATTGTTCGTAAATTTGGTGATTTTTACAAGTATATTTCATTGTTTGACACACTTATAAGAATGATAGGATCATCACGTTGTGTGCGCACATTGGCACGATTAAGGGACATATGTGTACGAAATTTCATGATTCTAGCTTATACATAAGTAGGCAAAAAGTAATGTAAAATGTTAAAAATGCACCCAAATTTCACCCTATTCAAAATTTGATCTCAATTTACCCCCTTAATATGGGAGATACGAGGAAATGGTTTAGAAACAAACATGTAGAGCGATAAATGAGGCGTCTGATGGCGCAAACCGTTTCTTAATATCATTAACCGTTTAGGAGATATGAATCTCGAAGTGGAAGTCTGCACTTTTCAACGTGCTCATGCTTATCCGTCATCTATATAAATTAAATCGTAACGACCGTGTGTCTGTACATTGATTATTTTGGCGAAATTTCCGTACAGTTATCCGTTTCACCTGTAATTATGACCATCTGCATCATTTTTAGCTTTGGTGTCCGTTTGTCTGTTTGTTTGTCTGTTTGTCTGTCCTTCTATAACTTGAAAACTACTGGATATATTTCCACCAAACTTCATATTTAGAATCCACCTGTCCTTGGGTAGGTTTTAGCGCAAAAAATAAAAGCGTAACGACCGTGTGTCTGTACATTGGTTTTGGCGAAATTTCCGTACAGTTATCCGTTTCAGGTGTAATAATGACCATCTGCATCATTTTTATCTTTGGTGTCTGTTTGTCTGTTTGTCTGTTTGTCTGTCCTTCTATAACTTGAAAACTACTGGATATGTTTCCACCAAACTTCATATTTTGAATCCACCTCTCCTTGGGTAGGTTTTAGCTCAAATATCGTTTCTAAATCCCTGAACTGAGTGGGGATTTTTACGAAACCGAAACCGTCATTTTGCACTCCCTCAAAGTATACACAACCGAACTTAATGGAAATCAACCTGCCTTAATGAAAATGAATTTCTAAACCTTTTTTTCTCATGTGCATCATTTCGATAACAGGATTTAGTAAGGGATATATCATTAACGGACCGTTTTTCGGTACAAATCCCAAATTTTATATATAGCATCCATCTGTCCAGGGGTAGGTTTCCTTGGTGTCTGTTAGTTAGTTAGTTAGTTTGTTTGTTTGTTTCTTTGTTTGTTGGTCTGTTTGTCTTTCTCTAACTTGAAAACTACTGGATATATTTCCACCAAACTTCATATTTAGAATCCACCTGTCCTTTGGGGAGGTTTTAGGGCAAATATTGTTTCTAAATCCCTGAACTAATTGGGGGTTTATACGAAACCGAAACCGTGATTTTTCACTCCCTCTAAATACACACAACCAAACTTTATGGAAATCTACCTGCCTTAATGGAAATTAATTTCTAAACCTTTTCTTCTCATGTGCATAATTTCAATCACTTACAGGAAAGATAGTATGATCAAACTCTACACGAACATTGGCCCACCCAGTACCCATATGTGAGCCAAATGCTATGCCACATAATTATCCGAAAAGTAATGGAAATGTAAGATATTCTTACACAAATTTCAACCTATTCAACGTTTTTGATTCAATCTGACCCATGAATAGATTAGATGCGAGAAAATATCATAGGACCAGCCATTTAGATCGCTAAATACTGCGCCTTACGGTACAATCCTTTGTCGATATGACGTACCGTTTAGCAGCAGTTAATCTGTAAATGAAGGTCTGCAATATTGTAAACATTCATATACTTTCGTATGTCCATCTGTATATATATTCATTGATGTCGATTTGTAGAGATCGAGAAAGGATGTGTCTGCTATTGTAATCAGTACTCCCTACACCGACTTTGACTGCTGGCAGTAGGAATGGGGTCCTTCTCCAACTCCTGTGTAACTGGCATTAGTAAGGAGGGCCTACCATTTTAATGAATAATTCACTTTTCGATTTGTCTTGCAGAAGGCAAGGGATCATGCAGTTTTGTTCGAAAGTCCCCTACTCTATTGTGTTTGGCTCTAGGCCAGGGTGCCCGCCATTATAAACAAATGTTCCAATCTAAAATTTGACTAGCATTAGGCATTGTGGCTTGCTATTTTCATGGAAACTCACTAATTTTGTGTGACTGGCAGTAAGCTGGCTAGCAGCAGTAAAAAGGGACTGTCATTATAATGATAACTGCACAACTCAATTTTGACTGGTGGTAGGGAAGTTGCCTGGTATTATAATAAAAACTCCTCAACTGTAACCTGTCTGAAAGTAGGAAATGGGTCTGCCATTGTAACTAAAACTCCCCAAATCGATTGTGACCGCGCAGTAGGCATTGGGGCCTGCAATTATAATGTAAACTTGCCAACTCGATTGTGAATGGCAGTAGGCAAGTGAGCCTGGCGTTATCATCACAACTCCGCAACCCTCACTTTACATTGGAAACAACGTATGTGGACCTCCCCATGCTATTTCTCGGATAAGGCTAAGAGACATGCAATTTTAAAACAATCTCATTTGCTGCACGCACAGTATTTACGTCGATATCCGTATACAATATAGAATACCGTAGCGAAGCACGGGTACATTTGCTAGTATTCTATAAACAAAACCCGAGAGGGCTGACTCATAAAGAGTTGGAATGGCATCATGCAAGGAAACATCTTGTGCAGCAAATCAAATTGCTGTCTAAATGTAACGACGTAGCCAATGACCAGCAAGTTTTAGAACTTATGGAGGGAAGTCCATAAATAGGCGAAACATTCAGACACATTATGTTAAATACACTGTTAAAAACAATACCGTAATCGTAAAATGAAAATATGAGCATTATTTTATAACACAGAAGCATTTTAAATTTTATTGATCAACAAATATTGCCGATTTATGTGCTTATTATAGATTTTCTTAAAATATGTATTTACATTTAAAATATGTGAAAATATGTGTTTTTATGTGAAATAAGATTCAGTTTTTACACTTGGGGAAGCACAATAGGAATAATGAACTTCGTAACTTGAGTTAAAACTTATGCAAAAAAAATATGTAATTACATAAAAATCTGCTCCCTAGTCATCACCCATGCTGATAACCTGATGGTCTACAACACTATAATGTATCTAATAAAGTAATTGTTATTAATTTGGACTAAAAAATGGTGGTGGTACTTCTGTAGAGCCTTTGTGGATGGAGTGGTTGAAAATCATACAAAAATGACATGAAACAATAACTGAAGTAGCGCAGAGGAGAGATCCTTCCTTTATGCTCGCTAGGAACCCACCAACCTGCTCCTAGAAGTATTCTTACTTATATATATAAGAATTAAAACAGAGTCACCATAAAATCTCAGATTTGCGACCCATTTCTGTGTTGCTACTGGCTGGCTTTGATCAGCTGTCATGAAGACCAGTTTTCTATTGCCTCTGGTAGAGTTTGAATTACGTGCGCAGAGCTCCCATAATTGTTACTGTTGACTCATAACAGAAGCTTTGTCATCAACCCCAGCTACTAGAATCACAGTGATGTCTGCAGTGGAGTAACTGTGATTGTTTGGGTGTAAAATTGGCAGTAGGAGTAGGTGCACCGGAACTCAAAATACAGTACAGTATAATTCAAAATAAGAATACCATGCAGTTTCAAATTGTCATGGTGCGCACGCGTAAATTTGCTTTTTGCCACTTTGTCACTTCCTGTCACATTTTACCAGGATTCTAGGGGATACTAGAGGCCTGCCCAGACCCCCTTTGCTTGACCTTATCCCAATGGGATTGTCAGTAACCAGGTTTAACAAATCCAGACCAATGGTTTTTTCACTAGCCTGGTCTTGTAAAGACAATGGTCTTGTCACTAGACAGACGTAAATTCCTACTTGGCAGCCTTATGTAGTATGTTGTGACATCATCCAAGCCACGCCATGTTGGATCTGTAACCTATCTTTTGCGAAATGAGAAAGGAACAAAATCCCAAGCATACCTCTTTTCTTTTATTTATATATCATTCTGCCATCAAGGCCATGTAACTATTCTGGGCAAATCATTCATCCTGATCCATTTCTTATCATCCATGGACTGAAACAAGGATATGTGCTTGCTACTACACTCTTCGCTCTTTGTCTGGCTGCCATGCTATATGGAACATTTACAGACAACCATGGTATGAAGATCAGATATTGCTTCGATGGGGGACTGTTCAATCTCGCCAAACCTTGCTCCCAAAAGTTTGCTAAGATTACCTCCATTATGGAATTGCAATATGCTGATGACACTGCAGAACCTGCTCTCACACCTGAGGAGCTGCAACAGTTAGTCAATTGTTTCCAGAGTGTTCGCGATCATTTAAGTCTCTCTATTAACGTTCAGAACACCAAAGTACTCAAACAGCCTGCACCAGGACCTCCCAGCTTTCAATAAACTCCACTCTGGATACTACACTGGACCAGGTCGACCACTTTTCATATCTAGGAAGCATCCTCTCAAGAAATGCTAACTGCTCACAAGATGTGGATAGGAGAATTGGTGCTGCCCACTCAGCATTTGGACGTTTATCCCGTTTATGTCTTCATGAATAAGGACCTTACACTGCATACCAAAATCATGGTTTACTGTGCTATTGTCTTATCAACACTGCTTTACAGTTGTGAAACTTGGACTCTCTACCATCGAGATATAAAAAGGCTAGAGCTCTTCCATCGGCAAAACTTATTTCCATCCTGAACATCAAATGGTAGGAACGTGTCACCAACCTTGTGATTCTTGAGAAAGCGCATGCTATAAGTATTGAGGCTACCTTCATTGGCCATTGTCTGAGATAGATAGGTCACATCCATTGCATGAGTGATACCAGGCTTCCTTGTCAACTCCTGTATGGTGAACTCTTCTCTGGCACAAGACTTCATGGAACGTTTCAAGGACCAGCTAACACATTACTTAACTTTTGATGACATCAATCACATTATGTCAGATTTTTTTCTTAATGAAGCGTTTTTATATTAACCACCTAATCAGTACAATATTTGTAACTAAGACTAGCACTAGTAAGATAATCTAAAGTCATCTCTGTACAGGCCATGAAGACCCTTGGAGTGGAGGAAGGTAAAGGCTTCCACTATCCGTAACTTCGGCACTTGATGGGGTAGAGTGGTTAGCTCTACGCCCGGCCACCTTTGCCCGCAGGAATTAACCTGGTACCTACTCATTTTTGGTGCAGGATGAGTGAACCTTAGGGCCATGTGCACCTCCGGAAATGGAAATCTTGTTTCTTAAATTTTACAACTTCCTGACGGGGATTCGAAACCACGTCCTTCCGGGCGAACCGAGCACGCCTTTACCGCATCAGCCAGGCAGCCCCTAAGATAATCTAAGACATAATATCGTCCCCACAACGGCAAACTAGCGAAAGTGACAAACTAGGGAAAGTGTAGTTGTGAAGTTTTGTTCTATATTTTATTATTTATATAATGTCTAATCCTCTAAAAATGTATCACATTTGCAGCTCGTTCTGTATGTCTAACACATGAAACCAATCATTAAATATCAAAATTGATTTGACATGAGTAATCACAACTTCTTTCAACTCTCCTAATGTTTTGCCAATTTGCAGATTCGTTAGTTTGCCAGAGCAGGGACGATATAGCATCTAAAAAACTGAGCTGAAAGTCAACTAGGACCATAATCTTAAAACTATGACAAATGAATTGGTTGAAAGAAAACAAATATATATACACAATTAAGATCATTCAGTGTAGTCCATATATGGACTATAGATATTTGGTCTTGATGAACAGTTATTTGTGTGAAAATGACACTATCTTATTGCCCGCTGAATACATTTAAGAATAAAATGTAAACATTCATATAAGAACTGAGGATATTAGAGATATAATCCTCTATGAACAATATATTGCTTCGTTAAGGTCAAAGAGAGTCTTGGTGTTAGGCTAGTAATGGATATTTTTACTTAATAATCCACTAATGAGAACACAAAGTGTGGTTCACATGAAATTGAAATATTTGGTTCAATCCTCTCAAAAGTGATATTGCAATATTAGATTGAGGGATATCCTGGTATTAAGAATTGCAGAAAATATTTCAAAGAATCCCAGAATCAGAACTGCAGAACCATGGAGGTTCTGTGGAACACTTGAGGATCACTAGCCTATATGAGGCTATGTAATAGTTAGGTATAGCTCTACCTAAGCTAGTGTGGATAAAAATGCAGAAGAATGTTACACAGGATGTTTTCTACAAAAACTTTCTACAAGTGTGTCCTTTTCAATAGGTATACGGTCTGCATTGAACTTCATATGCACTCTCAAAAGACTCCAGGCATGTGCTATAGACAGTAGCACGCAACTGACAACCTCCCTCTCAGATTCCTTGTTGTCACCATAGTACAATTCCATTGCTCTGCTCTAAACGAACAAAACCATATTGTGTATTGTCACAGCACAGCACAGCACAGCACAGCCTGGTGGCCATGATTGTTAAAGCATTGAAGTCTATATGGTCTGACACAGTAGTTAACCAGTTCGAGTCCCGTTGGTCGAAAAAATGTTCACCATCAGAATATTGGCTAGCAGGTTAGGGGAGATGGTGGTATACATTTAAAAGAAATTTTTTTTTTTTTTTCCTTACAGTTTGCTTTACGTCGCACCAACACAGATAGGTTTTATGGTGATGATGGGATAAGAAAGGGCTGGGGGTGGGAAGGAAGGAGCCATGGCCTTAATTAAGGTACAGCTTTGTGTGAAAATGGGTAACCAGGGAAAAACCATCTTCAGGTCTGCCAACAGTGGGGTTCGAACCCTCCTGAATGCAAGCTCACAGCTGCATGCTCTGAACCACAAGACCAACTCGCTCAGTCTACACAATTTCTAATCACTAGATTGCGTGCCAAATGTTTGGATTAAATTCCAAACCTCTCTGTCATGCTCATATGGATTGAGGGCATATGACGCTGTTAATTATTATTATTATTATTATTATTATTATTATTATTATTATTATTATTATTATTATTATTATTATTATTATTATTACATAGTTATGTACAACAGGTTGTCAGTACAGACTTTGTTTGGTATAAATCGTGGTCGTATCATTTATTATTTGTGTGCTGTAGGATCTGTCTTGTGTAACAGGACATGTGAGGTTATGTTATGATACTTCTACTGTATGTTTATTAACACAACTTTATTTAATCCAAGAATACATAATTAAGAATATATAATCTATTATTACCTGTAAATATGATCTATAAATCCAATGTAATGTTGTGCAACACAGGGTAAGATTCTAAAACAATGCACATTTGTCACTCGAGTTTTACAGAATGTTCTACTGGAGACTCGAGAAGATACGAGAAAGCATGTTGTGTCATACTTTTCTAGAAGCCTGGCCAGGCAAGGTATATAATGAGACAGCCTTGGGTTGTCGAGTTGAGTAGTTAGTGAAAGTCGTTAATCGAGTATGTGAACTCATGTTGCGGTAATTCCGTTGAAGTTTATGTTATGTTGTGTTGGTAGTGTTCTGTGGTTGGTTGACATGCTAATGTAGCAGTCAAGTGTTTGAGTTCAAGATGGTGGTTCATTAATGTGTGTGTATAATGTGTATATCATTTGTAAATAAAACAGTGTACACTTTTGACAGCATCTCGTGTGTGCATCTTTGTGACTATGATGACCAGAAGGCAGAACAGTTTCTGCTCAATAATTGGTAGATAGCATCGTTGGTACCACAACCACTAAAGGGAAGTTGTTGGTAGGGTTGAAAAAGGGCCTCCATCAATCATTAAATTCAGAATGATATCACTAAGTGAAGATATGATTCTGATACAACAGCTCTCAGTAGGATTGCATCTCACGAGCTAATTTAAGTACTGTACTTTAAAAAATTACCTTGAGGTAGTCTTCAAGAGTAACAGCAGCAAGCGAGTTAACAGCTGATGACACAGTACTAAGAGAGCCACTAAAGATTCCCGCCACAAAGAGCCCTGACAGCCCAGGAAGATGAGACATGGAGTCCACAACAAATAGAGGCATCAACTGAAATACAATACCGTACAATATGAGCCTAAAGAAAATTGCACTTAAAACAAAATGCTGATTGTTGCATACCAAAATTGCCAAAGTAACACAAGTAAATGTAGTGCAAACAAAAATGTCACAGTATCATAGCAAGAATATTACTGGTTAATATTTCCTTTGTTTAAATATAAATTGCAATGTCCCTTAGGTTAAGAAGTTAACTTTCTTCCTTGAAATTCTTAATTAATTTTCGATCGTAACTACCTAAAAGCAGTTAAATAAAGTCAGTATTTTATTTATATATTAGGCTCTATAATTTGTTAATAACACAAAAATAAATTACCAAACATTTATTCAGATAACATTTCCTTCATAACAGTTCCCTTCTACATAAAGTTATACGGTACTAATAATATATATCAATAAAATAATAGCTTTGTCTGTACTTTGGGCAGAATTTTTAAAAATTGCTATTTGTGTGTCAGTCATATCCAGAAAAAGAAGGAAATGCATTTTTAAAATTTCCATCGTATTTATCACTGTCTGCCTGTATGTATGTTTGTGTGATCACACATCATGATAAAATGGCTGAATAGAATTTAATAAAAACTGGTATTTAAGATAAGGAGAGAAGGTACTACAATCTAGTAGTTTAGAGGAAGGTCTAAAAATTAATTCTCAAATATCTCTGTTAATACTAATCCCATCAATAAATACTACACAACAAAAAGTTTTGAAGAATGTTTGACCTAATGCATCCTACGATGAATAATAATGGAAATATTTATGCTTTTATTATGTTTTATTTATTTCCTAGGTCCAACCAACTTTAATGTTAATCCTATTAAAGAACCATTTGTAAACTAGAGAGCAGGAACAATAAATTCTAATCTTCACCATTTTTATCACAGAAGAGAGGTTAACTGTTCCCAATACTTCAGAGTATTGTCCAACCCAAAGTGAGACATGAGCAGGTGTCTACATGACATGTGAGATACTTCTGTCAGACACTGATATTTGTACCGCTGGGACAAGAATGGATGAAGTGCAGGCAAGCTTCACTGAAGAAATCCTACTGTTCAATTCTCAGCTCATAAACCTTTCAGGATAAATAAGTGAGTAAAGAGGAGAATAGAGTGAGATGCATGAGGTAAGCCTGTAGTATGGTTGCCAGAAATTAAAAAACACACACACACTCTCTCTCTTTTTTTTTTTCTAGTTTGCATATTGACACCCAACCAGTGTATTTACTGGATAGTAATAGTGAAAGTGGAATTGTCACCTCTCTCTCTATTTGGGCTTTTAACAATTCCTCATGATAATTTCCTGCAGATGATAATATTATCATTCTTGCCATTCGCCAACATCATTCAGTTTTAGAATACCTAAATTGACACTCTTTCCCAAGGCATTCACAATATCAACGATGCTTGCAATATATGGCTTTGTGAACAAGCTATTCTGATTCGAAAAAAATGAACAGGTTACGGACAAAATGGGAAAATCACAGTGTGAATTCCCAGCAAAGAAATAAAATACATGTTGGTTAATTTTTTCATGAAAAGTGACAATTCATTTCATTACTCAATTGAGTTCCTTAGTTATATTTCTGCATATGGCCTTCCAGCATATGAATGTTAAAAACAGGAGTGCTGATAATGCTCTTGAGGAACCTACACCACCAAAATTGTGCAACAGTACTAATCTAAGAACAAGGACATTTTGCAGGAATATCATTGGGGCAGATATTTTAACATATACTGGAAGGGGTGAACCTGTATTCACACCACACATTCCCTCTTAATTCCTAGCAGTTATCCCTTCCAGTTTGGGCAACTTCAGTTCCCCATAAGTACCTGCTTTGCCACGTCCATAAATACGTAAGTCGCAAGGCAAAACGCTCTCTACCACTTGGGTAGTGTTTGGAAATTCAGGATGTTTGTCACACAGCCAATTGTACATTGCTTGTTCTTGAGTCTTCTAATTTTCTTTCTTTTATACATGCGCCAGGTGGTGAGATCCAAAACACTGTTTATACAGAGGTACTCTAATAGATAGGTATCCCCTCCACTAACAGATATGCAGTAGCAGCCATGACATATTTTATGCCTTCTACAATACTCTCACTTACAGACGGTGGACTAAATATTTGAAATGGATAAATGCCACTCAAAAGAACTCATAACCTTCTGGTGTAGGCAAAAATATTAAAATAACTTGAAACTAATTTTCAAGCAATCGTCAACTTTTGAAAATGAAAATGCTCCTGCACTGGAAAGACAGGTCCAATACTATCTAAAGAATTTGTGAAATGAAGATATGTTTTCCTTAGTCGCCACTAATCATTGTAATTTTTTTTAACATCCGAATACTACAACGATATTATTTGAAGTCTTGTCTGTAAATGCCCTCTTTCCCATTACCTGGTCACTGGAAGATATTCGTTTTGCAGCAACTGGATCGCAGTTGTAATATCTGGAGAAAATTGCCAAACCAGAGAAGGATGTGGTTAAACTAAGTACACTCAGTACTGGCCAACTAATCCATAGAGCTTGCTGGGATTTGCGCAGACTCCTGAAAAAAATTCAATTTTTCCGATAACCACTGATGAACAATTAACTAACATACTTTTGAAATCAAACAATTTCTTAAAATGCTACATATAGTAAATTTGTATATTTAGCAAGAAATAAATATCGGACAGGATGGAAATCAAGATATCTAGATCTCTGAAATGAAACAACAACAACAGTATAAATCCAAGGGGACAAAAGTCTGGCACCTCAGCATCTCCATAAACCGTAAAAGTAGTAAGTAGGAATATGAACGAACAGTGGATTATTACACGCCAAAATACAAACTTCAAGGGATAGAAGTGATTGGCTTGATGCTGAGAGCGTGTGACTCAATGCTCCGACATTCTGCCGAAATATGGAAGAAATGTGGCCTTCTCGTGACAAAATGAATTTAGAAATAACCACTGGAGATAGGTATCATATCATCATACCACCATGGTATCATATCTATGTAGTGTTAGATCCCTTTACTCACTTCATTTTTATATAGAGTTTTGAAATTACCACTTATCATCAAATTATCATTACACTGAACAATGCTGCACGAAGCCCATTTGAATTGTCCCTGTTACTCAGAGCAATGGTTATACAAACACCTCGCAGTTAACAGTGTAGTGGAGACAAACCAGGACATTATTAAGGTAAGTTCAATTTAAGTTCCTAAATATCAAACTGAGATAAACATAAATATTATTTCTAAATATTTGAGTGTGACTTGATAGAATCTGATGATGTTCTTTTAAGAAAAAAACATGTCATTCTTTGTTTAATAGTGTGTATTTTTATCCCGTGTTTAATCATGTTTTTTTCGGATATGTTGTATATTATTTATATTGAACCTGTGTGTTCAGCAGACAGAAGAGCTTTCAAGTCACATTGAACCAATCTTCTGTCAGTCAGGAGGAATGTTGACAAGAGTTATCACACATTCAATGAACTTACGGCTGAAGTTATCAACAATAGGGACAACAGTGTAGGTTTGCACGCCGATCGGGTCAGCGGACTGTGAGTGACTTGTGCATGATCGAGCTGGAAAAAGCTGCTCTCGCAAGCAGTGAACATAAGAAATCTTTGATAGATTGGCACAAAAAAATGGGATATCTGAACATCAAAGATGTTCAAAAAGAAGCATGAAACTACACAGTGCAAGGACTAAATTGGTCATCAAATGCGAGGATTGTTTTCAGAGGAAAATGACACGTCAGCCATTTCCAAAATCATCTCAAAGGAAATCTGCTTCTGGTGAACTCATACACATGGGTGTGTGTGGGCCCATGAAGGTCGAATCAAATGGTCATGCCAGATACTTCATAATATTCATCAAAGACTCTTCATGTTGGAGTGAAGTTTGTTTTCCACAAAAGAAGAACGAAGTACTTGATGAATTCTAGGCATTCAAAATCATGACTGAGATGCAGTTTGACAAGAAGATGAAGTTCCTGCATTCTGATAATGGAACGGAGTATGTCAACAGAGCTTCAGCATTAAACGTCGATTGGCGGTCCCGAACGACCCTGAGCTGAGAGGAAAAACCGCACCTTTGTTGAAATGGCTCAGTGTCTACTGATACAGTCTAGCCTTCCACTTTCGTTCTGGGCAGAAGCAGTGTCAACTGCAAATTATATCAGGAATCGCTGCCCAACAGCTGCACTGAATGGAAATACCCCCTTTGAAGCATGGATGGGAGAAAAGTCAGATGTAGGGAACTCTCAGGAATTTGGTTCATTGATCTACTGTTTAAATCAAACCAAGAGCGCAGGCAAGTTTGAGCCACATGAGCAAAAGGCGTGTTCCTGGGCTTTGTTGCAGATTTCATGGCCTTCAGAATTTGGATCCCTGAGAAACGTCGAGTGGAGATTTTGTGAGACGTCCAGTTCTTGAAAGAGTTTCCAAATCTATTAGCTTGACCATGATGGCCACCAATAGTCCGTATTAACTTAATTACTATTATTAATTATGTCAAGGTCGACCTTGTCAATACAACAAAATCTAGTATATATACTAAAACATCAAATACATAAATATATATATAAGAACATGTTTTGAGAATTAAAATTATCTTCTTCAGCTTATAGATTAAAATCACATGCATGTAGAAGACCTTATTTAGAATTGTATTGACAAGGCGGACCTTGACATAATTAATAATAAAGTTTCCAAAAGTAGATGGCCATTGTTATAAAGATTTCCACCCAGAACAGACTGTTGATGATCTGAGCGTTGATGAGGTTGCAGAGGAACATACGTCAACAATGGAAACATTTGACATCGTGGTGAACGGGGATGACTCGATCAATGTTCAAGTTTAGCAAGATGATGTACAACCGAATTTGACACATTCAGAAGACGAACCGGATTTCTTGGGTTTTGATGTGGATTCAGTTCCATTTGAAGTTACAACATCGATGATGTACAGGCCGTATAAGTCTAAGAAGGTTCTGAGTCAACGAGGATACATCTTGGACATATCTGATCACTTCGGCATATCATCATGCTGCCCAGTCTCCATGTCACTTGATCCACAGATGAAGCTATTGAAGACAGACACTTGGACCATTGAGGATGGAGAGACATCACTATACCGCGAGCTCGTTAGTGCACTCATATATCTGTCTGTTACTACGC
Organism: Anabrus simplex; assembly: GCF_040414725.1. Taxonomy (NCBI): domain Eukaryota; kingdom Metazoa; phylum Arthropoda; class Insecta; order Orthoptera; family Tettigoniidae; genus Anabrus; species Anabrus simplex. The sequence goes on from NC_090270.1 coordinate 189,865,496, forward strand.
GGCCCAACATATCTTATGCATCCAGTGTTTTAGGTGCCAGCCATTGGTAGGATGTGAAACGTGTGCTACATCACCTCAAGGGAACACTGGTCTTGGGCATGATCTTCACAGTCAGAGTGGGGGCAGTCTAGCTGGTTATGCTGATGTTGAATTGGGCTGCCTGCATCGATGACAGATCATACACTGGATACGTCTTCACAATGAGAGTCAAGAAAATAGCACACAGTTGCGCTTTCATCTACAGAGTCGACTAAATGGCTCTCAGTGAAGCCTCCAAGGAGGCAATACACTTGTGACGACTGTCCAAGGAGATTAACCCATTCCAGTCTGGGCCTTAATATCTCTAACAAACTTTCTGGACTGGGCATTTTTAAGGATATTTAAAACATTATATCTCTGTACCTGTAGGAGATATTTGCACAATTCTTTTTTCTTTGTGCTTGTTTGAGCATCTAGTTTTGAAAAATGCAGTTTGTATTGTGTCAACTATAACTTGAGATTTTAAAATTGTTTAAATATTATACCTTTTTCGTGAATGAAAAAAATGTCTGACGGATAACTAAGCAAGTACAGTTTTCTGAAATACTGTTATATTTACCCTGTTTTCCTAACATAAAATGTGCATTACAATTACAAAACAACAGGAATAATGAGTACGATATAAAAATTCAATAATAATAAAAAGAAGAAGAAGAAGGAGAAGAAGAAGAATTACAATAATGAAAATGGGAGCTCTCATGAAATTTTATTTCAATCCATAAATTTTGTCAAAAGTTTCTCAAATGTAAAAATATTGTTCCATTTACCACAAAAGACTTCTGAGAAAGGGAAAATACAGTCTTCTAAACAGACAACCTTACTAATATGTAGACAATCTTACGTATTCACGCAAATTTGAAATACGCGGGAACATGCGCTAGGCCGTAAAACGAACTCCAATCATAATGAATTGTAAGAAAGTTGTTTTGAATTCATACATCAATAATATGTTCATTTTAGCATAAACTTATAATATATCATGAAATATCGAAAATATCACTTTCATCAACCGCATGTTTGCCGCGAGTTGCCATGTTTTAGAGCTCACTGAGTGACGACATCTACTCATGCATGTTAATCAAAAATATCGTAAATTCTCTGACTTAGACATATATTACTGCCATCTGCTTAAATACTCTCGTAACTAATACATGAAGAAACACGATGTAACCACCAGAATACATACATAGTTCGTTAATTTTTAGTGAATTGTCTAACCTTACTACGGGCTATGCCCGCAGTGCGGCCTGAACGTAATTTCGGCCGCTCGCTCGCAGTTAGACAGGAAAGAGTTAATAAAAGTCTACTGCCAGCTGTCAATCTGCACATTGACAATCAAAGAGCACACTCATCCGCAAAGCATATTCATGAGCATCATCATTTTGTGAGGGAAGCTCTGTCTGCAGAGGAAATCAGCCTGAAGTATCTTGCAACAGAAGAGATGCCAGCGGAGGTGCTTACAAAAGAATTGCCCAGTTTGGAAGAGTTTGAGCAACCTCGGTTTCAATAAGTGAACTTTGAGAAGGGGTGTTAAATATGATTCAAAATGACCTTCCCTATAGTACCACCACCTAGTACTCTTTGGTGTTTTCTGTTTGGTTGTGAGCAGCCATCTTTTGTTCAGTTCATGCTGGTCACTTGACTTGTTCAGATGGATTCATTGTATTAAACTTGTTCCTTTTTGAATTCAATAAACCTGTACGCTAAAGTAGCAGGCGTCGTATTTCATTACATAATCCACAGCTTTATTATTAAGAAGAAGAAGAAGAAGAAGAAGAATCCCATAAAGTGCAAGTTTCAAGTACCGGAGAGTCAGCAGACGTTGGACTTGAGCTTGATTCACAGCATACAATGACAGGTAGGTAAAGCCTCCTCCTATTATTAGACTCCACCATGTGTGACGGACTGTAGGATCAGCCTCAAATCTGAAAGTATAATATACATCACGGATCAAAAACTGAAGTAATTTATGGAAATCATTTACAATGACCCTGTTTCAACTTTTACTAAAAGCTTTCCAAAAATTCTGTACAGGAAACATTGAACTTTTCAGCGCACTGTTTGATGTTATACCTTTTAAAAGAGAGGAGGTTAAGGACACAAAACATTTTAATGATGACATTATATGTTGGCAAGGAACCCATCCCACTTCGAAGTTGGGAAACACACTTGGTTGTTGACATTGTTGAAAGGACCACACAACATCTCGTTCGCATGTGCAATATTACCTGCTAATGGAAAACCTTGTCAACAGAGGATGATGATGATGATCACTATTTTAAGAGACTTAACATCTAGGTTATCAGCCCTGTCCACAGGAGCTCAATGGAAAGTGTTCTGGGTGGTATGAAAATTCCAATTCATCTTTATCCATTTCTTCTCAACCTAGGATTACCATATGTACAAAATAATAAGGTTTTATAAAAAAAAAATTCCATGTACAATGGGCCCTTTATATACAAACGGTAAGATCAATGTTCTGTTTTTCAGAATAAGGGAGATTATAAGGTTTGTGGAGTCACTAGGTTTAAAGGAAAAGTTAACTATTGATTTAACCCTTTGAAAATCCACAGCCTGTTTCCAGTCATTCGACCGGGTCAGGAATAGAATTAATGAAGCCCCATCTAGCAGCGAGGATAGGAATTGTGCCAGCTGCCAAAGCCTGTCGCACTCCTCTGGGGCAATGATTAATGAATGACAGATGAAATGAAGTGATACTGGAGAGTGTTGCTGGAATGAATTATGACAGGGAAAACCGGAGTACCCGGAGAAAAACCTGTCCCGCCTCCGCTTTGTCCAGCACAAATCTCACATGGAGTGACCGGGATTTGAACCACGGAACTCAGCGGTGAGAGGCCAGTGTGCTCCCACCTGAGCCAAGGAGGCTACTGATTTAACCCTTTACTGCATGAATTATTTTTCATTTCCGTTTGGTGATGAAAATTTCAAATTGCATTCAACGTCTTAGTCTTACCAACAGTTCTTAAGTGGGGCTAATACCTTAACACTCATACATGATGTGGTTTGCCACAAAGGAATATATACGATATTTTGCCATTTTTCGCTAATCTTTTAACATTCAAAGACCGAGCATTACTGCCTACTGGCCATGGGTACGTAAATGCAATGCGCAAGTATACTTGCACGACTGTAGGTCGGTAATGTCTTTGAGGTTGAGCCAGAGGTACTCCTGATGCCTGTGTTAATGTGATGGGGAGGGCCCACAGGACAAACACAGAAGAAAACAAGGATCCGAACAGGTCAATATAAGTAAGAGAACAAACAAGGGACAAATTGAGTCATACATAGAAATACAGGAACATGAAAAGGAACACATGATAGGATAATATACGAGGGTTGTAAATAAAGTAGTGGCAATGTTGATAGAATGCAATACAAAGGGCACTAGGAAAGTTTTTCAATGTGAGAGAACGCTTTAGACTTCTTCAGAATAAGTTCCACCACACTCAATACACTTCTCCATATGTTGAAACCAGTCACTGAACCAACTCAGCCACTTTTCTTTGGTTACATTTTCACACTCTTGATCCCATGCTGCCAGAAGCTCCTCATCGAATGCAAAACGTCCTCACTTCTGGGAGGAGTGCGAAGTCACATGGAGCAAAATCAGAACTGTATGGAGGGTGATCAAGCACAGTCAACCCTGATCTGGCAAGAAAATCCATTGTTACATTAGGATGATGTGCTGGAGCATTGTCGTGATGCAAGAGCCAAGTGCTGAGCCATGACCTTGGACGGAGCTCCTTGAGAGCCTGGATGACCTGAGGCAGACAAGTCTCACTGTACCACTTCGCAGTAACTGTCCTTTGTGTTTCTAGCACAACCCAAGTCAGGATGCTCTGTTTAGTGAAGAATACTACAATCATCCTTTTCTTCACTGACTTTGACTTTTGCACAGTCACAGAAGTACCCTCATCTTCAAACAGCCACACCTTGTTCTGGGATTTTGTTAGGACATCATAATAATAAAGCCAAGTTTCATCACCTGCAACAATGTTATTGATGTTATGCTAAGTTCCATTTTCAAACTGTTTTAGCATTTTTCGGCACCATTTCACTTGATGTGCCCTTTGTTCCTCTGAAAGTGAATGGGGCACCCAAAGGGAACTAACATGGAGATGGCCGTGTAGAATTGAATGAATAGCTGGTGCAGGGATGTGGAGGGGGTCTTCTATCTGCCAATATGTCAACCGCCTCTCTTGCTGCAACATTTTCGTCACTGCTTCAATGTTTTCCTCAGTCACTGATTCAGACGGTCGCCCAGAACGAGGATCGTCTTCAACCCCAAAATTTCCCCTCTGAAACTCTTTGTACCAGCGGAAAATTGTTGTCCGATATGGACAGTCTTTCCCCAGCACAGGAGTCATTTCCTCCAGGCACTGGTCAACAGTTAATCCACGAGCAAAAGTGTAGCGGATAACTGCGCGATATCACCTTTAGACTGACATCTTAACTTGCTTACAGTCCCACTGCTTGGTAACAACTGGTGTGAAGGTCGCGTGTTGCTGTCTTCTAGACCAGTTTTCACCCCTCTTTTCATCCCTCACCATAACAGGGGTGTCCAGCCAACCGTTTTTGCGTATTGCAAAACTTTCCTAGTGCCCTTTGTATTTAATGAACCAACAAGTACAACTGCATTACATTCCTTCAATGTAGTCACCTGCAAAATCTATTATCTTTTGACAAATGTCGCAAAGCCATTGGAGACAGCTGGCAAGGTTCTCTGTTGATGACAGCAACGGAGCACCCTACTGTACAAAGTACAGATGCCACATCAGGTAATTGACGGCCTCGGAGGGGTTTCTTCGACTTCGGAAACAGATCTAAGTCACAAGGACTCGACTGACGAATGGACGGCTGACCTGTGCGATGCAAATCTGCAGTCTCATTCTGTCCTGCACGAAGCACCTTGACCCATCTTGCAACTATCCTATACAGCAATGCATTCTCGCCACAGGCTTCACGTAATCCTCGATAACATTCTGATGTGTTTTTTTGCCACAGGCAACCTCGATTTTATTCTGCAAATACTGATTGCCTTTTGAAAACATGCTTTAGAGTGGTGAAATCGATGCTCTTCACATCAATGCCACACAGCAACAACACTCCCAATCAAATACACACTACACATCAACAACAGCACCACCTGATCGCTCCCATCTCCTATTTGCGCATGCCCAATCTCCTGCGAGTGTCTGGACTACGTTACCACTACTTTATTTACAGCCCTTGTAGGTCAATGTGGGAAGATGGAGCAGCTCACAGACAGCACACTAATCACTCCTCTGTAGAGCAAAAGACAACATCAAGCAGACAAAGGTAAAAAGTGTGATTTGAGCGATACCAGGGGTATAACTAAGGCTAGGTCTAGTGCCAGGATCTTTAACCTCTCAAGCGTGACGTTGTTAAAGTCCAGGCTGCACCCACAGCATGCTTTATTTATATTTTTTTTGCTAGCAGCTTTACGTCGCACCGACAGAGATAGGTCTTATGGCGATGATGGGATAGGAAAGGCCTAGGAGTTGGAAGGAAGTGGCCGTGGCCTTAATTAACGTACAGCCCCAGCATTTGCCTGGTGTGAAAATGGGAAACCACGGAAAACTACCTTCAGGGCTGTTGACAGTGGGATTCGAACCCGCTATCTCTCAGATGCAAGCTCACAGACGCGCCCTTCTAACCGCACGGCCAACTCGCCCGGTGCTTTATTTCTAGCCAACTCCCAATGCTGAGTGTGGTGTCATATGAATTTCACTATAATTTCCAAATGGTCCCTGGACAGCTGCACGTCAGTACTGTGACTTTATGTAATAGTCACCTGCATTTCTCGGTGTATTATCAAGAATAACATTATCTTTGTCACTATCTTTGTCACTATCTTCACTGGAGTTATAGCAAACTCATCCTCTGTATTACTCACATTCTGAATTACTTTCCCCACCATTAATAATGAGTAAATTAGGTATTTCTGCGACACCAACAACTCCACCAGGACCTGCCATGTTTACAAACAAACTTGAAACATGTATGCAGAGCTTTTAAAAATAAACGACTCCGAATATATGCAACATCTCTTGACAATAATAAACAGTGTAGCCGAAAGTTGTTTCTTCCTGCCATCCTACGATAAAGCAAATAATTATTACAAAATCCACATAGCAATCGTTTCAAATGTCAGTAATCTAATGTGACTTTATGTAGTAGTCACCCCATGCATTTACATTTCTTGGCGTATTATCATGAATAACATTATCAGCGTCACTATCTTCACTGGAGTTATAGCGAACTCATTCCCTGTGCTGTACATGCTGTGACCATAGCAGACCAGTGGCGCATCATTGCACCACACGCTAGAGGTGTTAAACAACCATATTCATTAACAGTTCCTGTACCACAGTATCACGAGAGAAGTCATGCACGGGCATCCAACAGAAGTTCACACAGAAACCAGCCTTGTGTGGTTTCTCAGCACTGACATACTACAATAGGAAATGTGATGCACTAAAACATTACAAAATTTCCACAATGACTATGCATTGTACTTTGCATCGAAGGGATTTGATAGCCATTGACCTCTAGAAGTGCCTTACTTAACCCACGTCATCCTCACCTGAGCCAAGGAAAGACATCAGTGCACCTTGGACATGTGGAAGAAGGTACTCTGGAGCAACGAGTCAGTTTCCTGCTGAGCTATGTAGTTGGTTGAGTCAGTATCTGGAGCTAACAACATGAAGCTGCAGCCTCTAGTTGCATCCCTGGGATTCAGCAAGCTGGTGGTGGTAGCACCATGTTGTTTCTATCTGATGTATCTTAGGAATGTTGGTCATCATACGACATTTTTTCCAGACCACACCATGTTTTGATAGTACATTGCAGCAAGTAATTGGGTTCAGATTGTAAGAATGATTAGAAGAACATGAAAATAAATTCTCTACACTGCTGTGGCCCCCAAAGCTCACTGGACTGTAACTCTATGGAACTGTTTGGAACATACTTGAATAGACTGTGATATATGTACATACTTCTCTGCAAAATGTGCTTGAACTGACAGAGCTGTTGCAGTGGGCAGGAGTCAAGATGCCACCTTGCGGAATCTCTCCAATGTCTGCAAGTTGTGATTGCCCAAAATGTTGGACTGACTCGTTATTAGAAAGGTTTTCCTGATCTAATGATCGTTTAGTGTACCGCACATGGTGGTGTGAAACTTACCTGTCAAATTCAATGCGGCCATGTTCGTTGGCTATCCTCCAGACCTCAGACACACCTCCTGCATCAATGGCACCTTTGATACAAATCAAGAACACGGCTGCGAACATTAACAGTGACTAAGAACAGAAAATTAATGATCTCAAACTTGACCATTTGAGTACATACAAAAAGAAATTCACAGAAAAAATTAAGATAAAAACAGTCATTCAGTGCTTAGTAAGTAGCATGTCTCTGTAAGTGCCGTTTTACTTTAAGACAATGTCGCCATATTGCATAACTTTGAAAATGTATGCCATAAAATGAATATTTAGCTGCTTGGTTTCAGAGCATCATTGTTTAAAAGAAATGAACTTAAAAGGATATTGAAACAAGTAACTTAATTGAATAATTCATTTATGGGAATAGAGGCCAAAGGCAAACTAAACTATTAGAATGGAACCACTTTATAAAGAACAGAAACACAAACTGATTCATTCTCATTTCTATTAAAAAATAAATAAGAAAAGAATGTTCACATTTAGCAAAAATTTTCTTATTCTCTAAACTTAACAATATCATTTCCAAGTAACCTTCATCCCAAACTGAATATGTGAGTGACAGTATTTGATAATATCATGTAGCCTCAGCTGCTATTCCAAGTCTCTTCATTTCATGCCACCTAGATTACATGTTCATCAAGTCAGATGTTTTGCTCTCCTAACAAGATAGCACAATTTTGTTCCTAATAGTGAAACTAAGAACTTTACGAGAATGGATTAAACACAGCAACACAGCCCTGATACCAGGTGGAACCTAACATGTAGACCAGAGTCATTTCACAAACAGAAATGAACAACATGGCAAGCTATGGGATTTCCTATTTTCAAGATTCCATCAAACTTGTCCAGGATAGATCTGTGATACTGGACTCAATATGCTAGCTTGCTTTCCATTCAGCTGCACATGCTAAATAATCTGAATTGAAATAATTAACTAAAGGCAATCAAAAGTTATAGAAAAAGTTACCTACACCATGAATCTGCATAATTTATGCTAAAATACAAATACCTTTTTTGTAATTTTTACTTGTAATCGTAACTCTGCACAAAAATGAATTTTTACTCAGAATTTAGGCCTTGAAATAGAATTGTAACCATTACATTCTAGTAATCATTACAATCTAGTAATCGATACATGTCACATCGAGAGTCTGGCAACACTGGAGCCCCAGGTCTTGCAAGATGTCATGCAAAGATCATAAAGCCAAAGATACAATGTGGACTTGTTCATTTGCTTGCAGCTTACTGTGGCAGTTGGTTAAGATTTAGATAATCAATAACCTTGTACCAATGTGAGTTTATATGGGGCTGACCAAAATAAACATGTGACAGCAAAGGCATTAAGGAATTTCCATTCCACTGTTTAAATAAATATTTTGAATTAGTTAGTCCCCAGAGTAATGAGTTTGTATTTCATACTCATGGCCGCATCATCTGCAAATACTAATGCATTCAAATCTCCAGGTTCTGCAGCTTTAATTTCCTTAATGATTACATCCATGAGTGCAAGGAAAAGTAGTGGAGATAGTGCACTGCCTTGTTGTTCACCTCTCTTTGTTTGGAACCATTCAGATCTACCATTCCCTATTCGTACACTAGTTTCACAGTTTTCATATAGCAATTGAATCTTACAAATTAGAGAACCTGGAGCCCCTAGTTTATGCAGGCATTCCCATATTTTGCTCACTGGAACACTATCATAGGCTTTTTCTATATCTAGGAACACTACTATCAGATCTTTTCCATTAATTGTCTTGGTCTATTAGATCTATTGTTGCTCTGTTGCCTCTGAAGCCTAAATGGTGTCAAATGAAAATACCTACATACAGCAGCTGAGGCCATATGATTTATTATTACCTCAAAAGTTATAGAAAAAATTACCTACACCATGAATCTGCATAATTTATGCTAAAATACAAACTTTCTATCAATTTTATTACAGTAGTGTGCTAATGGAAATGCTGTATTTCTGTGCAACAGAACAGATTTTAACAGAGTACATGATCCAGCTTTTTCTGCAAGAAACCCTTTAGAGCATAAAATGCTGCTTGTTCAGGGGCTTCCCAATACTGAGTTGTGGAAAAGTGGAAGTTTTCAGGAAAATTCCACTACCAACCTGTGTATGGCTATCTATCAGACACCATTCATTCTGAATATACCAGCCATATCTGTTGGGGACACGTCAACAAACATTTAAAAAATGTACACAGCCAAACAACTCAAAAAACCTTCTACAGATTGGACAGCTGGCTAAGAAAGCCTATATCTATCATTATCTGTGTCAGTAAAATCACAATTCAATATAGGGATGGGTTGTGATTTCACAACCTTTGATTTTATCACTGTGATTTGGTTGGAGCTGTGTACACGTGTGACGGAGCTCACGAATTCACCACTCCGAAGACCGACCCTGTGACGAGTGCTACATGCGTGCGCACTCCAAGAGTCGATCATCTATCGGGACTAGCATCGCTGTAGTCGCAACACTACCTCTTGGTGCTTTTCCAGTTCCAGTCTGTATGGAGCCAGACTATGTGGAACTGCTGCTGGCGCATGCGTCATCATCTCCAAATATTTTAATACTGTGATTGCTGTGATTTCTGAGATTCACTGTTGTAGTTCCACAGTCCACTTGATAATCATGAATTAGTGTAGCACTTCAAGCACAATAATTGTATGCTCGAAGATGCAGCATGTCTGACAAGAGAAGGAGAAAGTTGAGCCCTGTTTGGGAATTTTTCATTCCATTAGAAAATTCAAGTAAGGCAAAATGCGAGATGTGTACACAAACTTCTTATAAAACGTTGGTTTCTAATTTAAAGCGGAATATAGTTAGGAAACACCCAATAGTGCAAATGAATTTATCCAAAGATCTTCAGACACAACCTGAACCTGAAATAACAAACCAACAAATAGCAGGATCATCAGAAACTGTAAGTACAATTTGTGAAGCTGCTATAGGCTGATATTCTGATTACAGTGTAGAGCCATTTACATGGACGGATAATTCTGTCTCTTTTATAAAGAAGACGGCATCGAACCAGTCAAGGAGTACGACATCATCAAGAGCTACTATTGAAATGCAAAGGTACCTAGAAGACAACATTATCAATCAACATGAAGACCTGCTGAAATGGTGGCATGATCATACGTATAATTACCCATATGTGAATGAGATTGTGAAAGAAAAATGTTGTGCTCTAGGAACTTCAGTCCCATGTGAGTGGATCTTTTCAAAAGCTGGAAATGTTTTAACTGAATGTCATAACCAGTTCAGTGCAGAAAAGGTTTGACAGCTGTTATTTTTGAATGTTAATCTGAAGCTTAGTGACACATAGACACATGGACATAGACCTTGTAGTAAGATTCCTTCCAATTTAATGTTAATCAAAACATGTATGAAAATATGACTATAAACTAGTTGACTAATTCTGGAGTGGGTGCTGGTTACAATACACTAATATAATTAAATAATAGGAACATCTAATCATTCTGCATAAAATTCAGATATTTGTATTCCAATGTAGCCTACAACCTATTCATGTGTAATTTATATTATGTACAGCCTATTGATAAATATGTTCAAGCTTTTAAAATCTAACCTGTGAACATATGCTAATTTACAGATTTATTTAATGTATTACAGTCTTCTCTTAGTTTTATCCACATTAGTCAACTGAGATAGATCCTATAAAACTAGATGTTACAGGCACAGAACGAAGTTAAGTAAAATCACAACTGTGACAAAATCACAGATTCTTGTCATAATACCTATCCTGGAGCAGAGCAGTTCGGAGTAGTGACAAGAAATCCTTGTCACAACCCATCTCTAATTCAATAATCAATTCTTGAGCATTTTTGAGTTAACTGCAGCAATTGTAACTCATTAATGAAGGTGTAATACAATGAAAAGCTAATTCACGGTATTGGTATTTTATCCTTCTTTTAAGAATAGTAATATATACTGTAATAGTATACCACAGGTGTATGATTCATCACTACAATAGGAGAATATCTCACAGCATTCAGTATGAATTACTTCTGCCTCTACTTAACAGAAAAATGAAATGGCTTATGGCTTTTAGTGCCGGGAGTATCCGAGGACAACTTAACAGAAACCTGTGTACAACAGAAATAAAATACAATGCTGAGCTATTTCATTATGGACAGCTTTTATAGGCTTGAGTGAAGAGAGGTCTCCTTCAATGTACAGGGTACAATAAGTAAAAGAGGGTTGGGAAGAACAGGGAGTGGACTAATGTTTTAAGAGGAATGAAATTGATGACAAATAGATCTAGTCAAGGAGAGAATACAGGAGATGGAAGGAGGTAAGAGGAAAGGGAAAGGTAGAAAAGGAAACACACAGTAGAGGATAGGAAGAGAGAGAGAGAGAGAGAGAGATGGAACAAGGTCCTCAGAGGGAGAAAAAGGAGGGGGGAAGTAGGTCCTGCAGTTGTCAGGGAAGATAACGGACATCAGGAGAGGAGGGGATCTAATGAGACAGCTGGCGTTGAGGCTCTGGTCATTCCAGTGAGGCTCAACTTGCCAAGTTCATCTCGAACCAAGGGTTCAAATGTCATGTGCAACTTTGAGAAGATTGATTCTGTTAAGTCCTAACTCGTACCTGAACTACACTCGCACTAGTGATGAGCGATACCGTGATTTGTGAGTCACAGCGTGATTTGATATTGTGATTTTCTGATATCAGTGATTTTTTGTCGTGACGTGATCACAATCACTGCATCGTCCGTGCTGCTTGTTATTTGTAGCTTGTGATCAAGAGAATGCCTTGTTATTGTGACTAGGCCATCTCTGTGTAAACATTTATAAGAAAATCAGCCACCTAATGTTTTGTATTAATTAATAAACAGCCTACATTTTGGTTGCATTACAGACACGACAGTTGCCAATTTACTTCTGTGCGTACGAACATATTTTATTATTTACATTTGCTTCTTGTGGACATGCTGAACTTCAACCAATATGTCAAGAAAAAAATAGGATCAATATTGGCAACAGTCGTGTTTTATTCCGTAACCAATTATTTGGTATGTGCTAGGAAAGGAAATTCTACACATTTATCTGGCACAAGTGAAAAATATAATGATGAATAACTATTCTCAGCCACCTAAATGCAAGGTTAAGGATACCACTGCACCTTTCCCTAGATACCAGCACCGGCAGTTAATTTAGAAAGATGTAAGGTCTGGAAAGGCATTGACCCAGCTACGTGAGGGCAATTAGGAAGCTACAGTGAACAGCGGTCGCAGAGGGAAGGCAATATAGCTGAGGGATGTGGTGTGCTGACCACACGGCTATCTAATATCTGCAAGCCTAGAGCTGAGCAGCAGCTGTTATTGAAAGCCAAGGCCTTTTGAGGTCTGGAGTGTCCTTGTTCTTAATTAACTTTAGAGTAATAGTGGGCAAATGAAATAATTTGAAATTACACATTTTATTCATTAGCTATTCCTTATCTTAGTCTGTAATTTACATCACATTATTGTATTTTAGATTTCACAAGTGAAAATATGCCACCTTCAGCAGCATGCTGATAGTGCCAGACACAAAGCAAAATCAGCCATGAATAGTAACACTGGACAGACTCTGCTCACACAAAGTATACCTCCCACAACCCATAGTACTTTCTATGCTGATATGTGTAGAGCCCTAGTTGCATGTGCATAGTCCGTTTTCAGAGATTTGTTTAAAGAAATACACCAACAGTATATACCTTCAACATCTACATTAAAGAAAAACTACTTACTTTTTAGATATTTGTTACAAAGAGGTAATTTTGTCAGTCACGGAGGATATTTGCAAGTCTTGCATATGGCTGTGTGTGGACAAAACCACGAACTCTGTGGGCAGGTACATTGCTAATCTTATAGTAGGAAAACTGGAATCCAATTGGCATCTACTGCTCCCCTTCTTTGCTCTAAGCAGCTTCAGAAAGTAGAGCAAAGCATTGTGTACGTCATCAACAAGGGGCTCCAATCATTGTATCCTGGGAGTGTTGTTGATCATAAAGTCCTTCTCTTTGTCTCTGATGCTGTTTCCTACATGATTGCTACTCCACCTCTCCTCAAAACTTTCTACCCTTCTTTAATAATCATGTTACTTGCATCACCCATGCCTTGCATAGACTAATAGAAATAGTTAGGGCCAAGTTTCTTGCAGTAAAAAAATCTGATTTCAACAATGAAGAAAGTGTTCTGTAAATGAATAAAATTTCCGAGAGAAATTCCCCTCTATTCCCTTTCCACCACTGCCGTTAGGGTTCCCCAATGGAAGCTGCCCTGTATTATATGGAACATCTGTGATGGACAATATGCCTTTGACAGACAACTCTGCATGTGTGTCGTATGGGCAAAGATCTGCTAAAGGATTATTCCAGTGTTCAGAGAGACATTGCATATATTCAGGCAAATTTTCCATTTCTTCCAATCACCATTACAAAAATAGAAAAAAAATAAAATAAACAGTCTCAAACAATTATTTTTGTAATTAAGGAAGCTGAGAATAATGTACAAAGTACTAGGGGTAAAATAGGAAATAAAATGAAAGACAGGTGGACTAGTGTATTGCAGAAGAATCCAGGTAATTCAGTGCAGAAAAAGGTACATCAGGTAATGGATGGGGAAAAAGAAGACCTACCGAGTGAAATTGAACTGAAAGATGTAGGTAAATTTGGTAAGCTCCTCCAACATCTGTGACTATAGAGTGCACTTTTTCTGCTTTTAAAAATATTTTAACAGGCAAAAGACACAGCCTGACTGTGGAAAATTTGGAGAAGATTACTGTTATGTACTGTAAAACAAACTACGAATGAAAGGTATAGTAGGAAGGTTCCTCACAAATAAATACACATACTCCACATTTGCACCATTATGGGATGCCTACAGTGTTGTAATTGCGTTCAGTATTTAGTACAGTACTGATCAAGATTTTGTATACCTAATCCATAGCTGTTTGTGATAAACCTCTGTTTAATTATGCCTTAATTTTGCAGTTATTCCTGTTAAGAATGGGTAGCTTATGCAACATCATTTTTAAAAAAGATCACGTTACTGTGTAGGTCTATATTGTCATTTTTAACGCTTATTTTCAACCTATTTTTAAAGCATATTTGAAGTGACTATATTCTCTTTCGAAAACCTTATTTACTTGTTTTAAAGGCCTATTTTAGGTGTCTAATTTTTTTTTTTTTTTTCTTTTTTGAGTCTGAATTCCCAGGTCTGTCTCATCAGATACATACTGATTGTTGACTACTGCTTTCTGGCAAAGCAACTGAAGAGTGCTTGCATTTCATATATTTATTCAGATTTGAAGTACTTCTTTTATAAGACAATTTCTGTTTGCACGTATTACATAATGCGAAATTTTCATGCACTTCTTTAAAGAACTGCCACAGGTCACAATTCCTCCTCTTTCTAGAAAACGCCATTTCGGTCAACTTGCCTCCTAATACTGAGCTCATGTGACAATATGAGAGGTAAGAAAGGGAAACACCCTCGGGCTTTTCAAAATACAGGAGAAATACATGTTTGTTACAATTCTAGGCGAGTCCCGTGTAACACGATGTTTTTGAACGCGCACTTGAAAATAATACCACACTGCGAGTCAACTGACAATTTCCTAAATCTGATATTGCAAGCGATGCCGAGGATTACAAGTGTTTCAGTTGTTATTATATTTGGAAGAAATATGCTCAATTTCTATAAATACCATATATACTGACGGTATGTTGACGTCCTTAAAAAAAATGACATCTGCATATGTCCATACGGTTGGTGATCATGGCGATGCTCCTTCCTTGAAAGCATCGCTTCGCGTGGATACCATTGCGACAGCACAAGTCGTGATATCACGACTGATCACAACATCGATCACAGTCACAGTTTAGGTAGCAACATTCTAGTTCTGTATATGGAGTTAAGAGGGCGCACGATGATCACTTGAAGTGAAATCACGACTGATCACAGTGATAGCGTAGAAAGTAACAGTCGTTACTCGTGATTTCTTGATATCAGTGAAAAAATCACAGTTCATGAAATATCGCCCATCACTAACTCGCACCAGTGACATTCAATGACTAAGTGAACACAAATCTTTAAGTGCCAAGTTCATCTCGAACTTACAGTTTCAAATGTGTTACATGTATTTCAAAAGATTGCATTTATCAAGTCCAAACTCGTGCTTGTACAATTTTATTTCACCCTTCGCAGCTGGTTTTGAATTGACACTTAGTGAATAAGTGACTACAAATTTGAATCCCTAACTGCCAAGTTCATCTCAAACCAAACATTTTTAAAAACGTTATGTGCATTTTTGAGACTATTATGTTTGTTGAATCCTAACTTATGTTTTGTACTACACTCGCGGCAGGCAACGTTCAATCGAAGATTGTCTGAAAAATTTGAATCTCCAATGCCAAGTTCATCTCGAACTTCCGCGTGGTTTTGTTGTGGTTTATATGTTTTTTTGGTGATTGTGTTTTTTACTCCTAACTCATGTTTATACAATTTTGATTCACCCTTCATGGACCATTTTGTCGACTGACAATTTCTGACTTTGTAATTCACTATTTTATGTCTCTTTTACTTTTATTTAATCACAATGATGTAACATTTTGTGTAATGTACATGTCTGCATGTATACGTCTATGCCTATTTCTCACATTTTGGCTGAAGATGACGCTAAATAGTGTCGAAACTAGTTCCAAGTAAAGATATGTTGTAAATAAATTTATAACATTTATTTGTATTGATATTTGTATTGAAAAGGTGGACCCTTTAAGTTACCTATCTTACGTTCTCAGTTCAATACGGACAAAAAATGAAATTCTTAGATTTAAATGAGTAAACAATGACGTAAGTCGGAAGGCCCCACGTCAGTCTCCAATTCTTAGGCATAAGCTGTCCCAGTTTTACAAATTGAACTGTAAATTATTCATTACTCATTGATGGCTCATTTTTCGTCTATGTTAGACGAACAAGACAAAACTTGTATCACACTTCTGTGATGCCGCGTTACTGAAATAGCAGCTTACAAACCCTGGTTTTGCATTGAACCCTCTTCCGTTGTTATCCTGGAATTTCCTACATAAAACTCTCACTCGTCATACGTCTTTGTTATCGCAGCAGGCAATCGTTACCAGTTATTGAGGACATTTAAATGTGCCTGCAATCATTGCATGGAGAAGTAGCTGCAGCAGCTAGAGATAGGTTGAACAAATTAATTCGTTCAAATCCTGATTTTGAATTCGTCAAGCTTATAAAAGACATATTGGGTGAAAATGCAAGAGACGTACAATTTGACCTCACTCTGTCCCAAATGTCTTCATTTAAGTATGCATCTGTCACTTTTTGTCATGTACAAAGATCATTTTCTGTGTTGAAGAATATGCTGACAGATAAATGGATGAGCTTAAATCAACACAATTTGGAGAAATTACGGTAATTTTTGTACAATGTTTCGATAGTGCATATTTTCCAGTTTATTGTTCATGTTTTGCCATATGATAGTGCATGCATATTTTGAGATTTGATAGTGCATGGAAATCCGCGCTCTAGTAATAAGTTACAGAATTGTAAGTGACTGCAGAACTACCTCAACAATGTTGTGAGATGGACAGCGTAAATGGAGTTAAAGAAGGTCAGGTTGTAAGTTTCACCAAGAGGAAAAGTCTGCTCTCTTTTAATTACTGTGTTAATGAAATGAAAGTACAGTATCCCATGAAGATCACTGTACCTAGCTGTTAACATAAGTAAAGATCTTTACTGGGGTAATTACATTAACAAGGTTGTAAATAAAAGTTATAAATCTCTTCATATGGTTATGGGGGTGTTTTAGGGGATGTAGAAAGAATATAAAGAAGAGGGCATATAAGTCATTGGTAAGACCCCAATTAGAGTATGGTTCCAGTGTATGGGACCCTTATAAGGATTACTTGATTTGAGAACTGGAAATGATCCAGGTGAAAGCAGCACAATTTGTTCAGGGTGTCTTCTGACAAAACAGCAGTGTTACAAACATCTTGCAAACTTTGGAGTGGAAAGACTTGGGAAAAAGGAGACAAGTTGCTCAATTAAGCAGTATGTTTCAAGCCAGTGGAGAGATGGCATGGAATGACATTAGTAGACAAATAAGCTTGAATGGGGTTTTTGAAAGTAGGAAGATAAAACTGGAATTTGAAAGGACAAATTGAGGCAAATAGTCATTTACAGGAAGAGAAATTAGGGATTGGAATAATTTACCAAGGGAAATGTTCAACAGAATTCCAACTTCTTTTAAAAAATTTAAGAAAAGACTAGATAAGGGGTGCTCAAGTTAATTTGCAGACGGTAGATTGCAAGATTTCTTATTGAATGGCAAGTCATAATATTCCTGCTTTCACCTCCTCAACCCACTAACACACAAGTACATCAACACACCCAGCTGTCCTCAGGGAGTCATGAGTTGAGAGACTGGGATCGTATCCCTGAACCAGTTCATGCCATTCTTCCCCTGTCTTTGGGTTTCCCCACCTCTCTACCAATTTTCATCACCTTTCTTGACCCTTCCATTCTTTGTGGGCAGCGGCTGTACATTGAGCATTCCTGGACTAAATAACTGGTAGGGAATTTGACAACTGGGCGACAGCCCTAAATGCAGATCAGTAGTAGTTTATTTATACAGTATAATATCTCCTAAAGAATAAAGACATTCTAAATCTATGTGTTCATAAAGTTTTAAAGGTTTTAAAATACACAACTAGTATATTTTGCAATAATATATAAACTTTTAAGTACAAACTTCAAAATAATTTTTTTTAAAGAAGTTAGTACTAAAGTATGGAATACCTCATCACTGCCTCACTAGACCAGTTCTGGAGCTGAAGTTTATACTAAGGATAATGGCTCCAAATTTAGAAAATCCTTAACTTAGAAAATTATCAATTAAAAGGAAGTGAACATCATTAACAGATTAATGATTTCCTCAGAACTCATCAGGAGCTGAGAAGAGATGGATGTGGAAGAACAAAGATTGATGAGGAGAAGGCCTTTCGAAGATGACGGTGCATGAAGGTGTGGAGATTATCGTTGTCTTTTTCTGTTTTCATGTTTGTCTTTATCTTCTTTTTTCCACTGCTCCTTCTTCCTCCACTGACCTGCATTGGTGTTCATCTTATTATGCATTCCTTTTCATGTTCCTATCTTCATAATACTTGATTCCCTTAGATGTATTTATAATGATATTCATTATTTACAGTGGTAACTGTTGACATATCGGGCACCAAAGTGGTAAATGTGTATAAACCACCATCTGTGGCTTGGCCAAATGAAGTGCTCCTCACCCAGAATCATCCAGCAATATATGTTGGAGATTTCAATAGTCATCATCCAAGAAGAGAATAAACAGCAACAGGGAAAATAAATGAAATGTTAAAGGGCATTCGACCAGTGCAGGCTGTTGTAAATAAAAAATGTGTGTTAAAAAAAAAATTAATTCCATCCCCTGGTCCATGGAGTTTGGACAGCCAAAGTAGGGGACCACCTGTAGGGGTGAAGTACAGTAGGGACTTCGAGGGCCCTGGGACCGCTACGGTAGCTGTGAAGGCCCTTCAGGAACTCTGAAAAGTGGTGGCAAAAGGGGCTCTGGTTAAGACGCAGCAGGTCGTTATGCTACTTAGGTTCCAAAATGGGTAAAAAATAAAGTAAATAAATGCAATGTAAATTTTAATCTTATACCAGTTGCATAGTATTATTTGAAGTATTCCACATACTGTATATGAGTTGACTATGATTGTAAGTATAGGATATATTATAAGTAGAATTTTGTAAACAATATAAATTCATTAAGGATGATCTGTTTGTTTAATAGAAAAAATTGTTAGAGTAAATTGTATATTATTGTATTATAGAAAAATGTTCTTCTTCTCTTGTTAATTTAAAATTTAGTGCTTGACAATAATGTATTTTAGTGTACCATTTGCCACCGAGGTAGACACCTCATTTGCAAATAAAGAGATTTTGATTTGATTTTGAAACTGGAAATATGGTGATACAGATGAATGTGGCTCTCAACTAGTCACATGGGCTGAAGCTAATAATCTACACTTGGTTTTCGATGTGAAAGATAGAGGAACCTTTAAGTCAGCCCATTGAGAGAGAATACAATCCTGACCTTTGCTTTGTCACTGAAGATGTAAATGGTATTGTCCTGCCTACTACAAGGAAAGTAACGGAAAACTTTCCCCACAGTCAACACAGACCTGTCATGATAACTACAGGAATACAAATACCTTTGGTTAAAAGCACACCTCGACCATGCTGGAATTTCAATAAAGCTAAGTGGGATTGCTTTTCAGAAGATCTTGACAAATGTGTCCGATTCATACCGCCTATTCAGTCTAACTACGAATGTTTTGCTGGACTTATTATCTCAATTGCCAAGAAATATATTCCAAGAGGGCTGCAGAAAGAGTATATCCCTGGATGGAATGAAACTTGTGAGACACTCTATGAGGAGTATTTACAGGGTGGAGATCCTGAAATAGCAAGTGCTCTGTTACAGAGTTTAGATGAATCTCGCCAGCAGAAGTGGAACAATACGGTTGAGACTATGGACTTCAAACAGTCCAGCAGAAAAGCCTGGAGTCTTCTCAGGAAGCTTACCGGAAACAGAACCTGCCACAAGAGAAATGGTTGCATCACCCCCAACCTAGTAGCTGAACATATTGTTAATATGTCATGAGCGCCCTCTGATAAGAAACATACCGTCCAAGTAAAGAAGTTGCTCAAACAACAGAAAAGCAACTTGCAGGAGAACTCTATATACTCGGAACCATTTTCACATCTGGAAGTAGATACTGCTATTAAAAGCCTCAAACCTGGTAAAGCTGCTGGCTTTGATAGGATATTTCCTAAGTTTCTAATACATAGTGGTCCAAACACAAGGCTCTGGTTGGCTAAATTCTACTCTAATATCTTATCGTCTGGATATCTGCCATATGCATTCCGGGTAAGCAAGATCATTGCAATTCTGAAACCAGGTAAACCGGAAGACCAAGTCGATAGTTACCGACCAATAGCATTGTTGAGCGTTTGCTATAAACTCCTTGAGAGATTTGTGTATAATAGGATTAGTTCGGCCATTAATGAAGTGATCCCAGTAGAGCAAGCTGGATTCAGGCAGAACCGAAGCTGTGTTGACCAGGTGCTAGCACTAACAACTCATATTGAGGCTGGTTTTCAAAGGGGTACAAAAACGTCTGCAGTCTTTGTAGATCTAAAGGCTGCATATGACACTGTTTGGAGGCAACGAGAGATGCTGAAGCTGCAGCGAGTTATCCCTTGCAAAACTGTAACCACACTGATCAACAATATGCTAACTGAAAGGCTCTTCCATGTTGTCATGTATGGTGACATTAGTCGTCTTAGGAAACTAAAAAAGTGGCCTTCCCCAGAGATCAGTATTGGCACCTCTTCTATTCAATCAATATCGGACATTCCTGAGACAAAATCAGTAAAATTCTCTTATGCAGACGACCTAGCCATTGCCATTCAACATCTAGATTTCAGCCATGCCGAGGCCATCCTGACATCTGACCTGAATATACTTAGCTTTTACTTCCGAAACTGGAGACTACAACCTAGCATGAATAAGACAGAATCTGCTTGCTTCCATCTCCACAACAAGTTGGCTAATACAAAACTCCAAGTATGCTTCAATGGCTCAGTGCTAAAGCACAATCCTAATCCAAAGTACCTCGGGGTAACGCTTGACCAAACCCTATCTTATAGAAAGCATCTTGAAAACCTCGGATCTAAGTTGAGATCACGTAATAATATTCTATTTAAATTGTGTGGAACTTCATGGGGTGCTTCAGTGGACACATTACGATGTACTGCGCTTGGCCTCGTGTATTCTGCAGCTGAATACTGCTTTTCAGTATGGATTAACAGTTGCAACGTGAAGAAAGTCGATGTACAAATTAACACCACCATGCATATCATCTCTGGTACTCTGAAGCCTACTGCAATGCACTGGCTGCCATTCCTGTCCCACATTGCTCCACCAAGCCTGTGACGTTCAAGAGCACTTGTTCAAGAATATGATAAGATTATGTCCAATCCAACTCTACCCATCCACAGGGATGTTGCATATCTCTGGAGACAAAAGCTGAAATCCCATAAGCCACCAATGAAAACAGCTAAGAATCTAATGGATGCTGGTTTCAATTTAAAAGAGGAATGGAAAGGGCAATGGTTCCGTACAGCTCCGGAGTGGCCAAGCCTCTTTAATCCAAACCACGCCCCAGCTGGTTTCAGTTTGCCAAGAAGAACATGGTCATCACTAAACAGGTTTCGCACTAATTGTGGAAGATCTGCATTCTCCCTTCACCAGTGGGGCTTCAGGGACTCTCCAGCGTGAGACTGTGGTGCATTGGTCCAGACCATACATCATATAATGGACGAATGCCCTCTGCGTACTTATGGTGGAGACCGGAAAGTGGATAAATAATTTAGATATCCATGTGTAATTGTTCCCTACTTAGTACCATGTATTCTTTGCAGGTTTTTCTTTTGTATAATATTGCATATACTTGTCCATTATGTAAATTCCATATGCTTAATAATAATAGTAATGAATAACTTTTTAAATGTTTACAAGTTTCTCCTTTTGCAGAAAGAAACAATAATATTCACAAATAAGTAGTCTAGAAGTATGCATTGATATTTCTCTCCATCTTAATAATGACTGCAGCCACATTCAGAGAGAAATTAAAATATCTAGCAATTAAAATGTTTGGATGGCAGACACTTATCCAAATAGTGAAAGTCTTGGTGTACTGTCTTCAAATATTCAAATATCCACTTGTTAATATAATTATTCAAATGGGATGAGCTTAACTCTGAGTTCAAACGGAGTCCTAGTGCACTGACTCAGATATAACAAAAGTGAGGAAATACAGTATAATCTCCATAATCTAGCCGTTCAGCACAGTATGGGCTATTTTTAATTTTTTGCCTGGCATAGCCATTCACTTGGAAAGTAGGGTTTTTATCTTAAGAGACTGAACTGAGGTGAGAAACAGAATCATTTAGCGAACCAATATAACATCAGATATTTATAATATTAAAAGGAACCATATAAAAATGAGACATTTCTAAAAACTGCTGCATGTGATAGACAGACTACTGTATGAAGACAGACAAGTTGATGAAGCATTCTATGCATGTTCTCCTCAGCAATATGCAGAATATATATTTTTCTATAAAATCAAAAAGTATACTGTAGTCTATGAATCCGATTATCTGTTGCATTCTTAGTGATCTGGGGCTTCCCCAATCCCCCAAGAGGGCTGGATTACTGAGATAGTACTGTACTACAGTTAAAAGTTCTAATGTGGAATTGTTTAAATTTATTCATCCAATCAAAACATAAAACTGTTACCACTCTATGAAAGGGACAATTAATTAAGCAGTGGTTACCTGGAAGACATCAGTGATGACGACAGCTTTCATTCCTCCTATGGTGGAGTAGAAAGTACACACCAGGCCAACCACAAGCACAGCAACCTCCTTGTTGATACCCATCACTGCCTCCATAGTCAAAGCAGGGGCATAGAGCACAATGCCCATGTAAAGCACCATCTGTATGGTGAAGGCAAGAGACGCAACAAGGCGAGCTACTTGGCCGAACCTTAGTTCCAGGTACTGTAGACAAAAGAGTTCATTTGTTAAAGCATTTGTTCTTTGTAGAGCATTATTTCCAAACTACTATTCACTAAGACTGTGTTTCTCAAAATTATGACTTTCACCTTTGTCTAATGTGTGTCTCTCTGTCATTTTTTAAATCTGTTTCATCTATTATTATTATTATTATTATTATTATTATTATTATTATTATTATTATTATTATTATTATTATTATTATTATTATTATTATTATTATTATTATTATTATTATTATTATTATTATTATTATTATTATTATTATTATTATTATTATTATTATTATTATTATTATTATTATTATTATTATTATTATTATTATTATTATTATTATTATTATTATTATTATTATTATTATTATTATTATTATTATTATTATTATTATTATTATTATTATTATTATTATTATTATTATTATTATTATTATTATTATTATTATTATTATTATTATTATTATTATTATTATTATTATTATTATTATTATTATTATTATTATTATTATTATTATTATTATTATTATTATTATTATTATTATTATTATTATTATTATTATTATTATTATTATTATTATTATTATTATTATTATTATTATTATTATTATTATTATTATTATTATTATTATTATTATTATTATTATTATTATTATTATTATTATTATTATTATTATTATTATTATTATTATTATTATTATTATTATTATTATTATTATTATTATTATTATTATTATTATTATTATTATTATTATTATTATTATTATTATTATTATTATTATTATTATTATTATTATTATTATTATTATTATTATTTAGCCCCGCTAACATCTTTAAGGGTTTTTAGAGATGAAGGGATTATGGAATTTTCTCCTGCAGGAGATCTTTTAGATGCTGGTAAATCTTCTAACATGAGGCTGGCATATTTTAGCACCTTAAAATACCACCAGACTGACCTGGGATCGAACTCACCAACTTTTTCTCTGAGCTCTTTTAAACAAATGATGTGATTACTTATACCTAATAATTTATGTGCTTTCACATTTTTTAAAATGATATGGTAGACTATATTAGGTACAGCTGCTAATTATTTATGTGGAACATCCATCATGTATTGTAATTAATGTTATTTGAAGCAGTGAAGAGTAGCCTACAGTAAGCTACCAGAGTTGTGAAAAATTGTCCTGTGGTCCTGAATTAATGAAGGTAATATGAATTTTATAATATACTGTGATGTATGCGATGTTGTCTGTCAGAAATGAATTAACCTATACAGTAGTCAGAATGTAGAGATGCCATTTTGATCTACGATTAGATGGGTACAGAACCACAGTGCTGCAATCAGGCACAGAAACAGTTCAACAAGGTTAAGTTTTTGAAACCGACTTTCAACCTATTAGGTCGTATTATGTACATTTAGTACGTGTTGAAAAGATGTTAAGTACAGAACAAAAATGGTCAATCAGACACCAGTGGGATCCGAACCCGTAACCTCCTGACAATAATCTCTCTCAATATCTGTGCTTACATTTCTGTGAAGTGGAGTTCAACCAATCAGAGATGATTTCTAATAGAGCAGTGCATAAAATAATTACAGTACAGTAAAGGGTAATTTTCCATACACTTTTGAGTAAGGAAACAAGGCAATTACATTACAGAATTAATTAAAATTCCTATTCACCTAATTAATAGTGAATAACAAAACACCATAATGCCATGAAACCTATAAATGAAACTTTACGTCCCTTTGTACGCAATGAAGTTGTCGAACTAAAACTGCATCACAACAGAAATTTCTTTACTCACAATCAAGTGATCTTCATGCTGTTTGTAAATAAATACATCTCAAGGTAGTGCAGACATTTTACATGCAGCTAATGCTCTAGAACTCACATTAACAGCTTCATACCCTTGACCCACTCAAAAGAGAAATGCCATGGTTGGGAGTTGTTATAAACAGTTCACTTAACAAGGGTAAGAATATCACCACGAAACTCAGCACGCACAGAGTAGTAAAGATAAGCCACATTTCATTTGTTTTTTTAGTGTTTTAAGTGTTCAGACCCAGAAGCATCCCTTGTTGGAGACAATAATACTAATGGCATTACCAGGCTGAGTAGCTCAGACAGTAAAGTGCTGGTCTTCTGAGTCCAACTTAGTGGGTTCGATCCTGGCTAGTCCAGTGGTATTTGAAGGTGCTCAAATGCATCAGCCTTGTGCTGGTAGATTCATGGGCATGTAAAATAACTCCTATGTGAACAAAATTCCAGTACCTTGATGTCTCGAAAAACTGTAAAAATTAGTTAGTGGGACATAAAACCACTAATATATTTACATATTTATTATTTGCCCCTGAAAGAGACACCAATAAATGAACAAAATAAGTATTATTACTAATGTCATTGGTTTTACATCCCACAAACTATGGCTTTTGGAAAAGCTGAGGTGCCCAAATGTTGTCCTTTAGGAGTTCTTTTACATGCCGATTAATATACTGATGCATTTGAGCACCTTCAAAATACTCCCAGACTGAGCCAGGACTGGTATTCTATTGTATGAGTTACTCAGTCTGGTAATCTTAGAGACAGAAATCATATCAATGCCCTAAGATGATAAATTATTTGATTTTTACCCATCAGAAACAAAGTTATTTGAAGTACACTATAGGTGATCAGGGAACGGATTTATATGTACTAATAATTATTGAAATATGTACATATATATTTAGTTATTTTTATTGAAATATGGAATTATATATGGACTTAAAATTACACATATAACATTAATTTCTATTTAATATCAAAGTTCAAAAAAGCTAAACAAAGTAGATCTACATGCAACAAAATGTTGCATTTCTCATTTTTATATATTTGAAGAGCACACATTCCTTTATTCTCAATTACCAAAACAATGGATTACAAAATGTTCTTTTAAGTGCTGGAAAGTGAATCTTCTCCTATTATCTCTAAGGACAGATTTATATTGAGTGAAACTGCGTTCAACATAGGAAGAGGTAATGGGGGCATAATTCACTTTCACAATATCTGCTGGGGTTAAATCCAATGTTAATTTTACACTTAAATCTGCACACAATCTCTGCAACTTTACCTGTACCACGATTTAGTTGTTCTACAGTTTTATTCACAATTTCACAATTTTCAGAAAGTGAGAGATGCGAGTTTTGGAGCCTTTTCAGTGTTTTTGTGATGCATGAAAAATTATGCTAAATGTAACACAAATCATTTCTCACACTTGTATCGCAGACAACTGTTTTCGCAGCTTCAATCGAGGCTGCATCTTCAGAGTCCATGGCATGCAGAACGTTCTTAATACAGTCTATATATTCAACATAATATTCAACCGCTTGCAACCAAATACCCCACCTAGTTAGAATCGGCTTAGGCGGCAATGGAATCTCTGGGTACATTTCTTTCAAAAGATGAACTATTCTGTGGGCTTTGAGAAAAACATTTTTCACTGAGTAAATCAATAAATCTACTTTGGGGTAACTGCCTCTTATCACTTCTGCCACACGATGAAAGGCATGTGCTACACATGTTAAATGAGTCATCTTAGGATATACAACACATAATGCTTCTCCGGCTTTTATCATATAAGGTGCGGCATCGCTAATAAAAAGTAACACTTCATTATACTCAACACCCTGTGGCCAGGGGATACCCATAGCCTCATTGAACAGTTTTGCTACAGTTTTGTTATCGCACTTTTCTACAACATCACAGTGTAAGAGAATCCGTTTACAATAATCTTCGCTTAACAAACCAATGATGACGTTGCCAATTAGCCTGCCTTCTTTGTCTGTTGTCTCATCAATGGAAACCCAAATTAAACCGTCTTTAATCTCTTGCCTTATCTTCCGACCAGTTTCATCGTAAGTTATATGGCTGAAAAGTACGTTTTACTGAACGTTGGCTCATCCGGGATGGATCGTTTAGTACATTTCTCGAGGAATTCCCTGAAGCACTGATTATTCAGTTTGAAGAGAGGTATGTCAGCAGAGATGGGAGCATGGCAGAGATTGGTGTTGAACTCGGATGTTACACTGGAAGTTGCTGGTTGTGTCGGAAACAACTGTCTCTGCTTGAAATCTCGTTGTTTGTTAGCCTGGTGTTTACTGGTTGAAAAGTGCTGTTGCACAAGGAACCTTTGAGTAGATGTCACTGTACAATGACACAAATTACAAAATAATATCTTACTGTCAGTTGATAAACCATCTTCTTTAAATTCTGATACGTAACTTTTCAATTTTAAACTGGTTGACTGAGCTACTTTAGGCATATTGTAACAACGTTAATGTCTTCTATGAATATCACTATACAACTGCACACACTGAACATACAGGAACACTATGATCCGTCTCACTGCTAATTCAAACTGTGAATGACTGGTAGTGAACTAGATGGAATTATGAAGCAATCAAAGGGAATTCCCGAATTACGAACTAATCCGGAAACCACTAGCACATCGTCGATGAATGAGATTTCCCTAGTTACAAAATTACGTCACAGACATAGTCGATGTTATGTAATGCAGCTTATCAGTGCTGTAAGTGTGATTCAGATGGTCATGGTACTGACCGGCTGAACTCCACTACTTCTGGGCTCAACCCCTCTCTTTCTTCGCACCGCTTATCAGCCCAGACATGGACAAGCGTGATAATGACCTGCACACCAGTTAAAATATTAATTTTTCGAATATAGATTTTAAATTTATTTCTCCATTATTGAGAGGACTACTTTTTAGTCGAAATATGGACTATATTGATTTTAATGACGAAGAATATGGAACATATGTGCTAAACTCCAAAATATGGAAAAATATGGAAAATGAATACTCCATTTTTCAACTCCACACGTCATGATTCCTAAAGATAATGCAAAATATAATTAATTTTAGCTTCCTAAAGAGATATGTATTTACATATAAATCCGTTCCCTGGTGATGATGATGATACCCTAACATTTTTTCACTACTCAGGCTTCAGGCGGAAAAATGCAAAAAGTTGGTATTTGATGTTCAGTCAGTATAAAGCCATATGACTCACTGGAGTCACAAAAATACATTACCTTTTATTTTTAAAGTAAAGGAAACATTCAATTCACTGAATACCTCCTTTTAGTTATTTCGTGAAACTTACATGATATGCGCTGGTAGCTTGTAAACGGAAGAACACAGGTAGAAACCAATATGCTGCAATAGGAGTAGCAAGACCATACGAGAAGTTGATGACCACAAACTGTGTACCAAAAATGTAGTTCTCTCTGCTGACACCCATCAGAGTAATGGCAGACATGAAGCTGGCCATCAGTGAGAATGCTACAGGCACTATCGACATGTCACGGTCTCCCAGGAGGTATTCCTAAAACATGAAACATCACATCATGTACTTCACATTGCTGAATGCTATTAACTTCATTGGCTAGTAACTGTCTACAAACATGAACAGATTCCTGGAGGATACAGAGTTATCTCCATGGTGATATCATTAGAACATGGGTAGTAAAGCTGAATTCACTACCGTTAATACCTGTATTCAAGACTCGATCCACTACCCGTTGTATCAAATACAATACAAAACAATCATCATGAGGCTGATAGTAGCCCATTACAGATCAGGGTGCCAAGGAATATTCTGGAGCATGGCTAAGAATTTACGCCAAGACCACAAAGAATGCAATTAGATTTGTTACAACATCAGATCAATGTGGCAATCATTAATGTACAAACAATCTTGTTGAGTTGAACTGGATTATCTGGAAAGTTTTGGTGATTTTATTGGAAAAATGAAAGATTTTCTATGAATTTAATAAAAAAATAATAATAATCAAATAATTTTCTAAGTACACATAACTTTTTTCTATAACAGAGTCCCTTTTCCTGATAATTTTATAATTCCCTTCAATAATTACAATATTTAAGGGATCGCCAGAATGTGAAAATTCTGTCCTGCAGAAGCACACAGGAGTTCTTTAATATGCCAGAAGCCATGGAATTATCACACATATAAACTATCTGCTATCTTAGGTACAGATGGCCAACAACTATCCAAATGGACCTTTGAGCTCAGCTGCAAAACAAACTTGAATATAATAAAGTAATGAACATGAAAAGATAATTGGATGTGAAGAACTGACTGGGAAAAACACATTTTATAAAATATATAAAACTTCTTTTTTATGATAACTTTCTTGTAAAATGTAAGTTGGCTTGTTTATTGCAGTTAAGCAGACTATCGACCCATTGTCACCGAATGCAATGGAAGGGCATTCACTGGATTCATCTAGGACTTTGTGGTGGCTTCTG
Organism: Anabrus simplex; assembly: GCF_040414725.1. Classification (NCBI taxonomy): domain Eukaryota; kingdom Metazoa; phylum Arthropoda; class Insecta; order Orthoptera; family Tettigoniidae; genus Anabrus; species Anabrus simplex. The sequence goes on from NC_090270.1 coordinate 189,894,833, forward strand.
CTGAGGCCGTACAATGGCTAGAGAATTTAGATCTAACTCTTTGAACACTTTTGCTTGCATGATTGTTTTCAATGTTATAACATGTATATCTTGTAATTATGTATATAATATTTTGTGCTTACTGTTCATATACATTTAATCTTTGTTTTGTTTTGTGTACATTACCATACGCTAATAATAATAATCATTTTCCAACTACAGTTTCCTGAATGTGGTGTGATAAACTGGCTGCCAAATATATTGTTGCTCGCTTAGCACCACCCAGGGGTCACATGTAGGGTATTTTGAGGTTAAACCTACGGACGTGAGCAACATCTTGTTCACTGTTTTCCTGTTATGTAAATATGTATATAATTTATTTCTGTATTCAACTTGATTGTATGAGCCATACGCTAAATAAATAGATGGATGTGGTGTATAAGCGTTCACATCTCTTCCTGTCTGCATACTTCATCTGTTCCAGGACATCTTCCCATCAGAGACCTCACTCCTCCATTTCAGAATTCACTGTCTCTATCCAGCCTTTCCTTGGCCTTGCTCATGGTCTTTTTACTTGGACAGTAAGGTCAAAGTATTTTCTGGCAGATCTATTGCTCTTCATTCTCATAACGTGCCATTACCACTGAAATCTATGCTTCTTTCTTACACTGGTAATAAGGAACTATTTACTTCATTCCTGATTTTGTATTTTTGAGTAGTATGATTAATAATTCTAATGAATCTCATTTCTGTTGCCTGAATTCTGCTGCAGTCATTGTTTAGCAGAGTACATGCTTTCTAATCTATATGTGATAATATGAAGTAGGTGTGGTACAGGGTTGTTTTTGCTTTTTTGTGGTATTTTGCAGACCCAGAGTAGGTTTCTGACTTGACTGCAAAACTTTGATAGTTTTTGTGTCCTGAGTATTTTCTGCATGACAGTGTTGTCATTCGAGATTATCCTTCTGAGGTACTTGAAGTAAGAAATAGATTCTAATTTGGCTCCTTTGAAAAAGAGGTAAGTTTGTTCTTTCCTGTTAATGGGCATTTCTACAGTATTTATTTTACTCATCTTCAACTCAAATTTTTAGAACATATTGTTCCATTTAGTCAATTTTACCTGTACTTCAGCATCTATTTGAGAGAGAGAGAGAGATTGATATTTGTCTGGGGGTGAGGAGTTAGGAGGGAGCTCTCCCAGTTCCGGTAATACTGCCAACTGAATGGAAATTAAATCTGAATTGAATCAATAATATGATTGATCAATCAATATGAATTTTCTAAACCTTTATTATCTTCAGCCAACAACTGTGTCACACACACATTATATACCATTATATAACATTTCTCGATGCGAATCTTGTTCCTAGCATGTATTCTATAGTTTTGCTTTGCTGTGTAAACAACAACAGTACTAATACGTAAAGTGTATGCCAGATGTCACACAGCAATGCATAGTTTGGGTTCCAAAGGTTGCCAATACGAATCTCGAAGATTGCCGAGGTCTACCGATTCAGCACTAGGGTGTCTATCACTAAAAGGTGCGCAAATAGTACATAGATCTATTGAATCAATTGAAACATTGGTATTAAAGGATAATATCTCGCAGAAAGCCAAGATATTCACTGGTAGTAAAATAACAATAAACTTATTAAAATATAATAACTACAATTATCTTATTCACCAAATCAAGGTGAAAGTGAAGATTCTTGCAAGTAACAAGCAGAAAATCGAGTTCACCATATTAAGACTCATGCTGAGAACTACGGTAATAAATTTGCAGATCATCTGGCCAAAGAAGCAGGTGCACAACAGAGAAATTAGTGAGTGTTACAGCAAAATTCCTACAAGTGTTTTGATTCAGGAATTGAGAGATGAGAGTATAACAAAATGGCAGAATGAATGGGATCAAACGACAATGGGTTCAGTAACAAAATAATTTTTTTTCCCAGTGTAACAGACAGACTTTCCCAACATATTTATTTAATGCCAAATTTCACAGCAATGGTAACGGGTTATGGAAAATTAAGAGCTTATTTTGATCGTTTTAAAACTTTAGATAGTCCCGTATGTCCATGTAATGCCAGTGATAAAAATGTTGGCCATTTATTATTTCATTGTGAATTACTTGAGAGAGAAAGAAGCATTTCAATAAAGATATTTTAGGTACAGAGTCATGGCCAGTGAGCATAGTCAAAAATAATTTTAAACAATTCTTACATTTCACAAACTCAATTGTATTTGAACAAGTGTGAAAAAAGGATATAGTTCTGTTTACATTATCATTTTGTTTACTTATGTACATCACAAAAGCCATCGCATTAAGAATGTATCTCACATGTAATTAAATTAAGTTTCATTTGTAATATGATTACTCAAGCATGTAGCCTGTCATGTAATGGGGGCATGCTGTGAATAAATAGTTTAAAAAAAAAAACTACATACATACATATATCATACACTTTTATGGCCTTCAGCTTGCTGTCTGCAAGCCTCTGTGAATTTACTAAACACCTCCGCACTCCTCTATCTGTAACTAGCTCTGCTGCCTCATTTAGTTCCATAACTCTAAATTATTACTGTGACATTGCCTCTCCCTGAGGTTGAGCACCCTCTTTATCAAGTGACAGCAGTAAAATCTAACAGAAACTGCACTCGTTTTCATTCAATTTACTCTCAACCACTGACTGCAACCACCCTTCCCTGTCCTCCAAAAAGAAAGCCAGTGAACACATTTTAATCACATACCTGTATAGGTGTTGTAATCCTTCCTGTTCCCTTGCCGATAGGTGCATTTACTGCTTTTGTCCAATCAGAATGTACCTTATTAATATTCCATACTAATCTTATTACTCTATGAAGCCATTTCATCCCTGTCTTCTCAATGTATTTCACCCTTTCAGGTCGAATTTAATCTATTCTTGCTGCTTTATGATAATGGAGTTTATCATCAGCATAATTTCAGTAACATCATTGTACTCCTCCCCATTAACTCAGTTGTTCGCAACATCAACAGAAAGATTTCCTGCTACGCTGAGAAGATTTTCAAAATACACCTTCCTGCCATCCAGTGATTGCCTGTGATCTACTGTGAGTTCACCTGATTCACCCAAACACTTGTCATTTCCTTTTTCCCTCCCTTGCTAAGATTCTCTATTACTGTTCAGAAAGCTTTCCCTACTGCTCTTTCAAAATTATTACCAAAATCTTCCCATATCTCTTCTTGGATTCAACAATTACTTGTTTCAGTCTATTCCTTGCATTTATGTACAATTCCCTATCTGCACCAGTCCTTGTTTGGAGCCATTTCCAATACGCATTCCTTTTATGTCTACAAGCTGCCGTCAGTTCATCATTCCACCATGATATTTGATTTTCTTCATCTTTACACACAGCTGTTCACAGGCAATCCCTTATTGTTTCTAATACAGCATCCTTGTATGCCACCCATTCCTTTTCTATATCCTGAACCTGTGTACTATCCACTGTTTGGATCCTTTCACTAATCACATCCATGTACTTCCAATTTCCTCGTCCTGGAGATTTTTACTCTCATTTGTCTGCAGACAGATTTCACTTTCTCTATCCTAGGCCTATAGATACTTCACTACAGATCAGATAGTGGTCTTCACATCATAAATCCCCAGAATAATGACACATTCCTAACAGATTTTCTGAATTCAAAGTCAGTTAAGGTCTAGTCTATTAAATCTATAGTAGTATCAATTGTTGCATCTGGTTCCCCTGCTGCATGGTTAGCGCAACAGCCTTTGGCTGAGTTCTAAGGTGGGTCAGGAATTTTAGCTACATCTGGTTTATTTCTCTGATTTGGTGACTGGATGTTTGTGGTGGTGATTATTGTTTTAAGAGGAAGTACAATTGGGAAACTATGTTCTATTAACACTAATCAGAAAGAAAATGGAGGTCTGATACTTTGAAATTACCGGGCGAGTTGGCCGTGTGGTTAGAGGCGCACAGCTGTGAGCTTGCATCCGGGAGATAGTGAGTTCGAACCCCACTGTCTGCAGCCCTGAAGATGATTTTCCGTGTTTTCCCACTTTCACACCAGACAAATGCTAGGCCTGTATCTTAATTGAGGCCACAGCCGCTTCCTTCCCAGTCCTAGCCCTTTCCTACCCAATGTCGCCATAAGACCTATCTGTGTCGGCGCGACGTAAAGCAGATAGTGATACTTTGAAAGAAATGGAAGGGCCACAAAGGGTGAGAAATGAAAGACTTCATAGGCCACGCAAATCTAACACTGCCGGTATCAGAAGAGTTGACCAAATGAGGTCGGACATAAAAGCTACGAGACTGGCACAAGTAAGTGGAAGCAAGGTCAGACTAATTTAGGGGGAACCATGTCGTTAACCTATGCTCCCAAGTCGGAAGCTTTGGGTCCCCCTTTTAGTCACCTCTTACAGCAGGGAATACCGCGGATGTGTTCTACCGCTCCCAGACTGGGTGTTTGTGTTTACCTCAGTATTTATCTCTTCATGTATACCCATACATCACACTACCACCCAATATGGAAACACAAACATATTTTAATGTATTGTATGAAAGGTGCCAAACTGTAATATATTACGGTACTAAGATCTGTATGTATTAATCATAAGACATATTTCAAAAAAAAAAAAAAGATGACTCCCTGTGAGTCAGGACAAGCTTTGTAAAGGCCAGTCATGAGGTGGTTACTCACTGGGGAAACAACATCATGACTTGCACTGACCATTGTACCCCATGAGGGCTCCACATAAAGTGAATAGAGGATGGTTGCCTAGTTATACTCCCTCTGAAAAACAATTCTCACCACCACCTGGTGGGAAAATGGAAAACCATCTTTAGGGCTGCCGACAATGGGGTTCAACCACTGTCTCCCGAATGCAAGCTGATAGTTACGTGATTCAAACCGTGCAGCCCCTCATTAGGTTTAAGGTAATAAGAAGAGAGCTTTGTTCTTTCCTATGCTTGTCGTATGCGGCGCCGACCATTCAGCCAAATGAGACGGGCTCTATTTCCTCAGGTTAACTATGCATTACAGAAATGGAGAAATATTTATCCTTCATATTGTTGTACTTCCTATTGTTGTACTTCCTCTTAAAACAATAATCACCACCACAAACACCCAGTCCACGAATCAAAGAAATTAACCAGAAGCGGCTAAAATCCCCGCCCCGTCTGAGAATCGAAGGTCGTACCAACTTGGTACAAGATGGTATGTGTTTCAAGAGACAATAGGATGCATGTTTCAACTAACATGGCTCCGTGAATTAATGGTTATAATAAATCATTTAAGTTAGATGTATTTCCTCGTCAGATAAGAAATACACAGCAAGTGGTTATAGTACCAGTTTCATTTTCGTGTTACAAAGCATACAAAAAGTATCAAACTATTTACCGGTACTTTCAATGCTAAAAATATGTTATGTCTACAGCAACCAGCATCAGAACAATCGTCAGTGCTAACTGCTGGCAGTTTTGATCATTTGGTTAAGTTTGAGCTCGATAGTTAGCAGCACAAATCGGAACAAAAGTATCCCAAGGTTCACTATGGTCAAGGTAGAACAGTCTCGCCTATATACATTCCTCTTCATATTGCCAACCACCATAGAAACACGCAATAGTGAATATATCACTCCACAAAGGGTTAGCATCAGGAAGGGGGTTCGGTCGTAAAACAGGGCTAAGTAAAGCTGTTCGATACAGTTCGCACCCACAACCTCACCAGGATTAGGGAGCAGTAGAAGAAGGTTGTAGCGAACCTCAAGATATTCCCGCTTTCGATGCTGTTTCAAGGAGAGCAATTACCCATCATTCCTTTAAGCCATGACCACAGAAGAGGCCATGACTTTCGGTTAACTCAATTTAGCCTGTTATAAACAGTTGACAGGAGGTCAGAAATACATTGCTATTAGAAAACTGAATGCATGAAGGATACTTACTTCCATTTGCAATATAAGAAAGAGAGCAGAATTACTTGGCTTAAAATACACCGTCTTTCGAAATGACTAACTTTTCCATTAACAGGCATAACTCAAAGTACATTAAACACGAAGGTAAAAGTATTCCTGGACAGACATTGATCTTAAGAAAAGAAAATAGTATAGAACACCCATGCTCAAATTGTGGAGCGCGACTCCCAAGGGGGAGGGAGAGGAGGAGAAGAGACGGAGATAGACTACAAATGCTGGAAAGTATACGAATGAAAACAAGTCTTAGATTTTCAGTTTCAGAAGAAAATGTTTGCAATTATTTTGAAGAATGTAACCGAATTAATTTGAAAACGCTCCTTGCCATCAGTGTTCAATGTAAATGAGCAACAATAACTTATGAGTCTCACAACTCATCCTTCATTCAAAAGCAAATTTAAGAAAATTATCTATTTCCAAAAAAAAAAAAAAAAAAAAAAAAAAAAACATTGAAGATCTTGATTCCATTCGCAGCAACTTACTACAGCGAAACAGGCTGTTCCGCTATGGCAACCATTAAGTAAAAAAAAAAGGCGTATGGCTTATGGCTTTTAGTGCCGGGAGTGTCCGAGGCCAAGTTCGGCTCGCCAGATGCAGGTCTTTTGATTTGACTCCCGTAGGCGACCTGCGCGTCGTGATGAGGATGAAATTATGAAGACACATGCACCCAGCCCCCATGCCAGCGACAGTAACCGATTAAGGTTAAAATTCCTTCGCTACAATCTTCTTCTACTGTTCCCTAATCCTGGTGAGGTTGTGGGTGCGAACTGTATCGAACAGCTTAACTTGGCCCTGTTTTACGGCACGGAGCCTGCGTTCCAGGACATCCCAGATATGCTCGATAGGGTTCATATCGGGGCTCCTGGGTGGCTATGGCAGTCGTTGGACCTCCGCTGCATGTTCCTGGAACCATTCCCGGGCGACGTGGGAGCGATGTGGCGGCGCGTTATCATTTTGAAACACCGCAGAACCGTCTGGGCGTTGGAAGGCCAAAAATGGGTGAAGATGGTCTCCGAGCAGCTCAACATACCGCGTACCATTCAACGTCTCTTCCGCAATAACTAGGGGGCCCATTCCATACCAGGAAAATGCACCCCAGACCATAACAGAGACACCAGCGCCCTGGACCACACCTTCGAGGCTGGCGGGATCCATCGCTTCATGTGGTCTGCGCCATACACGGTGCCTCCCATCGGCATGGCGCAGTGGAAATCGTGATTCGTCCGACCATACCACGTTACGCCATTGTTCCAGTGTCCATCCCTGGTGACAGGCGACAAATGCGCGTCGAAGTGCCCGATGACGTTGGGTTAACAGTGGCATCCGTGTGCGACGCCGGCTCCCATACCCCATAGAACCCATGTTCCTACGGATTGTCCACTGGGAGACGTGTCTAGCACGGCATGTGTTGAATTGAGCCGTGATTTGTTGCACGGTTGTCCGTCTGTCACTATTGACAATCCGTCTCAGATGTCGCCGGTCACGGTCATCGAGGGTGGCTGGACAGCCGGTCGTTCGTCTGTTGTGGACGGTGACATCCGCATTCAACCATTCACGATACACCCTGGACACGGTTGATCGTGTGAAGCCGAATTCCCGCACCACTTACGAAATCGCACTTCCCATCCGTCGGGCACCGACCACCATACCCCGTTCGAACGGTGTCAGCTCACGACGACGTTCCATGTTACACCTGCCACATGCACAGCCACTGCTCACAAGGTCTCCTATACACAGGGGGCGTGTGGTGCGCAGAAAACACACCTGCGCATCAGTGCTCCGCTATCCCATGACATTTGCTCAGTCAATGTATCTCAGTATACAACATAATAGTACATAGCTGTGACATAACTTCCTCACATACAGACTCGGTACTGAAACATTTATTACAAGGTTTGTATTACCGACAATTGCACACACACACACACATATATATATATATATTGTAAACAAAGCAGGTTGGCAACACTACTTGCTCCATTATCTGTATGTTCCGCTCTGTTTCGAATTACTCATGCACTGAGCAACAAAATGTAAATAAATGTACTTCTTTAAGCTTTAACACTGTCCACACAAATTAGTGCAATCTCTCAAATGTCTACAGGACTCGAGTGCACAGCATATTATTGTTCTTTTACAATAATTGTTTGAATTTGTGTATCCTCTGCAATCAGTAGTGTGCCACGAGTTTCATCCGAGATGGCATAACTGTTGTAGTTGACATGCCGCTCAAGCGTAGCCCGATCAATCACATTCAGAAGGTTATATATAGCAGCTATTGTCTGCACATTCTTCGCAGAGTTTTTCGTCAACATAGGCTAAAAACTGTTGTACTTCATCAACAGCCGACGAGTTTATTGTATCTAATAGCGTGTGGTGCTGAAGCGTCGGAACTAGTGGGTACCTGTGATAAATTTGCTAGTGGCTTTACGTCGCACCGACAGAGATAGGTCTTATGGCGACGATGGATAGGAAAGGCCTAGGAGTTGGAAGGAAGTGGCCGTGGCCTTAATTAAGGTACAGCCCCAGCATTTGCCTGGTGTGAAAATGGGAAACCACAGAAAACCATCTTCAGGGTTGCCGACAGTGGGGTTCGAAACCACTATCTGCCGGATGCGAGCTCACAGCTGCGCGCTCCTAACCGCACGGCCAACTCGCCCGGTGTTGTAATAAATTAAGGCTAGGCTTGGAAAAGAAGCTAACATACCAAGAAATCATCCTCATAAACAACACAAATGATGAATAAGAGACAAAACAGCGACATAATCTGCTCCATCTCCCTGGTATACTGGCTAGTTAGTCAATCACTAGCTTCTGAGTGCAGTGGCAAAAATAACTATTTGTTTTTAAAATAATAAAAACTGAAGGGCCACCACGGCCCTCTGGTTTACACATTACTCTACTAGTTCACTAGATCAAAGTTCTGGGTAACAGGAGGAAATTTCATACAAAGTACTCTATTTCCAGTTGGCCTAGTTTGGTTCTATTAGATAAAGACTCATGTGGGGTATACATTTTGCAGAATATTTATGTCTGTCTGTTAGGTCATCAGCCCAGAGGCTGGTTGGATCCTCAAATATCACCACCAAAGGTTATGCGGTTATAAGGAAACCCCAAAAACCAATGGCAGCACCAAAATGAGGCGTACTAGGTAAGATGAGGAGTGAGGTAGTTTGCCATTGCTTTCCTCACTGGGTCAGAAAGTACTATTGCAGCATGTCTGGCCCTATGAGCAGCACCTTTCATAACACTCAGATGCACTAGCCGTGCTCTGAATGTCATTACTCAGCACTACCCATACCCCAGCAACTTCCATATTGTCACAGCCATGGATGTTGACTGGGACTTCGGTGGAAGCTACACTTTACTCTGGCCTGTGGCAAGAGATGGATGCAAAAGTACTGTATCCATCATGAAATGACAGCAGGCATAGAATATTTATACCTTATGTTATACTTTCGACAGTATTCTCTGGAAAGAACACGAATCACTGCATGTTTGGAGAGTATTTACAATACAACTGAAGTACATAATAAGAATATTTTTTTCTTATTCTACAGCTTTTCCCTTAGCTGTGGGGTCGCACATGTGGATTTGACCCTGTTTTACAACCGCCACGCCAACCGTGTATGGAGAGATTTAATCACTATTGCGTAGTTATGTAATGGTTTGTAGTGTAGTATGTTGTCTGAGTATGAAGAGGAAAGTGTTGGAACAAACACAAACATCCAGTCTCCGAACCACAAGAATTAATCAGACGAGATTAAAAACCCCGACCCAGCCGGGAATCTAATCCGGGACCCTGTGAACCGAAGGCCTCAACTCATAATAAGGATAATGAAATTATGTAATGATTTATCGGAGTCTGAGAATGACGAATATTTCCAACTTTTGGCTTATTTAGAATACCTAGACAATTATAGAGAATTTAAACGAAAGTAACTCATTTTTAATTAGCTACTGTTTACCCATCAACTTCATGCAATTGCAGTATTTAAAACACCCCTTGACACTACTAAGAGAATATGATAGTGGTGCTTATTGTTTTAACCCTTCTACAGAATGGGCGGAAACAACGTGAACCGGGGAGATGGCTGGTGATACTGATAAATCATTTGAAAAAGTAATTCGATATCTTGCGCCGTTGTCATCTTTTCAGGTGCTAAAGTTAGCCAATCAGATCGCTTCGCGAGCGAATCAAATGGGTTTTGCTAGGCGGTGTTGCTAAACCTGCAAGTGCCTTAAGAACAGCTTGAGAGCACCAGTCGAGAAAAGAAACTTCGCCATGGGGGAGATTTGAACACGGACCTTTGAGCTGACTGGACCGCGCTATAGCAAGTACGCTAAGGAGACACCGGCTGAACCCCACAGTGTGTTTGTGTTTGATGCTGATTTCTCGGCATCCGTAGCTGCCAGGTAAAGTAAACTCGTGTCTTCAATCCCGAGGTGGTGCAGCTCTTTTTAGGCACACCCCCAATGGAGGCCTTGGTTCGATTCCCGCTACTGCCAGAAATTAAAGAATGGCAGGAGGGCTGGTATGAGGTTGGAATGGTACATGCAGCTGCCAGGTAATCGGTCACTTACAAAACATGCTCGTTAAGCAGCCATGCGTGCAGTGGACTTGGACCCACATTGCAACGCAAGCCTTCTTCGATTAGCGCTCTCAGCCAGTTTTAACCCACGTGAAGATTTAGCAGCACATTTTAATTCGCCCGCGAAGCGATCTATTTGGCTAACTTGAGCAGCTCATAAAATACCAACGGTGCAAGATATCGAATTATTTCCTTCAAATCCTTTATCGGTATGGCCAACCCTCTAACGGTCACACACCCAGTTCACGTTGCTGTTTCCAACCACTCTGTATATACTTCGTGTATATACTTCAGTGTGCAATGACACACTATTGTACCATCTCTGTCTATCCAAGTTTTTCCCATGAAAATTAACTTTAATATGTTTTCAATTTCCTATTATAAATAACCAAGTATGTTAGAATAGATATTGGTGGTTATTTATTTTATTTTCCGTGTCCAGATACACTGCTAATTAATATTTTTCAAATATTCGGCTACAAGGACAGTTTTATCATTGGCCTGCAAAACACCTTCCTTTGTGCACGGCGATGGTAAATGCTGACAAACCAGAAGTTGCTCTTCATTCTGTAGTAGTCTATAATCACAGGTCATGTCTCCTTGTACATAGCCCCACTTACGTAAGTTAGACTTGCACTTTGAAACACCTGTTCGCAGTCGATTGAGGGTCTTCCAGACGGGATACGGATGCCGAAAACCTGCAGAAAGTTCTTCCTTTAAACTCAGGGATGGATAACGTACTTGCTGTTGCCACAATTCACGCCTTCGTTATTCTGGTGTATCTACAAGTAGTATGGTTGTTCTTAAAAAAATCTTCCTTGATCTGAGTTTAACGGGCTGCATTTGATAGCCATAAAGGGGATGACGTGGATCGGCTGATTGCTTCCGACGTTCAACTTCCGGTGCTACTTCCCTTCTTGTGTGAGGAGGGGCGATTCCTGCGATAAGATAGGTATTTACCGGGCGAGTTGGTCGTGCGGTTAAGGCCGCGCAGCTGTGAGCTTGCATCCGGGATATAGTGGGTTCGAACCCCACTGTCGGCAGACCTGAAGTTGATTTTCCGTGGTTTCCCATTTTCACAGCAGCCAAATGCTGGGGCTGTACCTTAATTAAGGCTACGGCCACTTCCTTCCCATTTCTAGGCCTTCCCTGTCCCAACGTCGCCATAAGGCCTATCTGTGTCGGTGCGACGTAAAGCAAAATATATATATATATATATTTTTCCTGTTGGAGTTGGGCTCAGACACCCTGTAATTATTGCGGCCAATCTCGTTCACAGCAATATCTACTTGCTTAGTGCGGGCAGAGTTTCTCCATAAAGGTGATGCATAGTCTGCAACTGATACGCAGAGGGCCAGGGCAGATGTGCGTAGGACATGAGGGTATGCATTCCAAGATGTGCCTGTTAGTTTTCTAATAATATTATCGAGAGTTGAAAGAACTAGTAAAGTTCACATTTATTGAGTCTTAAAATATCTTGATAACTTAATATATTTAGTAACCACTTCGAAGCCAAAAATAGAGAAAATTCAGGAAACAAGAACATTTGGGTCACTAGAACCGTACAATTTTATACTGGGAAGGGGATGAAAAACCAGCAGTCATCAACATCATCTCACTGCCAGTTATCTCCCTAGGATTGGATATTAAAATGTTCGCAAAATAATGTCGTATGGTAACTAAGGGGTACTGGGTTTGATGCTGAGATTATATTCAGCTTTCCATTAGCAGGTCCTTCTGAGTTTTATTTATGACTTTCTGATACTGATTCAAGCAAATTTCTCCTTCACTTATGGATATAACCTTCCAAAATCCATAATACCGGAATACAAAAATGTAGCCTAAAAAATAAATTATAACCAATCAATCCTAAATACGAAATTAGTTCAGACTTTTAATAATAGCCTATAGTACTTATGCAGTAATATACTACTAGTATAATCAGTAAGAAATGAACTAAACTGCATATCATAGGTTTGGTTATATTACTAATTGAAACATTGAACTGATTTTTTTTTTTTTTTGCTAGGGGCTTTACGTCGCGCCGACACAGATAGGTCTTATGGCGACGATGGGATAGGAAAGGCCTAGGAGTTGGAAGGAAGCGGCCGTGGCCTTAATTAAGGTACAGCCCCAGCATTTGCCTGGTGTGAAAATGGGAAACCACGGGAAACCATTTTCAGGGCTGCCGATAGTGGGATTCGAAGCTACTATCTCCCGGATGCAAGCTCACAGCCGCGCGCCTCTACGCGCACGGCCAACTCGCCCGGTTTGAACTGAAAAATACTACAGAAATGTCAAATACAACATTATACATAGACAGCAAATCATTGTTTTAAACATTTGGATAGAGCCCATACATTTTATTATTCTGAAGAAGAGTATACCTCCCTATGTAAATCACATGTAAAAGAAGCACTCACACAAAAGCAATGAACTCACTTGCCCTAAACGGGCAATGGTACACTTATGCGCAGTACAGTCATTAAGTTCTGAGACTTGACGCCTGGAGGATAGGAACCCATACGACTCTGTATGTAGCACACGATGCCGCATTATACGGCGTACACCTACACAGAACCACGTCCACCCTCAAAATAGTCGCCGATGGCCGTTATGCACGTCTGCCAACGTTGGTATAGCTGCTGGAAACACCGCTGAAAGCAGTTGGCAGGAAGGTCCCGCATGACTTCTCTTGTGGCCGTCATGACCTCTTCAGACGACTGAAATCTGCAACCACGTAGGAGTGCTTTCAGGCGAGGAAAGATGCTGATGATGATGCTTGTTGTTTAAATGGGCCTAGCATCTAGGTCATCGGCCCCTAATGGTACGAAATGAATGAAATGAAATGACAAATTAAAAGTCCAAAGTCCCCCACTGGCCAGAATTCAAAACGGGAGGACGAAGAATGAATGGCTGGATGGATATGAATTTAAAACGATCAGTGGAACCGACCCACAGTGCTTCACATGCACAGAAGAAGGCGGGCGTGGCGAGGAAAGAGAAAAAAAATCGCAGGGTGCGAGATCAGGTGAGTAGGGAGGGTGGGTAAAACTGTCACCTGTTGCCTTGCAAGTTCCTCTTGGACAAGGACAGAGCGATGTGCAGGAGCGTTGTCATGTAGCAACAGCCAATTCTTTGTACGCCAAAGCCCAGGTCGCTTACGGCGAATTGCATCGCGTAAACGGCCAAGGATCTCCTTGTAACGGTCTTTTTTTTTTTTTTTTTTTTTTTTTTATTTTTTACCGTCTGAGAGGAATTCCATGTGAATGATTCCACTTGAATCAATAAACAGTTCCAGCCTTTTGACCTGTCTTGTCGTGGTTTTTTCTGTCGTGGTGATGGCGATTTCCAAGTGGCGGATTGTCGTTTCAGTTGCGGACCGTAAAGGAAACACCATGTTTCGTCTCCAGTCATTATCCGGTTGAGAAACGTCGGATCATCGTCAGCACTACTGATGAAGTCACCACAAATCGTCATGCGATCATCACGTTGGTCTTGCGACAGGATTCGTGGCACACTGTGCTGGGTAACACGAGACATGTTGAGGTCATTTGTCAGAATTGTGTGGCAAGTACCATGGCTGACCCCTACTGCTGCTGCGAGATCGTCTACCGATTGGGAGCGGTTAGCACGCACCAACGTTGCAACTTCTTGCATCTTGCGTTCCGTTCGAACTGTTTGTGGCCGACCAGTACGCACATCATCTTTCAAACTGTCCCGTCCTTGCACAAAACGTCGGTGCCACCAAAACACAACACTGCGACTCAATGCGTCCTCACCGTAAACCTGCTGCATCATTTCAAACGTTTCGGCAGCAGTTTTGCCTAATTTCTGGCAGAACTTGATGTTTGCCCGCTGCTCAAACTGTGGCATGTCAAGGTCCGACTGGCGCATTCAAATCACCGTCACAACAACGATCGTACGTCTGCTTCCATTGCATGCACTCAACTGTCTCTTGCAGGAACGAGAGACTGACATGATATCATACCACGGCGCCACCTATGCGCTATAGTGCACCACAGCTCTATCATGCCGTCAGTCTCAGAACTTAATGACTGTACGACGTATATAAAATAAGAGTTTTGTCTCTATATTAAATTTTTGAAAATGATATTTTTATCAGCCTTGCTAACAGTAATAAGGAAAAGCAATTTTTAATTTTTCGTCATGTATGTATTATGTATGTATGTATGTATGTAACTCGGTAAATAAAGACGGAGAATAAGTTACTACAACCTAGACAATACATAATTGTATTCGCGCTGGGTGAAATGATCGTTTGGAGAAAGCCTACATTCCACGTCGGTAGATGTAGAGTGGGTTTCGTCCCTTAAGAGGCCACGGCTTGTCCGTGGTCCAACAGCTCTGTACTCTGACAGGCCAACCGAGCAGCGGAGAGGTGGCCACGGCTCTACCGTGACTCTACGCCTCTGCATTCGGAAGAAGGGACGGGGGCACAGGGCTGGACTTCACGCCTGGCCCCTCCCGTCGGCTGTCCTGAGAATGATTTTCCGTGGTTTTCCATTCTCCTGCACTAAGGCGAATGCCGGGACAGTTCGTAGTGTAAGCCACGGCCGCCCACCCCCTCATCTTTACCGTAACAAACAGTGTTGCCAACTTAGCGGATTTTCCGCTAAATTTGGCGGAATTAGAAGACTGTCGGCGGAGAAATATACCATTTAGCGGACAGCGGATTTTTTGGCGGAATTCTAGATTTATTATAGCGGAATTTAGCGTTTTATCCATTTTACTTTTTTAAAAATTTGTACTCCGGTCTGTCTCTGAGCTATTCCGTATTTCTTGTCAGGAGCTAGCAGTCACATGAAGAAAACATGTTATTTGATTTGATGTTATGAGATCATGGTATCGTACATTTCTAATGCGTGGGGAAAGGGTGCTTATCTCTTAGTTGACGAATGACGACAGATAATGAAACTGTGAGAGAGCATTTATATTTATGCTATGAAGGAAGACCGTTTAATGAACTGGCCTGTTCTGTGTGTGGCCCTTGAGGTAGGGGATTTACCTAGTTTGTACCCGGCAGTAAAACGCCTAGGCCGGGCGCACATTGGGACGCAGGCGAAGCAGCTAAAGCAGCGCAGCGCAGAGCAGATTTTTGTAATCCACACAAGTCATTGCGCCACCGCAAATTGACAGACAGGGCAGGTCAGAGCAGAGCAGATCAGTTCTGCACCTACTTCCGCCTACCACGCGCAGTCTTCGAAACACAGTTTCCTGCGCACGTGTCGCGTAGTTAGTTGAGTAATTGAGGCATGGAGGAAAAAAAATATCAAAGCCGTGCGGTCGAACCCTGTTTTATACGATGTGAATCATGCGGACTATGTGAATAATAAAATAAAACTAGATATTTGGAGCGAAATTGCCAAGGACGTGATTGTTAACAATAGTAAGTACTATCAAAACAATTTATTTTTGGGAAAAGGACATTTATGTGTAGAAAACGAATAATCGTAATACAATAAAACAATAAGTCATCTTTTTAAATACGAAAATTAAAAAGAAATTAAACAATGTGAAGAATATGCCAGCACACCAGGCAATAATTCGGCTTCCCCAGGTATATTTTTGATAATGCATATAAGACTGAAAAAGGGGAACACTGTCAGTTACCTGGAATTTCTTGTCATCGTTGTAAGTCAGTAGTTCGCTCTTGAAACTTTATCCGCTTGCCACGGCACACTTCCTACCGTGTTGAAATAATTGGTAAAGTTCTGTCTCACTGCAAAAGCACTGGATGCACTCCTCTTGTGTACCAATGGAAGCAACTGGTTCTCAGGCATTTTGACAAAGTCCTCATCTACATATTTTCAGGCAAAGTGTTGTGAGAATGCACAGCCTGTATCCAGTCATTCGACAGGGTCAGGTGGTGGTGGTGGTGATTATTGTTTTAAGAGGAAGTACAACTAGGCAACCATCCTCTATATAACACTAATCAGAGGGAAAAATGGAAGGGGTCCGACACTTCGAAAAATGAAGATATCGGCCAAAGGAAGACAAGGACCACGAAGGGCGTGAAAATGAAAGACTCCCTAGCCCTCTCAAACCTAATAGCATCGGGGTCGGAAAAGAACAAGAGTTGACCAAGAGAGGTCGGATAGAATGGATGAAAGTGAGGAGTCTGGCACAAGTAAGTGGAAGCAATGCCAGGACTCAGCTAAGGGCCCCGTGGTCGCCAACCCAAAGTTCAGAGCTCCTGAGGCAGGGGATACCGTGGATGTTATTCTAGCGGGTCAGGAATGGAGTGAATGAAGCCTCCATCTAGCGGCGAGGATAGGAATTGTGCCGAAGTCTGTCGCACTCCTGGGGCAATGATTAATAAATGACAGATGAAATGAAATGATATTGGAGAGTGTTGCTGGAATGATATACGACAGGGAAAACCGAAGTACCCGGAGAAAAACCTGTCCGCCTCCGCTTTGTCCAGCACAAATCTCACATGGAGTGATTGGGATTTGAACTGCGGGACCCAGCGGTGAGAGGCTCTCGCAAAGTGTTGTATCTCAGAAAATTATGCAACACACAAGCCGCCTTTCAACATTGTCAACTTTGATCTCGAACGGTTTTCGGAAAACACGGAACCTGGACGCCAGTATGCCAAAAGAACATTCAACAGTTCGCCATGCTCGTAACAGCCTGTAATTGAAAATCTTATTTTCATAGTTTCCGGTTACACTTCGTTTGGGATACGGCCTCATTAAATTTTCCAACAATGGAAAGGCCTCATCACCAACAAAAACGTACGGCAATGGTTCAAAATTATTCACGAATGCTGGAAGCGGGATTTTCAAACACGCGACCAAGCGACTGCACGCTTGTCGTGTGGTCATTTGGTGCGTAATTCAGACTCAGAAATGGTGGTTGGTCACTTGATGCAAAACTTCAATTTAATGATTCAGAGGTTGGCGTTTGGTCAAAATCCATTTCCCGCGAAATCATATTGAGAATAAAAGTCTGAACAATAACGTATGTAAAGTTTACGCCTTTAGCTACCAGATGGTGCAATAATCTAAAAAAAAAATCCATTTTGGCGCTTGGTCAGTTGATGCATAACACCATTAAAATTTTGTTCATTCGGAACTTAGATCAATGTAGCTAGGCCATTGCTCCATCCTTCTGAGAACTGACGCGAGACTGCGTGGCAATGTGCGCTCACATACACTTCGCAGTTTCGTCAGAGCTACGCTGCCCTGACCTGATCTGCCCTGCTCTGCGGCCACCTGCTTCTCAATGTGCGCCCGGCCCTACAAGTTTTAGCTCGCCGGCTCGCAGGCAAGGGGTTAATCCCAGTGAAACTCACAGATCAGGTGAGTGCAGACATTTACTTTTATTATTATTATTATTATTATTATTATTATTATTATTATTATTAATGCTCATTATTTGAGATCGGGTTTATTGGCGAAATTTTAGCGGATTATAGTAGTATTTAGCGGATCTTGAAAATATAAGTTGGCAACACTGGTAACAAATCTCCCGGCTTGAGAGACGGCGTACCCGTCTAAGAGGCCCGCCTCCCCCTTCAGTGTAGGAATGAAAACGTTTAGTAGTAGTAGTAGTAGTAGTAAGCCTACATTTTAATTCTCAAATATATCTGCTATGGATAATTATTCCATTTAAAATGTTATAGAGAATAATTTCTCTTAGGCCTATACAGTTTTACCGTACCGACTATGATAACAGAGATATTCATCAATTTAGAGTTTTGTTGCTCACTCTACATCAACGCCGAACATCCCTAACATGGAAATAGAGTTCAATCGTGTTAAAGAGAGATGGCGGTGATTTTTGTCGACACTGTCGAAAGGTGAAAAACGGTGTGCTCATCATCCCATATCGACAAGGAAAGTTGTGAAGATGATTATCAAAATGAGAAAAATATCGCGAAGGAAAGATCACTCGAAGAATAAGATAAAAGGGAGCAATGACAGTAGGAAGGACCCCTTTTACACTGGATGCCCTAATATCAGAGAGCCCCAAGGAAACTAAATGTGAAGGCCTACTACATCAAAGGTCCATAACACTGATGAACAATAACATTGACTATTTTTCTTTTGTGATATGCTTTGTTTCTTCTACTGACACCCATCTCCGATAAATGGCATAACTCCAGCGTGACGCGTGAGCTAAGCGAGTTATCTACCCGAGTTGAACAGCCTGCCACGACGGGAAGTAGCTGGGGAGTTAGGTAACTTTCCTTTTTAGCATGTCATTCCTCTGGTTCATTCATGTTCTGATAACTACTGTTCGTAAGTGAGGGTGGAGGGAGAAGTCGCGTCGCCCCCCCCCCCTACTTTGTGGAGAAAACCTTCCATTTTAGCCGGCTGAAACTAGGAATTATAGGGATTGTTAAAAAAAGCAATTTGCACAAGCCCTGTTGTCTTATCGCCTAATTCTTTCCTTATTTTCTTTAATAAGTAACAAAATTATTAACTGTAATACGCATAAAATATCGTTCGTCGCGGCTAACCGATTTGTATAGCGCCACAGCAAGTAGTGGAGACTTCGCATGTGCTGTGAGGAAGGGTCGATGGGAGAAGAAAGGGCTGGGAGTGGGAAGGAAGGGTCCGTGGCCTTAATTAAAGCACATCCCCAGCATTTGCTTGGTGTGAAAATGGGAAACCACGGCAAACCATCTTCAGGGCTGCCGACAATGAGGTTCGAACCCACTATCTCCCGAATACTGGATACTGCCCGCACTTAAACGACTGCAGCTATCGAGCTCGGTACATTCGTCAGTCTGGCACACTCTTTAGTGTCTGCTAGTTTCTTAGTGTGTAGTCAAATACTAAATGATTTTTAATTCTATAATCACACCGTACTTCTAGTTAATTGTATTACACCGAGCTCGATAACTGCAGTCGCTTAAGTGCGGCCAGTATCCAGTATTCGGGAGATAGTAGGTTCGAACCCCACTGTCGGCAAACCTGAAAATGGTTTTCCGTGGTTTCCCATTTTCATACCAGGCAAATGCTGGGGCTGTACCTTAATTAAGGCCACGGCCGCTTCCTTCCCCCTCCTAGCCCTTCCCTGTCCCATCGTCGCCATAAGACCTATCTGTGTCGGTGCGACGTAAAGCAACTGGCAAATGGGTAATTGTAGTCTATTACATGTGTAATATTGTTTCTTTGGTGAAAGTTTTATAGTACAGTATTGAATCAAAATCTCAAAAATCTATTATTACCGCATTTAAGTTGGTAAATTGTCAACCTTTACCTCTCTGTGGAAATTCGCTCAGAGGGCACAAATAACTTACTTTTTTTCAGTTTTGATGTTTATACCCCCTTCCCCCCAATCTGCCAGCTATATCCCAAAACTCAGGTACGTTTTGTTGTCTGTATATTTTTTGCTCCCCTTCCCACCCCCCTCCCCCACTTTTAATTGCCAATCGCCGCTACTGTCTGAAGCAAGCCGCACATATACTGTACATGCCTTAGTTTCTTGATACAGTAGCTCGTATTCTTAAAGAAGGTTTTCTGGCTTCACTTCCAATGTGTGTCCAATGGTAATGTAAGGCACAAGCGAGGGACACACAGGAAGTACAGTAAGTGGTTTTCGTTTCCTCGTCCATCAGTCAAGCTTACTATATTTCCTTCCAGTGTGATCTAACACTACAGTAGATATAGATGTACCTTTTCCTTGCGGTTATGGCACAGTTATACCTCGGATTTTCAGGTGGTAATAGGTTAGAACGTAAAGTAATTTGGTTTGTAGGATGTCTCATGCAACCCGTTGTACCGCAGTGTAGGAAGAGTAGCATAAATTAAAAGAGTTCTGTCTGCTGTATCCCTAATATATATGCAAATCTCATAGCATAACTGCTGTACAGTGTAGGGTATACTTGTTACTGGCTTAAGTAAGTTTGCATTCTAACCTATCGGCACCTAATACTCCGGACTCTACGTGATAAGCGCCCGTAGTTGATCCATCTCCCGAGATGCAATGAAATTTATGGATTACCAATATTGCTGTTTCCGTGGAGCAGGCACAATAAAAGAACAAACCTTATGAAATCGGGTAATATTTTTTCACTCTTCCTTTAAACAGTAACTCAACAAATGGTTTATGGTCCCTAGTTCGTGAAGTCCTGAGTAGTGACATCGGACAGTATGATTGAAGTAAAAAAAAAAAGCCTCTTACTCAAAACAACTGTATGTCTGTCATGTTGTCCGACTCGTTGGCTGAACGGTCAGCGTACTGGCCTTCGGTTCAGAGGGTCCCGGGTTCGATTCCCGGCCGGGTCGGGGATTTTAACCTTAATTGGTTAATTCCAATGGCACGGGGGCTGGGTGTATGTGTTGTCTTCATCATCATTTCATCCTCATTACGACGCGCAGGTCGCCTACGGGAGTCAAATAGAAAGATCTGCACCTGGCGAGCCGAACCCGTCCTGGGATATCCCGGCACTAAAAGCCATACGACATTTCATTTTTTTTTCTGTCATGTTATCAACTCAGAGGCTGTTTGGCTCCTCAAATAATACCACCAAAGGATATGCAGTTCAAAGGAATCCGCAAAATTCCATACTAGGCAAGAAGAGGAATGAGGTTGTTTGTCATTACTTTCATCACTGAGCCTGAAAGTGCAAATGCAGCACGCCTGAGCCTAGCAGTGGCACTTTTTACAGCATCCAAACGCACTGCCCAAGCTTTGAATGACGCTACTCAGTACCAACTATACCACACCAACTTCCATACTGACACAGCCACATAAGAGACTTCAGTGGAAGGTACGTTTTTCTATGTCTAGTGCCAAGAGACGGATGAAAAAATATTGTATCCCAGGTCAATTAATTCTAGTTCAGTAAAATTAATTGGCTAAGAGTGTACTGTCTGGTCTGACAACAATATGAAAATATTGTCCAATTACCAAGCATACAAAGAAGAAGAAACTGGTTCAAGCTTTGCTTTCTCTGAGTCCTGGACTATAAATGCTGCATGTCGTAGGAAAATCGAGGCTTCCCAGATGGCATGCTGTCGAAGAATGCTAGAAATACCACAAATAGCAAGGAGAACGAATAACGTACGGCTATTTTCAAACATCCAAAGGCAAATATTTTATTTGTTAAATGTTTCTAGCCATGTCATCCGGGGATACAGCATCAAGAAGCATCTCACGCAGGGCAAAACTGATGGAAAAAGGCAGAGAGGACATTCCCCCAACCGATACATTGACCAGAAAAAGAGTCTGACCAGTCTGTCACTTGAAAGAATAATGTACACAACCGAAAACCGCAATGTATAGCAAAGTGTTGTAAACAGAAGGGTCAAGACGTTTGTAATCAAGCCGCGACCAAGAAGGAGAAAAAGGAGAAGAAGGAGAAGAGGAGGAGACTTTTAATATCGCTACTTCGGTATTTGCTTCCAGCAGATGTTAGGAACCGTAAGACATACATGAAATTTAAGACTGCTTATAGAGATTTCATTCTGAATACCGCTGTTTCGTGCGACTGGTGGTGAGTGGTAGATGAATGCTTACGCTATTACGGTATGTAAGATAGTAACATTGGATTTATTGATTTATTTTATTTGTACAAGTTGCTTTCTCAAGACATAGATAAGTCTTATGGCTACGATGTGATGGGACAGGGCTAGGAGTGGGAAGGAAGCGGCCGTGGCCTTAATTAAAGCACAACCCTAGGATTTGCCTGGTGCGAAAATGGCAAACCACGGAAAACCATCTGCAGGGCTGCCGACAGTGGGGTTCGAACCCAATATCTCCGGAAAGCAAGCTCATAGCTGCGTGCCCCGAACCGCACAGCCAACTTGCTCGGTGGTAACACTGTGATTTTACAATAACACTATTATTATAATCACGGGAATAGAACCAGCTTTTGGGCGGTTAGGCCGTGTGCATTATGCAGAGTTTCGTCCAGACGTGCCATTTGGACTCATCAGCTGGAATGACACGCCCCTCCAGGGCCAGTGGCAGACCAAACTGTGTGGCCCCGCCGTGTTAGCAAATCAAGTTTGCTAACCTGCTAAAGGAGAAATGAATTTTCCGTTTAAAAATGCTCCGCCATTGGAGATACAATATAAAAAAGGCAGTGAAAGCCTTTTTTGATATAACACTATTACTATTATTATTATTATTATTATTATTATTATTATTATTATTATTATTATTATTATTATTATTATTATTTAATAGCTTATGTTTTCATACAATAATTTACTTTTTACTATGATGTACTGTTTCTTATTACTTGTTTTGCTTTTATGCTTAATATTCTCTTTCGTGCGCATTTTATTCTTTAGTATGTATTTTTCAAACTGTAATCTAGTGTACTGTAGCTATTTCTTTTCTCTGTAATTTAATGTCAATATTCCTTCATTATGTCGTAATTTACGTGGCTAATTGTAAGAGAGGGTCATGCACGAGCTCTAACTTCGCCACTGCTAAAGACATAAATATAATTTATTAACGCATACGTAAATAAACAGATATATAAATACATAAATAATTAACACTACAATAGTTTCAAAGTCTCAACTACAGAAATTTAACAATTTCTCAATTTCCTGGCGGGGAACTGAACTCGTGAACTCGCGCGGAAACCGAACACGTTTTATCGCCAAGGCAAGGCAGCCCCCGTTTCACAAACAGAAGAGCATCAACTTGGCAATGTTAACACTGGTTAGGTAGGGTCATGTTTGTGGGTTACTGTAGTCACGTCCTAGTTCGTGAACAATGGGCAACGACTGAGTGGCCTAATAAGTGGTCCTGAGAGTCAGGATACCAGTTGCTATAGAATGGGAGTGGGCATCTCGGACATATTCTGAGTCATGGCCCTCCTTGTGCTCAGGCGGCTAGGACTATACAATTCACCGGTGGTCCATAACCCGTTAGAAGAGAGATCCTCACTTGGACTATGTGCAAGTAGGGTAGCACCCTGCTTCATGAAATTACCGAGCTCAGAACATTTTAAGTAAGCCTCGGACCTATGGGAGTAATGGAGTCCCACTCTCATTTGACAGGCGAGGGACTCCTTGGAAACAACTTGGCGAACGAAATGGAATTCGATGGGGAGCTATCAATATTAATGGGGCTTATGGAAGAAAGAAGGTAGAACTGGCTGAGTCAGCAAAGGGGATGCATCTGGATGTCCTAGGAGTACGTGATATTCGGGTAAGGGGAGATAATGAGGAAGAGATAGGAGATCATAAAGTGTACTTGACGGGTGTTAGAAAGGGAAGGGCAGAGTCTGGGGTAGGGCTCTTTATCAGGAATACCATCGCACGCAACATAGTTTCTGTTAGGCACGTAAATGAGCGAATGATGTGGGTAGATTTGTCAGTTGGAGGAATTATGACAAGAATTGTGTCCATCTATTCACCATGTGAGGGTGCAGATGAGGATGAACTTGACAAGTTTTATGAAGCATTGAGTGACATCGTGGTCAGGGTCAACAGCAAGGACAGAATAGTGCTAATGGGCGATTTCAATGCGAGAGTTGGGAATAGAACTGAAGGATACGAAAGGGTGATTGGTGAACGTGGGGAAGATATGGAAGCTAATGGGAATGGGAAGCGTTTGCTGGACTTTCGTGCTAGTATGGGTTTAGCTGTTACGAATACATTCTTCAAGCATAAGGCTATTCACCGCTACACATGGGAGGCTAGGGGTACCAGATCCATAATAGACTATATCTTAAAAGACTTTGAATTCAGGAAATCTGTTAAGAATGTACGAGTTTTTCGCGGATTTTTCGATGATACAGACCACTATCTGATCTGTAGTAAACTAAATATCTCTAGGCCTGGGGTAGAGAAAGTGAAATCTGTCTGCAAACGAATAAGGGTAGATTATCTCCAGGACGAGGAAATTAGAGAGAAGTACATGGATATGATTAGTGAGAAGTTTCGAACAGTAGACAGTAAGCAGGTTCAGGATATAGAAAGTGAATGGGTGGCATACAGGGATGCTGTAGTAGAAACAGCAAGGGAATGCCTAGGAACAACTGTGTGTAAAGATGGGAAAAGGCGAACATCTTGGTGGAATGATGAAGTGAGAGCAGCCTGTAAACGTAAAAAGAAGGCTTTTCAAAAATGGTCCCAAACAAGGGCCGAGGCAGACGGGGATTTGTACGTAGATGAAAGAAACAGAGCGAAACAAATAGTTGTTGAATCCAAAAAGAAGTCATGGGAAGATTTTGGTAATAACCTGGAAAGGCTAGGTCAAGCAGCAGGGAAACCTTTCTGGACAGTAATAAAGAATCTTAGGAAGGGAGGGAAAAAGGAAATGAACAGTGTTTTGAGTAATTCAGGTGAACTCATAATAGATCCCAGGGAATCACTGGAGAGATGGACGGAATATTTTGAACATCTTCTCAATGTAAAAGGAAATCATCCTGGTGGTGTTGCAAACAGCCAAGCTCATGGGGAGGAGGAAAATGGTGTTGGTGAAATTATGCTTGAGGAAGTGGAAAGGATGGTAAATAAACTCCATTGTCATAAGGCAGCAGGAATAGATGAAATTAGACCTGAAAAGGTGAAGTATAGTGGGAAGGCAGGGATGAAATGGCTTCATAGAGTAGTAAAATTATCGTGGCGTGTTGGTAAGGTACCTTCAGATTGGACAAAAGCAGTAATTGCACCTATCTATAAGCAAGGGAACAGGAAGGATTGCAACAACTATCGAGGTATCTCATTGATTAGTATACCAGGCAAAGTATTCACTGGCATCTTGGAAGGGAGGGTGCGATCAGTTGTTGAGAGGAAGTTGGATGAAAACCAGTGTGGTTTCAGACCACAGAGAGGCTGTCAGGATCAGATTTTCAGTATGCGCCAGGTAATTGAAAAATGCTACGAGAGGAATAGGCAGTTGTGTTTATGTTTCGTAGATCTAGAGAAAGCATATGACAGGGTACCGAGGGAAAAGATGTTCACTATACTGGGGGACTATGGAATTAAAGGTAGATTATTAAAATCAATCAAAGGCATTTATGTTGACAATTGGGCTTCAGTGAGAATTGATGGTAGAATGAGTTCTTGGTTCAGGGTACTTACGGGGGTTAGACAAGGCTGTAATCTTTCACCTTTGCTGTTCGTAGTTTGCATGGATCATCTGCTGAAAGGTATAAAATGACAGGGAGGGATTCAGTTAGGTGGAAATGTAGCAGTTTGGCCTATGCTGACGACTTGGTCTTAATGGCAGACTGTGCCGAAAGCCTGCAGTCTAATATCTTGGAACTTGAAAGTAGGTGCAATGAGCATGGTATGAAAATTAGCCTCTCGAAGACTAAATTGATGTCAGTTGGTAAGAAATTCAACAGAATTGAATGTCAGATTGGTGATACAAAGCTAGAACAGGTCGATAATTTCAAGTATTTAGGTTGTGTGTTCTCTCAGCATGGTAATATAGTAAGTGAGATTGAATCAAGGTGTCGTAAAGCTAATGCAATGAGCTCGCAGTTGCGATCAGTATCTGTAAGAAGGAAGTGAGCTGCCAGACGAAACTATCTTTACATCGGTCTGTTTTCAGACCAACTTTGCTTTACGGAAGCGAAAGCTGGGTGGACTCAGGATATCTTATTCATAAGTTAGAAGTAACAGACATGAAAGTAGCAAGAATGATTGCTGGTACAAACAGGTGGGAACAATGGCAGGAGGGTGCTCGGAATGATGCGATAAAGGCTAATTTAGGAATGAACTCGATGGATGAAGCTGTACGCATAAACCGGCTTCGTTGGTGGGGTCATGTGAGGCGAATGGAGGAGGATAGTTTACCTAGGAGAATAATGGACTCTGCTATGGAGGGTAAGAGAAGTAGAGGGAGACCAAGACGACGATGGTTAGACTCGGTTTCTAACGATTTAAGAGGTATAGAACTAAATGAGGCCACAACACTAGTTGCAAATCGAGGATTGTGGCGACGTTTATTAAATTCTCAGAGGCTTGCAGACTGAACGCTGAAAGGCATAACAGTCTATAATGATAATGTATGTATGTATGTATGTATGTATGTATGTATGTATGTATGTATGTATGTATGTATGTATGTATGCATGTATGTTAGATAGGGCTCTCCGATTCTCCTTGAAGATATTTATCGTCAGCTCCAGGAGCCAGGATTCATATCATTGGTTACGCAGTCGCGCGCCGATGAGTCTGCCCTCTAATATTGGCGCTAAGGTATGGCGGTATTTGCGAGGAATTTTACAACAGCGACATCAAGATTCCAAAATTAAATATCCTTGAACTCGTGGTTCTAGCTAGCGCAGCGTAAAAAGTAAGTGACGGCGCACATTTGCGTATTTTCCTCAAATCATTATTCTTTATAGGCGAACAGTTAGTTTATGATAACGGAATGGCTAGTATTATTAGCTGCAGGATGTCCACCTCCATAGTGTAACGGTTAGTGCTAACTAGCTGCCTTCCTCGGAGTCACGGGTGCGATTTCTGGTACTGCCAGAAATTTAACATTGACAGGAGGGGTGGTTGTGATTAAAAAAGTACATGGAGCTAACCTCCATTGGGATATGCCTGAAAAGAGCTGCGGGATGAGCGTAGAATTAATAAACGGATGGTGTAAAGTTTTGTGGTGAAAATTGTTAACTTTCTAAGTATGGTTGAGTAACATCGTCTCTGGCCTTTCTTCAAGGCGGTTGAGTTCGAACGGCCAGAGTATGAGGGATTTTTGAAACGATAAGTCACATGTCTGTAGTTCGGATTCCACGTAAACCTATAAAACTGTGTAACGTGGCCAGTTGCTGATCACAATATTAACAATCACATAGAACTGCGCGTTTGCTTGCCTGCTAGGAAATTAATTTTATTTTGCTTTTAGTATTTTCTTTTTTCCCCAACAGGTTTTACGTCGCACCCAGATAGATTTTGAGCGAGCATAGGATAGGAAAAGGCTAGGTCTGGGAAAGAAACACCCATAGCGTTAATTAAGGTACAATCCCAGGATTTGTCTGGCTTGAAAATTGAGGAAACTGTTTTAGCGCCGCCGATGGCGGAGTTCAAGTTCTTAGATGGGGAAAATATAAAAAAATCCAGTAGAATGTCCAGTCTCAGTTTGTCTGATTTATATCGTTTATTCTTGACAAGTGTGGTTGTGCGTTAGACAGGACCCTCACAACACAGAAACAGCGTCCTGAACTCCAGGTTCATTTTAGACATAGGGTGTGAGTACGCTAGTCTTCAGGAATCTAAGGAATCAATTTTGTTAACCTTGCTCTCTAGAAACTTCATCACAGTACAAAGAGTCACCATGTTAGCCCCTCATAACCACAACCATGGGTTCGACTCCCGTGCAGGTCTATGGTTGCAATCAAGACAAGGAAATTCAAAGTACGTCATGCCGATTATGTTAGCATGCAAACAAAAAACCTGGCGAAAAATGAGGTATCCCTTCGAAAATTCTCTTGGGATTGTAATCCGTCTGAAGATAATCCGCCGAGCAAGTTAGCCATACAGTTAGGGGCACACAGCTGTGCGACGTAAATCAAGTTGTAAAAAGAAGAAGAATAAGATACTGTAATCCTGCGTCCCTATCAGCGGCGTTGCTTGAAATTTACTGCAGCGAGAACAGAATGCCGACCAACAAGGAAAGTGCCTAACGTTCCCATTAAGGATCGTGATGAAACGTTCAGACATTAGAGAAACAGTCAGTAAGAGGATGTTTCCGAGACGCTAGATTTTACAACCTCGCCAACCAACAACAGGGTTGTTCGAAAATCCTCATCCTCAGGTCTGGATAAGAGACAGAATTTTATGGTTACTTCGGAAGACAATTTTAATTGACTTTTATTCCATATCTGAGAATTAAATTGTACTTATACTATTACTCTCCGCGTCTGTGATACAAAATATAAATGTACATATAAAATCCACATTTTTTCTCAACGACATGGAATATAGAATAAACCATATATTTACTTATATAAATTGAATACGTGAATGTATGCTTGAAGTTGTTATTTTGTGTTTATCAACATTATAATAATACAAAAGGAACAGGTTTTATATACCTTACTGTTAGTTATAATTACCTTAACAATACTGATCTCCTGCCATTCATAGCTCTGTATAGTATAAATGTGGATCAGATGATAAACCAAACAAACAACTTCGAAAGTGGAAACAACATTGAATGAATTAAACTGTATCAAGATCATGATAAGTTTGCCGGGCTGAGTGGCTCAGACGGTTAAGGTGCTCGCCTTCTGACCCTAACTTGGCAGGTTCTGGCTCAGGACTCAGTCCGGTGGTATTTGAAATTGCTCAAATACGTCAGCCTCGTGTCGGTTGATTTACTGGCACGTAAAAGAACTCCCGCGGGACAAAATTCCGGCACCTAGCCGTCTCCGAAAACCGTCGAATTAGTTAGTGGGACGTAAACACAATAACATTATTATTATTATTATTATTATGATTATCATCATCATCATCATCATCATCATCATAATCATCATCATCATCATGATAAGTGGCTGTCATAACGCAGTGCTGGAAACAGCTATTTCTCGCACAAGAACATTCAAGTTTGCACCTGCTTGGAAGTTGATTTCTAGTAGGCTACATTTTGAAACACGCCTAAAAGTCAGATACTGTCCAACACTTCTTCGTTTTCTACGTACGGTATCCTCAGACACGACTACGAAACGTAGGACTTCATCCTAGTGAAGGACTTCATCCTTCAATTGTGAGAGTTTTATCAAAATTCTAAGCGGGAACTTCACATCACTTTCTTTGTACGACGCGCAAGCATGATCTGTTGTAATAGAATGTGATATCATATCAACGAACATTTGAAAATATATCAAGAATGAAAATGGAATTATATTTGTTTCTCTGCAGTTTGGTAACTTTTTGAACTTATTGCTAATTATGTATGTCAATTCGTAATTTAATACATTTTTTCTACCTGTACAATCATAAACCAGTGCCGTAGGTGTCATACTATTGGGAACGTAAACGTATAAATTCTTCGGAGTTCCAACCCTGGACAAAGCTACATATAACTGACCGTAAGAGAAATACGGAGTTTCCAAATAAATCCCGGCTATGATTTCCCCTAATGAAATGTGTATTGCAGCCAATGGGCAATTACGTATGTCTAACACTTGCCCCATTTCTCTACGGGGTCGGGTATGAAGTGAGATAAATATTTGTAGCCAGTTTTACGACTAGCTGCCCTTCCTGACGTCAACCTCATCAGAGAATTAAAGAGATGAAATGAACAACCAATTAAGTACATACAATAAATACATAAAATTTCACCTAGAATTTTACATTAGCTAAAATTCATTTATTCATTAATGCTCATAACAATGCATTAATGTTCATTAAAGTTCTTTGCTGCATTCAGTCAAAGTTTTGGTTCTTTCCTTGCATCTTTGGATGTGATATCTTTCGTATATTTCACCGCATAGGATACAAACGCAGTCGTCTTTCGCTGTATGGTATCGCGCGGTGGCACATAATTTATGGTGTAAACCGTTTGCACATACTGTCAAGAGGAAATAATTGCAGTATTGCTTTGAAAGTTACTAACATCAGTTCAGAATTCAATTTTTAAGGTAATCTGGTTGCAATCGTTGAATTATTCATTTACAAATGACATAGATTACGAAAATATGATACGCATAGGCAACCATTATTTGATAATCATTTATGGAATTGAGGTTAATTTTCCAGAGAATAAATCGCTATAGAGCGTTCCAACCTTAAATTGCAGTACAGCGTAGATGGAGCGCGCTGTTGCGAAATCGAATCGTGAAGATCACGCTCGAGTGTGACTCAAACAGGGCGTCACAGTTCCACATTTTTCGTTTGTAATTGTGTAATTTTAAGTTCATTCATAAATTAATATTTGTAGGATGGTAAAATAAATACCACATACCTTAATCATTGGCGTTGCTCTCAGACATTGGACGTACACCTTCTATCATTTCTGCAAGGCCTGATGTTCCCGCTTTGGAAGAACCGGGTTTGGGAGATGAACTTGAGGATGATCCGGACGATGAAGTCGTATTAAAAAACTTTTCATCGTCGACTTCGTCCTGTAATTCGTCTGGTTTTCACAAATCTCATTCATTTTTCTTTACTTCCTTCATGTAATTTGCCCAATTGTCTTATGTTTTTATGGCATAAAAATGTTAATTCAGCATTTGGAACAAAACCATGTTCATCACCCGCGTGGACTAAGGCAAATCACGGTCCTCGGCTTTTCGATGGCCTAAGTCCCGAACTCACCCATTCAATGCCGTCCTGCCGTGCACTTTTCACTGTCGTATCCTTCCATTCTTTTGTCACTGTCTGCCCAATATTTTACCCACGATTCATCTGTGTAAATTATAGCTTTATTTTGTGCCCTCAAACGTTCTATCTTACTGAGATATCTGTGCCTCCAATTAATAATTTCATCGGTGTCAATGAAAGCTGCTTTATAATCGCGGAAGCCTATATCATGTAAGAAGCGATACAACATAGTTTTGGAAAATCGTGGCAAAGAATCTTCTCCATTTACCCGACTCAAAATCACGTTCAATGTCGGTGGTATGTTAGCAAATAAAAGAGAGTGAACCACCCGACGCACTCCACTTCGCACATCATATTTAATTTTCCTTGCATTTTTCTGCCGTCCTTCTGTGTGTTGCTTTATTTAACCTACGGAACGTTTCTTTTTAATTTGACGATCCATTGTACATCCTTCTGCACTTTTTCTTCGAACTAAGAACCCCCCGCACGAGCACGAGCACGAACTGACAACTACACAGACTACACAAACACAGCAAACACAGTCCACTTGTCCTCAAGAACTATACATCACTGATCTTGTCCGGCTCCATGGCTAAATGGTTAGCGCGCTGGCATTTGGTCCAGAGGGCCCCGGGTTCGATTCCCGGCCGGGTCGAGGATTTTAACCTTCATTGGTTAATTCCAATGGCTCGGGGGCTGGGGTGTGTGTCGTCTTCAGCATTAGAATTCATCACAGGTAGGGCCCGATTCTTATAGACGCGCAGGCCGCCTATGCGTTGTCAACTCGAAAGGCCTGCACTCGTCCTCTTCGGACGCCATACGCCATTAAATATTATATATATATATATATATATACCTCTCATCTTCATGTAATCAATCTTATAATACTGATTAAATGAACACCACTGCACACGGCTGTCAGTATATTTAATAGCTCAGCCAGCCGAGTCAATCGTGAAACGTAAACAAACGAGACGTTCTCCCTGTCATAAATTAAAAGATAACGAGATAAGGACTTGAGGTATGATTTCATAATAGAGGTGTGACGGTCCAGAGAAAATGTGTCACTGCTCCAACTGCTCCAGTGACACGACTGGAGCAGTGACACGTTGCCGGTCCAGTGACAAACCGGTCCAGCCACAGATGGAGCTGAGGAGCATGGTATAGCATGCAGAGCGCGGTGACACGCTGCCGGTACAGTGACAAACCGGTCCAGCAATAGATGGAGCTGAGGATCATGGCTCCGCGGTGACACGCTACCGGTCCAGTGACAACCGGTACAAGCACAAATGGAGCTGAGGAACACTGTTGCCAGCCCATAAATATTTTCTCCACCAATTTTTAGTTCAAAATCTGCTAAATTTCGAACTGAAGTAAAAGAGCATATATCAACTGTGTTAATAGAGGGGATTAACTCAACACTCACCGCACTATATGCTCTGAAACAGATCTGCAGATCTGACGTCCTGCGGTTGCATATGAAGCCACATGGTACTACTCTCTTTCAAAATATATGCTGGCAGTTCAAAGTGCAAAGCACATCCGGAAATTCTCAAATCTGTTTCGAAAGTTACTTTCACTTTCATTATTGTTTTCATTGGTTTTGATAAGTACGGAAAAAGATAATGTCTAACACTTTCGCATTTATATTGCACTACCAATAGGTGCACCGTCCGTGTTTGGGATTACTAGGATGCTTAACTAACTAGTCTTTTAAAGTTTAATTCTTTAACCACTTTTTACGAAATATCTGACTGTACATTTAACTTTTTCTTTTGACATATTGACATACCAAACATAACCTGACGTCAAAAGAAACACGATATCAAACACGACACTACCCGTCTCCTCTCATCAAGAGCACAGTAACGATTGCAACCAATTCTGGCTAAGGTTGTGGGCCAGAGCTGCTCTCATTGTGTTATACGGGCCCGCCTGAAAAAATTACAACTCGGACCCTGTCAAATAAAATGTAAAATGTATGAATAAAACCAAACTCCATTGCGCAACAGCGCCGAAGGGTCATGACCTACCAAGCGAAAGCAAACCTATGAATAACTACTGCAAATTAAATCACCGAGCTTGATAGCTGCAGTTGCTTAAGTGCGGCCAGTATCCAGTATTCGGGAGATAGTGGGTTCGAACCCCACTGTCGGCAGCCCTGAAGATGGTCTTCCGTGGTTTCCCATTTTCACACCAGGCAAATTTAATTAATTAAGACCACGGCCGTTTCCTTCCCACTCCTAGCCCTTTCCTGTCCCATCGTCGCCGTAAGACCTATCTGTGTCGGTGCGACGTAAAGCAACTTGCAAATGAAATCACAACAGGAAGATGTAATGCAATACATTGTCAATTTATGTAAGCAAATGAATTATTCATTATTGTAAGATTTCGAACAAAATATTTAAAGGTTCTTTAAGTTGATGCCATCCTGGTGGGAACATCCAAATGTTGTCCATCGATAACATCACAGGGAAATTAAATTAAAATTACCAATCTCTATTCCCTGACAGGTTTACAGGACGCGTGTGCGTCTCCGATAACCCTTCCAAAAATATGAATTCATGCTCCGCACGTGTGAATGAGTCATGCACTCAAATGCTATTACTTAGGAAATGTATACATGGCATCACGCACCCACACGATTACGCGAAGCGCTGTGCTAGTATTTACTTGACTCACCTAATTTACCAAATGATAAATTAAAGTATACATGGCATCACGCACCCACACGATTACGCGAAGCGCTGTGCTAGTATTTACTTGACTCACATAATTTACCAAATGATAAATTAAAATCCACCAGAATGATATTATTATTATTATTATTATTATTATTATTATTATTATTATTATTATTATTATTATTATTATTATTATTGCTGGCCCCGTGATGTAGGGTTAGCGTGCCTGCCTCTTACCCGGAGGCCCCGGGTTCGATTCCCGGCCAGGTCAGGATTTTTACCTGAACCTGAGGGCTGATTCGAGGTCCACTCAGCCTACGTGATTAGAATTGAGGAGCTATATGACGGTGAGATAGCGGCCCCGGTCTAGAAAGCCAAGAATAACGGCCGAGGGGAATCGTCGTGCTGACCACACGACACCTCGTAATCTGCATGCCTTCGGGCTGAGCAGCGGTCACTTGGTAGGCCAAGGCCCTTCGAGGGCTGTAGTGCCATGGAGTTTGGTTTGGTTTATTATTATTATTATTATTATTATTACTATTATTTGTAGAAATGTTTTAGTGATGAAGTAGATTACTGTGGATTTCTTTCGTTCACATTAAATAATGAACACCGTACCGGTATGTCTCCGTCCTGTTCTTGTCACATCCTCCCTAACGGTACGGGACGACGACGGCTGTGTCGCTGGACCGTTTGCGGATAGCAGTAGCAACACTGTCACAGCAGTGGACCGGTACAGGACGCTGTGAGTCGCAGCGCAAGACCGTCACAGTTTGGTCACAGTAGCAGACAGCAGTGGACCGGTAGCAGCAAACTGCGAGTCGCAGCGCAAGACTGTCACAGTAGCAGTGGACCGGTAGCAGCCAACTGCGAGTCGCAGCGCAAGACTGTCACAGTAGCAGTGGACCGGTAGCAGCCAACTGTGAGTCGCAGCGCAAGACTGTCACAGTAGCAGTGGACCGGTAGAGAAGAGGCTTCTGGAGCAGGTTGTCACTGCTCCATTCGGAGAATAGGTGACGCGTACCGGTACAGCAGTACCGACTCACCTCTATTTCATAATAACTTCCATGTCCGACGACCGTTTGCTTTGCTTTAACCACGCCATGATCCTTCTGCACTTTTTCTTCGAATTTAGATCCCCACGCACGAGCACAAACTCACGAACTACACAAACGAAATACACTTTCCTTTAAGAATTGTACATATGTCACTGATAGGTATTTAATTACTATTATACATACTACTGACGAAATGAGCACTGCACTGCATGAGACTGTCTGGAAATGTTAACCCTCCAAGTGGCAAGCGCCTGATATCAGGCGTTTTATGCGTTTGCCCAGTGGCAACGCCTGATATCAGGCGTGTTGTCATGCTCTTTATTTTATTTCGATAATCTTATTGTTATTCATCGAAATGTGCTAATTACGAATCAATTGAAGGAGAAATGTTCGGCCATAATCATGAAATAGTTTGTATAATAACATCTTACACTAATCTAGTGTAAATCGTTGCCAAAGTAGTGTCATAATTCCGCTGTCTTTTGCTAGCTGCTACATACTCGGCGGCCGGCCACACGAATGTCTCAGCTGAGCCAGCTATATTTAGTCGCCCGTTTTCCTTCTGATATCAATCTGAAGTGTTGATATGCACTCATCTCAGCAATACTGAATCATTTCCTCACAGGAACAGTGAATAAATCTTCCAAGGGACTGTCTCAGATTGTTTTAGGTACAAAACTTGAACCTAGGCAAATCGTTTACTTTAGGCAAGGTGACGTTCTACTGGTTGCTTATAAAGAGACGAAAACAAGGAAACCAGTCTATTGTCTCACAACGGGATGTTACACTGAGGGAAATGAAGGGTTGAAACCACTACTGACTCATAAGTACAATAACTTCATGGGAGGTGTAGATAATAAAAGTAAGTGCATTTTCCATGTCACTTGTTCCAGACCCACTAGAAGGTACTGGAAACAGTTTTTTTTCAAATCTTCTAGATATAACATTATTTGACACATACGCCCTGCACATAAAGAACACTGATAAGCCTTTAGCAAGATGAGACTTCATGATCACTATAGTTAGGAGATTGCTAAATGAACAGTTCCCAATTCCAGTTGAGAGGTCAACAGGTCATGCAGGAGGCCCCTCTCATGCTCTCGAAATATTGCCACAGAATAACAACCGCCTATGTGTTGAGTGCTTGAAAGTAAAGAAGAAGAAGAAGAAGAAGTCTACATTCTGGTGTCAAGGATGTAATGGTGGTATTCACCAGGGGTGTTATAAACTAGTGCACTTCTGGAGGCCTCACAATCATGGAGTAAAAAGAAAGACCCACCCAAGTGACTGTGAGTGAAATGTAACAAGTGGTAGCATACAATCGTTGTATACATTGTTGTATAATTTTTCCAGCTAAGAACAGTATTATAAACTATATACTGGTAGGCACCTATTTACTACGAACTGGTGCTTCTTTTGTATATGTCATTTTCTTAAATTTACCTAAATATAAACATTTTATATATAGCAAAATTTTGCAAAAATAAATGATATAAACAAATTCAATATATTTTTGGTCTTACACTTTGTGGATGATAAATAACAGCTTTAGTATCATCATCATCTTATTCCTTGTACTTTTGAGGATAAAAGGGTGTGCTGTTTATGTATGTATAACAAGTCAACGATTTTTAACACAATTTATGCTAAGAGTCTGCAACACCGGTAAAATATCGCTGCCATTACAGGATAAATGACCGCCACTTCGAGGGTTAAAAGCGCATGTTTGGGAGATCACTACCGGTACTTCAGCCAGCCAGCCAGCCAACCGAGTCACGCGCGAAACCAAAATTCAAGGAGATATTATTTCTATCACAAATTAAGAACTAAGCGGGATAAGAACTTCGGGATTGTTTTAAAAATAACTTCCATATCTGAAGACCATTTGCCTCGCTTTGACCCCCCATGCAAATTAAATAGGAATGACGCTGGCCAGCGACTGACTTTTTCGTGCCTGTACATAAAATTCCCTGAACATGACTGAAAATAAACGCATATACTGCAGTTTTTATCATTTAAATTTAAAAATAAACTTATCTACATCGAGCTGAAATGCTTCTTTACCAGCAGTGAAAAAATTAGGAAAGTAATGAATATAAAATAGGAGTTATGACATGATAAGTTCTATGCAATGAAGATTTTGCATTTGGCGAAACTTTCCGTTATATTACCATTTTCATACTAAATTATTTTTTTACATTTTATTTGTTAACGGCATCTAATGCACCTTGAAATTCTGTACATAACACGATATTTACCCATTTCAACCGATAACATTCTGATTTACGGATATTTGGCAAACTCGCTGCATTAGAGTAGGACAGCGCTACCCGCAAAACATGGGAGAAGGAAAGAGACGGAATTATCCCATTACTGCTGTACTGGAATTTAAGGTTGGAACGCTCTATAGATAGTATCTTATGTATTCCTTGCCATTTTAAGTACCATGTTGTTTGAAAATGAAAATCCACAGCCTGTTTCCAATCATTCGACCGAGTGAGGAATGAATGAACGAATGAAGCCCTCACTAGCGGCGAGGATAGGAATTGTGCCGGCTGCCGAAGCCTGTGGCACTCCTCTGGGGCAATGATTAATGACTGACAGATGAAATGAAATGATACCGGTCAGTGTTGCTGGAATGAGAGATGACAGGGAAACCCGGAGTTCCCGGAGAAAAACCTGTCCAGTCTCCGCTTTGTCCAGCACAAATCACACATGGAGTGACCAGGATTTGAACCGCGGAATCCAGCGGTGAGAGACCGGCGCACTGTCGCTTGAGTCACGGAGGCATACCATGTTGTACCATAGAGCAAAATCCGTCACCAGTAAGCAATCATTTCATACTCATTTATGGAATTGAGGTTAATTTTCCAGAGATAAATCGCTAGACTGTAGCATAGTTATTCCTTGCTATTTTAAGTTTAAAGCTATTCGTTTGTTCAGTCTATCCGTTAATGGCGTCAAAACATAAAACCTACTGGCCGTTTATCACATATTATGACGAATTTTATTTTATTATATCTTTGGTGATATAATTACCTCTAAGTGTCTCATAAGCCTTGGTGCAAATATTGGTACTGATCAGACTTGTATAACGAACAAACAAACAAACAAACAAACAAACAAACAAACAAACAAACAAACAAACAAACTTACTTTGGATTATACCGTATGTTTATGTACATAGGCTATACAGCAGTGATGGGACATTCGATTCATTTTACTGAATCGATTCATTTGATTCCGTTCACGTTACTGAATCGATACAGTGATCCGATTCACGGCTCATTGGTCACCGCTCCTACTGCATCTGTGTAGTATGTGCTGGTAAGACAGCAGCAACAGCATTCAGTGCTCGTAGCTGCCATCTGGTCTTCATACTATGAACTCCTTTCTTAGAAAAAATGCTAGTTACTCTAATACATCGAAGGTTTCCGGCAACGCAGGGTGGGAAATGTTAGGATTAGGAAGGTAGCAGCCATGGCCTGAATTAAGGTACAGTCCCAGCATTTCCTGGTGTGAAAAAGGGGAAAACTACGGAAAACCATCTTAACGGCTGCCGACGGTGGGATTCGAACCCACCATCCCCCGAATGCAAGCGCATAGCCACGCGATATTAACAGCACGACAACTCGCTCATTCATTTTTGAAAATATGTATTTTTCTATCAGCTGAGGATTTTTTTAAATCGTCATATTTTGTATAGGCTACACGAGATGTACAGTAGCCCGCTGATTTTCTGATTCAACATACTGTTATTGCGTCTGTCCACATATGATTGAAGTCTTGTGCAACGATGTGACATATGAACTGAGAAAATACTGAGCCGTTCTTCCCAATATAAAACGGGTACTTTTGAGTGGTCATGAGCATGACTCAGTCATAGGGCAGGCTAGAGTCGAGTTTAATTGTCAAAAGTCAAGTATTATAATACTAAGATTCATTAAACTAATAAATAGTATAACCTAATAGCCTACCTACTTACTAGCTACTTCAGAATTATGTTGTGACTACCCTTTTAACACTGCAAATAAATCCATCTATTATTTAAACCTATCTGTAAGAAGAGGACAGTGAATGCAAATGAGTATTATTTTCAAATGAGCTGAGCTCGAGAGTCCATTATAGCACACGATTCTTTCAGTGTAGCATGGCTCACTGTATGTCTCGCTGCAGTGAGCCGATAAGGAGCCGTGTGTATCTTGTGTCTCACTGAGCCGGCTCGTTCACGATTCTTTCGATGTGCCATGATTCACTGTCTCGCTGCAGCGGTAGCTCGGCTCTCCGCATGTCCAGTGAGCCGATAAGGAGCCGTGTGTATCATGTGTTTCACTGAGCCGCGCTCGTTCACGATTCTTTCGGTGTGCCATGATTCACTGTCTCGCTGCAGCGGAAGCTCGGCTCTCCGCGTGTCGAGTGAGCCGATAAGGAGCCGTGTGTATCATGTGTCTCACTGAGCCGCGCTCGTTCACGATTCTTTCGGTGTGCCATGATTCACTGTCTCGCTGCAGCGGTAGCTCGGCTCTCCGCATGTCCAGTGAGCCGATAAGGAGCCGTGTGTATCATGTGTCTCACTGAGCCGCGCTCGTTCACGATTCTTTCGGTGTGCCATGATTCACTGTCTCGCTGCAGCGGAAGCTCGGCTCTCCGCGTGTCGAGTGAGCCGATAAGGAGCCGTGTGTATCATGTGTCTCACTGAGCCGCGCTCGTTCACGATTCTTTCGGTGTGCCATGATTCACTGTCTCGCTGCAGCGGAAGCTCGGCTCCCCGTCAACGTCCAGTGAGTGCGCCACTCAGCACTGTCCGCTGGGAGTAAGCTGAATCGTGCGCCGTGAGCTCGCCGTTCCTGTGAATAGATTCACTCGGACACTTGAATGAATCGATACACTGCTTCGAATCATGCATTCAGTAGCCAACACTACTATACAGGAGCAGACATGGACTCTGCCCACAACTTGTTGGTAAAGAAATTAATGTCATCTAAAAAATAAAATGAAGAAAGGAAGGAATGCAAGGAGATGGGATCTAGACAAGTTGAAAGAAAAGAGTGTGACACATTGTTTCAAGGAACATGTTGCACAAGGGCTAAATGAAAAGACTGAAGGAAACACAATAGAGGAAGAGTGGATAGTCATGAAAAATGAAGTCAGTAGGATTGCTGAAGAAATGTTAGGAAGGAAGAAAAGATCAACTAAGAATTAGAGGACAACTCAGGAGTTACCAGACCTGATTGATGGACAACGAAAATACAAGAATGCTAGAAATTAAGAGGGCAGATATTATTATTATTATTATTATTATTATTATTATTATTATTATTATTATTATTACGGTTCAGTTAAATGGCGTTCGGTACATAGGGTCCCGTCGAGCTGGAGATTTTAGCGGTGTCTGGTTTCTTCCTTTGAATCGGGGATAGACTTTTTTCTTTGTCCTACTACTTCTTCTTCTTCTTCTTCACACAGCATACTTCTTCATTATAACCTAACACTCCATGCTGACAAACGTCCGACTCTTTGGCTGAATGGTCAGCATTGAGGTATTCGGTTTTAGGGTCCCGGGTTCGATTGCCGCCCGGGCCATGGATTTTAATCAGTCTGATTAATTCTTCTGGTTCCGGGATTGGGTGTTTGTGTTTGCCCCAACACTTTCCTTTTCATATTCAGACAACACACCACACTACCAACCACCATAGAAACACACAAAACACACAAAGATTACATCCCTCCACATAGGGTTGGCGTCAGGAAGGGCATCCGGTCGCAAAACAGGGACAAATCATCATGTGCGACGCAGTTTGCACCGGCAACCCCAAACGTGTGGGGAGAAAGCGGTAGAAGAAGAAGATCAACAATGACAACCATCACAGAAACACGTCGGCCTATACCTGAAAAGGCTACATCCCTCCACACAAGAATGGCGTCAGGAAAGGCACGTGGCCGTAAAACAGAGTCAAGTCTACAAGCACGACATGGAACGCCGTAGAAAGAGCGGCAAGGAAAGAAAGAAAGAAAGACAGAAAAAGAACAGACAGCGTACGGTTATAGCACAACATCCACTACACAGCAATAAATGCAATGCGATATCAAACAGCGGTTCCTGTTTAATGCGAATGAGAAGACGAGTCACAGATTGACGTCGTTTCTAATAGCCTAATAGTGTTATAGTTTTCACATCTTTCTAGCCACTTTTACGGTTTTCGGAGATGCCGAGGTCCTACAGGAATTCATTTACGTGCCAGTAGCTAGCGTATTTCGGCATCTGCAAAAGCCACTGGGCTGAGCTGGGATCGAAACTGCCAGGTTTAGCTGAGAAGGCCAACTTTCTACCGTCTGATCACTCAGCCGGCTGTTTGATACTCTGCTGCTAATACAAGTGGCCACACGTGTCTAACGTGGAACAGACGACCGGAAATGTTCGACCCTGTGCAAGGCGAGATATCTGACGGTAATTCGACGATCTTCCTCCATAGATATCTTCAAAGCTTCATTATCCAGGACAGAAGGTCATCTTTCGCTTGCCTAATATCGTGCGTTGTGTCTTCGATAAGGAATTTCTGAAACTATCGAAGAACAGAGACCTTTACCTCATTCGATATCGCTGTAGAAAGTTTGTGCCACAACAAGGTCTAGTTCGAATTCACGATGCAAGAAAACCAACAAATTATTCTGTCCTTACTTGCTGTACTAGATGGCCCCGTGATGTAGGGGTAGCGTGCCTGCCTCTCACCCGGAGGCCCCGGGAATCGAACGCGGGATTTTCTCTCAAACTGAGGGCTGGTTCGAGGTCCGCTCAGCCTACGTGATTAAAACTGAGGAGCTATCTGACGGTGAGATGGCGGCCCCAGTCTCGAAAGCCCAGAATAAAGGCTGAGAGGATGCGTCGTGCTGACCACACGACCTCTCGTAATCTGCAGGCGTTCGGGCTGAGCAGCGGTCGCTGGGCAGGCCAAGGCCCTTTCAAGGGCGTTAAGTGCCGTGCTGTACTGTACTGTACTGTACTGTACACACAATCATGACTGTCAATATCTTAAATGTAACTTACCGTTAGATTTAATCTGTTTACCCTCCAGGATTGTTTTTCCCACGGACTCAGTGAGGGATCCCACCTCTACCGTCTCGAGGGCAGTGTCCTGGAACGGGAGACTTGGGGTCGGGGGATACAACAGGGAAGGAGGACCAGTACCTCGCCCAGACAGACTCACCTGCTATGCTGAACGTGGGGAGGGGTGGAAAGAATGGAAAGGATAGACAAGGAAAAGGGAAGGAAGCGGCCGCGGCCTTAAGTTAGGTAACATCCCGGCATTTGCCTGGAGGAGAAGCGAGAAACCACGGAAAACCACTTCGAGGATGGCTGAGGTGGGAATCGAACCCACCTCAATTGACCTCCTGAGGCTG
Source organism: Anabrus simplex (assembly GCF_040414725.1). NCBI lineage: Eukaryota > Metazoa > Arthropoda > Insecta > Orthoptera > Tettigoniidae > Anabrus > Anabrus simplex. The sequence continues at coordinate 189,936,747 of NC_090270.1, forward strand.
AGTAGACCCTGTTCCAACCACTTTTCAAATTTCGTAGCAGAGCCGGGAATCGAACCCGGGCCTACACCACAGAGGCTAGATTTTCCTTTTTGTCATTTGCTTACCTTCGCACTAACTCATAGAGGTGTTCAGTGGCGATATAATAGGACTGGGAAGGTAGCGGTAGTGACCCTAGTAAACAAATTCACCGCCAAACCAGTGGATTTGCGTTTACGTTCTTAACTTTCGCCAGCGCCAAACATGTCCAAGACGCTTTAGAATATAGGACCATTTCGCTTTCTTATATTTCTCACTGAAATGAAATGGCTTTTAGTGCCGGGAGTCTCCGAAGACAAGTTCGGCTCGCCAGATGCAGGTCTTTTGTTTTGTCGCTACCTGCGCGTCGTGATGAGGATGAAATGATGATGGAGACGACACATACACCCAGCCCCAATGCCAGAGAAATTAACCAATTATGGTTAAAATTCCCTACCCTGCCGGGAATCGAACCCGGGACCCCTGTAACCAAAGGCCAGCACGCTAACCATTTAGCCATGGAGCCGGACATATTTCCCACTGATGGCATCCAAAATGCAGGCAAACTTTCTATATGGATCTTTGAACCATTGATTTAACTTTTTCTGTTCTTCTTTTAGATGGTTTGAAATAATTATATCGTTTTCGGTGATTTCCCACAAACGAGTATGTTACGAAAGTGTTGCAAACTTTGGGCTGGGAATACTAGGGAAAAGGGAGACAAGCTGCTAAGCAAAGATTGAGTGGAGCTTTTAAAGCTAGGGTAAGACCATAATATTAAAATTGGAATTAAAGTGCACAAATTAGGACAAATATTAATTTATAGGAGAGGAATTGTGGATTGGAATAATTTATTAATGAAAATATTCGATATATTTTCAAGTTTTTTGAAATCATTTAAGAAAAGACTAGGTAAACAACTTATAGGGAATCCGCCAGCTGAGGACAGCACTAAATGCAGATCAATGATGATTCTAAAATCGACCAAGGGAGAACTTGCATATCTCGTTTACAACTTGGGTTCCTCCACATACCTATTCATGATGGCATAAAAAGCTTAAATCATTCTGAGGAAACTGAGATTGTTTCGGATGAGTTGCAAACGACATTTCAGATGAAGAAAATATGATGCCGGTTGATGCTGTGACAACGGAGGAAACTGGTAAAATTTAGGCCTATGGTTGTTTACGAGTGAATAAAAAAATCCTGCTTTACAACCACGGCATCTCCTGTCTGCCATAACAGATGACCTCAAGGGCTATCAGCTTGGGAGCGCGGGTTGGCAACCAATGGGGACCCTAGCTGAGACTGGCATTACTATTTGCTTTACGTCGCACCAACACAGACAGGTCTTATGGTGACGATGGGATAGGAAAGGCTTAGGAATGTGAAGGAAGTGGCCGTGGCCTTATTTAAGGTACAGCCGCAGCATTTGCCTGGTGTGAAAATGGGAAACCACGGAAAACCAACTTCAGGACTGCCGACAGTGGGGTTTGAACCCACTATCTCCCGGATGCAAGCTCACAGCTGCGCGCCCCTAACCGCACGGCCAACTCGCCCGGTGACTGGCATTGTTTCCACTTTTTTTGCCAGTCTCCTCACTTCGATCTTTCTTATCTGATCTCCCTTGGTCAACTCTTAGTCCTTTCCGACTCCGATGCGAGGCCTGGGGAGTCTCATTTTCTTGCCCGTCGTGGCCATTCCCTTTCTTTTTCCGATACCTTCATTCTCCGACGTATCTTCCATTTTCTGTCTGATGAGTGTTAAACGAGAATTGTTACCCAATTGCATTTCATCTCAAAACAATGATCACCACCAGAAACAGATTTAAACTCATCATAAAATTCCTGAGAATTTCACCCAATGTAACTTCGTAACAAAATATGAAATATGAAACTGACGAAAATGGCTGGTTGAGGGTTACTCGACCCCCACTAATCAGAATGACGCTGTGTTAAGATAAAGGACCACAATTTGTCTTGTGTGCACGAAAACCACCTTCAAGTATGCCGAAAGTGGGGCTCGAACAATGGACGCAAGAGGGGAACTTAATGTTTCCCATTTCATAGTCATCACCATACTACATCACGCGGTGACATGGCAAGGTGGAAGCACTAATCTAGCTCAATCTCGCCAATTTTCCACAACGACACTGTTCTACAATATGTAGCGTAGGTTACAGTCCGTGCTATGAACCACTAACAAAGAATGAAAAGAAAAATAACAAGTAGCAGAAACACATTCCCTCTAGTTGCCTTATCTCCTCTCTCCAGAAAAACAATTCGAGTTCCTATCTGCTGACCAGCTCACTTGTCAGGTGATCCACTCATTGCACTGGTAAGGAGAACATAACACCAGCTGATGTGCTGTATCCTCAGTTAAAATTACACCAGGAGTCATGACTGAATTGTATTCAGTGTAAAGCTAGTTTAGGATCGAGAACAGCTTGTGGGAAGTTTTACAGGATAGTACACATTAAGCACTATTTTCATAAATAAGGCAGACGATAACAAAATTTTTAAAAAACACAGGGCCTGAGTTGTAAGTCATTCCACTGAACTGCCGGGCGAAGTGGGCCAGACAGTAGAGCGTTGGCCTTTTGATTCGGCTATATTAGAGCATCCGAGGCCTAGGCTTTCAATCCTCTTCCCATGTCCCTTATTCTTCAAGCGATCGTTCCTTCTTCTAATTTCAATAGTCATCTTCCGCATCATCCTGACTAACGGGCGCTAATGACCACACGGTCTTGCCCCTTATAAAACAATCACAATCTCCATCATCGTCACTTAGTCCGTTACCATGACGACCACCGTCATCGGTGCCCGCCGTTAATGGATTTGGAAATAACAACCTAAATGAATTAATTATCTCCGTTAGTTTCACTTGTACAGTAAGAAATATCGTTGCCTACGCTATAATACAAGGCCTTGAATAACGCACTCGAGAAAACGGGTGGCATCTAAGTTCGCCATTCAGCCGCTAGGATCGCGTTTTGCCCTCTTGTGTTCGCATGGCCGTATATGTCAGCAAGTAAATTATATCCTATTTAAACAGAGCTGAATTTTTTCGCGAGTATTTACAGTACTTTATTTATAGATCGGTGCTTAATTAGCTTGGATCGGTCACTAAACTTTTAAAACTTTCCTACTGACGGGCTCTTATAAAGTTTCAAAACCTCTTCTCTTCTACTTGAGTGGCCCGAAGCAATGTTGTCTAATGAAGGTCTCAAAAATTTTCGCAGTAGAAAAAGAGGTATTTTGTCTTCCTTACACTTTTTACACAATTTCACTGATGAACATGTCTTTCAGAAAAAAAAAGTGCGAATTTTCAGTAACTGTCTTCGGGGCCAGTAGTGCACAGCAGAGGTGGCAAATTCCGTCGTACACTGCAGAAGCGCCACAAACAATGATTTCGAGTATCTGAGGGCTCCTCGATCTTGAAACCGAATAAGACGCAATATTGGACTTTCAGTAACTGGAGAAGAGATGTTCTAAACAGCCTTCACAGTCTGTTTGTTCTTCTACCAGACGCACTAAGTATCATGCTACCATAGTGACAGAAATACCAAGCATTGTAGCTGTCGATCCGGAAACAAATTAATCACACTAGCCAAGTATTGAACATATTTGATGTAATTTACCTTGCAAGGGTTGTGTAATAATAGACATTATGTGCTCAGGAAGCTGCGGAATTTGCACATCCTCGCGACTTTCATGCCTTCTCTTTTGCATCTACCTCTCTTGATTGTAGTAAACTGATTCGTACAGCGTGTGTCTTCTCTTCATCCCTCAGCTCAACATTGTCATGTTTTGATGCCGCAATAATCCCAGTATGGAGCGTTGTTTCGATTGCGTTAAGGCATGACCTTGAGTACATCGTGTCATTTGTATCCCGCTTTGCGTCGTAGGTGGCTGAAGAACAGCTCGATGTCATCGCCTGTTAGGTTCCTCGCCAAGACAACGCAAATGTATACTTATGATGTATTTTACAGAGGCCACAGTGGATTGGGTAGTTAAGACCAATGCCTGATACGTATTTCCTCACGAATCTTTTCGCTTACTCAGAATGCATTTGAATGTCTTAATATATGGAAAACGTGAATTAACCAAGTTAGATGTTCATCTTCAATGCTGAAAAGTGCCAGTTTGTTCTTTTCCTGCAATATGTCTCATATGAGCTGTTGCAGACGTTATGCGCAACGAACCATTTCATAAAATGCTTCATACAACAAATGGTTTATTTAAAATGTCTCTGTCTTTAATGCTCTCGGGAAAAACCACCCCCATACTTTTCAAACCAGAAATTGTTTCAGAGGAAAATGCAATTTTAGCTCTTGCTACATTATTTTCTACAAATTTGTTGGGCAATTTACTTTTCTGGTTAGTTTCCTTACCGGCTTCATAACTGAAGATTTCTGAAGTTTGAAAAGGCCTCTAAAATGATAGCCGGTCACGTTAGCATTGTTTACAAAGAAGTCCAGTGACACACATTGAGATTGTACTATTTTTATCACGTGATTGGGATCAAAACATAGGAAGGGAGGCCTAGATTCAATCAGCTGGATGTCGTATATCATGCGTAAAGCTTCTTCCGCATAACGTTTCGAATACTGAACATTCACTGGAAACTTGTGAAATTTCATTTCACTACATTTAATTCTTCGTGAATGACAATCACAGCAATAAACCATGACTGGAAGTGAATACACACATTTACAACCAACTCGCTTAATAAATACTTTAAACGTGAGAACCTGGTAGACAGGGGGCAAGAAAGCGATCCTAGCGGTCCGACATTGAACTTCAGTGTGACCACTTCGATAGCGTCTTACGGGCTCTATTTCAAGGCCTTGTATTATAACGTAGGCAACGAAAAGTATGACGGACACACCATTGGAAATTGTAGGGCCCAGATTGTCTTGTACAGATTTTTACATAGAAATATAATGAAATATAATTTTCGGAGATATCTGAAACTGTGTTAGAAATACAATAATTCCGAATATGTCTCTTAGTATTCCTCGTATGGTTAAAAATATGTGAAACATAAGAATGGGAAATTAGCCTATATAATGCTCTAATTGAGACAAACACAAACATCTAGTCCCGGAGCCAGACGGATTGACTAGTCGCGGCTAATATCCTCGACCCGGCCGTGCATCGAACCCAGGACTCTCTGAAAAGTGAAACGAAGAAATTTGACATTTCCGTTTTTAGCTCCTTTAACGTTACTACGAAAATATAGCCTATATTATTTTTATGTTTTTATTTTTATTTTTTACAATTTGCTTTACACCGCACCGACACAGATAGGTCTTTGGGGGCCATGGGATAGGAAAGGCCTAGGAGTGGGAAGTAAGCGGCCGTGGCCTTAATTAAGGTACAGCCCCAGCATCTGCCTGGTGTGAAAATTGGAAACCACGGAAAACCATATTCAAGACTGCAGATAGTGGGGTTCGAACACTATCTACCGGATGCAAGCTCAGAGCTGTGCGGCCCTAATCGCACGGCCAACTCGCCCGGTATATATATATATATGAATCAAATACTGTATAGCCTAATGCAAACAAACAAACAAACAAACAAACAAACAAACGAACAAAAATGAACCTAGTTTCGAATTCTGTATACCTGATCAGAGGTAGAAAAGAAGTATAAGGCAAAACTTTGTAATGTATACACAAAATTATGATTATTATTATTATTATTATTATTATTATTATTATTATTATTATTATTATTATTAATGTTTTTATTAATGGCGAACTTAGGGTTGGACTTAGACCGAGGTTTTGCAGTTAATTCAACATAGGATGCCTTGTGTCGTAGACTAGTAACAACACACTAGAACATCCACAAGATACTTCATTGTACATTCTCACAATATATGAAATTCAGCTGTTCATATATGCACACAATGTGGATGAAAATTGTCCACCTCGTCATCACGGAGTGGTGTGCCTGCCTCTCACCCGGTGGTCCGCGGTTCGATTCCTCGCCAGGTCAGGAATGTTTTACCAGGATCTGAGAAGTGGTACAAGGTTTACTCAGCCCCGAGAGGAGTCGTTACGCTAACTATGCAGGCCTTCGGGCTTAACAGTGGCCGTTTGATAGACCAACGCCATTCAGTGCTACAGCGCCATAGGGTTGGTTTGTGGATGAAAATTCGAACAATGGAACGGAGCGGCTCAAAAACAGTTATGTTAGAACGCTTGAAAGAATAAAAATGGCGCAGCTCGCGCAGGAAGTGGAGCAGACCTTTGGCTGACATTGTTTCATTTAATTATGTTCACATATGCAGGAAATTTCAAGTATAATTAACTTACAAACGACGGAAATAGAGGTTTCATGTCTGGCGCGTTGCGAGTTCCAAATGTTGTTCATCCCGAGCAGGGGCTCAGATCTGGTTAGGTATTACATGTAAATACTTTAAGTGTAGCTCGATGAAGTCAGAACCGAGCCTGTCTAATGATTGTCTCTCCTTGTGCCTACTGACTGAGCTTATATCCTACGACATTGTATTCTTTTTGAGTCCACTATTCAAATGCGACCAGTATTCTCCAATTGAGGACCAAAGATGGAAAAGTATGAAAGTGCCAGTGCGAGTAAACGCCAAAAAGAGTTCTGGAGCGCAATGGCACTTTCACCCTTTGAAGTGCAAGTAGATCTATACTACATCCAATACATTTTATATAATTACATAACAATATTTGGCTTCTATAAATTTCATTTCTTTAAGCAAGTGGCTAGGAAATTAGAAAATACATAACCGGACGAGTTTGCCATGCGGTTAGGGTCGCGCAGCTATGAGCTTACATCCGGGAGAGAGTGGGTTCGAACCCCACTGTCGCCAGCCCTGAAGATGGTTTTCCGTGGTTTACCATATTCACACCAGGCAAATGCTGGCGCTATACCTTAAATAAGGCCACGGCCGCTTCCTTCCCACTCCTAGGCCTTTCCTATCCCATCGTCGCCATAAGACCTATCTGTGTCGGTGCGGCGTAAAGTAAATAAAAAATACATGAGGGATAGCACACTGATACATTGGACAACACAGAAGAATTGCAGCGCGAGACGCTGGCACATTCACCCTTCCCTGCCAAACTCACCTGGGCATATTAGAGTGTGGCTCTACCTGTTGAACTTCCTACCAACTAAACTAATGACCTCAGGCGCATGCAAAAGTTACCACCATATGCGGCATGGCTCCTCTTATTACGTTTTTTTTCCCGGCACTTTCACTATTTTCCATCTTTGGTCCTCAACTGTAGTACCTGATTGTCCGAGTGTCTGGGCCATACAAGATCACACACCTGATATTGCATTTTTATACATCCTTCGTCCACAATGCATTCCTTAATGTAAGGAGTATCAATCTGTTGCTGAAAGCTCTTTATGCTAGTGGTATGGCAATTAGCTTTTCTAAGACTGAAGTGATGTCAGTAGAGAAGAAACCTAAGAGAGGCGAATGTCAAGTCAGGAACACAGAACTAGAGCAGGTCGATCATTTCAAGTACTCTCTCAGTCTCCCAGCCAGGGAAATTAACCAGAGGTGGCTAAAATGCCCCGCCGTATCTTTTTCATTCATAATGGCGTATTATCTTCATGACATTTGAAGCAAGGATACATTTTCTTATTCTTCTTATTCTTCTTCTGTCCGACCTTGTTCCCAATTTATTGGCATCGGCACTGGATGTGGATTTGGTCCAGTTTTACGGTCTGATGTCCTTCTTGATGACAACCCTATGTGGAGTAATCTATTCACTATTGCGTGTTCCTGTGGTGATTGGTAATGTGGCGTGTTGTATATTAATGAAGAGAATATTAAGATGAAAAGAGCCTCCTTGGTTCAGGCGGCAGAGCGCCGGCCTCTCACCGCTGGGTTCCGTGGTTCAAATTCCGGTCACTCCATGTGAAATTTTGTGCTGGACAAAGCGGAGGCGGGACAGTTTTTTCTCCGGGTACTCCGATTTTCCCTGTCATATTTCATTCCAGCAACACACACCAATAAAATTTCACTCAACTTCATACGTCGGTCATTAATCATTGCCCCAGAGGAGTGCCACAGGCTTCGGCAGCCGGCACAATTCCTATCCTCGCCGCTAGATGGGGATTTCATTCATTACATTCCTGACCCGGTCGAATGACTGGGAACAGGCCGTGGATTTTCATCAAGATGGACACTAACATCCAGTTCCCCGAGCCAGAAAACTTAAGCACAAGCAGTTAAAATCCTCAGTCCATCCAGGAATCGAACCCGGGGCCCTCTGGTCCGAAGACCAGTATGCTGACCATTCAGCCATGGATCTTGACAAGCAAGGATAAATAGGTATAATAAATAAACTACTCTGTATCAATGTCTTGCTTATGTAACAAAAGTAATTATACAGAAAGTATACACCACTTACGAGTGAGGAGGCACAATACGCACGACAGCCAATGACTGGGATCGAACCACTCAACTTGAGCCCTCTTCTCTCACGGTACGTGTATTAGTGCGCACAACCTTCAAGCTAAGTCGAAACCAAAGCTATCCAGTTATTCTTAAACAAGAAGCTCCAAGGTCTTGTCACAAATATATTAGTTTAATGGGCTCTCCCACGCTGTAACATCTTAGAATACAGTTCTGAAAGTTGTTTTCTACAGTACTGTATTTGAGGCTGGAGGGAAATTAGAAATAAATGAATATTTCATCGAAAGAATCAAGCTTTTGGCTGAATGGTCAGTGTAATGCCGTTCGAATCGCAGCCGGGTTGTATTCATTTTAATACACCTCTCTTCATCTACACATTATCAACCACCACAGAAACGTACAAACCCTTCAAATAGGGTTGGCGTCGGGAAGGGCATCTGAATGCAAAACTCGATCAAATCCACATCAAGTTGCGAGAAACAAATTGAGTATAAAAATAAATATGAGCGTTTTATCGACGGAATCGCTAGCATCATAAGAAATCTTTCTTCCCCACCCTAACGTCACACAACTTGTGAAAATGAGTCGGAAGTAAATTTGGCATTCCTCCCCTGTGGTTCTTGATGGTGGTAATACTTGTTTTACGGAGTGATATAACTTCTTCTTCTACCGCTTTTCCCACACACTGGAGACGTCAACCATATGTAGAGGGATGTATGTATTCATTATCGTGTGTTTCGGTGGTGATTGGTAGTGTGGTGTGCTGTATCCTTTATGAAGGGGCGGGTATTGAGACGAACACAAACATCGACTCCCCGAGTCAGAGGGATTAAGCAGTCGCGGCTAATATCCTCGAACCGGCCGTGAATCGAATCAAGGAGCCTCCGAACCGAAGGCTGACTATTCATCCACGGAGCCGGGCATGCAACGAGATAATTAATCCTAATAATAATAATAATAATAATAATAATAATTATAATAGTTGTTTTACGTCCCACTAATTACTTTTGACTGTTTTCAGAGAAGCCGAGGTGCGGGAAGTTTGCCCCGCAGGAGTTCTTTTACGTGCCAGTAAATCTACGACACGAGGCTAATGTAATTGATCACCTTCAAATACTACCGGACTGAGCCAGGATCGAACCTGCCAAGTTGGGGTCAGAAGGCCAGCGCCTCAACTGTCTAAGCCACTCAGTCCGGATTAATGAGAAGGAGCAGAAGAAGAAGAAAGTTTGGGTATGCTGACGACTGGGCACTCGCAATGGAGCATGGAGATCTTGAAAATACCGAGTCAGTGTTGGCCAATGATTTAAGAATTACTGGTGAATATTTCATCAAATGGAGGTTGCAGCCAAGTGTCGCTAAGACAGAAGTCTAAACATTTAAACTAAATAACGAGTTGGCCAGCAAAGAGCTCACGGTCTACTTTGAAGGAAGGCTACTCAGATATGAAACCCGAAATATCTGGAGGTCACGCTTGACAGAACGCTCAGTTACTAACACCTATTAAGAACAGCTGCCAAAATCAAAACTCGAAATAACATTCTCCAGAAACTCTGTGGCACATCATAGGGACCGTCTGCATCGACACTTCGTACTTCAGCTCTGTTATTTTTTTATTATTATTTAGATATATGGCATTCGGTCTGGATCGACCATGCTGCCAACTACATACATATAAACACATGAAAGTCATAAATGAACACATTTAGAATTCTGCTGTGAAAACCACAGAGTTCATGTTATACAGAAAATGAGCTGATCTGCAAAAGTCTGAAATGAAACAAGCTGGATGCGAAATGCACTATTTAGCAAATATTACAAATATTGTATGTAGATCAGTCACTGTTACAATGCACTTTAAAAAAATAAAAAAATAAAAAACCGGGCGAGTTGGCCGTGCGGTCAGGGGCGCGCGGCTGTGAGCTTGCATCCGGGGGATAGTGGGTTCGAGGATCTGACACAGATGCTCGCTTCAAGTTAAATCCATATGATAACATATGTCTTCGCATTTGCACCGGAATTTCAGCTGCCCCTAGTAAAAGAGAATTAGTCGCCGTTAAATTCATAGCCCCTATGCAAAGCCGAATGCATCGGAACTAGCTCTGGGGTTGCTTTACCCTATTGCTGAATATTGCTCTCCAGCTTGGATGAACAGTACTCACACAAGACTTGTTGACACATAGCTCAACCATACCATGCGACTTATAAATGGCGCAATCAGACCTACACCTACGTTCGGGCTACACATATTAGCCACACACTACCTCCTTCTATGCGGCGGGAAAGTACACTTGCACGGGAGTAAAAACAACTACAGAAAAATTCACACCTCCCTGTTCACGCCGACATCCCAACCATTAGTAAAGGAAGGCTTCGCTCTCGTCAGCCAGCCCTGGAAACTGCAAGGATGTTAGTTGGCAAAGGCTGTAATACTAATGACTGCTGGAGACACACATGACAGATTAATGCTACGACAGAAGAACTCAAGATTTCGTGCATACTGACCAAGCTACCTGGCTTTGAATTGCCACGTCAGATCTGGTCGATTCTTAACCGAATAAGAGCCAACACTGGTAGGTGTACCCATTTCCCGCACAAGTGGAAAAAAAATCAACTTCTCCAAGTTGCGACTGTGGTGTTGAAAAGCAGACTGCTCACCATCTAGTTCAAGAATGTTCTCCGAGAGCTTTCCCTGACGATCCAACGGAGTTCCTGGTTATGATGAAGGGATCAATGGGCTACATTAGTTTCTAATTTGAGATCATCGAAAATATTAATTTATAGTGATGTAGCCATACGCTAAATAAATTAATAATAATAATAATAATAATAATAATAATAATAATAATAATAATAATAATAATAATAATAACACAACATCCAAAGTAAAAATTTTGGGAGAACTCTCAAAACCATTTGAAATAAGAACAGGTGTACGACAGGGAGATGGTTTGTCACCTCTACTCTTCAATTGTGCATTAAAGAAAGTAGTTCGAGAATGGAGGAAAGCTGTCAATACTAAAGGTGTTCAACTAGGAAAAAATCCAAATAAAATCGTTATAGATTGTTTAGCTTCCGCAGATGACATGCCGTTAGTTACAGACTCATAAGATAATGCTCAAGAACAAATACGAGAATTACAGAAACAAGCGTCCAAAATAGGATTGCAAATATCATTTGAAAAATCAAAGTTCATGACAAACATCAATAATGCCCCTCAAAATATCACAATTAACAGTAATATTGTATCTCGGACAGATTGCTTTATGGTAACAAACAACACAAAAGAAAAGGTAGCTATAGATATAAGAGCAAACAAAATGGAAAGGATGTTTCATATGACAAAAAATATATACAATAAGAAATCTCTATCCTGGAACTTGAAACTAAGACATCAAACAGTGGCCCGGCCAGAAATATTATATGCAGCAGAAACTCTTAAACTTACAAGAACTGAGAATCTTAAAAACTTAGAAAAAGTTGCAATCAGAATTTTGAGGGGACCTATAAGAAACAACAGTGCCGAATTTAGACTACGATCAAACAGAGAGCTAGCTATATTTTAAAGCTGAAAAACTGACAACTCTAATTAGGAAAAGAAGACTCCAGTTTTTGGACACATTTATGGAATGAATAACAATAGACTAACTAAACAAATCTTCAACTTATTGAACAGTTACAAATCCAAGCCAACGTGGTTCACTGAAATTGAAAAGGATATGAAAAACGCTGGAATTTAAATAGGTACGATAGAAAACAAAACACGTTTCAGAGACTTAACACGAAAGGCAGGATTTGAGGAGAGGAAGAAAATGGGCTCATGGGGAAAAGGAACAACATTATCAGAAAATGAAGGAAGTTTGGAAACGAAGAAAGTTAAATGCAAAGAAAAGTAACCAAAGTTGATGTATCGTACCCTCAAAAGGGTTAATCGAATAATAATAATAATAATAATAATAATAATAATAATAATAATAATAATAATAATAATAATAATAATAATAATAATAATAATAATGTTCTTGGTTTTACGTCCCACTAACTACACCAGCCATCCACAGGGAATTATTTAATCTTTCTTACCCGATTTCCATTTGCCGAGTCTCGTTGTCGCTGAAACAAAAGTAGCCTTTCACTGTTGCTCTTATAAATATACATTTATATCCTTACTCATCCAGGTGTCTCTACTCTTCTTACAACGTTCATATTTCTCTTCCATGTACCACGCTGCTCTTAAACATCCAAGAAAGTTTTTTTTAAAGTGGTTTAACGTCGCACTAACACATTAAAGGTTTTCGCCGACCCAGGGATGAGAAAGTGCTAGGATTGGAAAGGTAGCGGCCATGGCCTTAATTAAGGTACAGTCCCGGTGTGAAAATGAGCAAAGCCGGGCTGAGTGGCTCAGACGGTTGATGCGCTGGCCTTCTGAGCCCAGCTTGCCAGGTTCGATCCTAGCTCAGTCCGGTGGTATCTGAAAGTGCTCAAATACGTCAGCCTCGTGTCGCTAGATTTACTGACACGTAAAAGAACTCCTGCGGACAAATTCCGGCACCTCACCGTTTCCGAAAACCGTCAAAAGAAGTTGGTGGAACGTAAACACCATTAACATTATTATTATTATTAAAATGAGGAAACGACAGAAAAACATGTTCAAAATCGGCCAACGGTGGGGTTCAAACCAACCATCTCCCAATTCAAGCTCACATGTGGTTAATACGTCGATCTGGTTGGAATAAAAACATTTCTGTAGTCTACTGGTGTAGACGGACAGTTTCTAATAAGTTCTCTTAGTTGCGTGTGCGAAAACCGCTATGTGAAATATTTCAGCTTATCACTTTGCCCGGTAAGGTTCTGTCACCTAAGGTTAAAAATTATGTGAGCAATTTCAAAGAATTCTCGCTGGTATGTCCTGCGGGTCAGTATTTCTACCACAATATTATCACATAGCGGTGTTTGCAGGCGCAATGCCTTGAGCTAGGCAACATTTTATGAAACGTTTATCTTTGCTGTCTATTATTTTCCCAATTAACCACCTAAACATACGTATTTCCTTCTAAGATGTATAATGTTGAACTTGTTCTCCTTGCTACAAGTATAATGCCAGCAACTTCTTCAAATACTCTGCAAACAAAGAACTCCACACTACCGCAGTGAGAATTTTTCCAAATGTCTTAAGACGTATCCTATCTGTCTTTCTTTTGGTCAAATTACGCCATATTTCTCTATTAATACGAATTCCATTTAGTAAAGTAAATTAGTGTCTTCATCCCAAGGTGGTGCAGCTCTTTTCAGGCTCACCCCATATGGAGGCGAGCTGCATGTACCATTTTAGCCACATACCAGGCCCCCTGCCTTCTTAAATTTCTGGCAGTACCAGGAATCGAACCCGGGCCTCCGAGGATAACATCTTAAGTTATAGTACTAAACTTTGCGCTACGAAGGCGGACATTCCATTTAGTGATTCGAAAATAATAATAATTTTATTGATTTTATGTCAATGCCGAAGTTCCAGTATTTTATCCCATAATAGTTCTTTTACGCACCGGTGAACCTATCGACACGAGCATGGCATGTTTGAGCACCTTCAAATACCACTCAACCACCAATTGAGCTCAGGAGGCCAGGGCTCTACCGTCTTGGCCACTCAGTCTAGTAATCTACGAATCGATCTGCCGATTTCACCTTAAATATTCGTCCGTAACACCACATATCAAATTAATCTTCTTTCTTTCCTTGTCACTTTTCACGCAGCTTGGTGTGGTCATGCATGTAATCTGTGTCACAAATATGTACTCTGAAGAATGCTGTATTCAAGTATTACGCATTTCTATAGTGGTTCGCATTGTGTTATGTTTAAATGAAGAGGTGTGTATTCAGATAATCACAAACACCCTGTATCCGAGCTAGATAAACCACGATTGGCCAGGAATCGAATCCAGGACCCTCTGAGCCGAAGGCAATTACGCTGACCAATGAGTAACGGAGCAAGACCCTTCCCAGAGGTCAACATTATTTCTCCACAGTATTTCTCCCTTCAGAAACAGCTTTCCAAATTTGTTTTGAGGTGAAAAATGTATTTTCGTTAGTCTACATTTTTTACCACCGAGATCGATAGCTGCAGTCGCTAAAGTGCGGCCAGTACCCATATTCGGGAGATAGTGGGTTCGAACTCCACTGTCGGCAGCCCTGAAGATGGTTTTCATTGGTTCACTATTTTCACACCAGGCAAATACTGGGGTTGTACCTTAATTAAAATCACGGCCGCTTCGTTTCCACTCTTAGCCCTTTCCTATCCCGTCGTCGCCATAAGACCTATCTTTGTTGGTGCGACGTAAAGCAAGTTGCACCCAAAAAAAAATATCCCGCCTTTCCTTCCGATATTTTAAAACCCAGTAAACGTTGTCTAGAGGTCAAATGAAATAAAGGAAGTAACTCACTCAGTGAGTTAGCTGCGCGGTACGAGCCGTATATTGTAGCCGTAAACTTGAATTTGGGAGATTATGGGTTCCAACCTCACGATCGACAACCCATTAGTTGGTTTTCCGCGGTTGCCCATTTTCACACCAAACAAAGACCACGGTCGCTTCCTACCCATTACAAGCCTTTGCCTATTCTGTCGTCATGGAAAACCTATCTGAGATAGTGCGATGTTAAACTATTTACAAATGGGAGTAAATCACCACAATCAACATTATATTTCATTCAGATTTAATGTCCTGCCTTGGCTGGATTCAATACATTTCATTATAGTTTGAGGCTGATATTGTTTGTTTCTTGTTTTTGCCATTATGATACAAATCACTTCCATCTCAACATTTACTTTGCTATACACTTGTTGATCTATAATTCTGTTTTGGAGACTGTTACTTGGCAAGCTAAGCACTAGCC
Source organism: Anabrus simplex (assembly GCF_040414725.1). Taxonomy (NCBI): domain Eukaryota; kingdom Metazoa; phylum Arthropoda; class Insecta; order Orthoptera; family Tettigoniidae; genus Anabrus; species Anabrus simplex. The sequence continues at coordinate 189,952,062 of NC_090270.1, forward strand.
TGCAGCCTACAGTCCACATGGCACTCAACAGTTCTATATAAAGTAGCAGTCCTTAACAACTGTTATTTTCTTCACTGGTTTAAAGAGAAGATATAAGTCGTAGATTTCAAGAAGAACGACAACAAATCCACACCGTCCAAGTTTTAGCAACTGCCAACGGTAATATAGCAAGTAACGCCACTGCCAGAGTAGCGAGCTCATTCGTTACGAAGAAGAAGATGAAGCGAACCCAACTATAAGAGCTGCTGCTTTCCGAAGGTTCCTTTTTTAAATCCTGGCATCTCCTTCGTTATGCGCCCATTTAAACGTAACAACACCAACGTAAAATTATCAACTTACGAACTACATTCTCTTGTTATCCATGTATGTAAAGATAAAGTACTAGTCAATCCCAAGAAGGTGCGTGATAACTCTGGTGGTACTGTGACTGGCTTTCCATCAAGGCGGCTATGGGTCGAATACCGGCCGAACCACGTACGAAATGAAATTCACGTAAAACTGGAGGCTCCGTGACTCATCACCACCACCATCATCATCATCAACATCATAGGCATTCATTCGCTGGCGGGTATAATGGTGTGCCTCAGGTGCATCAAAGTCGCCGATTAAGAGTTCTTAGATGACAGAAGAAAGCAATTCTAGAACCACAAACTCTGACAAAATGGCGTGCGGCGTTTAGTGCCGTGAGTGTTCGAGGACATGTTCGGCTCGCCAGGTGCACGTCTTTTGATTTGACTCCCGTAGACGACCTGCGCGTCGTGATGAGGATGAAATGATGATGCAGACGACACATACACCCATCCCCTGTGCCAGCGGAATTACCCACCAAGGTTAAATTTCCCGACCCTACCGGGAATCGAACCCGCGACCCCTGTGACCAAAGGCCAGCACTCTAACCATTTAGCTATGGAGCCGGACAACTGATGAAATTCTGGTACACCAAATCTGCCAAAGCTCCTTGTTGCTGTAGAACATGCAGCCTCAACTCAATGCCTTATGACGTCAGAACAGAGTGCCTGTCGGCGATATTCGGGCGCTGTGCTGACGAGACCGTTAGCAGTGCCGGTCCGTTGTATTTATGACAATTATTGTTCATTCTTGAGCAAGTTAACCTTACTCTAATCTTAACATTTAATATACCGTGAATTCATTTCAGTCCGCCTCTGTGGTGAAGTGGTTAGTGTGATTAGTTGCCACCTCCAGAGGCCCGGGTTCGATTCCTGGCTCTGTCACGAAATTTGAAAAGTGGTACGAAGGCTGGAACGGGGTCCACTCACCCTCGGGAGGTCAACTGAGTAGAGGTGGGTTCGATTCCCATCTCGGCCATCCTCGAAGTGGTTTTCCGTGGTTTCCCACTTCTCCTCCAGGCAAATGCCGGGATGGTACCTAACTTAAAGCTACGGCCGCTTCCTTCCCTCTTTCTTGTCTATCCCTTCCAATCTTCCCATCCCCCTACAAGGCGCCTGTTCAGCATAGCAGGTGAAGCCACCTGGGCGAGGTATTGGTCGTCCTTCCCAGTTGTATCCCCTGACCCAAAGTCTCACGCTACAGGACACTGCCCTTGAGGCGGTACAGGTGGGATCTCTCGCTGAGACCGAGGGAAAAATCAACCCTGGAGGGTAAACATATTGAAAAAGAGAAAGAAAGAATTCATTTCAAAACTTCTCACGTTTAATAAATGTAATGGTTCTTATTTATTTAATTATTGAGGAAAAGGAAAAGGGATAGTTCTAAAATGCGATCAGCAGTGGTTTTGAAATTCCCCATCGAAATCGAAACTGAAGTGTTTTTCCCCAACAATAGCCAAACTAAAAATACAAAGAATCATGGCATTTATTCAAGATTAGCATTTGTACCCGTTCTTTGCACAGGAATTTGCAGTGGATTACACGTTACCTTCAGGAATTTATGCGAAGTAACATACAGTAGCTCCATTCACACGTTTAATGCGACATGTTAAAATGTTTTTTTCGTACGAAAGCGCGTGGCAGTAACGTGAAATATGATGGAGCTGAACAAAGTCGAGAGAGAATGATGACGATTTCCGAATTGATTGTACGGTACAGTTCCTGGGCCGAAATTGTGCGAAATTCTCCATTGTTGCATATTGTACTGTATCTCTGACCACTGGCGTGGCGCTCTGACATTGATGCTACCTCCCTTAATATCCGTCCTATCGAAAAGAGTAAAATGGCTCTTTAGTTTTTCCCGTTGCCCATCTTGAAGTGACATGCCCGACATGTCCCACGGGACTTGGACTAAAAATCCAATTTTTCGTTATCATCTGCGTCATTGTCCGCCGTACCATAATGACGTACATGGCATAAAAGAACGGAAATAACATATTCTTGAAAGTTTGCTGTATACCTAATGTCAACGAAAATATTTGAGAGCAATCTTCCTATAAATACCAACACATGTGATTGCCATGACATCATTTGCACCTGATAACACAATCCTGAGTAGAATTCAAATACGCAGTTTGGTTGAAATAAGTCCAGGAGTTTTCCACTTTTAGGAATATACAGATACATAACTAGACAGACAGACAGACAGACAGACAGACAGACAGACAGACAGACAGACAGACAGACAGACACACTGACACCAAAGGGAAAGGTTCTACTTCATGTTACCTCGGTGTTCAGACACATTAGGTGGGGTTAATTTTAAAGCCGAGAGAAATAAGATTCATCCTCTGATTTTCTCCTGTTATGGATCCTTCAAATAACTGTACGTCTGCGAGGGTGTCCGTCACTGGCTGAAGAGCATTAAGCCCGTAGAAAATAGTAATTTTCTTCGTCATTTGAAGAGTAAGCAAAATTAAGTATACAACAAAAATTATTTTAAAATGAAGGGGCGTTTCACATATAGTCTACAGACTTTACATGTAATCAATAGTGTAAGAGAACATAGAAAACAACTTTTCTGGTCTTCCTATAAACTCCCAGTCTATTCAGTGATTTTTAAATGATATGCATATCGAAACCTGCTCCTGGATGAGCAGACTCTAAATATAAAAGTTGGTCGAGATATAATCAACAGTGTAAGGTAAGGTAAGGTAAGGTAAGGTAAGGTAAGGTAAGGTAAGGGTGTATTCTGCCCGAAGGCAGGTCCGAACCTGCGCAGAGATGTGCCTGAGCCGGAGTTTACGTACGCTAGAGAGGCCAGTTCCTTTCCGCTCCTCCATTCCCTTACCCCCACCAACATCGCGTGGTAACCCATCCAAATCTTGACCACGCTCAGTGTTGCTTAAATTCGGAAATCTCACGGGATCCGGTGTTTCAACACGGTTACGGCCGTTGACACAGCGTAAGAGAAAATGGCAGAAAAATATCTTCCGGTCTTCGTATAAACCCCTAATCTATTCAGTGATTTTTTTTGCTAGTTGCTTTACGTCGCACCGACACAAATAGGTCTTATGGCGACGATGGGACAGGGATAATTAAGGTACAGCCCCAGCATTTGCCTGGTGTGAAAATGGGAGACCACGGAAAACCATTTTCAGGGCTGCCGACAGTGGGGTTCGAACCTACTATCTCCCGAATACTGGATACTGGCCGCACTTAAGCGACTGCAGCTATCGAGCTCGGTCAGTGATTTTTAAACGATATGCATATCGAAACCTGCTCCTGGATGAGTAGAATCTAAATATAAAATTTGGTCGAGATATAATCAATTGTGTAAGTGAAAATGGAAAAAATATCTTCTGGTCTTCGTATAAACCCCCAATCTATTCAGTGATTTTTAAACGATATGCTCCTGGATGAGTAGACTCTAAATACGAAGTTTGGTGGAGATATAATCAATAGTGTAAGATAACATTGAAAACAAAATACAAAACTATTCTAGTCTTCACATAAAGCCCCAGTCTGTTTAGTGATTTTTAGATGACATGCATATCGAAACCTGCTCCTGGATGAGTAGACTCGAAATATGAAGTTTGGTCGAGATATATTTAATAGTGTAAGAGAAAATTGAAATAAAAAATATTCTGGTCTTCCTATAACCCCCTAGCCTATTCAGTGATTTTTAAATGATACGCATACCAAAACCTGCTCCTGGATGGGTGGATTCTAAATATGAAGTTTGGTCGAGATCTATTCAGCCGCTTACCCGTGATGGTGGAACAAACAGACACGAAAGCTAAAAACTACTGATACGATCTTGAATTGATCTGAAACGGATAAATATATCAAAATTCGGCTAAACAAATTATACTATAGACAACGGACCCGCTAGAATTTTATTTATAATATGGGAAGTTTAGAAATGAACACACGGTATATCAGAAGCATATAAATTCATTGTAAACGAATTATCTTCAATAGCAACCAAGTGAGTTATTTTATAAACGCTACTATACCAATTATATTTAAAACATATTCAAACAACTTTATGAAATCTGTATAATTATATAAAACAAAGAGTTCTGTCTGTACATTGCTCAGAATTTAAAAATAATGGTAATTTTGTATCAGTCTTGTCCACAGTAACAAGGAAATGCACTTTTAAGTTTTCCGTATACGAGCATCACGAGAAAATGGCTGAAGAGAATTTAATGAAAACAGATATGTAAAGTCGGGGAATGAGGCAATACAATCTAAGCTATAAATAATTTTATTCACACTGAGTGCAATGGTAGTTTAGGGAAAGACCTAAAATTCAATTCTCAAATGTTATTAGTGGTCCTATCGATAAATACTCCATGACAAAAGCTATATAGAATTCAATGTCCGGTCATTTATGTCGTATACATTTTTTTACCGTGCCGGCTATTTTAACGGAGATATTCATCGATTTCGAATTTTGTTGCTAATTCCATATAGACGCCGAACCACGAGAAAATGGATGAACAGAATTTAATTAAAATCGGTACGTAAAGTCGGGTAATAAGGCATTAGGCTATAAATAATTGTATTCACGCTGGATGAAATAGTAATTTAGGGGAAGGTGCCTATTTCATTTTTATATACCCACGTCATTGGCCCTGCCGAAAAATTCAACGTAACAAAAGTTATAATGAATACAACTTCCGATCATTTATGTCATATACAGTTTTAACATGCCGACTATGATAGCAGAATTCATGAATGTAGACGTTTGGTGCATAGTCCACATCATTGCTAACATGGAAATGTTATTTAATCGTATTAAGTGGCAATGGTTTTAGTCACGATAGGTTTAAGGTGTAAAACCGTGTGGTCATCGGCCTATATCGACAAGGAAAATTATGTTGATTATTAAAAAATGAGAAAATTTCGTAAAGGAACGATCGCTTGAAAAATGACAAGAGAGAGTCATTGGATTCCCTAATAACACAGACTTGGAAGGAAACTAAATGTGAAGGCTCATAATGCCGAAAGTTGGAACGATACAGAGAAGATTAGCATGGCCCCTGCGCAAGGATTACATGCGAAATCGTGAAGCGTTCCACATTTGTGCTTTGAATCTTCAGCCTCTCAGCCGACTGACGTAGACAAAGAGAAAAAGGATGTCTATACTCCAACCATCCCTTTCTTGCTTGAGTCGTATAACCTTAAAATAATTACTGTGACTGGACTTTCCTTTGGTGCGAGGGGAACAATTCCCAACTTTCGTTACATGGCGACAAAAATATAAACTAGCGAGAAGTCTACAAGATGAGATAGCCGTCTCATTCATCAAATACTCCGTTTCGATTCTTCGACACCATTTATATGGAGTTCATGCCGTTTAATATGGTTAATTGTAACCTATCATTTTTTAAACAATCTTCTCTTATCTTCCCTCAAAATTGTTACTGTGTATTATTCTGTGTCTTATGGCAAATCTAGGGTGTCCTGGATCAGATTAAATAATTAATAACTACTTAATTGACCACTGTTGTGATGTGATTTGTCTCTTCTGCTGCCACTGATCTCCGACAGATGGGATTACCGCTGCGCCCCGAGTAAAACAGTCTGCCTGAATATTGGCGGTTAGCAGCTGGGGAGTTAGATAACTCTCTACATGCAGTATGATTGTCCCGTCAACGACGGGCACTACAGCAAGTAAATACATAAATGTTATCTGTCTTTCTTCAGCTTATCCCAGTTATTCCTAGGGTCGCTGGAGCGAACCGGGCTCATTTTGGTTTGGCCCGGGATTTTAAGACCGGATCCCCTTCCTGACGCCACGTGATTCTTGAGATGAAAATCTTGACCCAGGATCGACCGCGATTTGAACCTCAGCCTTCCGGTTGGGAAACCAACACCTAAGCCACTGAGCTCATCACGACACCCAAATAAATAAATAAATAAATAAATAAATAAATAAATAAATAAATAAATAAATACATTCATCATTAACAATTTAACATCCTTACCTTATATTCAATTTCATAACTACCCAACTCATATTCTTACTATTATACTAGCTACGTATCTGTTGGTTCTAAACATTAAGGGGAAAATAAAACTGAATATAGAGAAGGAATGTACTCTAGAATTCGTAGAAAAATGCTGGGGCTGTACCTTAACTGAAGGCCACGGTCACTTCCTTCCCGCTCCTAGCCCTTTCCCACCCCATCGTCGCCATACGACCTATCTGTGTCGGTGCGACGTAAAGCAAAATTGAAAAAAAAAAAAAAATTGGAATTCCACCTATGTTCTAGGTATGCAGAGTTTCAACCGTTAACTGTAACGAGCCGTTCTCGATTTCTATTCATATGTTTCAGGACTTAGGTACTCTTGCTGCCCACGCATTTTAAATATTGTGTGGTAACTCCATATTTAAAAGACTTCGATCTTCTTCACTGTAGCCATTTTTGACGTCCATCTCTCAACACTATACAGAATATAGACCAGATGTAACATTTTACAAATCTCAGCCTGTGATTATCGTCCAGATCTGTACATGTAACAACTTTCTTGCTCTATACGGCATTTTATCTCCATATCTGATGTCCAGGCGTCACAAAGCCATGTTCCAAGGTATTTAAACGTATTCACTGTGTTTTTAGTATGCCACTGAGTGTTAGGCTAGAACCGGTCAAGATAACTGGCTACCGTGTGAATTTTGTTCTCTTGATGCTAATATTCAAGCCTAGATTGTAACTCCATCCACTTACTGTGCGAAGGAATTGTTGAAGATCATCTAAATTCTCTACTACTACTGATACTAAAATGGTTTCATTCCTCCCCAGAAGGGGGAGGCGAGCCTCTTAGACGGTGACGTCGTCTCTCAGGCCGGCAGATTTGTTTCGGTGAAGGAGATGCTCGAAGAAGGTGAAGGGGTTGGCGGCCGTGGCCTATACTAGGAACTGTCGCGGCATTCGCCTTAGTGCAGGAGAATGGAAAAGAAACGGGAAACCATTCTCACGACAACCGACGGTTGGGACCAGCCGTGAGGTCCAACCTTGTGCCGTCTCCTGAATGCAGAGGCACAGAGCCACGGTAGAGCCGTGACCACCCCTCCCCTGCTCGGTTGGCTGGTCAGAGTGCAGAGCTGTTGGACCACGGATCAGCCGTGGCCACTTATGGGCTAATTTTCTTTCTTTATTCCTCACCCTGAAGGGGTGAGGCGGGCCACCCTCTCACTGGCTGGGAGAGTGGGCATGTTAAAGGAAGAAAGAATAATAGGTGAAGGGGTGGACGCTATTTTGCTTTACGTCGCACCGACACACATAGGTCTTATAGCGACTATGTCACAGGAAAGGCCTCGGAATGGGAAGGAAGCGGCCGTGGCCTTAATTAAGGTACAGCTCCAGCATTTGCCTGGTGTGAAAATGGGAAACCACGGAAACCATTTTCAGGGCTGCCGACAGTGGGATTCGAACCCACCATCTCCCAGATGCGAGCTCACAGCTGCGCGCCCCTAATCGCACGGCCAACTCGCCCGGTAGGGGGTGGACGTGTATGGTGATATCTTAGAGGCAGTTTTAATCAGTTTTGTGGGTAATGGGGCATGATATGAGGGTATATTTTATGTATTTGTTTGCTGACTACTGGCGGGAGGTGGGTTAGGACATATTACTAGTGACATCTGAATTTAAGTACACTATTGCAGATATAGATGTGAACTGGACTTCCTTTTTTTTTTTTTTTCAGTATATATGCTGGTGGAACATAGAACAAGAGTTGCATCTGGATTTCCAGAAATTTTGTAATGCTAGAAACAAAGAATGAACTGGAAGAATTATATGTACAAATGAATAGATCGGTAGAATTTACGTGAACACTGACTTACTAACTACTTTTGAATATGACGTAATTATATATGCAAATACATTTATACATGCAATGATAGGTGAACTGAATATGAAGTACAAGTTACATTGAGTATGGAGAATACGAGATAACAGATGGTACAGCTGAGAGGTCAGCAGTGAAGAGAGCCAACAGGTTGTCTGAGCACGTAACTGTTATCCACTGATGACCATTGCTGGAGACGGTGTACTTGAAGGGGTGGGGGGAATTGGGATAAGGTTTATCCCAGTGCAGCCTGTTCCTGTGGAGGTGGCCGGTCTGTGGGTTCGGTGAGGATGCGGTGGTAGTGAAGTGGGTGTATATGGGGGATCGTAGGGTGGATTGTAGGAACTGGGAGGCGACAGGGTTGTTGGGTTCTAGGGCCTTGTCGAGGAATCTCTGGAAGAGAAGGGAGACGTGGGTGTCAAGTTTGGGGAAAGGGAAGATGTCTTATAGTTCCTTGGTATGGAATAAGGGAGGGTGTCAGAGGTGCGAAAACCCCCAACTGGTGCCGGCAAGCCGACGTATCCGATGCGATCTTTTGGAGGAATTTGTTTGTACTGTAGATTCTGGAAATGGGGCGGAATGTGAGATGCTGGTCTATGGTAACGCCAAGGTATTTGAGAGAAGATTAAGGGCGGATGGGGGAGTCATCGATGGCGAGTCCGAGGCTGGCAGAATTGCGGGTGATGGAAAAGCGCCGTTTAGGAGGTCGGATTAGGATGGATTGGAATTTTGGAAGGACTGAGGTGGAGGAACCATCGGTCGCACCAAGAGGTAAAGGTGTCCAGGAAGGGTTGCAGGTTTTTATTGATGCTCTGGACGGAAGGGAGTGGGACAAGGATGGCGGTTTCATCGGCGAATTAAAGGATTTAGATGGGTGGTGACTGGGGAATGTCGGCGACGAAAATAATAAAGAGTAGTGGGGAGAGGGGTGAATCTTGCGGTACACCGAGGGACATGGGGAAGGGTGGCGATAGGTGGCCGTTGAGTGATATACATGTTATTAAGGTAGGCAGCGAAGAATCGGATGTAAGAGCCTGGGGGTGTGAAGTAGTGGAGCTTCAAAATAAGGGCAGGATGCCAGACGGAGTAGAAGGCCTTGTTAAAGTCGAAGGTGATTAGTAGGGACGGTCGGACTAGGTTGAAATTGGGCAAGGATTGTAATGAGACAGATGGTGTGGTCGGAGTCTAGGTTGGATCGGTCTTTTCCGGGTTTGGGAAAAGGAGCATTGTGGATCTCTTCCAGGAGGTGGGACAGAAACCGCAAGTGAGTGTGAATGTACAGAGAGATGCTAGGAGCGTGAGGAGTTCGACAGGGGCTTGACGGATATGGCGGTACCGGATTGGGTCGTGACCTGGAGCGGTGTCGCGGGTGCGGACTAGGATGTTAGTAATATCGGAGGCAGTTATCGGGATGTTTAGGACGCGGGGTGCGAGTGTGTGAGTAGGAGAGGGTCGAAGGAAGGGGGAGGAAAGGAGATCCTGGTAAAGGGCGGTATCGGGCGGAGATGAGTAATGGTAGGGGGAAGGAGTGAACCGTTTGCGGAAGTGGGAGCTGAATATCTCCAGCTTTTGCTGGATGTTCGATGGAGATGTTCCATTAGGGATGATAGGGTATGAAGGGGTGCTGTGTTGACCGAGGAGAGAGGATAGCTTGCGCTGGAACTGAGAAGGTGAGGCATGTAGGGAATTGAGTGAAGTGCAGGTTTTGCACCAGGTTATATGAAATCCACATAACACGGTTACAAAGGCAGTACAGGTATTTTCACCAGTTGAATGTATCGGCCTGTATTGTGAGTAATTAGGGCCAGGATAAAACTTTAAAACTTCACGGCACGTGAAAAGCAGTTGGAACTCTGAAATACGCACCCAAAAAAATCATGTCTAAATGTTGTTTTTAGGATAAGAATGTTTTCATTCATTCTGAAATACACCTGTCACATTTACACTGGCAGTAGATATGTTTACAAATGTCACAATGTTATTTTCACCCATTAAAAATATACTCGCAAAGTTCATGAAACATTCGTCAGTACTCTATTTAGGTACAGAATATACAAGCGGAACACGAGAATAAAAATTAGCCCATACAAGGAAAACAAGATAAAACTAAGCACCATATATAAGCGGAACAGGAGATTAAAAATAAAACTATACAAACAGAACACGAAAATAAAATTTGTGGGATGTTTAAATTTGAAATGTCTTGTCATTGTGCCGGCTGAGATACCTTTACAGACAAAATAGAACATAAATTGCATTTGACTCTGTCTGGTTTTATTATAGCCTAGTAAAGAGTCCTAAACTGGTCTCCGGTGCGGCATTATGCAAAGTTTACCGTGTTTCGTACGATTATATTACTAGGCTTCAATGAAAATACTCTTAAAAAACAGTTGAAAACAAAACAGAACACATTACGATATTCGCAGGTACCGAAGGCCAGTTGCCGGTGCAACGGAACTCACAGAACAAAGAGGATATGACAGAAGACGGAACACGGAACATGGAACATTTCAGCACATGGCGGCACACAGCCGGTATCGACAGTCAGCTAGTAGGCGAAGGGCAGTGCATAGTGGCGCTGCCGACGGGATAGCGATTCACTATCTCTGTCTCGCTTGAGAATGTTTCAGAACAATTGCCACTCGGTGTTCCGGAACAGCGGAACACAACTGTGCACCGGCGCAGTGTGCCGAAATAGGGACACAGTCGCAACCCTACAAATAACCAGCAAGCAGCCTGAAAGTGCTAGAGGAAAAAGCAGCTTAAGGTGGGACCTTTTATCAACTGAAATATATTTTTAATACAAGAAACGAGACAAGATGGAAGAAGGAAACGAATTTTGAAGGATACCGGAGATTGGAGTAGTTTAAAATCGTACAGGCGCCGCGACAGAGAACCATGAAGTACCTATGGAAATCAAAGGGAGATTAGTGGAAGGTAATCGTACAGCTTCCGAAAGCTGCTCAGATACACCTTGGTACCAGGACATCTTCAGTTGTTGGTATACAAGACAATATTATAAAACGTATCGTTATATACGGTGCTCAAACGTGGACAAAAAGAAAGGAATCTCAACATATGATAAAGGAAGATCTTCCGATTGATCTTTGGAACGATTTGTGAGAACAACGAGTGGAGGATACGAACCAATGATGAGGTAGAACAATTACGAGTCTATGACGCCCCGACGATTATGACGGCTATGATGGCTCCGTCATATGGAGAGAATAAACATTCAAAGATTTCCGAAGAAAGTCATGAACACGAGCCGTTTTGTCGGTCGCCGAAATTCAGATGATTGAACGATGTCGAGGCCGACCTGCGTAAGCTCAAAATCCGGAAGTGATGACGTCTGGCGGCAAAGAGGAACTTCTGGGGAAAACAACTAGTCGACAAGGCTCTGACTTTCAATAGGCTGTAACGCCATAAAAAAGTAGGCCTACTTATGATGTAATCTTTGTCGATGTACAATGTTAAGAATCCGTGGCAAATTGTGCAGCGTTTTTCTTACTGATGTACATATTACTGTACTTCATTCAAAGACATTTTAACGTACTCCTTAATAAGCAATACCAGTTCATGCTTTATTAAAGGTTCATACAAAGTTAAATTTTCCTCTGGTCACTCGTTTTCTAACGATAGCCGACCAAGTATGGAAGATTGATTATTATAATCACCATTTTCACTCCAAATGCTACAGTATCGTTAGCTCACGAGCATTAAAGGCGCCGTGATCACATGTAATCCATTGAAGCTTACCTGAGTGGTCCTCTGTCGACCTCCAGTAAAGCGGTAGTAGATGCCGATGGATGCGGAAGATATAAGCATGATGCCAAGGATGACGTAATCCCATACACCAAATGTACTAGGCGCGACAGCGGGGGAGGCGTCCATGTTGTCTGAAAATAAAAACATTCATTACTAATCAATAATAATGTTACTTATTTTACATCTCGCTAACTACGTTTATTGTTTTCAGTTACGCCGAGGTGTCGGAATTTTGTCCTGCAGGAGTTCTTTTATGTGCCAGTAAAACTATCAACACAACACGAGGCTGAAGTACTTGAGCACATTCAAGTACCATAGGTCTGAGCCGGGATCTAACCCGCCAAGTTGGGCTCAGAAGACAAGAGCTCTACCGTCTGAGCTACTCAGCCCGGCACATTCTTTACTACAACTTAACACTGACTTAAGTAACAGGAAGAAAAAAGGACTGTCAATGTACAGATAGTTCATTTATAAGATTTTAATAGATGTTGTTGCTGTTGTTTCGCTATAGGGCGCAGTCAAGAGTACTGACTGACGTCGTCACTCGCTTGCCGCTACGGCGACCGCAATTCGAAACCCGGTCCTCCATGGAAACATGAAGGTCCCGTAGTTTTGACTCTATATCAATAGTCACCTAAAACTAGAAACTTCATTCCCTCGTAAGCAACCAAAAATAGATTCACAACAACAGGAACAACGAAGCCATATGTTTATTTTCAACATTCTATTTTTTAACGTTACACTTCCACAGGGTTACCAATTATCTCAATTATTTTTGGAAGGAATAGGACCTAGCAAACATTTCTTAATTCTTAATTCTACACAAATTCTAGTGTTAGTCCATTCTTCATGTCTTGTTCGTTTCCTCATTTATTGATTTCTTTTTAAAATGTGTACTTTAATAAAATTAAAATACTATTTTTAAAGAATTGCCCACCCTAGACAAATAATGAGCGGAGAAACAAAATTATGTCCTTAAAACGGAATAAACTGGGAAAAACAGATTTTCCAAGTTAATATAGGGTCGGTCAAGCATCTAGGCTGAATAATAATAATAATAATAATAATAATAATAATAATAATAATAATAATAATAATAATAATAATAACGCCCGGCTGCTTGGATGAATCGTCAGCGTTGAGACCTGCATTTCCGAGGGTACCGGGTTCAATTCCCGTCCGGGTCGGAGACTTAAATGGAGGAGTTTGATTCATTCCTCTAGGTGTCTGTGTTTTATCCCAATTCACTCCTCTTCAGATTCACACAACACACCACATTACCAACTACCACAGAAACACGGAATAGTTAATACCCCACGGTACCAAAAAAAAAAAAAAAAAGGCGTATGGCTTTTAGTGCCGGGAGTGTCCGAGGACATGTTCGGCTCGCCAGGTGCAGGTGTTTTGATTTGACTCCCGCAGGCGACCTGCGCGTCGTGATGAGGATGAAATGATGATGAAGACAACACATACACCCCTGTGACAGCGAAATTAACCAATAGTGGTTAAACTTCCCGACTCCACCGGGAATCGAACCCAGGACCCCTGTGAGCAAAGTCCAGCACGCTAACAATTTAGCCATGGAGCCGGACAACTCAGAGTACAATGGGTTGTCTATTCGGTCCGCTGTATGAGCTTTCATTGTGATGCACGAAACGACAACTCGCAACAACGTAAGGCCGAAAGTTAAAGGACTAACTGAGAACTCAATTTGCTGAAAGGCCGTATGATAACAATATACATTCCTCTTGTCACAAAGAGTGCATAATAAGAAAAACGGTATATGTGGAACAGGAAAAGGGGTATTTTGAACATTTGTTGTAATGAAAGATACATCAATATTCATAATACTGTGTTTTATCCTTACTGAGCAGAGTGGCCGCGGGTATTAAAGCGTTTCGACTTGAGGCCAAGCTCTGCATTTGGGAGACGAGTGGGTTCGAACCCCACCATCCACTATCCTGAGAATGGTTGTCCATGGTTTCCCATTTTCACCTCCATGCAAATGCCGGGACAGTTCCTATTCATAGGCCACAGCCGATTCCTTCCATCACCTCACCCAATTTCATTCACCATCATTCATCTTCATTAACTCAACTGAGTTTGGCGTCAGGAAGAGCATCCGGCCGTAAAATCATGGCAGATAAATTCATCTCAGCTACCCCCCCCCCCCCCCCGCGTACTAAGAAACGAAACTAAGGGGTAGACATACATACATCGTGTTTTATCTTTCACTTTCAAATCCGCCTCCGCCTCCCACGTATTGAAACCCAACATACTGTGGAGTATGTATCTGAAACACCTGGTACATTCCTCCCCACAGAGTTGGCGTCAGGAAGGGTATCCGGCCGTAAAACTGGGCCAATTCCACATTTTTCTACATATTTCGCACCTGCGACCCCACCAGGATGTAGGTAAAGAGGTATTATTATAGCAGACCTTTCGAAGATGTGGCAGTTGAGTGATTTAAATACCAATTTCAATGTTCCGATTGAGCCACTATCCGGCAGCGAAAGTGGAACTCTTCTCAATGGTATCTAAGCCAGGGGAGGTGATATTTTTTTGTGTGAGACCAGATGGCTTTAATATGCCAACAACAATGATAAGGAGACGAGAGGCCAAAGCCCTCCACAGGCTGTATCGTCAAGAAGTAGAAATGACATAGTTTGTCTACTTGTTTGCCCGCCCTTCAAAAAATGGGCTGCTTTGTCTGCGATTGTACCAGCGAACTTAGAAGAAGGTAACTAGCATTCTAAGCAAATAACAGAAGATTCACAGCAGCAGCAACAACAACAACAAAAACAACAACAACACAAACAACGAGCACATATGTTTATATTTAGTGGTGTGTCTTTTAACGTTACTTCCGCATATTAACATGCTGTTGACGGAACACATAAATTCAATTTGGAACTTAGCCTGTGTTTGAAGGCTGGGTGCTCTTCCCGTTGCCACACACTGGTCCGACTAAAATTCCACACAAAGTTGCCAAGTCGGGTTGGAAACTCTGACACTCCTCTCTCCCAGTTCCTATACTTCTCTCCACTTTGCTGTGCCATCTTCGTATGAGAGGGTAATCTTCTTCTTCTGCTTTTACACGAATGAGTTCTGGGTCCATTTTCACTCTGCATAATATTCGCCTAAGTGGGTTATTAGCCCTAACGAGTTAGTCGATTGCAGGGGCTGCCCCCTATGCCTACCAGCCTGCCAGTTTTCTTATCGAGTCCCTTCTCCTGGCCTGTGAAGATCCCCCATCATTTCAAAAGGCAGCAGGTCCAGTTCTAATTACCCTGAACAGAAGGGTTGCCTCCTGCGTCAGATCCGCCCCATCGAGGTCTTTCTCCGCCTCCACTGCACTTGAGGTTTTCGCCTGTACCCGGACAAAGTCCATAAACAGGATACTATCACCCAGGCGAAATAGATCGTGGTTTCTTAACAAGGTGTAATTCCTCCGCCTTCTCCTTCCTCGTCATTTGCAGACGGGGCCCCGTACATGACACCAGTATAGCGAAGGTACGACCGGCGGGAAGACGAGGAAGAGCACGCCCATGACTGGAGCGGAAGGAATATACAGAGAAGCTGGCGACTACATGAGGAACAGTATTACAAGAAACGTGTCTCCTCCCTCAGGATAGAAAAGCATTTGCAATGCGCCTGAAGAACTCCGACGTCTGACAGCAGAGGGGTCTTGAGAAACAAGAAAACTGTTTCGCACATTTGGACATAACTCTCTTTTACGGCCGGACACCCTTCCTGACACATAACCTATGTAGAGGATGTATTCACCATTGCGTGTTTATGAGGTGGTTGATAGAGTGTTGTTATACGTAAATAAAGATGTTCGTATTAATACGAACAGTCAGCCCCCGAGGAATTAACCAGACGTGGCTAAAATAACCCAACCTGTTGGGAATCGAATCGGAGACCCTCTAAACTGAAGGCCACTACGCTGATCATTCAGTCAGCCTCTTACGAGAGGGTAATATTTCAATTTTTTTTTTTTCTTTACGTCGCACCGACACAGATATGTCTTATGGCGACGATGGGGTAGGGTAGGCCTAGGAATTGGAAGGAAGCGGCCGTGGCCTTAATTAAGGTACAGCCCCAGCATTTGCCTGGTGTGAAAATGGGAAACCGCGGAAAACCATTTTCAGGGCTGCCGACAGTGGGGTTCGAACCTACTATCTCCCGAATACTGGATACTGGCTGCACTTAAGCGACTGCAGCTATCGAGCTCGGTGGGAAAGGAAGCGGCCGTGGCCTTAATTAAGGTACAGCCTGATGTGAAAATGGGAAACCTCGGAAAAACTCACAGCGGCGCGCCCCTAACCACACGGCCAACTCGCCCGGTGACTGGCATTGCTTCCAATTATTTGTGCCAGTCTCCTCACTTCGATCTTTCTTATCTGACCTCCCTTGGTCAACTCTTAGTCCTTTCCGACTCCGATGCGAGGCCTGGGGAGTCTCATTTTCTCGCCCGTCGTGGCCATTCCCTTTCTTTTTCCGATACCTTCATTCTCCGACGTATCTTCCATTTTCTGTCTGATGAGTGTTAAGCGAGGATTGTTATCCAATTGCATTTCATCTCAAAACAATAATCACCACCAGAAACAGATTTAAACTTATCATGAAATTCCTGAGAATTTCACCCAATGTAACTTCGTAACAAAGTATAAAATACGAAACTGACGAAAATGGCTGGTTCAGGGTTATTCGACCCCCACTAATGAGAATGACGCTGTGTTATGATAAAGGACCACAATTTGTCTTGTGTGCACGAAAACCATCTTCAAGTATGCCGAAAGTGGGGCTCGAACAATGAACGCAAGAGGGGAATTTAATATTTCCCATTTCATAGTCATCACCATGCCTTTAATCAGGATACCGGTACTTATATCTCAGAAACTGAAGATATTACAGACCTGAAAATCGGTACTTTTGATCGCTTTTAAAAATAAAGAAACACTTATTTTTTTGTTTTTGGAAAATCCAATTAATGGGAGAGTGAAAAGAGAGGTGAATTTTTAAAACGAGTGCATCTATAACTCAAAACTTTTAAAGTTTACAGATGTAAAAATAGGTATTTAGAATCTTCATTAAAAATAAAGACACACGTATTTTTTTGTTTTCGAAAAATCCCAATAAGAAGAGTGAAAAGGGGTGCAAAAGGGGTTGAATGCCTTTAATGAGGCTACTTATATTTCAGAACCTGAAGATACTACAGACCTGAAAATTGGTATTTGGGATCTAATTTAAAAATAAAGAAACAGGTATTTTTTCGTTTTTGGAAAATCCAAATAATGGGGGGGGGTGAATTTTTAAAATGAGTGTGTCTACATCTTAAAACTTTAAAAGTTTACAGATGTAAAAATTGGTATTTATCTTCCCCCTTAAAAATAAAGGAATATGTATTTTTTTTATTTTCTGTAAATTCCAATAGGAGGAGTGTAAAAGGGTGAATAATGGGTTGAATGCCTTTAATGATGATACATATATCTCAGAAACTGAAGATATTACAGAACTGAAAATTTGTATATGGGATCTCTTTTAAAAATAAAGAAACGCGTATTTTTTTGCTTTTGGAAAATCCAATTAATGGCGGTTAAACAGGAGTGACAAATTGGGGTGAATTTTTTGAAAGACTATATCTACAGAATATCTGAGAAACGTAAAATGTTACATACGTAAAAAGTGGGTATTTGGAATCGCCTGTAAATGTAAACATAGGTGATTTGTTTTTGGAAACTCCACTTAAGGGGAACTAAAAAGGGGTGAAATTTTAAAACGAGAATTTCTACAGTATATCTCAAAAAACTTAACATGTTACAGAAGTGAAAAATGGTATTTTTTTATCTCTGTTAAAACTTAAGAAACGTGTATTTTTACTTTTCGGAAATACCCCTTGGGTGGAAGGGGGGTAAAAGTGACTGAAAATGGTGTTGAATTCTTTTAATTAGGCTACTCATATCTCAAAAATGAAGATGTTACAGACGTGAAATTTGATATTTGGAATCTGCTTTAAAAGTAAAGAAACACGTATTCTCGGAAAATCCAATGAAGGGGGGGGGGGGAAGAATTGAAAAATTGACTTAATTGTATGAGAATACATACATCTAATAACAACTAAAGTTGTTACAGACGTGAAAATTAGTATTTTGATCTCCTTTAAAAACAAAGAAAAGCGCGTTTGTGGGGGGGACCATCTTGGGGGACGGGAGTGAAAAGGAGTTGAATTCCTTTCATGAGGACACATAAATCAAAAACTAAAGAAGTTAGAGTCGTGATAATTGGTATTTAGAAGATCCTTTACTATTAAAGAAACAAGTATTTTTTGCTGGA